>NC_056000.1:85676024-86281024 GCF_018446385.1 Zingiber officinale | reverse complement strand
GATAAACTAATACCAAATTACACTACGACTATTCTAATGGTTTGTTCCTATCCATCTTAGTCGTGAGCTACTATTTATAATTTATAAGGAACTGATAACATGATCTTTTGTGTGTGACACTATACACCATGTTATCTACAATATAAATTTATTGAACAACTACACTTAGCATATAAATGCAGACATTTGACCAATGTGATTCTTATTTCTTAATAAATGTTTATACAAAAAGTTAGGCTTTTAGTATACATTCCAACAATCTCCCACTTGTACTAAAAGACTATGCTTCCATATACCCTGCCATACATCTGATTCCCAACCCTTCAACATGCCCATCAAAAGCTCTTTCCTTAAGGGCCTTAGTGAAAGGATCTCCCAGGTTATCATCTGATGCAATCTAGGCGGCAACAACTTCTCCTCGTTATACGATGTCTCGTACTGGGTGGTACTTGCGCTCTATCTTGTGATATTTCATCTTGCACTGTTGGTACTAAAGTAGACGTGTCCTCTCTCATTTCTTCTAGAACAATTTCACTCATGGGCTTATGGTTCATTACATAATTTTCCTCTAAATATCGAGCATTGGTGTTAACAATGATCTTCTGATTTTTAGGATTATAAAACAAACCATCTTTCGTTCTCTTAGGATATCCTACAAACAGACAAACTTCTGTACGTGATTCCAACTTGTCAGTATCTCCCTTTAGAACATGTGCTGGACTTTCCCATATCCGAATATGACTTAGACTAGACTTACGTCCATTCCACAATTTCATGGGAGTAAAGGGTACTGATTTAGAAGGTACCATATTCAGAATGTACACTACTGTTTCCAAAGCATATCCCCAAAATGAATTTGGTAATTCCGAATAACTCATCATCGATCTAACCATTTCCATAAGAGTCATATTCCTTCATTCTGCCACACCATTCTGTTGGGGTGTACCAGGTGCAAACAATTGGGATTGAATCCCAGCCTCTGATAAGTAATTCCTAAACTCTCCAAAGAGGTATTCGTCACCACGATCAGACCGTAGTGTCTTGATACTTTTACCATGACGTTTCTCCACATCAGCCTTGTACTCTTTGAACTTATCAAAGCATTCAGATTTGTGGCGCATCAAGTAAATGCACCATATCTCGAATAGTCATATATAAAAGAGACAAAATATTCGAAATCACCTCTTGCCTGGATAGACATAGGACCACACAAATCATAATGAACAAATTCTAACACATATTTGGCTCTATACCCCTTGGCCTTAAAAGGTCTCTTGGTCATTTTACCTTCCAAGCAAGATTCGCAAGTTGGAAAGTTTTCCAACACTAATGAACCCAAGAGTCCATCGGCTATTAGACTTTGAATCCTACTTAAGTTAATATAACCAAGCCTTAGATGCCAAAGATATGCTTAATTCATTTCTGAAGGTTCCTTTTTCTTATTAGAATTAGAATATGTGCTATTAATTTCCATTTGTTGCTTTATGGGAGTTATTGGATTTAGAGTATACAAATTACCTACTAATGTACCAGAATAGATAATAACCCTATTCTTCTTGATAACTACTTTGTCATCAAAAGAAACAGAATATCCATCCAAAAATGGTTTAGAAACTGAAATTAAATTCTTTCAAAAAGTTGGTACATAAAGATAATTTCTCAAAACCAAACTTCTATTTCTATCAAATGATAAGTAGACGTCTCCCACTGCAACAACCGCCACTTTTGTAGCATTGCCCATGTAGACCGTTATCTCTCCCTCATATAGTCGTCGAGTTTCCTGGAACCCCTGCAATGTATTACAAACATGATAAGTGGCTCCTGTGTCTACACACCAGGTACTGGTAGATAACATCGCTAAACAAATTTCAACTACAAGAGAATAAGATATACCTCTATTGTTTTGATTCCTACGAGGACACACTACAATAAAAACATTAAAAGACAACGGTTAAAAATCGTTGTCATAGGCCCTTTAAACCCGTTGTAACTGACACTGTTGTTAAATGTGCGGTAAAAGACAACGGTTTAAAACCGTTGTCTTTGACCACATTAGACAACAGTCATGCAATGGATTTAAAGTGTTGTCTTTTAATACCAAAGACAACAGTTTTGCAACAGTATAAAACCGTTGTAATTGCCAGTTTTGCAAAAAATTGATCGCAGATATGCTTTTGACAACAAATACACTGTTGTCTTTCTTCAAAATTTAGTTTAAAATCATTGTCTTTAAATACTTTTCACAACGGTTAAAAAATCGTTGTCTATGTTGATTAGAAAATGCATCGCGAATAGATAAAACATTATAATTCTTTTGCACACAAACTGGTACCACATATATACATTCACAAAAACCATTTTCAACATATATACATTCAGTTGTCTTTTATACATCTTGTCTCAATCAAAAACTGGTACAACATATATGTACATTCACTTAAATGTATAAACTTCTACAATTACTACAAGCTATCCAAACATGCCCACAAGTAGTTTATCAGACCATAACCACAAAAGATAAGACCATAAAATTAAGTTTATCAGACCACAACAATCTTCACGTACTGGTCCGTTTTCTGCATACAGAATTTCATAGACTTAGCTTGCAAACCCAGCTTTCTCCCTTTTCTGAAAATAAAATATAGTTAAAGTCATAGAAAAAAGTAGAAACATGCATGTATAAACTGATAATCATTGAAAACTGATAATTGAAACGGATAAATCTAATAAACCACTACAAACTAAATTGATAATTGAAACAAACAAGCTCCAAAAGTAGAAAACTTATCAACATGTATAAATAATTATAAACTTCTTGCAGCTTTGCATCTTTTGTACAGTAAAAACCAAATTGTGAAGTACGTACATAAATCTGGACCTTCTGAAATGTTTAAGTAAAAGAATGGCCAAATAAGCACGAGAAACGTTGCCGCTTCACATTTTCATGAGTAGTTAAGCAAGTGAGCATGAAAAAAGTTGATGAATATATAAACTTGACATTATATCTTAAACCATGTATTATGTGAAAGCAGCTAGATCGAATAGCTAACAGCAGCAACAGAAAGAATGAATCATAGAGGAAGTCATGTACCTTATGTCTCAACATTACAGCAGCAACACTCTAGTAAGATCTCAAAGCTTGAGGATGTGCAGTTTGCATAAAAACCACAAAGCAGTATATTGAGCAACTACCTTTTTCATCAGTATCTAAGTCGCATGCACCCTTTCTGAACATTGCTTCAAGTTTCTGTATGCGTTCATCTTGATTTGATATGCGTGAATTTTGTTCGACGATGAGTGCATTTTGTTCTGAGATTAATATCTTTGCCTCCATCAACTCCTTTTGCTGAATGATAAACTGCTCATCAACAAGATGTTTCTTCACTATGCTGCCAACATTAAAATAGAATATTGGAGCGACATGGCCTCCAACACCCCTCGCACGGCCAAAATGCTCCTCAGATGAAAGTGCTCCTCATGGCCTCCAGAATGCTCCATCAACATTAAATTTTGATGCAGAAGCAGATGCAGAGTTTGATGCTATTCTGGGTGTGAAATGATTCTGTAATAAAAAGCAAATTGTATCCAAACTATTGCTGAAAATAAGCAGATGCAGATTCATGTTTAAAGATCCAAATTTTGTTGTACAACAATTGATTTTTTTCTGCAATGATGTAGTGTACATAAATGTAACAATAAATTATTGTTACGATAATAAAGGACAGAGGCATAATAAAAACCATAAAGGCATAATAGATTTAGTAGGAAAGACGCATAATGAACTTGCTTACAATCTTTTCTATTGCCATTTTTCAAATCATCGCCTTTAAATTGCCCCTTCTTATTCATCCGTCCTTTCTTCCAAATAATCGCTCGATTAATCTCTTCATCATCACATAATTCATCTCCCTACAATCAAAATGTATAATATAAACAACTTTATAAATCACATTAATAGATTTAGTAGGAATAAAATATAGGCAGATTCTAGATCATATTTACTGAATTAAGTAGAAATACTTACTATTTCATCAGCAAAACGTGCATAACCTTTACGGGCAAGCCGGTGTGGGTATACATTCTGCTTTCTTCTCTTCTTTTACTCATCACTTACTTTCTAGTTAATTGAACATTCCTCATATATACCAGCTTTAAAACTAAAACAGTGGTTTGTGATCAACTTAATTGAAAATAGAAAATTAAAATTCTTACCTTGAAGTCGTCAGACATGCGACTGATTACAAATGCCCTCCAATCATATCGTGTAATACCATAACTACTTGGTGTTTCTTTCAACTCCTCTGGTTTAGCAAGCTTGCTAAAAATAAACTTATGAACAATAGTCAAAAGACTATTTAATGTATTGCAGGCATTGAGCCATGTATTGTATTGTTGATATCATCCTATATCTAACTACATAAACAAGAATGTCAAGTATTCTTCTATAACCATGAATTGATCTTAACATACATTTGTAATGTATCTCTTGTATCACTTGATATGGCATGAGATTTAAATCCACCATTTATAGAGCATCAAATGAAAGATGTAGTTGACCTTCTGCGGCAATCAACAAAAGAAGATTTCTCTAACCTAACCAATATTTTTAATTCCCATCTTTATAGAAAACAAAAGAATGAGTAATTCAATGGCGAAGTCATTTTGATATATATTTCCATCTTAAATAAGACATGTTTCTATATATCAATGTTTTGAACTCTTTAGGCAGACTACATGATTTATTTATTAATCAGTTTTTGAAAAAAAAATTCTATTCATCGATATATGTATCATTATATACCTGCATGCCATATATATATGCTATACAGTGACTTCTCTTTAATTATTTACATATGCTATTTAAAACTTTGCCAAACTGACTAACATTATCAGAAATTTGAGACAATACAATTTCAGTAACCACTTTACAAGTCAGTTACCATGTTATAACAAAAATACTTTTTTAATCCCAACTAAATTCACTTCAATTGTTCTACATATATACTATTATCTATGAGGTCTGTATTTAATAAATATGGCCAATTAAGTCTATCTTATTGGATATAAATATCTTTTCTTTTAGTTAATAATAGTCTTTTATAGCCTCCCCTATCAATATGTCACACTGTAGATTATTGATTCATTCAAGTCATTAAATAGGTACACTTATATAGGTTGGTTAAGGTATTTAAGAATGAAAAATCTACAATTATATATCAAAATTTCAATCCTAAATTTCAACAAAATACATACATATACACACACAAACATATATTATTTTATAAAATTAACTAAGAAAAGAAAACTGGAAAAAAAAACAGGGTAACAATTAGGTGTAACTTCAATAAAGATAAAACAAAGATAAAATAGTGTGGACATGTTCGAGGATGATATAGACTTGCATTGAGGTTAATGGAGAGCCATTCATTCATTCAAGTCATTGTACTGTTGAATTTCTATGACAAATTAACCTTATTGTCATTAATTTTATCCTTTATTAGGCTACACTTATCACTTATAGCACTCTCAACATTGGGCTACACATAGTTGTTCCCAAATGGTAATGATGTTACTTTATCTAGTCAACCCACAGGTCCACCAATGTTATAATCCAATAACTATCCACCAGACACTCTCCATATCAACCTTCTAGGCAGGATTTGTTAACTATCCACTAGATCAAATCTATACAAAAAGTTTGACACAGGTTGCATAGGTTGGATAAGGCATTTAAGAATGAAAATCTACAATTATATACCAAAGTAGTAACATTCATTCATGACTCCAAACCTAACTTTCAACAAAATACAGGCACATATACATACTCCAGTAAAGATAAAATGTGATTAAAATGGTATAGATATGTTCAAGAATAATATATGCTTGAATGGAGTAATGGAGAGACAATATCCAAATAGTTGAACCTAAAACTTGATGATATTTCCTAAGAAAAGAAAAAAGGTACAGCAACATAGTGTATCTACAAATTCCATTTTTGGTCATGCTCTAGTAAACCAAATTAATATAGTCGATACTTCATATCCCCATTATGTTATTGGCTAAAACCAGGGTCAAAAGTCACAACGTGATTATACTAAACAAAAAGGCTATGTTTTCCTTTTACAAATGTAATATTGCTAAGCAATAAATGGAGAGCACTTACATCTACTGATTCTCTAGGCCCAATATGATGTGAACATACACTTTCAACCTCGGCAAGAATGCACATAAACTGACCTTAGAAAGAATAACAATAGTCAAAAGACTAACCTGTTGGTTCATGTCATGTAGGATTGTACTTATTTATTGTCAACCCAAGTCTCATCACCTCATTCAAATTAGTTTATTTTCGCCTGTAAATATCAAAGCCACCAATAAGTTCAGTTTGTTTTTCGCCTGTTTTCCTTGGAGTGAAGAGTGCCCGCTGGCCGCACAACTCATACCTTGCTGTAAGCTTTGTGACTAAATTAGCTAGCGGAATGATATCAAGCACTGAACCAAATCTCCGTCTGTTAAAAGACATGGTTTTGTTGAGGCTAAAAAGATAACTAATGGCATGTTTGAGTATGAGCAGTATTGCAGAATACAAAGCCCAACCATTTGAGAATCATACTATCAATATCAAAACTATGAACTCCACTTAAGTAGTTGAAGCTTAACGATGATTCTTAAATGCCATTCTCTAAAGAAAGAAGTTGATTTACCTAAGGTAGTCACCATCCAAGCCGGCAACAATAACTGTTTTCTGATCACGATCAGCAGCATTGCAGCAAAAATCGTAAAGATCCACAAAGAATTGGGCTTCATCAATCCCTATCACATCAAGCTGCCAGTGCATTTAAACATGTGAGCCTTCTATGTGAAATAGAGCAAAATGCAAAACAATTTATTGGAAAGTTTAATTAGTTCACCAATCTATCATTCCTTCAAGAAAAAGAAATTTATCACCTTACAAAAGGCCACCTAGTACTAATTTTAAGTATCACCGACAATAAATTCATGTGTTTGATCATTGGATAACATAAATATACCCCTAATAAGCAATCTTATTTCTTATATACTAAATAAATATAATTGGTTGGAATGAGAAACAATATGAAGGGCACACAAATTAGACAACAAGATTATAAAGAATAATACTTGTTAATCCGAAATGAATCAACATACAAGTGTCAATCATGAAGTTATCACATTCATATTACTAAATAGAAGCTCCTCTTAGATGGGTATTGTTTGTGTGAAGCGTACAACACATCTAAGCATCATTTGAATGAGGTGATACTTAAAGGAGGAAGAATCAGAAAATAAACTAATGAACAAATTAGTTTGAGCAGTGGCAGGAAAGGAAAGCTTCTCCCATTAACGATCGAAATGCTCTGCTCCGTTGCCACTTCCACGGCCGCCGCCTCCAATTCCAAGTCCACCTCCAATTGGCTCCAACACCTCCACAGTTTTCACGGCCTCTCCGTCCCTGTCCATCACCACCTCGATCACTTCCTCTCCTCTGATCCCAGCCCCGATCCTACCACCCTGCCCGACCCTAGCCTTAACCTTCCTCTTACAGTCCTCTGCTCGGAGGCCCCCGATCTCCCTTCGCTTATCACCACACTCGATGAGAAGCAGAAGATCTTCGATATCGTCGGCGGCGGTCTCGCAGAGCTCTTCGTCATGGAAGGGCCGATGGGGATCAAGGCCAAGAAGAGCGCCTGGAAGCAGCCCAACCCTAGGGCTTGTATTCCATCCGTCTCTGACAGCATCGACGGGTGCCGCGAACTCCCCACGGCCTCCCCTCCCTCCAGCGCGGACAACAGCGTGGCCGACGCCAAGAAGAACCGAACCAAAATGTGTCGAAAGAGGGGCACGGCTAGGGGTTCGACGGACTCGGACTTGTCGGCGTGCTCGAGGACCGATGTGACTGTCATTGATACCAGCCACCCTGGTTGGAAGTCAGAGAAGGTCATCTTTAGGAACGGAAATATGTGGAAGGTGCGGGATAAGAAAGTTTGGAATTTGAACAGGAAGAAGAGAAGGTTGGGAGTCGTAGGGCAAAAATGTGTGAGGAGTGGAGAAGATTGTGTGTGGAGATCGGGAAGAGGAGATTGTGTGAGGAGAGGGAACGTGAAGAGATGTGTGATGAAGAGAGGAGAAAGACACAGTTATGCCTAGGGTTCCCGAAGACTAAGGGGAGGGAAAACACGCGCCAAAGAATTTTTCGGAGAGGGAAAGCATTAAACCTCTAAAAATACGCTTAAAAACAACGGTTTTAGAAAACCGTTGTAAATTGCGTTGTTGATTAGAAAACAATTCGCTCAACGACAACAGTTTTTACAAAACTGTTGTCTTTTGTTTTTTTTTAAAGCTCAAAGACAACGATTTTGTTAAAAATCGTTGTCTTTTATCAAATTAATAACAGTTTCTTCAAAAACCGTTGTCTTTATAGTGTTGTCTTTTAACATATTTGTTGTAGTGACAGTTCACCTTCTAATATCCTGACTGCTTGCAGATGAAGCTCTTTCCCTTTGGCTTCTTCACTCCAGCTTTAGGTCCAGTACCTAGAGATCTTTTTACCTTCTTTGCTGAGCCAGCCTGTTTCTTCTTCTTCTTGCCTTTCGACTTAGATGTAGAAACATTTTCAACAAAGTGAATCTGACAACTATGATGAAATATACCTTCTGCTACCTGAAGTTCTTGTTAGTTAGAGCCCTAGAACCAATCATTTGATGATTGTATGGACTCATTGTATCATATTTTTGTATATTAATAAAGGCATTTGTTTTGTTATTATACTTATTTGTATTAGTGCCAAATAGACTAAGTATAATAGCGTCCTTGAGTAGAAGGTTCATACCTATATCAATCGATTAGTTGAATCGATAGTGAGATGATATAGGGAACACTACTCTAAATCATTCCTAGTCAAGTATTAACATTCAGGGACAATGTTAATACAATAAGACTAGCATATAGGTCAGCTCAATGACTTGATCTCACAAGTCATGGATATAGAGATATCAAGCTGACACATGGGTATGCATTAGAGAATGTATACTGAATAACCCACCATGAGAAAGTATCATGGATCGTTATATGAGTGTCATATACTTTCTCATGTGGCTATTAGTATGACTATTAGTCCTTTGACCTGAAGTCACCATGGATCCCTACATAAGGAGTTATGTACTTTGATTTCGTCAAACGTCACCCGTAACAGGGTGGACTATAAAGGCGATTACTGGGTATGTAACAAATTATGCAGAGGGATGTGAGTGATGTAGATGGGATCTATCCCTCCCATATGACGGGAGCGACATCAATATTCTTGATAGAGTTAGACCACGAAGTGCATGGCCATGCCCAAATGAGTCAACATGAGATGTTGAGCTCATTTGATTGAGTGAGTCTACTTGGAGTTCAAGATTTAGATTGATTAGAGGATGACACGGTCTATGCCTCACATTGATCAATCTAGATGTCTAGGATAGAAGGACAATGTTACATATTGTGAGGAGTCACAATTAGTAGTCACAAGGTGATGTCGGATCTCGACATTCTTGTAACTTGGGTAGTAATGATGTGTTGCTAGATATCGCTCATTACTTATGCTCCTAAATGGGTTTAGGGCATTGCCAACGTTACAAGAACCTATAGGGTCACACACTTAGGACAATTAGATGGAGATTAGGTTCATATGATGAACCAAGAGGATTAGATTCATTTGATGAATCAAATTGGATTAAGAGTAATCCTAATTGGGCTAACTTGAGTTCGACTCAAGTTGATTCATGTGTTCGATGAGTCTAATTTAGATTTTGACTCATTGAATCAATTTAATTAAATGAATTAGATTCATTATATTAAGTTGGCTTGAATCAAATGGTTAGATTAGATCAACCATGGAAGAGATTGGGTCAAGTTTGACTTGACTTAAGAAGGAAGACCAAAGGTTAATTTTGACTTGACCTTTTGCCACCTCATTGGTGAGTTGGCATTAGGTGGACCAATGATGATACTCCACATCATCATGGGTGCCACCTCATGGAAGTTACAAAGCCATTCTCTTTAATGGCTTCATATTAATTGCAATTAATGCAATTAATTTGGGAGTTTTCACCATTGAGAGTGGCCGGCCACTTTGGGTTTGAGTGTGAATTCATTTTTCCATTCAAGTGGTGTATCTTCTTCTTCTTCCTCTTGAAGCTCTTCCTCTCCCTCTCCTCCTTGCTTGGCCGAATCTCACCAAGGTGCTAGCACACCTTTGTGTGAGGTTTTCTCCACCTACGTGTCCGTGTGGATACTTCTAGAGGACCGACGCTTGACGGTCTAGAGATCCGGCAACTCCTTGGAAGAGCGGGAACGCGAAAGGGCACGCAACAAGGGTAAAGTTCTCTTAATATGTAGATCTAGGAGTAGATCTAAAAGGTTTTTCAAACTCGTACTCGTATTTATCGTTCGGTTTTCCTTGCACGGATCCGTTGGCCTTGGGTGATTCGGGGTTTCCGCGACGCGAAAAGCGGTTTTCGCGGCCCGAAGAACCCAACAGTGGTATCAGAGCCACGTGCAAGGCTTGTACGAGTTTGAAAACTAAAGTTTCTGTAATTTTCTATAAAATTATGATTTTCGAGTTTTTATGGGTAATTTTTCCGTAGAAGCGAAGCACAAGTGTCTCGGCACTTGTAGGCTTCGGCTACCGGAAAGATTTTTCCAAAACGGCTTCGTTTCACCCCAAAATTTTTGGGGACAGCGGGCTTGGGTGCCATTAGATCGCTTAGGAGCAACTCGCGATGGTTAGATCGCGGGTAGGGGTACTGTCCCTAACCCCGCAAGTGGATTTGCTCCGCGG
The DNA here is from genome assembly GCF_018446385.1 of Zingiber officinale. Taxonomy (NCBI): domain Eukaryota; kingdom Viridiplantae; phylum Streptophyta; class Magnoliopsida; order Zingiberales; family Zingiberaceae; genus Zingiber; species Zingiber officinale. Next base: position 86,270,184 of record NC_056000.1, on the reverse strand, counting down.
TTGCACCCGAAATCGCTAAAAACGAACCCGCCGGGAAGATTTTTCCGAAACGGCAATGTCTCGGCCCAAATCATTTTGGGACAGCGGGTTTAGGCGCTGTTGGATCGCAAAGGAACCCTCGCGATGGTTAGATCACGGGTAGGGGCGCTGCCCCTGGCCCCGCAAGGGGATCCGTTCCGTGATTGCGCCCGAAACCGCTAAACGGGTCCGCCGGGAAATTTTACTCGTAAAATTATAAAAATTAATTTTAGAATTACAGAAAATTATGAAAAAATATATAATTTTGAATTATATATTAATTTTGTGATAATCATGGCCCAAAAACCCAATATGATTGGATTGTGTTGTAATTCATAATACGGCCTGCGTGCCGTTATGTGTTTGCGAGTGTTGTATTATATTCGCGACCTGCGCGTCGTGCCTTTTCTTATATTCTTGTTGTAAATTAGATTTAGACTTGAATGTAACTCGAGTTTCAAATTGTAATGTACAAATTGGAGCGGTGGAGGGTCCACACGAGACGGAGTTCCGAGGCGGGCACGAGCAACACAAGGTGGTCAAAGGGAGGAGCTTGGAGAAGCTGTTGACCCTAGGTTGACCAATCGATCTTCTCATTGGCTTGAGAAGATCGTAGTAGGGCCATGACTAAATCACAAATAGATTAATTAATTGCTTGTGTATGTGATGCATATTTAATAAGTAGTCAATTAATTAGTGCCTTACGATTAGATTAGATCTAAGTCGTGCACATGATGCACCCTTGCGATTAGATTAGATCTAAGTTGTGCACAAGATGCATCTTTTTCGATTAGATTAGATCTCAATCGACTCAACTCTAATGCCTAACCGTGCCGTGATACCTATCACTACCTCGATCACATGTATTGTTGAATCTGCCAAAGCAGAGCAATGTATATTATCTTGGTAGGGTACGGAGGGACAATCTTGGTCCCGCCTATCAACGCATGGGTGAATACAAACTCAATTAGATTGAGTATTCCTAGTTACTCGGTTGGATCGAGTCAACTATAGGCATTTTTCCAATAGTTGGAAAGGTAGGACAAAATCATGTTTATATTAACTCTCGGGCATATTAGCCAAAGCTAACTCAAGTTTTAATATAAATATGGATCTTGATCCTATAAACAAGAGTTTCATAGAGATGTAATTGGTAATCGTTACCTACCGATCATACTAAGCCTTGGGCGTATTAGTCAAAGCTAACTCAAGGGTTAGTATGATGTGGATCTTGTCCCACAAGAATTATAGAATTCAGTGGGAGCATCATTTAATTAAAGGCCTAATTAAATGATTTTAAAAGAATATGATATTTATTTCTGCAAATTTTCTGTTGTAGATAACCATGACGTCGAACACGAATTCCTTCTCCCTGCGATCTGTCCTTGAGAAGGACAAGCTCAACGGAGCGAATTTCCTGGACTGGTACAGGAACTTGAGAATAGTTCTCACCCAGGAACGTAAAATGTACGTTCTGGAGCAGCCCATTCCGGAGGCTCCTCCTACAAATGCCCCGCGAGCAGACAAAGATGCTTACAAGATGCATCAAGACGACGCATTAGATGTGTCCTGTCTAATGCTCGCGACCATGAACTCTGAGCTTCAGAAGCAACACGAGTTGATGGGCGCTTACGATATGGTTGAGCATCTTCGCCAACTATATCAGGGACAAGCGAGGCATGAGAGATTTGAGATCTCTAAGGCACTGTTTCAGTGCAAGATGTTAGACGGGGCTCCTGTAGGTCCTTATGTACTCAAGATGATTGGGTACATAGAGAACCAACAAAGACTGGGGTTCCCACTTGTCCAAGAGCTGGCCACTGACTTGATCTTGCAGTCCTTGCCGGATAGCTATAGTCAATTCGTTCTCAACTATAACATGAACGAGATTGACAAGCCACTGCCCGAGCTACTTATTATGTTACAAACTTAAGAAGGTTAAGCCCATTCTGATGGTCCAGAAGCACAAGGGCAAGGGCAAGCCCAAAGGTAAGGGAAAGTCCCAAACCAAGGGCAAAGGCAAGGCACTGAAGCCTAAAGGAGGGGTCGCCAAGGATGCTACCTGCTTCCACTGCGGTCAGACCGGGCACTGGAAGAGGAACTGCAAGGTATACTTGGAGGATCTTAAGAAGAAGCGAAGTGAGACTTCCACTTCAGGTATATATGTTATAGAAGTCAATCTATCTATTTTTACATCATGGGTATTAGATACTGGATGTGCTTCTCACATTTGTACTGATGTGCAGGCGCTGAGAAATAGCAGAGCATTGGCAAAGGGCGAGGTGGACCTACGAGTAGGCAATGGAGCACGGGTTGCTGCTGTTGCTGTAGGAACTTATCAGCTATCTCTGCCCTCTGGGCTTGTACTAAATTTAGATGATTGTTGTTATGTGCCTGCTCTTACTAAGAACATAGTTTCAGTTTCTTGTTTAGACAAGAAAGGATACTCTTTTATAATAAAAGACAAATGTTGTTCTGTTTATTTAAAAGATATGTTCTATTGTAGTGCACCACTAATAAACGGACTCTATATTCTAGACCTTGAGAGCCCTATCTATAATATTAGTACCAAGATGTTCAAGTCAAATGACATGAACAAAACTTATCTCTGGCACTGTCGCTTAGGTCATATAAATGACAAGCGCTTATCCCAGCTCCATGAGGATGGTTTGCTGGACTCATTTGATTTTGAATCATATGAGATATGCGAGTCATGCCTACGAGGCAAGATGACCAAGACTCCCTTTAGTGGGCACAGCGAGAGAGCGACTGATTTGTTAGGACTCATACATAGTGATGTATGTGGCCCTTTCAATGTCGCTGCTAGAGGCGGTTATAGATACTTCATCACATTTACTGATGACTTCAGTAGATATGGTTATGTGTACTTGATGACACATAAGTCAGAATCCTTTGAAAAGTTCAAAGAATTCAAGAATGAAGTACATAACCAGCTTGGCAAGAGTATTAAAATACTTCGATCAGATTGAGGTGGTGAATACTTAAGCCATGAGTTCCGTGACTACTTAGCTGAGTGTGAGATTTTATCTCAACTCACTCCTCCTGGAACACCACAGTGGAATGGTGTATCCGAAAGGAGGAATCGTACCTTATTAGATATGGTACGATCTATGATGAGTCACACAGATCTTCCGACATATCTATGGGGATATGCTCTAGGCACGGCAGCTTTCATTCTCAACCGAGTTCCATCCAAGGCCGTGATAAAGACACCATATAAGATATGGACTGGGAGAGATGCCCAGGTGTCTTTCATGAGGATTTGGGGCTGTGAGGCTTACGTACGACGTCAAATCTCAGACAAATTAGGACCCAAATCCGACAAGTGCTATTTCATCGGATATCCCAAGGAAACTAAGGGATATTATTTCTACATTCCCAGTCAGCACAAGGTAGTTGTGGCAAAGACTGGGGTTTTTCTAGAAAGGGACTTTGTTTCTAGAAAGACTAGTGGGAGTGCGTTCGATCTTGAAGAAGTTCAAGATGCGAACAATAGCACTGAAGCCTCGATGGAAATTGAACTGGAACCACAAAGTATTGTGGATGATGTTGTTCCACAAGGAGTTGAGGAACAACAACCAGTTCAAGTAGACATACCTCTTCGCAGGTCTGATAGGGTACGTCGTCAGCCTGAGAGATACTCATTTCTCTTGTCTGACCATGATAACGTTATGCTCATAGAGGATGAGCCTACCACCTATCAGGAAGCCGTGATGAGACCAGATTCCGAGAAATGGCTAGAGGCCATGAGATCCGAAATGGAGTCCATGTACACCAACCAAGTATGGACTTTGGTTGATCCACCTGAAGGGGTAAAACCCATTGGGTGTAAGTGGGTCTTTAAGAGAAAGACTGACATGGATGGACTTATCTATAAGGGTCGCTTGGTAGCTAAAGGTTTCAAGCAGATTCATGGTATTGACTATGATGAAACCTTTTCTCCAGTAGAGATGTTTAAGTGATCTATTCAGATCATGCTTGCTATTGCAGCCTACCATGACTATGAGATATGGCAGATGGATGTCAAAACCGCGTTTCTGAATGGAAACCTACTCGAGGATGTGTACATGACACAATCTGAGGGTTTTGTCGATCCACAGCATACTAGCAGAGTATGCAAGCTGCATAGGTCCATTTATGGACTAAAGCAAGTCTCTCAGAGCTGGAATCTTCGATTCGATGATGCAATCAAACAGTTTGGTTTCATCAAGAATGAAGATGAACCTTGTGTCTACAAGAAGGTTGTAAGAGACATAGTTGTCTTCCTCATATTGTATGTGGATGACATACTACTCATTGGGAAGGACATCCCTATGCTTCAGTCTGTCAAGACCTGGCTAGGGAGTTGCTTCTCAATGAAGGACTTAGGTGAGGCATCCCGCATTCTAGGGATACAGATCTATAGAGATAGATCTAAGAGATTGCTTGGCCTAAGTCAGAGTCTATACATTGACAAGGTACTCCTTCGGTTTGCCATGCAGAACTCCAAGAAGGGATTTCTGCTGATGTCACATGGCGTGAGTCTTTCGAAGACTCAAAGTCCCTCTTCTAGAGAGGAGAGAGACCGCATAGATCAGATCCCTTATGCCTCAGCCATAGGATCGATCATGTACGCCATGCTATGTACTCGACCTGATGTCTCGTATGCTTTGAGCATGACGAGCAGATACCTGTCACATCCAGGTGAAAGTCACTGGATAGCGGTCAAGAATATTCTTAAGTACTTAAGAAGGACTAAAGAATATTTCTTGATATATGGAGGCAATGATGAGCTAGCTGTTAAGGGTTACAGTGATGCTAGCTTCCAGACCGACACGGATGACTATAGATCGCAGTCGGGGTTCGTATTTTGCATTAATGGTGGTGCTGCCAGCTGGAAGAGTTCGAAGCAGGATACAGTAGCTGATTCTACAACAGAAGCCGAGTACATTGCTGCATCAGAGGCAACAAAGGAGGCAGTTTGGATCCGCAAGTTCATCACTGAACTTGGGGTGGTTCCTAGCATTGCTGACCCCATTGAGCTCTATTGTGACAACAATGGAGCTATAGCACAGGCGAAGGAACCTCGCTCACACCAGCGGACCAAACACATACTACGGCGCTTCCATCTCATTCGAGAGATCATCGAGAGAGGAGATGTGAAGATTTGCAGAGTACCTACAGAGGCTAACATCGCAGATCCCTTGACCAAGGCTTTGGCACAGAGGAAGCATGATGGTCACACTAGGTCATTAGGCCTTAGAGCCTATACTGATTGGCACTAGTGCAAGTGGGAGATTGTTAGTTAGAGCCCTAGAGCCAATCATTTGATGATTGTATGGACTCATTGTATCATATTTTTGTATATTAATAAAGGCATTTGTTTGGTTATTATACTTATTTGTATTAGTGCCAAATAGACTAAGTATAATAGCGTCCTTGAGTAGAAGGTTCATACCTATATCAATCGATTAGTTGAATCGATAGTGAGATGATATAGGGAACACTACTCTAAATCATTCCTAGTCGAGTATTAACATTCAGGGACAATGTTAATACAATAAGACTAGCATGTAGGTCAGCTCGATGACTTGATTTCACAAGTCATGGATATAGAGATATCAAGCTGACACATGGGTATGCATTAGAGAATGTATACTGAATGACCCGCCATGAGAAAGTATCATGGATCGTTATATGAGTGTCATATACTTTCTCATGTGGCTATTAGTATGACTATTAGTCCTTTGACCTGAAGTCACCATGGATCCCTACATAAGGAGTTATGTACTTTGATTTCGTCAAACGTCACCCGTAATAGGGTGGACTATAAAGGCGATTACTGGGTATGTAAAAAGTTATGCAGAGGGATGTGAGTGATGTAGATGGGATCTATCCCTCCCATATGACGGGAGCGACATCAATATTCTTGATAGAGTTAGACCACGAAGTGCATGGCCATGCCCAAATGAGTCAACATGAGATGTTGAGCTCATTTGATTGAGTGAGTCTACTTGGAGTTCAAGATTTAGATTGATTAGAGGATGACACGGTCTATGCCTCACATTGATCAATCTAGATGTCTAGGATAGAAGGACAATGTTACATATTGTGAGGAGTCACAATTAGTAGTCACAAGGTGATGTCGGATCTCGACATTCTTGTAACTTGGGTAGTAATGATGTGTTGCTAGATACCGCTCATTACTTATGCTCCTAAATGGGTTTAGGGCATTGCCAACGTTACAAGAACCTATAGGGTCACACACTTAGGACAATTAGATGGAGATTAGGTTCATATGATGAACCAAGAGGATTAGATTAATTTATGAATCAAATTGGATTAAGAGTAATCCTAATTGGGCTAACTTGAGTTCGACTCAAGTTGATTCATGTGTTCGATGAGTCTAATTTAGATTTTGACTCATTGAATCAATTTAATTAAATGAATTAGATTCATTATATTAAGTTGGCTTGAATCAAATGGTTAGATTAGATCAACCATGGAAGAGATTGGGTCAAGTTTGACTTGACTTAAGAAGGAAGACCAAAGGTTAATTTTGACTTGACCTTTTGCCACCTCATTGGTGAGTTGGCATTAGGTGGACCAATGATGATACTCCATATCATCATGGGTGCCACCTCATGGAAGTTACAAAGCCATTCTCTTTAATGGCTTCATATTAATTGCAATTAATGCAATTAATTTAGGAGTTTTCACCATTGAGAGTGGCCGGCCACTTTGGGTTTGAGTGTGAATTCATTTTTCCATTCAAGTGGTGTATCTTCTTCTTCTTCCTCTTGAAGCTCTTCCTCTCCCTCTCCTCCTTGCTTGGCCGAATCTCACCAAGGTGCTAGCACACCTTTGTGTGAGGTTTTCTCCACCTACGTGTCCGTGTGGATACTTCTAGAGGACCGACGCTTGACGGTCTAGAGATCCGGCAACTCCTTGGAAGAGCGGGAACGTGAAAGGGCACGCAACAAGGGTAAAGTTCTCTTAATATGTAGATCTAGGAGTAGATCTAAAAGGTTTTTCAAACTCGTACTCGTATTTATCGTTCGATTTTCCTTGCACGGATCCGTTGGCCTTGGGTGATTCGGGGTTTCCGCGACGCGAAAAGCGGTTTTCGCGGCCCGAAGAACCCAACAGTTTTGTCAGAAGTTCCTCTAACGTATAAACCATTTTGTTCATGTTACAGTTCAAGCGGAACTGCTCAAAACTTCTGGGCAGCGTTTGGAAAATAATATCGACATGGGTTTCCCCATCTATTTCAACTCCAAGGATCTGTATTTCGTTCAAATAAGCCATCATCTTTAGGATATGATCCCTCACGGGTGCCCCCTCTGATATGGTGGCTGTCATTAATTTTCTCATTGCCTCTTGCCTAGCAGCCCGATTCTGGTGTCCGAAGAGTTCCTTAAGATTGTTCATCATATCATAAGCAGTTGGCAAGTCCTGATGCTGATGTTGCAGCACATTTGACATTGAAGCCCAAGTGTAACACCGCGCCATCTCATCTACTTTTACCCATTTCTTATGATACTCAATCTCCTCTTCACTAGAATCACTATTAGGTACATCAGGGCAGGCCTCTAATAGTACAAACTTATAGCCTTTAGCAGTTAGGATAATGTCCAGGTTTCTTTTCCAATCTATATAGTTGGGACCAGTAAGTTTGTTCTCCTTTAGAATAATAGCCAGTGGGTTGAAAGCCATCTTAAGAATCACAAAATAAAACTTTTGGTCAAGACTCTAAATTTAGAATAATATTGATTCCTCAAACAATATTATTTAAATTTACCAACACCTCAAAACACCGTGAATTTTACATGCCATGTTAGTGTGGACGTATACAAAATTAAACATTTGTAAGAAGAGGGTCTTACCCATTAATTTTATTATCTTGTCATCCTAACTTTATGACAAATAAAATTAATAGTTGGTATTTCTTTGGTAACACAAATAATAGCAGTGACTCCGTTGGGGAGGATACTATTAAATGTGCCTAAGTGTATACCATTACTTGATACTTAGTCCATTAAATAGCATTGTGCCTCTTCAGTTGGAGAAGATCACACGCTCTTAAATAATTTCCTATAACCATCTATAAAGGAAGTTTGACCTAGTGATCCGCAAACAAACTCATCCATTGTGGAGGGAGGCACTTAGAGCCAATATGTAAGTTTGTTGAATCACTTACAAACCAGTAATGGAGACCGTGGAATTTATTTACTAATCCCTCTCCCACTTAGTTATTTAAGGTGAGGAATTTTAACCATGCACACACACATCACAGTAAATAAAACAATAAATATGGAAAAACAATTTTCCAACTATTATGACCTTTTCCATCACTATCCTCCGTGTGCTGCCAACCCTAGCTGCTGCCATCTTTAGCCACCGCAATCGGGTCTAGTTGTCGCATCTATCTTGCTTCTTTTTCCGCTGCACCTTTGGTCCACAAATAGTATCACGCCTCACAAGGATATAATCCACGACAAAAATAGAATTTTGCATATATCGATCCCATATTCCACAAAGGAATGTACATGTAATCTAGATCGAAGCAAAAATGTAAAATCCTAAAACTAATGCAGCTCCTACTGTATTTAATACATATAATCATGCACACACATAAAATGCCCTTGACATATCAAAGGGTCCAATCACACATAATCTCTATAAGCTATAATAGTTGGAGCCTGCAACCACAGAGTTAGCATATCCTACTATTATCCTACCTAAATTATGTATGACCTGTGCATAATTAAACTGAAAACCAAACACACAGAGGCAAACCCTAGCCCTAATACCATTTGTTGGTTGCTACTTGGAATATCGTACTGGTTCCCCTGTACAAAAATTTTATACAAGTCCTGAACCATTCCTAACAACCTATTGTGTTCTTTAGAAATTAAATTTGGAATCGCAAATAGAACTTAACATTATTGATTCCAAATTTAATTTATCTGTTCTTTGAGGTTTAGACTTGGATCACAAATGATGCTTAACATTATTAATCCAAATCCACCTATGTTACAAATTTGATTAAATATTTATTTCAGAGATCGGCTTCCAGGTTAAACATGGCGAGCCACTAGGCCTTCTTGGTTATGGGAGCATCCACCATTTCCTAGACAAAGCCTTTCAAAGAAATTCAATATTTAATCTCCTTATAGTAACCCTAGGTTTAACCAAAAGAAACACAAAATCAAAAACATAAATTCGATTACCTAGATTCATTAGCCTCTTGTATTTAGTATTTCAAGATCTAAATAAAAGGATGAACTAGTTATGATGCAGAAACTAATAACTAGTTATACCTTTTATAGCTTATAGACCTCACGATCTTCTATCGTATTCCTCTTCTTATCTCGGACGTCGTGTGGGCGACGATCTACCGAGACAAGAATCCACCCAATCCTCCTTCTTCTCCTTGCAAGTTTCGGCCACCAAGAATTTCCTAGAGATGAAGGTCTTCGGCCACCAACCAAGCTCCAAGGGATGCAAAGAAATAAAGACTCCTTTCTCTACTTCTTCTCCAAGCAAAATCCAGCCACCAAGGGTCTCCTAGAGAGTTGATGCCGCCAGCCAAGGAAGAAGAAAAGGGGAAGAGGAAGAAGAGAAGGAGGGTCGACCACCACAAGGAAGAGAAGAAAGGAATACTAGATGTATATTGTTGTTCTAAGGTGAGGCACCTCTATCCTCTCTTTTATATTCCTTGGTCTTGGCAAATAAGGAAAGTTTTAATAAAAACTTCCTTATTTTCTTTGCCATAGAAAGGAAAATTTAATTGATTAATTTTTTTTCATTTTCTCTATAAATGTGGATGGCCACCTCAATTCCTCCAAACAAGGAAAGTTTTAAACACAAAATTAAAACTTCCTAATTTGTTTCCAGAAATTTTTAAAATAAAATATCTCTTTAAAAATTCCCTTCATGGTTGGTTATAAAAGGAAAGTTTTATAAATTAAAATCTCTCTATTAAAACATGTGGATGATTACAATAAAGGAAGTTTTATCAAAATTAAAATCTTTCTTTCAATCTACAAATAAGGAAAGATATCAAATCTTTTCTATTAATCTTTTGTAGAAACTATAAAAGGTAAGATTTAAATTTTAAAACTCTCTTTTAAAACCATGAGGATGGTTACAAAAAAGGAAAGTTTTATCAAAAATTAAAATCTTCCTTTTAACTAAAAATAAGGAAAGATATCAAACCTTTCTCTTAATCTTTTGTAAAATGCTATAAAAGGAAAGATTAAAATTTTAAACTTTCTTTTAAATCATGGCTTCCACATGAGGAAAGATTTTAAAAATTAAAATCCTTTTAATTTTATTGTGGCCGACCACCTAAGCTTGGGTTCAAGCTAGGGCCGACCACCTACTTGACCCATCTAACCTTGGTTTGGCCGACCCTAGCTTGGGCTCCAAGCTAAGCTTGGCTGGCCACCTTAAGGTGGGTAAGAAGGTGGGTATGGGTGGGTATAACACTTTATAATTAAGAGGCTATGACAGGGACCGAGAGGAGGAATTAGTTTTGGTCTCCCGATGAACTTGAGCTTCCCGTGTTCGCCTTGAACACCCAACTCGAGTTCATCAATAATAACTCATACCACTAAAGAGTTATTATTGAACTACCACACCAATCCCATATTACTATATGGGCTCCTTCTTATCATGAGTGTGTTAAACTCCTTGTGTTTAAGATATCGAATGCCCACTAATTAAATGAGTTACTAACAACTCACTTAATTAATATCTAGCTCTAAGAGTAGTACCACTCAACCTTATCGTCATGTCGGACTAAGTCCACCAGCAGGGTTTACATGACGATCCTTATGAGCTCCTCTAGGGGACATTATCAACCTAAATTATTAGAACATAGTTTCATTCTATAATCAACAATACACCATATAAATAATAGCATTTTTCAACTTATTGGGCCTATTGATTTATCGAACTAAATCACACCCTTTGATAAATTAAAGAAATGAATATTGAGTATATGTGCTTGTTATTATATCATGATTAAGAGCACACACTTCCATAATAACAAAGGTCTTGTTCTTTTATGTAGTCAGTATAAAAAGAACTTTTCTTAAATGGTCCTGCTCAATACACTCAGAGTTTACTAGTGTAATTTTATAGTCAAGATAAACTAATACCAACTTACACTACGACTATTTCAATGGTTTGTTCCTATCCATCTTAGTCATGTGCTACTATTTATAATTTATAAGGAACTGATAACACGATCTTCTGTGTGTGACACCACACACCATATTATCTACAATATAAATTAATTGAACAACTACACTTAGCATATAAATGTAGACATTTGACCAATGTGATTCTTATTTCTTAATAAATGTTTATACAAAAAGCTAGGCTTTTAGTATACATTTAACAATATTCCACTTATACTAAAAGACTATGCCTCCATATACCCTGCCATACATCTGATTCCCAACCCTTCAACATGCCCATCAAAAGATCTTGCCTTAAGGGCCTTAGAGAAAGGATCTTCCAGGTTATCATCTGATGCAATCTAGGCGACAACAACTTCTCCTCGTTATACAATGTCCCGTATTGGGTGGTACTTGTGCTCTATGTGTTTACTTACCTTATGGACTCGTGGTTCCTTCAAGTTTGCTACTGGACCAATAATTTTTGGGCAAACCAGGAATCACATCTAAGTCCATCATGAAGTCTCTGAGCCATACAATTTCTATGGCTGCTACAGAGGCTGCCATATACTCAGCTTCCATGGTGGAGTCCGAAAAGCATCTATGCTTAACACTCCTCCATTGTTATGGCTTTACCTCCTAAAGTAAACACAAAACCCCGAGGTTGACTTACTATTGTCCCTATCTGATTGGAAGTCAAAATCCGTTTATCCCATAGGGAGCAAATCATCTGCCTTGTAAACTAGTGATGTGCACAAATATTATGATCTTCTACGCATGTTTTAGCGCACATTCATGCGACTTATGCACATATATTCTTCATATGATCACATCTTTTATCTTGTATTCATCATATCTATTGTTTTGTTCAGATATTTGCTCTTTATTTGGTTTTATGTTGACAGGAAAGATTTTCGGAGCTTGAACGGAGGGCATTGATGTGCCGGAACCAACCAGACGACACGGCCGTGCAACCCTGCACGACCGTGTGGCCAAACAGGAGAGGAAGAGCACATGGCCGTGCAACCTTGCACGACCGTGCGACCATAACAGTAGTCAGTCAGCACACGGCCGTGCAACCTTGCACGACCGTGCCACCTCAGGCAGAGAAGGAGACTTGCATGGCCGTGCACCCCTGCACGGCCGTGCCCCAGGAGACAGAGCCCGAGGGCTACATGGCCGTGCAACCCTGCACGGTCGTGCAGCCACGCATCGAACAGAAGAAGGGCACGGTCGTGCCGCCCCTACACGGCCGTGCTGCCGCGGCCAAACCCTAAGGCTATATAAGGGTTTTAACCCTTTTTGCCAAAGGGGGAGGCGAGCCTTCAGGGAGAAAAGGATCTTGGAGCAATTCTATGCCACTTTGGACTGCCGTTCAGTGAACTTCCGCCACCACATCGACTCCAAAAGCTAAGAGTTGGATCCGAAGGCCACTCTTCCACACCTGATAAGCATATTCCTTCTTACTTGTTGAGAATTGTATGTTTGTCTTTACTATATTTTCGGATATCTCTCTAGCATTCATGGAGTAGATGCCCTTGTTCTAGGATTAGGGAGTAGTCGTGGTACGGATTGATGTAAGACTCGAATTGTGTTTGTACTTGTTGGATGAACCTTCATGCTTTGTTTCAATTATTAATTGTTTACTTTTGATTGTGAAGAACTTGTCATCCTTGTAGAGGATTACCACTAAATCGTACACCCGAGGGGCCCTAGTGATAGGGGTAACCTGTTCACGGATATCTAGGATAGCTCCTTGAGAGAAAGGCAAGTTCTCCCCAAGGGAGAGAGAGACCAGGCTTAGCTCTATTCACCATTCTTGATTTACCAGTTAGAGTTATGTCATCAAGATTTGCCGAGGTGCCCTAGTGACAGGGGTAAACCGTGATAGGACTTCTTAGGGCATTACCCTATTCTGGCTCTTGAGAATACCCACTTAGCTTCCAGCAATAGCAGGAATAAGGACAGCGAGAATAAGACAAATCGAGACACGTCAATACTACCACGACGAAATCGACCCCCTAGAACTCCTCATCACCAAATAATATTTCGACCTTGCGACTCTTGACTCTCTCCCTCGACATTTCTTTTCCCTTAGCCTGATCAAGACCGTTGGTGGTATAGCTAACCATAAGTGAGCGATTGCTAGTGCTTATAGCCAGTCTCTGTGGGATCGATATTTTTATTACTGACGACGAATCCGTGCACTTGCGGAAGCATAACAACTTGCATATAATCTCTAGTGCCTCTAAGGTACTTTAATATATGTTTTATGGCAGTCCAGTGTCTCGGTCATGAGTTACTTTGATATCTGTTAACCATGCCTATGGCAAAACAGATATCTGGTCTCGTGCATAGCATACATTAGGCTTCCTACAGCATAAGGAACTGCCTTCATTTCTTCTATCGCTTTTGTGTCTTCGGAGACATCTCTTTAGATAAATATATTCCATGCCTAAAAGGTACAAAAACCTTTCATGGAGTCTTGCATGCTAAAACGAGCTAGGATAGTATCGATATATGAAGCTCAGGATAAGCACAACATTCTTTTCTTGTGATCCCTTATTACTTTGATCCCGAGAATATGTGCACATTCACCCAACTCCTTCATATCGAATTGCTTGGACAACCATACCCTTACTTCCGACAACACTTTGATATTGTTTCCAACTATCAAAAATGTCATCTACGTATAGTACAAGAAATACCACCACGTTTCCATCACACTTCTTGTATACACAAGACTCATCCGAACACTGAATAAATCCATATGACTGGATTACTTCATTAAACTAGATGTTCCAAGATCTTGAAGTTTTCTTCAGTCCATAAATCGACCGATTGAGCTTACAAACTAGATTCTCTTTGCCCTTTGCTATGAACCCCTCTGGTTGCTTCATATGGATATTCTCTTCAAGACTTCCGTTAAGGAAAGCAGTCTTGACATCCATTTGCCAAACCTCATAATCCATATGAGCGGCAATAGATAAGAGTATCTGGATAGACTTAAGCATGGCCACCGATAAAAAAGTTTCCTCATAATCGATTCCCTCTTTTTGAGTATACCCCTTCGCAACAAGCCTTGCTTTGAAAGTTTCCACCTTCCCATTTGCCCCTCTTTTTCTTTTGTAGATCCACTTACATCCAACGACTTTTACACCATTTGGTGGTTTTACAAGCTCCCAGACCTTATTAGAATATATAGATTCTATTTCAGAATTCATCGCTCTGTGCTAAGATACTGCATCTTTATCTTGGAGTGCTTCGTCATATGTCCGGGGATCAGGTTCATGTTCACTAGGGATCAAGTCCGATGACTCTCCCAAAAACATGAATCTTTCAGGTTGCATAACAACCCTCTCACTACGACGAGGCACTGTCTGTTATTGTGTATCATTTGTGATACATGTTGCAGTTTCTTGTGATATTTCATCTTGCACTGTTGGTACTAAAGTAGGTGTGTCATCTCTCATTTCTTCTAGAACAATTTCACTCACGGGCTTATGGTTCATTACATAATTTTCCTCTAAAAATCGAGCATTGGTGTTAACAATGATCTTCTGATTTTTAGGATTATAAAACAAACCACCTTTCGTTCCCTTAGGATATCCTACAAATAGACAAACTTCTGTACGTGATTCCAACTTGTCAGTATCTCCCTTTAGCACATGTGCTGGACTTTCCTATATCCGAATATGACTTAGACTAGACTTACATCCATTCCACAATTTCATGGGAGTAAAGAGTACTGATTTAGAAGGTACCATATTCAGAATGTACACTACTGTTTCCAAAGCATATCCCCAAAATGAATTTGGTAATTCCGAATAACTCATCATCAATCTAACCATTTCCATAAGAGTCCTATTCCTTCGTTTTGCCACACCATTCTGTTGGGGTGTTCTAGGTGCAGATAATTGGGATTGAATCCCAGCCTCTGATAAGTAATTCCTAAACTCTCCAAAGAGGTATTCGCCACCACGATCAGACCGTAGTGTCTTGATACTTTTACCATGACGTTTCTCCACATTAGGCTTATACTCTTTGAACTTATCAAAGCATTCAGACTTGCGGCGCATCAAGTAAATGCACCCATATCTCGAATAGTCATCTATAAAAGAGACAAAATATTCGAAACCACCTCTTGCCTGGATAGACATAGGACCACACAAATCATAATGAACAAGTTCTAACACATATTTGGCTCTATACCCCTTGGCCTTAAAAGGTCTCTTGGTCATTTTACCTTCCAAGCAAGATTCGCAAGTTGGAAAGTTTTCCAACACTAATGAACCCAAGTGTCCATCGACTATTAGACTTTGAATTCTACTTAAGTTAATATGACCAAGCCTTAGATGCCAAAGATATGTTTGATTCATTTCCGAAGGTTCCTTTCTCTTATTAGAATTAGAAGATATGCTATTAATTTCCATTTGTTGCTTTATGGGAGTTATTGGATTTAGAGTATACAAATTACCTACTAATGTATCAAAACAGATAATAACCCTATTCTTCTTGATAACTACTTTGTCATCAAAAGAAACAGAATATCCATCCAAAATTAGTTTAGAAACTGAAATTAAATTCTTTCTAAAAGTTGGTACATAAAGACAATTTCTCAAAACCAAACTTCTATTTCTATCAAATGATAAGTAGATGTTGGAACCCCAAGGTTGTTTTGATGTGATCAATAAGTTAAGTTAGGTCCTGTGTGTTTCTAACCTTGTGTCTAAGTGTACAGAAGCTTAGGAGCATAGGTAGTTGAGCGGAAGACGCAGCTAGCTAGAAGGACGGTAGTCCGAGGGACGAGGTGCTGCGGAAGAGTACATCGGCGGACGAGAAGGAAGCGTGCGGTGGTTCCGAAGGACGAAAGCCGGAGCGGAAGATTGCTCAGGGAGCAAGAGATGCAGCTAGCGAGAAGGACGACATGCGGTGCGTCCGAGGGACGAAGACTGCGGATGAGTACGCCGGTGGACGAGAAGGAAACACGCGGCGATTCTAAGGGACGAGAAGCCGGAGGGAAGCCCGCTCGAGAAGACCGGAAGTTGGGTTCGGGTGAGCCCTTTTCCGGATGACAGAGATCACCCAAGAGAACGGATCCAGAGTAGATGACCTTGACCGAGCCGAACCGAACCGGAGTAGAGGTCCCGGATGAAAAAGTCAACTACTGTTGACTTTTAGGCTCCGGGGCGCCCGAAACCCTTCCGGGCGCCCAGACATGGTTTCTTGACTAGATCACGTCAAACGCGATCTGAACGTTGGGGATAAAGTTTTATCCCCCCAGGGCGCTCGGAACCCCTTCTAGGCGTCCCGACCAAGTCTATGTCCAGAAGCTCATAATCAGTTCAGAAATTGTAAAAACACTTGTGCGCTTTCCACTGTTTAAGATTAACTTCTTTCTTTTTTTGCTTCAACGCTGTAAGAGGCTTTTCCGCCTGAAGGAGATTGATAGTGCGCTTCATCCTTTCCTTGGATTAACAACCTCCCTGGTTGTAACCAAGTAAACAACTGTGCCTCTTTCTTTTCTGCTTTTAATTTACTGCTTTGATTATTTTACAAGTGTCAGTTTAAAAAGTCGGGAAGGGTCTTTGTTATTTTTGTTAGGGCTATTCAACCCCCCTTCTAGCCGGCCCAATGGTCCTACAGTAGACGTCTCCCACTGCAACAGCCGTCACTTTCGTAGCATTGCCCATGTAGACCATTATCTCTCCCTCATATCGTCGTCGAGTTTCTTGGAACCCCTGCAATGTATTGTAGACATGATCAGTGACTCTTGTATCTATACACCAGGTACTGGTAGATAACACCGCTAAACATGTTTCAACTACAAGAGAATAAGATATCTCTATTGTTTTAATTCCTACGAGGATTATCCACCTCCCAATGTCCTGACTGCTTGTAGACGAAGCACTTGTCCTTTGACTTCTTCACTCTAGCTTTAGGTCCACTACCTAGAGATCTTTTCACCTTCTTTGCTGAGCCAGCCTATTTCTTCTTCTTCTTGCCTTTCGACTTAGAATTATAAACATTTTCAGTAAAGTGAATCTGAGAACTATCACGAAATATACCTTCTGCTGCCAAAAGTTCTGTCAGAAGTTTCGCCAACGTATAAGCCCTTTTGTTCATGTTTTAGTTCAGGCAGAACGACCACCAAGGGTCTCCTAGAGAGTTGATGCCGTCAGCCAAGGAAGAAAAGAAAAGGGGAAGAGGAAGAAGAGAGGGAGGGCCGACCACCACAAGGAAGAGAAGAGAGGAATACAGATGTATATTGTTGTTCTAAGGTGAGGCACCTTTACCCTCTCTTTTAGATTCCTTGGTCTTGGCAAATAAGGAAAGTTTTAATAAAAACTTCCTTATTTTCTTTGCCATAGAAAGGAAAATTTAATTGATTAAAAAAAATTTCCTTTTCTCTATCAATGTGGTCGGCTACCTCAATTCCTCCAAACAAGGAAAGTTTTAAACACAAAATTAAAACTTCCTAATTTGTTTGCAGAAATTTTTAAAATAAAAATTTCTCTTTAAAAATTCCTTTCATGGTTGGTTATAAAAGGAAACTTTTATAAATTAAAATCTCTCTATTAAAACATGTGGATGATTACAATAAAGAAAGTTTTCTCAAAATTAAAATCTTCCTTTCAATCTACAAATAAGGAAAGATATCAAATCTTTTCTCTTAATCTTTTGTAGAAACAATAAAAGATAAGATTTAAATTTTAAAACTCTCTTTTAAAACCATGTGGATGGTTACAAAAAAGGAAAGTTTTATCAAAAATTAAAATCTTCCTTTTAACTACAAATAAGGAAAGATATCAAACCTTTCTCTTAATCTTTTGTAGAAATCTATAAAAGGAAAGATTTAAATTAAATTTTTTTTTTTAAATCATGGCTTCCACATGAGGAAAGATTTTAAAAATTAAAATCCTTTTAATTTTATTGTGGCCGACCACCTAAGCTTGGGTTCAAGCTAGGGACGACCACCTACTTGACCCATCTAACCTTGATTTGGCCAACCCTAGCTTGGGCTCCAAGCTAAGCTTGGCCGACCACCTTAAGGTGGGTATGGGTGGGTTTAACACTTTATAATTAAGAGGCTACGACAGGGACCGAGAGGAGGAATTGGTTTTCACCCCGAACACCTAACTCGAGTTCATCAATAATAACTCATACCACTAAAAAGTTATTATTGAATTACCACACCAATCCCATATTACTATATAGGTTCCTTATTATCATGAGTGTGTTAATCTCCTTGTGTTTAAGATATCGAATGCCCACTAATTAAATGAGTTATTGACAACTCACTTAATTAATATCTAGTTCCAAGAGTAGTACCACTCAACCTTATCGTCATGTCGGGCTAAGTCCACTTGCAGGATTTACATGCCAATCCTTATGAGCTCCTCTTGGGGACATTATCAACCTAGATTACTGGGAAACAGTTTTACTCTATAATCAACAACATACCATATAAATAATACCATTTTCCAAATTATCGGGCCTATTGATTTATCGAACTAAATCACACCCTTTGATAAATTAAAGAAATGAATATTGAGTATATGTGCTTGTTATTATATCATGATTAAGAGCACACACTTTCATAATAACAATGGTCTTGTTCTTTTATACAATCAGTATAAAAAGAAATTTCCTTAAATGGTCCTGCTCAATACACTCAGAGTTTACTAGTGTAATTTTATAGTCAAGATAAACTAATACCAAATTACACTATGACTATTCCAATAGTTTGTTCCTATCCATCTTAGTCGTGAGCTACTGTTTATAATTGATAAGGAACTGATAACATGATCTTCTGTGTGTGACACTACATACCATGTTATCTACAATATAAATTAATTGAACAACTACACTTAGCATATAAATGTAGACATTTGACCAATGTGATTCTCATTTCTTAATAAAAGTTTATACAAAAAGCTAGACTTTTAGTATACATTCCAACACTTTTCTGACAGGTCCTTTCATAGGGCATATTGGAGAGCATGCCCATGGTTCGAGAAGCGCGCACATCACCACCAGGGCTCTATATAAAGGATGGTTCATCACCGGTGAAGGTATGCGTTATTATGATTTGGTGCTAGTTCTATTGTTGCTCCGCTTCTTCTACAGTTTCAGTGACTGACTTAAGTGCCGGAAGGCCAACATCGGGGACCCCTTCCCTGGTTCTGCACTGACAATACTTATTTTGCAGAGTGGAGCGAGATCTACAATCGGTCAGCAAAACCGCTACATCCCCAGCTTTCCACCTTCCTTCTTTCAAACAGGATCATATACATTTTTAGATGACATGAAAATCAACAAGAAATTAACAACATTAAATGTATTAACTAATAAGATTCATGAATCGATGAAGATGTATAATGAATCCATGAAGACGTACTTGAGATGAAATTGTACTTTGCTCATTGTAGAAGTAGAAGAGACATTTTATATCAATTTGTAATTTGATTCTTGAATTTGGTTTAAGCCAACAATACCTCTTGTAAACCAAATATGCTTGTTACTCCTAGAGCTTAAAAATTCTTTGAAAATATAGATCCTCCAAGCGACTTTGTAAAAATATCATCAAGTTGTTCATTGCTAGGACAATACTCTAGGTTTATTTCATTTTCTTTAACAAGTTCTCTTAGGAAATGAAATTGCAAGCATATGTGCTTTGTTCTTCCATGCAGTACTGGATCCTTTGATACAAAAATTGTAGAATGGTTATCATAATATAATATTGTTGGATTATTTTGTTTACATTTGATACTTTCAAGAATTCCCCATAACCATAAAGTTTGACACCCTACTGAAGAAGCTACTACGTATTCAACTTTGGTAGCTGAGAGTGCTACAATTTGTTGCTTATTTGAACACCAATAGATTGCTCCACTACCAAGATTGAAAATATAACCGGAAGTACTTTGAGAATCATCAATACTTCCTAGAAGATCACTATCTGTATAGCCAACAAGTTTGATAGGCACATGTGATTTATAGAAGATGGCATAATTAATAGCTCCTTTAACATATCAAAGAACCTTTTTTTTTCACTTCCTAATGATTTGAATAAGGGTTTTCCATAAACCTACTAATTAAACTAACTATGTACATAATGTTGAGTCTAGTGGTACTGGTAGTGAGATACATCAAGTTCCTAACTAGGCTTTGAAATGTTGTTGGATTCACTATCATTCCTTCACCATTCTTACTTAGCTTCTAACCCATGATGCACGAAGTTTGTTATGATTCCACAAGTGCACGGATTCATCATTAGTAATACATAAGATTGTCGAACCACAGGGACTATTGATTAAGCACTAGAGATGTCGCAAAGTAAGTTATCTAGACGGTCGAAAGTTGGCTTTGGCACTTGCAAACTAACGAGAGTGATTGAAAAGATAGAGAAGGTTGAGACGAAGAGAGAGGAGAGAGAGAATTGATCTTGGAGGGAGTGAGCTTTGGGAGATGGATTCTAGGATTTCAGTTTCATTATAATACTAGGAGATATTACATAGATTGCTTAGTTTCTATCCTTTATGTCCATGCTCTTGTAGGAAGTTAAATTGGTCAATATCCCTAAGTATCGAATAGAGACGATCCCTGTGAAATCCTGTAACAGTTAACCCCTGTCATGAGGGCGCCTCGGTAGATCACAGGAATACATGTCTAGTAAATAACAATAAGGATAAAGGTAGAGATTTGGTACGGTTTCCTACTTCCTTATTGAGGAATTGCCTCCCCTTTCAAGATAATGTCCTAGACGTCCGTGAACGGGTTACCCTTGTCACTAGGACCCCTCAGGTATACGATCTAGAGCA
Organism: Zingiber officinale; assembly: GCF_018446385.1. NCBI lineage: Eukaryota > Viridiplantae > Streptophyta > Magnoliopsida > Zingiberales > Zingiberaceae > Zingiber > Zingiber officinale. Next base: position 86,249,153 of record NC_056000.1, on the reverse strand, counting down.
CTCTTTTTACAAGAGCAGCAATTCCTAAGGGATTGTTTCTCCTTTTAAGGGAACGTCCTAGATGTCCGGAAAGGGTTACCCCTGTCACTAGGGCACCTTAGTCAATACGCTCAAGGGAATCCCCTTTGCTTGATTAACAATCCTCCACATCAATCAACAAAGCATACAAAAAAAATATAAATATGTCACACACAATTCATCATAAACAAGACATTAACAAGTCATTGAATAGAAATATGGCGAATCTACATAGTTCTACATCTCCATTATATTACAAATACTTCCTAATCCTAGAAGAGGATATCTACTCCATTGTGGGGGAAGAACAACCCGAAAACATAAAGTAAAGCATACTTACAACCCTTGATGTAAGAAGAAGGGGAAGAAGAGATGCTTGCCGAGGTTTCTGATGTCTTGGGGATGCCTCCTTGCTTTGGAGATGGATGGAACGCCAAGAGATGGTGGTGGATGAAGCTCTAGGGTTTCTCCCGAAGGGGAGAACCTTTCCCAAGGAGAGGGACAAAGTCCCGAACTAAAGATGCCCCAAAGAATAGGGTTCTTGACCCTTTTATAAGCTAGGGCACGAGTGCCGCATGACCCATGCCATGACCGTGCGAATTGGCATGGTCGTGCCTCTCTTCTGCTTTGGTTACACCGCATGACCGTGCGAATTGGCATGACCATGCCTTCCTTCTGTTCTGGTTACATCGCACGGCCGTGCGAATTGGCACGACCGTGCCTTCCATCTACTCTGGTTACACCGCACGACCGTGTAAATTGACACAGTTGTGCCTTCCTTATGCTCTGGTTACTCCGCATGACCGTGCGAATTGGCATGACCGTGCTTTCCTTCTACTATGGCTATGTAAAATTGTATCAAGACCGTGTAGATCATTTTAGCACATCTTAACGTGGTATTCTTGAGTTGAGGTCTTCATCAAAGTAGAATATCTTGAAGTTATCTACAATTCGGTATAAAGAATAGCCCAAAACTCCATCTAAGCAGAAAGTTATGACCATTTTGGGTTTAGTCTATAGTGTAGAAATTTCACATGGCCTGGACATGACACCTTGGAAGCTCTAGACTCCACTTAAGCTTTGTTTCTGCTCCAAATCATGTCCTGTCAACAAGAAAATACACAACGAGTAGATCTCTAAACAAAAGAATATTTATACTGAATATATGCTAAGAGAGGTGAACATGCACAGAATATACGTGAATAAAGTAAGTGAATGTGCGTCAAAACATGTATAAATGATCATAAAATCTACGCACATTAGAGTTGACATTGGATTTGCATTTTCCATCTTGAACCTCTTAAGAATTTGAGTTGCATAGTATCCTTGTAAGATAAAAATTTCATATCCTGATTGTTGGAGATTAATGCCCATAAAATGATACAGCTCACCCAAATCTATCATTTCAAACTCACTCATTATAGAGTTCTTAAAATCTATCAATATCTTTAGATTATTTGAGTGAAAATAAGATCATCCACATAGAGACTCACAAGCTTAATATCACCTTCAGAATTTTTCTTGATATAAAGAGTATGCTCAAAAGGACATATTTCAAAATCATATTTAATAAAATAATCATTAATTCGGCCATACCATGCATAAGGTGATTGCTTCAACCCATATAATGTCTTTCGAAGCTTATATACTTTTATCTTCTTCACCCTTTTTCACAAAGCCTTGTGATTGTTCAAGATAAATTTTTACTTGAAGAAAATCATTTAAGAAAGCCTATTTGACATCCATTTATAATAATTACCAACCATTTTGAGCAGTAAAGCAATAATTAATCCAACTGTATCAAGTCTAGAAACTAGAGGAAATACCTCATTGAAATCTTCACCTTCTTTTTGCTTGTATCTCTTTGCAACCAATCTTGCTTTGTATTTATTGATAGAGCCATCTGGATTGGTTTTAGTCTTAAAGATCCATTTCACACTAATCAAAGATTTGTATGGTGGCAAAGTAGTGAGCTCCCATATACCATTTTTCTCGATGGAGTTTATTTCTTCATTCATAGCATGAACTCATTTCTTTTATTTTTATGCTTCTTCATATGTGATTGATCTTCTCCTATAAAGAATGCAAAAAATACTTGATTTGCCACATTTACCTCTTTAGTCTTATCATAAATATCTCTCAAACTTCTTGTTCTTCTTTGCCATAGTGATGGAGATATGTTTCTTTTAGGAATATCAAGTTGCAGTAATGAAGAATCATCTTCAAATTCAAGAATTTCCCTACTTGACGAACCTGCCAAATCTAAGAAAACATAAGAAGTTTTTTCATCAAAATGGACGTCCCTGCTAACTGCAATTTTCTTTTTTGTTTTTGGATTGTAAATCTTGTAACCTTTGCTTCTTTCACTGTATCTAATAAAAGTGCTTTTTTCAGACTTGTTATCAAGTTTAGTTCTTAACAGGAATATATGAATTGCAAGATAACCAAAAGTTTTTAAATGAGTAACATTTGGTCTCTTTTCATACCATGCCTCATTTGGAGTATAATTTTGTAACCTTTTTGTTAGTGCTCTGTTAATTAGGTAGAAGGCACAAGAAGCTGCTTCAGGCTAAAATTTAGCTAATAAAAATTTTCTTCTTCATTATGCACCTGACCATGCCCATGATTATCCTATTTTTTCTTTCAACAACACCATTTTGTTGTGGCGTATACCAAGCTATCAATTCATGTCTAATACCATGTGATATGGGTTAGGTTTCCTAGGCCCCCGGTAAGAAAGGGAAAGGATATAACCAAACGGAGAAGATAGGTCAATATCGGTTAGGATATACCTCAAAGGGGTAGGCTAATATCGGCCAGGATATACCTCAAAGGAGGTATGCCAATATCGATCGAGACATACTTTCAGGAAAGAAGATCAATATCGGCCGGGATATGCCTCCAAAGAGGTAGACCCATATTGATCAGCATATCCCTTAAAGGAGGTAGGCTAATATCGGCCGGGATATACCTCAAAGGAGGTAGGCCAATATCGATCGAGACATACTTTCAGGAAAGAAGATCAATATCGGCCGGGATATGCCTCCAAAGAGGTAGATCCATATTGATCAGATATGCCTCAAAGGAGGTAGACCAAATATCAATCGAGACACACCTTCGAGAAGGAAAGCCAATATCGGCCGGGATATGCCTCCAAAGAGGTAAACCCATATTGATCAGATATGCCTCAAAGGAGGTAGACCAATATCGATCGAGACACACCTTCGAGAAGGAAAGCCAATATCGGCCGGGATATGCCTCCAAAGAGATAGACCCATATTGATCAGATATGCCTCAAAGGAGGTAGACCAATATTGATCGAGACACACCTTTGAGAAGGAAAGCTAATATCGGCCGAGATATGCTTCCAAAGAGGCAGACTCATATTGATCAACATATACCATAAAGAAGGTAGACTAATATTGGCCGGGATATACCTTGAAGGAGGTAGGCTAATATCGATCAAGACATACCTTTAAGAAGGAAAGCCAAACGTCGGTCAGCCTGAATAATACCTTGAAAAGATACTTGATAAAAATTACATACTTAATAAGATATAGTCTAGTGCCAGCTGGGATAATAAACATAGAGGAGCACGAATGGGCACTGAGCCTCATGAAAAGTAATAATGATTGATCAAACCTGATTAAGTTCAGCCCCGATCGATACGAGGAACATTAGTATATTAAGCTATCTATGATGTAATAAAAACAGGAGGTGCGAGTAGGAAAGATGGAAATACTTTACAAGAACTTGTGAAACAGAAGAGAAGTAGTATTTCAAATAAAGCAGTTCATGAAGATATTTGCAACATGTGATTGTATAATAGGTGTTATATATTTGGCGGGAAATGTGTTTTTAGACTATTTTGCAGGTACTAGATGACAAAGAAGGTACATCTGGGGTACAAAAGGATTCCTTAAAAGTCATTTACTACAAGTACATGACTTACGTCATCTCATAATAAACTCTAACAAACCGGGGTCTACTTCATGACTACGAAGGTTATATGAAGTGCTATAAAAGGGGGAATCCTCTCCGTTGGCTAGGTAAGTTCACATCATTGCGCACATTGATAACCCTAATTTTCTCAACTACTGTTCATCTTCTTCCTCCTTCTTCCACATCAAGAGAGATCACTGACTTGAGCGTCGGAGGGCCTAGCCAGGGATTTCCACCCCGGTCTTAGGTCACTGAGGGTAGTGTTGGTTGGCCTTTTGTGCGCAGGAAGTCTCGGTAGCTCCGGATCTGGGTGTTCTTCGATCTGATCTCCTCATCGCCATTGGTATCTTGCATCGAGAGGACACTCTGGTGGCTTCATCTTCTTAGATCCGCTTTGGGTTTCTCGGATCGGCGTTTCATAGGCATTATTCTCCATCAGCAGTGGGTTTTTTCTCCCGGCTCTCCGTTTTGTCCAGCTTCTCAGACAGGATCAAATTTGGCGCCGTCTATGGGAAATTTACCCGAATCTGAGACTACAAGATGGAAGAGGCCGGCAAATCAAACCTACTCACCATTAGTCGTGAGGATCTGGATTTCCTCATCAATTCTCACGTACAAAAAGCCTTACAACAACAACAACAACAACAACTTCAAGCTCACACTGGAGCTACTCTACCAACAGCTCATAATCCAGCGATCTCAACTACTGAGCATCGGAAGGGAAAAGAGCCGGAAGAGGAGGAACATGCGTATTTTCCCCCAGCTGTCATTTCTCCAACAAGATGTCCACGAGCCTTTCTTCGCACTCCCATGGAGCAGGGGGGTCGAAGGCCCGTATTTCAGGAATCTTCTGGCGAAGCACCAGATAGAGAAAAGCGTAAGATCAAAATGATAACTAGTGATAGCTCACCAGAAAAGGTCATCTCTCCATTCTCTCAGAGTGTACTGGATGATCCGCTTTCTAAGCGGTATCAGAATCTTCAAATAGGTGAGTACACTGGAACAACAGATCCAGAAGATCATCTATTGAAATTTGAGAATGTAGCATTATTACAATAATTCAATGATGGTGTGAAATGTCGGATGTTTCTTACTACTCTCGGAGGAACCGCACAACGCTGGTTCAAGAGACTGCCGGAGAAGTCTATCCGAAAATTCAAAGACTTTAAGAAAGTTTTTATGCACCATTTTTCCAGCAACAAGAGATATCATAAGACTCCTTGGAGTCTATTTTCAATTAAGCAGGCATCCAAAGAGTCCATCCGAGCTACATCAAAAGGTTCAATCAGGTAGCTATCGATGTACCTAATGCTACCACAGAAATCTTAGTGAGCGCTTTTTCTCAAGGTTTAAATAATAATGATTTTTTAAAGATTTAGTGATAAATCCTCCTGTTAATTTTGATTCCTTGATTGAGCGTGCTACTGAATTCATTAATGTGGAAGAAGCTCAAGCTGCCCGTAGGAAGGAGGGCGTTACTTCTTCTCCTATTCAGGTTAAGGAGAAAGCTCCTGTCCCTGTTCCTCCACCAAGAGGGCCTCGAGCAACTCATCCACCTCACCGTCAACTAGAATATCGTCCACAGGTAGTACAACACGTGGAGATACAGCCAGAGGCACCAAGAAGATGGTGCACTTATCATAAAACTAGCAGTCATCATACTGAAGACTGTTTTGTTTTAAGAAATAAACGGGCTAATAGGGAGCGTTATCAGAGGCAAAATTATTATCGACAGCAGTACCCTAGACAACAAAGTCCGCTCAAGTTGGAATATCGCCTGGTCGAGCCTCGGCAGGATGCATTGCCAACCCCGGCCGGTACAAGTCAAATATCGAAAAAGGCTCCTTCTGAAGCCATGACAACTAGACAAGAAGAAAACAGGAGTAATGACGCTCGGGGCAGTATCAATATGATTGCAGGTGGGCCCACTGATGGAGATTCTAATAGGGACAGGAAAGCACATGCCCGAAGACTGGAAATTCATGCCGTGGGGTGTAGCATGGAACGAGCAGCTAGTCTCGAGATAAGTTTTGGGCCTAGAGATCTTGGTGGGGTAGAAATATCCCATGATGATGCCTTGATTATCAAAGCTGTGATAGCCAACTATGCTATTTCTCGTACCTTCATAGACACGGGCAGTTCTGTCAATATTATATTCAAGAAGGCTTTCAATCAATTACAGATTGCCCCCAAGTGAACTTCAACAGATGGTCACTCCTTTGTATGGATTCACAGGCAATGAAGTACAACCGCTAGGTCAAATAAAGTTGGCCATATATCTAGGAGAGGAACCTCTGATGAGAACAAGGAGATCTTATTTCATGGTGGTAGATGTCCCGTCCTCTTATAATGTGATACTGGGTTGACCGGCCCTAAATGATTTTAGGGCGGTCGTTTCTACTTTTTGTCAGAAAGTTAAATTTCCTGTTGACGACCAAGTTGGGGAGGTGCGGGGTGATCAGAAGACATTCCGAAAATGTTATGTAGAAATAGTTCGAGCTGAAGCTAACGCTGCCAGAAAGATTCAAAGAATGGAAGTCAATGCCATTCAGGAGAAGCAGCCTGTTCTGGTTTATGAAGAAAAGGAAGAAGTTCAGATCCAAACCGGTCAGCCTGAAGCTACTACGTATATTGCTGCCGATCTTGATCCCACTCTGAAAGACGAACTGGTACAATGCCTAAAGAAGAATAATGATGTATTTGCCTGGATGCCTAAAGAAGTCTCGGGCGTTTCTCCTACAGTCATGGAGCATTCCTTACATGTCTTCCCAGATGCCCGCCCGATCATGCAAAGAAAGAGGAATTTTAGTGCAGAACAGAACCAAATCATCAAAGAAGAAATAACTAAACTTATGGAGGCTGGTTACATCAGGGAAGTACAATTTCCCAGCTGGTTAGCTAATGTGGTGTTAGTCTTTAAGCCAGGAAACAAATGGCGAGTGTGCATTGATTTCCAGGATCTCAACAAGGCTTGCCCAAAAGATTATTATCCATTACCCAGGATCGATCAATTGGTAGACTCCACTGCTGGATGTGAGTACATCTGTATGCTAGACGCTTACCAAGGCTATCATCAAGTTCCCTTAGCTAAAGAAGATCAAGAAAAGGTCAGTTTCATAACATCTGAAGGTACTTATTGTTATAATGTTATGCCCTTCGGACTAAAAAATGTAGGAGCAACTTATCAAAGACTTATGAATAAGGGCTTCTAGAAGCAGATAGGGAGAAATATGGAATTATATGTTGATGATATCTTAATTAAATCTCTTCAAGCTATTGATCTGTGCAGGGATGTAGAGGAGAACTGCAAAACATTGAGACAATATGAGCTCAAGTTAAATCCGAGCAAATGTTTATTTGGAGCGAAAGGGGAAAAATTCCTGGGGTATATGGTGTCCGAGCGAGGAATAGAGGCCAACCCGAGCAAAGTCAAGGCACTTCAAAACATGGAGCCTCCGTGCAACATGAGAGAAGCTCAAAGACTGACCGGTCGGATTACAGCCTTGTCTAGGTTCATTTCCAGGTCGACCGATCGTAGCTTCCATTTCTTTAAAATACTCAGAAAGGCCAATAAATTTCAGTGGAATGAGGAATGTGATAAGGCTTTCCAAGAGTTAAAAGATGATTTGTCTACTCTTCCTGTATTAGCTAAGCCTATAGTAGGAGAGACTCTTTGGGTATATTTGTCGGCTAATGAAAACGCTGTAGGCTCTGTATTAGTCAGACAAGAAGGAAAAGAACAACAACCTGTATATTTTTCTGGTCATTTATTAAAAGGAGCTGAGTGTAGATATACTACACTAGAAAAATTGGCTTACGCATTAGTGTTGACTGCTCGGAGGCTGCGACTATATTTCTTAGCACATGAAATTGTTGTATTAACCAACAGTACTCTCGGACGGGTGTTACTCAACCCAGAGGCATCAGGTCGGTTGGTCAAATGGACAACTGAACTTGGAGAATATGACATTCAATATCAATCTCGCTCGGCCATCAAGGCACAAGCTCTAGCAGACTTCATTATAAAAGTTCAAGGCCCCGAAGAAGAAAACATCTGGAAAGTTTATGTGGATGGCTCCTCAACTAGACAAGATAGCGGAATTGGGGTTCTTCTTATATCTCCAAGGGAAGACAGACTTCAACTCTCTATCAGATTGAATTACAGAGCTACTAACAATGAAGCAGAATATGAAGCTTTGATAGCTGGATTGCAAGCAGCTCGGCATATAGGGGCAGCTTGAGTACTCATTTATTCTGATTTTCAATTAGCAGCCCAACAACTATCAGGTAATTTTGAAATTAATAATGATAGGCTCAAGCTATATGCTGAGGCATTCGATAAGTTGAAGTCCCAGTTTCAAGAAGTAAATATACAAAAGGTTCCTCGATCTGAGAATTAGGTAGCAGATGAATTGGCTAAGCTGGCCTCTGCTATAGTACCATGGAGTCTAGATCGGCCAGTAGAACAAACTCTGTTAATATCTTGTATCGAAAGACAAGATGACGCAGAAATTTAAGGTGACTGGAGAGCTCAAATCATATTGTATCTACAACAAGGTATTCTTCCAAGTAATACAGAACAAGTAAGAGTATTTAAGAAGAGAGCTGCTCAGTACACTATGGTAGGAGAAAAGTTATATAAAAGAGTTTTTTCTAGACCTCTACTCAAGTGTATTGGCACAGAAGATATACAATTTATTTTACAGGAAGTTCATCAAGGTTCATGTGGTAGTCATATAGGAGGGAGATCCTTGGCCCGTAAAATCTTATTAGCAGGATATTTTTGGCCTACTCTACACGAGGATGCCAACAAGTTGGTAAGAACTTGTATGTCTTGCCAAAAACATCAAAATATTTCGCATCATCCTACACAGTTGTTGAAAACCTCTATAGTCTCATGTCCCTTCGATCAATGGGGCATGGACATAGTAGGCCCATTTCCTATGGCGACTGCGCAAAGAAAGTTTTTATTGGTAGCAGAGGATTATTTTTCCAAATGGGTAGAAGCAGAACCACTTGCCCGGATTACTGAAGATGCAGTTATTAAATTTATGTGGAAAAATATCATATGCAGATTTGACATTCCTCATAAATTAGTCTCTGATAATGGAAGGTAATTTCAAGGGGATAGAATTTTAGCTTGGTGCAAAAGTTATGGGATTATTCAGGCCTTCACCTCTGTAGCTTATTCGCAAAGTAATGGTCAAGCGGAAGTAACCAATAGAGAAATTATAAGGGGGTTAAAAACAAAACTGGATCATGTCGGAGGTAGTTGGGTAGATGAATTACCCAGCGTTCTTTGGGCATATCGTACTACACCTCGAGAAGCTACAGGAATCACTCCCTTTCAATTAGTTTAAGGGGGAGAAGCAATAATTCCCATTGAGGTGGGAGTAGAATCTGACAGAAGACAATTATATGATGCAGACAATGAGGGTCTATGACTCATGGAGCTGGACTTGATAGAGGAAAGTAGAGATAAAGCTGCTGCTCGTCTCGTATCATACCGACAACGAATGAGACAAAATTATAACAAAAGGGTCATCCCCAGATTTTTTCAAGTAAGAGATTTAGTATGGAAGTGTATTAAACTTGTCGGGGATGTCAGTAAGTTGGCACCACAATGGGGAGGACCCTACAAAGTGGTGGAAAAACTCGCATCAGGTTCATATTATCTCCAAGATACTGAAGGAAGAATTCTGGAACGTCCCTGGAGTGCAAATCATTTACAACCTTACAGGACTTAACAGGATCACGCCACTTAAGAATATGTCAAAAGGAACAAATCATAATTATCTGAAGTAAGTTCCCAACGAGAAGGAGACTAGTATTCTTATAGTTCATGTACTCCATTTCTTTCAATAAAAGCAATGCACGACAAATACCGCCATAGAAATAAATGTGATTCATACAGATTCACAAATATTGGCAGAACTTTTATAATCTCTTTTCGAACAATCAACAGTGGAGAATCCTAAAGACCTATTCAGCTCCCCTCAGAAAAATCCCGAAATTTTGAAACCATCATAAGGTCAGTACAATCATTCTTCTGCGTAAAATATAGTCGATCGGGAAATCTCATGAAGTAACTCAGACGGGTCTTTATGGGAGGAACCGGAGACTCTTAACCATCACAGAACATAATCGATCGGGAAATCTCATGAAGTAACTCGGACGAGTCTTTATGGGAGGAACCGGAGACTCTAAACCATCACAGAACTTAGTCGATTGGGAAATCTCATGAAGTAACTCGGACGAGTCTTTATGGGAGGAACCGGAGACTCTAAACCATCACAGAACATAGTCGATCGGGAAGTCTCATGACGTAACTCGGACGAGTCTTTATGGGAGGAACCGGAGACTCTAAACCATCACAGAACATAGTCGATCGGGAAATCTCATGAAGTAACTCGGACGGGTCTTTATGGGAGGAACCGGAGACTCTAAACCATCACAGAACATAGTCGATCGTGAAATCTCATGAAGTAACTCGGACAGGTCTTTATGGGAGGAACCGGAGAGTCTAAACCATCACAGAACATAGTCGATCGGGAAATCTCATGAAGTAACTCGGACGGGTCTTTATGGGAGGAACCGGAGACTCTAAACCATCACAGAACATAGTCGATCGGGAAATCTCATGAAGTAACTCGGACGGGTCTTTATGGGAGGAACCAGAGACTCTAAACCATCACAGAACATAGTCGATCGGGAAATCTCATAAAGTAACTCGGACGGGTCTTCATGGGAGGAACCGGAGACTCTAAACCATCACAGAACATAGTCGATCGGGAAATCTCATGAAGTAACTCGGACGGGTCTTCATGGAAGGAACCGGAGACTCTAAACCATCATAGAACATAGTCGATCGGGAAATCTTATGAAGTAACTCGGACGGGTCTTCACGGGAGGAACCGGAGACTCTAAACCATCACAGAACATAGTCGATCGAGAAATCTCATAAAGTAACTCGGATGGGTCTTCATGGGAGGAACCAAAGACTTCAAGGCCTAATCAATCAGGATTATAGTGGCAAGATGAATACAAAGTTATATGGATTTATTCACAAAATCGGTTGACATTTTACTGAATCAGAAGCTAGGGTGCAAAGGGGATTCTATGCATATGACACATTTTCTATCTGAAGGACCATTTACATGGAAATCTTTATTTGAAATCACTTGGAGTATTATACTCAGCTCGGAACACAGGAGTCTTACACAACTTCTCATCTAAAATCGCTCGGGATTACTCATTCTTTTGAAATATGGAGCACACTAGATATTATCTGCAAAAAGATTCATTAAGACAAGATTTAACTTCAAGAGGTAAGCAAGGAATTCTTGAATAAAACTTATACTCAATACTCGGAAAGCATTTCAAAGGAGGCATTCTCAGACTAGCACAAGTGAGAAACAAGTAAGTATCATAAATTTTCCATATATCGCAATCACTCAATTACCAAGTTTTTAGTTATATTCTTTTCATTGCCAGTTTTTTTATTACAAGTCTTTTTATGGACAAGCCTTTTTAGATACATAGACATGATTAATTAAAAGGACTTTTAAAATCTGCGGACAGTTCTTCGTTAAGTCTGCGATGACTTATGAAAGAGGAGGGAGGTTCCTTAGGTAGATAACCACCCTCTCTCAATTGTTGAAGAACTCCCGATACAGAATGATTTAAAGCACCCACTATTTGATGGACAAATTCTTGGGCAAACGTCGAAGACTTTAGATAAGTCAGACGCCACTCTTCCCATCGACTCTTCTCTTGCTCCTTATAGCTTTGAAAATCAGCTTGCAGTTTTGTGTTTTGATCTTTTAAAGCATCCTTTTCCAATTTAAGCTGTTCCAATTCCTTCTGGAGTAGTGATAACTCAACATCTTGAGTTTTTATTTGCTCTTGTTCCTGTAGGATAGTGAAATCATGAGAGGCTATGTCTTGAGCTTGTTCAGAAAGATAGGCATTATGAAGCTTCTCTACTTTATCTAAAATAAGACTTTTATGCGAAGCATCTAAGAGAGCTTTCTCCTTTAAAGCAATTTCCAGTCGGAGACCAGAGTGTAATCGATCATCCTGTAATTCCAGAGTTCTCCTTGCAAGCTCTTTATCTTTCAGTAATTGTTGTGATTCCTCTAATTCCTGTCTCAATGCCCCTAATTGTTGATCTTGCAAAATCACTTTCTCTTGTAACTGAGCCAGGTCATTATTAGAAGGAGATGAAGTAGCCTTCAATGTCTCTAGTTGAGTTTTTAACTTATTGTTCTCCTGGTCCCGAGCCATAAGTAGCTGGTCGATGTGCAGACTCGAGGCAAGGAACTAAATAAAATAAGGATACAGTTAAAGATAAGGATACGAAGTTGACAACATATAACAAAGGATACTTACAGCTATTGCCTTACGACTATGGTGGTCGGCTCGATGTGGAAGACTAAGGCCCCTTAGTTGTTCCTGGCCCTGTAACCAAGATTCGGCCAATAGACCTTGTAGTTGTAAAGAACCATAGCTAAGTGGATCAGAGGACTGCCCCAATTGAGAGGGCAAACCCATAGCCTGTTTAAATAAAGGTCGAGGAATGGAGGAAGAAGGAGGTAGGGATGAAGAGGACGCAATGGAAGGGAAAGAAGTGGTAGAAACAAGAGCAGCAGAAGAAGAACTAGATGGAATAGAAGGTGGCAATGCAAGGGATACTGACTCAGTCATGGAAACGCGAATTGCTGGGGGCCCGACACTAGGAGAAGATCTCCGACAAGGTGTCCGTTTTGCCCAAAGCCCAGAAGCTAAAGGAGGCAAGGCCAATGCAAGAGATGCAGAAGACACAGAAGGGATAATGGCCATCTCAGAAGCAGAAGGAGCTGAAATAATAGCACAAGAAGAGGGGATGAGCAGACCAGGTCTCATCATCCTAAGAGAAGGGTTAGAGATAATATGGGTAGGAGTTATCGGTGCCTTACCTCTCTCAAGAGAAATGGGTGCCGGGACAAGAGGAGCTTGCACAAAAGTACCAAAGAAATCGCTAAAGGGGGCATCCTCAGTAAGCTTTGGCTTTTTGACTAAGGTAATAAAAGGCTCTTCTTCTTCCTCTTCCATGGCAGCGACAACCTCTGCCCGTTGTTCTTCTTCAGATAGCAAGCCCAAGGTGGAGGAATTAGGATTAGCCCGGCGAGCTCACCACCATTCTTCTCCAAGATTATTAACAAAGGACTTAGTCATAGCAGAATTCTTGTACCTAAAAGTTGGAAGAAGAGCATCAGCTGAAACACAGGAATTAAACACCATTATAAAAAAGATATACTAATCAGCAAATGCGGAGTAAAATGTTTATACATACCAAAAGAATCATCCAAGGGAGTATCAATATTGCCTATTCCAAAAGGAAACATCAAACCCTCCACAATTAGATGCAGCAAGTTGAATTTTTCTCCCCTTAGTTTAGATAAGGCAAAGGCAACAGAAGGATCGTTAAGGAGATTATGGGTGCTAGGAAGTGGAGGTAGATCATATATCCATTGAATGGGAAACGGAGGAGGAGAAGGGAGACGCATATAGAACAATTTGTGATACCATTCCCCCTGAGGAGGAATTCGGTTAAACAAAATAGCCTTGGGACGAGATTGGAATTTGAAAACACCAATATCTACTTGACGAGGAACAAAGAAGTGATGAAAAATACGATGAGATAAGGGAAAATCTAGCAGTTTAGATACCCCGACAAAACCCATAAGGATAGAAAAGGATTGAGGGATGAACTGGTTGAGTGGAATATTAAAATAGAGGCTAACGTTAGAGAAAAAAGGGTGAAGAGGAAATCAAAAACCTTGTAGGACTTGATCTTGGAAGATAGATATACACCCAAAAGGAGGAAGATGTGGACTATCCTGGGGAGCAGGACGGGTTATATAAAAGGGAAAACCATAGGTCGCCTTTAAATCCACCTCTTCTGTCTCTATAAGGTCGGAAACACACGAGAGAAACCACATAGGAGGGGAAGTTTCCATAGTGAAACAGTAGAAGGAAGATGAATCGAAGGAAGATGAAGAGAGAAGTGGGAAAGCGGAAGAGGACTTCTTAAAACCCTTGTTTTCCTTTCGGTCCTGTGCTAAAACCCCCAAATAGAGATAGCAGAAGAAGACAAGAAAAGAAAAAGTACTCGAAATTCCAAATCGTCATAAATGGGTGATAACATTAAAGGGTAAAATCAAACTCTAAAAAGGGGAATGAATCTCGAAAGAGAGAGATGAAGTTAAGTAATCTCCCTCGAAAAATGCATAAAGTTTCCCTAAATACCATTCTTAAGAAAGTCTGACGAATATAAAGAAAAATTGGTCAAGTGTTATAAGTTCGGATTATTTGTTTAATAAAATCAAGCAAAAGTTGGGACCTGGTTAAAGAATATCGGACGAGATTCATAAATATAAATCGGGCGGTCATAATAGATCGGTCGAGATAAATGTCATTCAGATATGTTGACCAAAGGCTTATCACGATAAGTCAAATGGCATATATTATGATAAAACCATATAAAATTTGGTTAATACATAAGATGACATACGTAGATACGAGTGTAAATCAATCAATTAGAACAAATCGACCGATATTGAGAATATCGCAATAGAACTGTACTAGATCGAACGAGACACAATTAATCTATAAAATATCGAACGATACTTGTCAGCATTGATATATACTGCCCGGTCTTGAGGAAACAACCTAAATAGATAAACATAATAATATGTTGGGTGAGGTTTTATAACGACCAGCCAAGTGACATTTAACATATTTAAACAAAATAGACGATCGTCATAAGGAAGAGTAGATTTAACAGTAAAAAGGAATAATCAACTTTACATGAGTTCGCTAGATTGTCATCACAAAGTTTTGATCCCCCTTTACAAGGATTCGAATTTAAATAAGAAAAGAAAGTCATACTAAGGTCAACTGAGGGTATAGATCAGGAGGTTGTCCTCAATAAGTTTGCGACGATTCAAGAAGTGAGGAGGAGGATCGCAAGATAAGTAGTTTTCCTCTCGTAATTGTTGAATTGCCCCTTTAGCTCCCGCAGTAAAGGCTGCTAAAATTGACTTCACGATTGGCCTATTGATTTCAGGAGATTCAATCATGGCGGTGGCTCGTTCCTTGTAACGAGTATCTTCATTCACCTTGTAGACCACCAGAGCCGTTTGGGAAGTCTTCAGTTCGTTCTCTTTGACAGAAACCTCGGTTTTAACTGAACTAAGGGAACTGTTCAAGGAAGTTATTTCATCTTCCTTCAGCTGTAGGGCTTTGAGTTTTTCAGCCAATTCCGCTTCATAATCAACCTTTAGTTCACCAATTTTGGAATTTAATTCTTGGTTAAGATCTGTAGCTGATTTGAATTGTGCTTGAAGACTTTCAATCTGAGCTTCAAGTTATTTCTTAGCAGCAGTAGAAAGTGTGGCAGAGGATAACTCAATAACCTGTTGCCTCATCTTGTCATTCTCCGACCTCAGCTTCTTGTTCTCGTTATGTAAATTATGCATCAACCTAGAAAAGCTCATGTTTTCTATCCATCGCTAAAAATATAACAAAGGGTCATGAGCTAATTGCTAAGAAATAGAGAATAGACGTTAATAAATATACCTGATTCTCATTATGGGAAAAACGATCAATCATTTCAGGAGTGGTAAGTTCTTCAAAAATGGGACGAACTTCATCCCAAGCGCCAGCGAAGGAACCTCCTAGCAATATGGGGAGGACATAATAGTAGAAGAACCAGGATAGAAGGAGGAAGTAGGAATAGATGGAGGAGCAAAGACTAATAAGAAAAAGGTGAGGAGGGTAAAGATCCAGATACCGGAATAGATAATGGAAAGGTGAAAGAGACATTGCCAGAAGCATTGGCCTTAGAGAAAGGTGAGGCAGGAAAACTAAGAGAAGGGTAAAGTTTGGCCAATGTAGGCTCATCAGAAGGAACAAAACCTTTTGAAACCTGTTCGTTAGCAGGAAGGATAAGCCTCCTTTTGGACGGAGGAACCCTGGTAAGTTTGCGCCCTAGACGTTTGCCGGTAGCAATTTCAACTATCGATTTATTTGGGCTACCAGAAGACGTGAGTTCAATGATAGGAAGAGGGGCAGATGAGGAGGTAGCAGCAACCACTGGTGAAGTAACAGCGGGTAAAGAAACAACAAGAATTTCTGCAGGAAGACCTTCAGCAGCCTCAAGAGCTTCAAGAACTCTCAAAGAGCTGGGTACCTCAGCTAAAGGAGCCGGCTCTTCGATTGAAGGGGAGGAGTAATAGCAGCCAGAAGTTCTGCTTCTTTGGCACGAATTGCGTCCTCCTCTAGACATAGTTCTTCATCAATCAAAGCATCATAAAAGCTCTCCACTACATAGAAAAGAAAAATAGTTTAGTTAGTTAAAAGCAAGAAGAAAGAAACAAGGTTTTACCTAAAGAGACTTGAGTATCAGGTTTGACGGGGCTTAGGCCGAACAGGTATAAAAGATCGACTCTCAGCCACTTGGGAATAGAAAGTCGACGATTTAACAACTTTGCACAATAAATAGAAAAAGAAGAATGGAGATGGAATTCTCTGATATCAGGCAAAGAAGGTAAGGAGGATTTCCAAGCATAAAACCAAGGAATGGGTCCGGGAAACTTTATGAAGAAAAAGCTAGATTTTCAAGCTTTAAGAGACGAGGGCATATCCTCAAAAAGAACCATTTTAGTTCGTGACTGAAACAAGAAAACACTAGGTTTCGAACACTTGGGATAAGAAAACATGAAGAAATTTTGGGGAGTAGGAGGAATATCTCGCAAACGAAATAACATGTAAGCACCACATAGATAACGAAAGATGTTGGGGGCAAATTGTTACAGAGGAATATCAAAATACTGGCTTATTTCGATCAGGAAAGGAGGAATGAGAAACCTTAAATCTCCTATCAACTGATCCTTGAAAAAAGTCACGCAATTAGCAGGAGGATGATGAGGACGATCATCTGGTTTTGGGATTATGATGCCATACTCCCGGGGAATTTCATATTGACGACGGATGGTAAGCCTAGCACTTTTGTCAAAAGAAGAAGACTTTTGTCAAAAGAAGAAGACATGTGGACATACCAAGGAGCAATTGCTTCCGCAGCCATAGACAAGAGTAGAGGCTAGCAAAACAACAGATTACTTACTGAGAGTAAGAAAGAAGATCGCCAAGAAACGATGAGCACAGGGTTTGGTTGAAGACTGCAGCGAGAAAAGAACGCTAAGGTAAGAAAAGAAGGGACAAAGTTGAAAAGAAGACAAAGGGTTTAAGGTTTGAAAAGCACATAGCCATCGTCAGATCAAAACGTTTTTATCTCAGCAGACGCTGAGGATCATAGGAAAAAGGCAAAGGCTTACATGACGTGGCAGCAAGAAAAAGTATATGTCATATAATCATAAAGAAACATTTATATGGATGCGATAGATCGGATCACGTTGGGGTTGATAACACCTCGTTGTACGCTTCCAACATTCTCTTACCAGAGGAAGAGCCAATCACCAACCAGGAAATTTTGAAAGGAGACGTAGTTAACTAGACATAATAAAGGGAGAGGGACTGAGTTTGACTGAGCCCAGGGTAAGGACAAAAAACATTTAAGGATAGCGACTTAGGCGAATAACATATTTTAAATTAATATCTTTATAATATGCAAATTAGCATTGATCAAAATAATTTTATATTGGCCGACATAACTTCTGCTATGCTAAATAAGTATAACATTGTTTGAGACATTCTTGTTTATGATAGATAAGCTAACATCGGTCGGTATAACGTTAGCTATAATAGGGAAGTATTCCAGCGGTCAAGATAGCCTCGGCCAGGATAAATGACAAATAGGATATACGAAGGAGTAATGAGCACAACATCACATTTATTCTTATAAATCAGAAGGATTCAATAGAGTCACTTAATTCAATACAAAAGATTGTTTTTACACTTAGAATCTGATCAAGTACATAACATTACATTTTCCCTCAGAACATTAAACCTCAAACAGATAAAAAAAATTACAAACATAAGCTCTTGAGATGCTTAGAAAATTTCAGTTCCACTGGAGTCAAACTTACCATGGAGCAGAGATGGAAACATTTTACCTAGCGCAGAGGAAGCCCGTCCGAGCTTGTCAAGGTGCATAAGTGGCAATATTTTTCCCCGAACGAAGAAAACTATGAAGCAGAAAGACTCAAGGGCAAGGGGAAGGGGATGGATCTATTCAAACCATGATGGAAAAGTAATTGAAAGAGCCTCTCTCCTATTCGAGCCCCGGAGTTCTGCAATTAGAGCAACCAAGCTTAGCCCAAGGGTAACATGTGTTGTGCCCTTCTCGCAACATCCATGGGCTATTTAGTTGGCCCTCCATGAGTAACGAAAACCTCTTTGAAGTTTCTTAAGCCTTCAGAATGTTGGCACCTTTGGATGAAAATTCTATACTTTGAGAAACTTCATCTCTTGAGACAGTTCCTCGAACCCTAGAGTTAGCCGAAGAAAAAACTTGAATAAACTCATATATAGATCTCGCCTTGTCCAACAAAAGTCGCCCCTAAAGAGGGGGATCCAAGGTCATACTCTTAGCGGGAAAGATTAGTAAGGAAGGAAAAAGAACTGAGGTAGGCGATGAACGAAGAGAAGGTTATAGCCCTATTTAAAGGACTAGAGGACCCAAGGAGTCACTGTACTAAGGTTCACGGGATCATTGTACACAAGGTCACGAGATAGCTGTACATAAAATATGTAAGGTCACTTCAATATCTGTGGCAGAGTCACGGGTAGGGAAAAAAACAAACTTAGGCTTGTGTCTAGTCAGTCATCTACCCCTCCTTCGACTACACTTGAAGGAAGGCTAGTGATATGGGTTAGGTTTCCTTGGCCCCCGGTAAGAAAGGGAAAGGATATAACCAAACGGAGAGGATAGGTCAATATCGACCGGGATATACCTCAAAGGAGGTAGGCTAATATCGGCCGGGATATACCTCAAAGGAGATAGGCCAATATCGATCGAGACATACTTTCAGGAAAGAAGATCAATATCGGCCGGGATGTGCCTCCAAAGAGGCAGACCCATATTGATCAGCATATCCCTTAAAGGGGGTAGGCTAATATCGGCCGAGATATACCTCAAAGGAGGTAGGCCAATATCGATCGAGACATACTTTCAGGAAAGAAGATCAATATCGGCTGGGATATGCCTCCAAAGAGGCAGATCCATATTGATCAGATATACCTCAAAGGAGGTAGACCAAATATCGATCGAGACATACCTTCGAGAAGGAAAGCCAATTTCGGCCGGGATATGCCTCCAAAGAGGTAGACCCATATTGATCAGATATGCCTCAAAGGAGGTAGACCAATATCGATCGAGACACACCTTCGAGAAGGAAAGCCAATATCGGCCGGGATATGCCTCCAAAGAGGTAGACCCATATTGATCAGATATGCCTCAAAGGAGGTAGACCAATATCGATTGAGACACACCTTCGAGAAGGAAAGCCAATATCGACCGAGATATGCTTCCAAAGATGCAGACTCATATTGATCAGCATATACCTTAAAGAAGGTAGACTAATATCGGGCAGGATATACCTCAAAGGAGGTAGGCTAATATCGATCAAGACATACCTTTAAGAAGGAAAGCAAAACGTCGGTCAGCCTGAATAATACCTTGAAAAGATACTTGATAAAAATTACATACTTAATAAGATATAGTCCAGTGTCAGCTGGGATAATAAACATAGAGGACACGAAGGGGCACTGAGCCTCATGAAAAGTAATAATGATTGATCAAACCTGATTAAGTTCATCCCTGATCAATACGAGGAACATTAGTATATTAAGCTATCTATGATGTAATAAAAACAGGAGGTGCGAGTAGGAAAGATGGAAATACTTTATAAGAACTTGTGAAACAGAAGAGAAGTAGTATTTCAAATAAAGCAGTTCATGAAGATATTTGCAACATGTGATTGTATAATAGGTGTTATATATTTGGCGAGAAATGTGTTTTTAGACTATTTTGCAGGTACTAGATGACAAAGAAGGTACATCTGGGGTACAAAAGGATTCCTTAAAAGTCATTTACTACAAGTACATGACTTACGTCATCTCATAACAAACTCTAACAAACCGGGGTCCACTTCATAACTACGGAGGTTATATGAAGTGGTATAAAAGGGGGAATCCTCTCTGTTGGCTAGGTAAGTTCACATCATTGCGCACATTGATAACTCTATTTTTCTCAACTACTGTTCATCTTCTTCCTCCTTCTTCCACATCAAAAGAGATCACTGACTTGAGCGTCGGAGGGCCTAGCCAGGGATTCCCACCCCGATCTTAGGTCACTGAGGGTAGTGTTGGTTGGTCTTTTGTGCGCAGGAAGTCTCGGTAGCTCCGGATCTGGGTGTTCTTCGATCGGATCTCCTCATCTCCATTGGTATCTTGCATCGAGAGGACACTCTGGTGGCTTCATCTCCTTAGATCCGCTTTGGTTTTCTCGGATCGGCGTTTCATAGGCATTATTCTCCATCAGCAGTGGGTTTTTTCTCCCGGCTCTCCGTTTTGTCCAGCTTCTCAAACAGGATCACCATGATTTTGACAAAATTCTTCAAGTAAAGAAGATAGGAATTCACCTCCTTGGTCACTCCTTAGATTTTTTATTTGATAATCAGAAAACTTTTCCACTTAACTTTTAAAAACTCTAAAGCAAGAGAAAGCTTCTAATTTTTCTTTAACAAAATATGTCCAACTTTTTTAGTATAATTATCAACAAATAATAAGAAGTATAAGTTACCTCTGAGAGATGGTACACGCATGGGTCCACAAAGATTTGTGTGGATAAGTTCCAATGGTGAATGTAATTCGCACTTAGATTTAAATAGGAATGCCTCTCGATACTCAGACTTCACTTATCCCATCAATTTTAGGAAGTCCTTGAATAATATTTTTACTTGCTAACTCCTTCAAGCTCTGAAAATTCTGGTGCCCAAATCTACATGCCACAACTTGAAAATTTCTACATTAGCAGTAAGATACAAGTAACATTTATAATATTAAGCTTGAGAGGAAATAAATTGTTTGAGCCCAAACTGATCTTTGCCACATACTAATTTTTCTTCTTCATGGTGCAATATTTATCAACAAAATGAATATCAAAACCTTTTCTCAATAAATGACCAACACTAAGTAGATTACTTTATAAACCGGAAACATAAAATACCTCAGACATTTTGTTAATTTTTTCTAACTTTGTTTTGAAAGAGATTTCTCCTACTCCTTCAATTTTGTAAGACTTAGCATCTCCAATAGTTACTTGCCCATGGTTAGCTTCTGCTGGGTTGAAAATAAGCTTTTATTACTAGTTATATGCCAACTTGCAAAACTATCCAAGTACCAAATATTTTCAATATTTCTATCTCTAGCAATCAATAAAGTTTTAGAATTTTGAGGTTCATTTTCATGTACTAAGCCAGCTTTACATTTTTTCTCCGAATATTTTTTTTCCAAAAATCATTTATTTTATATCCTGACTTATGATAATAATGACATTCAATATAAGATTTCATACCTTTATAATTCTTACATCCTCTTCATCTTTGGAAATTGTAAGAAATTATTTCTCCTCTTTTTGAGACTCTTCGTTTCCTTTTTCTTGTAACTATTGGTAAGAAAATCCTCCACCTCTTCTTTGATTTTGACCTCCTCGTCCATGATAAGAGTCACAACCTCCTGTGGATGTGAATTGGTATTTCAAAGCTTGATTTGAAGAAGAAATAAGAGGACCTCATTGAAGGATTCTAACCTCATGAGCTTCCAATCTCCCTTACAAACTTCCAAGGACATTAGTGAAAGATATTGTGATTCTTCAATAGTGACTACTACATGATCAAATTTTCTTGATAGGCCTCGCAAGATTTTCTCCACCACCATTTGAGTCTCCATGATTTTTCTATTTGATGCCATTTGATTCATAATAGAACCAGTTTGTGTGAGGTACTCTGAAAATTTTTTATTGTCTTTCATCTCTAATTTTTCAAAATATGCTTGTAGAGACCATAAGCATACCTTTTTTACTTGGTCTTAGTTAGAATAAGTTGTTTGTCGAATCTCCCATGATCTTTGAGCACTCGGTGCTTTTGAAATCCTTTCATAAACTGCAATTTCAAAGGTTTGATAAATTTGAAAAAAAAAACTTTTCTATCCTTTTATTTCTTGCTCTTCAAAATATTTTTTTATGATTCAGTTAATTGATCGTCTTCCTCTGGTACTCCTTTAATAACACTCCATAAGTCTTGTGATTCAAGACATAACTTCATGAGAGTGCTCTAATAATAAAAAATTTCACCATTGAATCGAGGTACAAGACAAATGAGATTGTTCGTCATAATTCTAATACCAATTAAAGGAAGAAGAAGGCCAAGTAACTAAAGCAAGGAATTTATAGAAAAAGAGAAGATTATGAAGCAAATAGGATTTATGTGTATTGGACTTCTTGTTGCTACAACACCATTTTACAAACTTAACATTGCATCCATATTTATGTTGAGTTTTAATTCACATTATTCCCTTTGCTTTTGGTAATGCATAAGTGTAAGCTTTTAGTCACACATTGCTAAGAAAAGAAAGGTTGGAAGGCTTTATATATGGAGTTCTTCCATCCATGCTTAGCAAAATTAAGGGGACCTATACGCATGCGCGGGTTGAACCGGAAATCCATAAACTGGGCGCGACGCACTCGAACATCGCGCACAGGGGGGGGGGGGGTGCAAATCCCCAGCTCGTGGGCCTCGCGCTTACGGGCGGCCCGGTTTGATTTTGCTAGTCTGATTTGGATACCTGAGTCCGGTTTGGTTCGCACCTAATGGTATATGTCCGCGTGATTTGGTCCGCATCTGAGAAAGCGAAGCGAAGAGACGCACCTGGCTGGTCTCCGCGTGAGAAAGCAGAAGCAACGCACTTCTTCGAACCGATGTACACTTTGGTTCCTGTGCACTGCTTCAAGTGTATAAATACACTGCCTCACTTCCTTCTCAACTCACTCCAAAAAAAGCAAAGAATTCCTCTGCTCTCTACTTTCTTCTTCTTCTTCTTTCCAAGTTCTGAGGCTTGGTTCTGCGATCTGAGGTTGAGTCCGAGTGCAGCGTTCGTCTTGGAGTGCACCTACAAACGGCGCGAGCGGTTGTCGGATCTTGGGAGGATTTTGCCAGAGATCCTCTGCACCGTGGGCGGTAATAAATTCTCTAAAGACAGTCGGTAAGCCCGACGCTTCAACCGGAGATACACAAATTCTTAACCTTATTCTTATTACCGTTTATTGCATGCTTGCCATTTATTGGTGCAATTATAGATTACTGTGTTAGCGTAATCATATCACTACAATTTTAGAGAATTTATTGTAGCATCAATAGACATGATGAATGATAGGGTAACGGGGTTTGATGAGACTAGCGCCCGACCCGAAAGATTTTTCGGGCAAAACTTCAGATGTTGGCAACAACGGATGAAATTTTGGCTTACTACGCTAGGACTATTCTCCGTTATAGAAATAGATCCTCCTTCACCTGATGAAGAGGAACCTGCCTATAGTGCTGCCTTACAGAGGTTTAAGCAGAGGGATTATCTCTGCCATGGGAGGATCCTGTCTGCCCTCTCAGATGCACTATTTGATGTGTACTGTTCAACCTCTTCAGCTAAAGAGCTGTGGAAATCTTTGGATAAAAAATACAACTCCAAAGATTCTGGTTTAGAAAAGTACACTGTGACAAAATTCCTAAACTTCAAAATGGTTGAAGGCAAATCTGTAATTGAGCAGACACATGAATTCCAAGTTCATATTCATGGTCTTGCCGATGGAGATATGCCCTTACCCGAAAAATTTCAGGTCTTATCAATCATCGAAAAATTGCCTCCGAGTTGGGAAGATTTTGGCATGACTCTTAAACATCGGAGAGGTAAAATCTCTCTAGAAGATTTGATGATTGCCTTAAATATCGAAGAAGAACATTGGAAGCAACATAAAAATTATGATACAAGAATGCCTATGGATTTTATTCCAAAGGAAAATGTAGTAGTCTCATCTGACAAGAAGAAATTCAAAAATCAGAAAATGAAGAACAAGATGAAACCCAAACCAAAGGTTCAAAAGAAAAATGTAACCAAGCCGTGCTGGGCATGTGGACAAATTGGGCATTATGCCAAATTCTGCCCTAAGCGAAAAGACAAGGAGAAAAACCAAAACAATACATCCAACATCAAGGCACAAGCAAATGTCGTGACTGCTAGTGACGACACCAACAATAGGTTTGTTACCTTCAAAACCGAACTAAACTTGATCTATCAACCTAATGAATGGTTAGTTGATACAGGTGCAACTGTGCACTGTTGTGCTGATCGCTCTGCCTTCCTTACTTATCAGGTAATTGAAGGCACTTCCGTAACCATGGGGAACCATTCTGCAGCCAGGGTGTTTGGGATAGGACAAGTTGACCTAAGGTTCACCTCTGGAAAAATCCTGTCACTGCATGAGGTGCATCATGTTCCAGCGGCCCGTCGAAATTTGATTAGCGGGTCAAAGTTAGTCCGTGCTGGTTATGAGTTGAACTTTAAATGTAACAAAGTTGTAATATTACATTTAGGAACCTTTATTGGAAAAGGTTACCTTAATGAAGGTTTATTTAAACTCAATGTAGAAAATGCTACCTTAAATAAATCTACTAATATTGGTTGTTCATATAACATTGAGTCTTATGATATATGGCATGACAGATTAGGACATGTCAATTTTAATACCGTGAAAAGGATGATGAACCTAGACATGATTCCTAAGCATGCTATAAATAATAAGAACAAATGTGAAGTTTGTGTGTAATATAAACAAACCCGAAAACCCTTCAAATCAGTTGAGAGAAATTCTGATATTTTAGAATTGATCCATACTGACTATTGTGAGTTTAACGGTGTAATAACGAGAGATCATAAAAGCTATTTCATCACCTTCATTGAAGATCACTCTCGTTATTGTTATGTTTATTTGCTGAAAACTAAGGATGAAGCTTTAGATAAATTTATGATTTTTAAATCTGAAGCTGAGAATCAAACAAATAAATCTGTTAAGAGGTTAAGGTCCGATAGGGGTGGAGCGTTTACCTCAAACCTGTTTCAAAAAATTTGTCAAGATATAGGTATAATTCATGAGGTAACTACTCCATATAGTCCTCAATCCAACGGTATAAAAGAACGAAAAAACCAAACCCTTGAAGATATGATTAATTCCATGTTAGGCAGTTCTGGGTTAGCCAACTTCATGTGGGGGGAAGCTCTATACACTGCATGCCATGTGTTAAATAGAATCCCCATGAGGTCTAGGGATAAAAGCCCATATGAGCTTTGGAAAGGTCGGAGAATAAGTTTGAAATACCTTAAAGTATGGGGGTGCCTTGCAAAGGTACTAGTACCTGAACACAGAAGGAAAAAACTTGGTCCAAAGACCGTAGATGGTATCTTCTTGGGTTATGCTCAAAATAGTATTGCATATAGATTTCTGATTATTAAATCAGAAATTTCTGGAATAGATGCAAATACTATTGTCGAACTTCCCGATGCTACATTTTTTGAGGATATATTTCCTATGAAGATAAGAACACCTCAGTCTATATATAGTATTCCTACTAGAGATAAGCCTGCTTTCGAAGAGGCCCCATTATCCGTAGAAGGTATACCTTCCTCAAGTCACTCTAGACTAGATGAATCTAGTGAGTGTACAGAACTGAGAAGAAGCAAGAGACAACGTGTGTCTATGGATTTAGGCCAGGACTTTATCACCTATAATATAGAAGGTGACCCTGTGACACATAGAGATGCTATGACTTCTCCTGAAGCTAAGCACTAGAAAGAGGCCATTAAAAATGAAATGGACTCTATTATCTCTAATGCCACTTGGGAGTTGGTAGATTTACCTCCTGGGTGTAACACTATAGGATGTAAATGGGTGTTTAAAAGAAACTAAAACCTGATGGGTCAGTAGATAAATTCAAAGCCCGCCTAGTTGCTAAGGGATTTAAACAGAAAGAAGGGATTGACTATTTTGACACTTATTCTCCTGTTACTAGAATTACTACAATCCGAGTGTTGATAGCATTGACATCCATATATCATCTTGAGGTTCATCAAATGGATGTCAAAACGACATTCCTTAATGGAGATCTTGAAGAAGAGATATATATGGATCAGCCTGAGGGACATGTAGTTTCTGGAAATGAGAATAAAGTCTGTAGGTTAGTTAAATCTCTTTATGGTTTGAAGCAAGCCCCAAAGCAGTGGCACGAAAAATTTGATATTGCTATGCTATCGTTTGGCTTTGAAATGAATGACTCTGATAAATGTGTGTATGCTAAAATGAAAGGTGATAGTTGTATTATCTTATGTTTATATGTAGATGATATTCTACTTTTTTGTTCTAACCTTTCTATTATTAATGAGACTAAGGCCCTCTTAAGTGGTAAGTTTGATATGAAGGATATGGGTTGTGCTGACATGATTTTAGGGCTGAGTTGACTCGATCAACTGATGGAATAGCAATTTCTCAGTCACTCTATATTGAGAGAGTATTAGAGAAATATGGCTATAGCCAAGTTAAATCTGTAGTCACACCGTATGATCCTTCAAAAACTCTCTACAAGAATAAGAGTGGTGTAACAGTGTCTCAATTAAGATACTCACATATAATAGGTAGTCTAATGTATTTAACAAATTGTTCTAGACCTGATTTTCTTTTGCTATATCGAAATTGAGCAGGTTTACCAGCTGTTTGGACAGAACGCATTGGGATGCATTAGACAGAGTACTCAGATACCTAAAAGACACTATATCCTTGGGCTTGTGGTATGGGAGATTCCCTGCAGTCCTGGAGGGATATAGTGATGCTAGTTGGATAGCGGACATTGCTGAGTGTAAAGGCGTTACTGGTTATGTCTTTACACTTGGAGGCGGTGCAGTTGCTTGGAGGTCTGTTAAACAGACGATTATAACCCGTTCTACATCTGAGGCAGAATTGTGTGCTTTGGATACCACAGTAACTGAAGCTGATTGGCTGAAGGGTCTTCTTTCTAAAATTCTCTTGATGATGAAGCCAATACCTTCTATTTCAGTACACTGTGATAATCAAATAACAATAGCTCAGATTAGAAGCTCCAAGTATAACCAGAAACAGAAGAGACATGTACTAATACGATTAAAGTCTATTCGTGAGTTAGTTTCTCTTGAAGTGGTGCCATTGGACTTTGTAAGTTCAAACGACAATATTGCTGATCCACTCACTAAAGGGCTTGATTCTGAGAAAATCAAGAGATCCAGTAAGGGAATGGGACTGAGGCCTGTCCTGGATTCATCTATAGCAGCAACCCAACCTATCTGATTGGAGATCCCAAGAAGTAGGTTCAATGTGGTATAAACAAGCTATAAGATGAATCGTAAGCATCAAATTGATTGATATGTAATCTCATAGTCTCTTCCCTGGATAGATGCTTGACTGCTATTAAGGATGAGCTTAGGAGCTCTTAATGAGTTTAAGGTCTTAATGACAGGATGCTTGCAGTACATCCTTGGAGAACTCACCTATGTAAGTGTAACTGTGGGGCCGTAGTGTGGGGGTCTAGGCAACTCTCCTTAGCACTTATGAAACAAGATTCGGTGGCATGACCATAATGCACCAACCCAAAAGGATTCAACCGTCGCCAGTGATGAGTTGTTACCAATTGATCTTTACATATAAAAGGTTTAAGATCAAGACTCAGTTCTCTTCAAACCTATGTAAATAAGATTGGTGTACTTAGGTGAAAATTCAAACCGGAAGGTATTTTCACTGAAAGCTCATTGTAACCAAGCCTCAGAACATATCTTTGTTTTCGACTAAAATAATTTAAATTAGTGGGGGATTGTTGAGTTTTAATTCACATTATTCCCTTTGCTTTTGGTAATGCATAAGTGTAAGCTTTTAGTCCCACATTGCTAAGAAAAGAAAGGTTGGAAGGCTTTATATATGGAGTCCTTCCATCCATGCTTAGCAAAATTAAGGGGACCTACACGCATGCGCGGGTCGAACCTGAAATCCATAAACCGGGCGCGACGCACGCGAACATCGCGCACAGGGGGGGTGCAAATTCCCAGCTCGTGGGCCTCGCGCTTACGGGCGGCCCGGTTTATTTTTGCCAGTCTGATTTGGCTACCTGAGTCCGGTTTGGTTCGCACCTGATGGTATCTGTCTGCGTGATTTGGTCTTCATCTGAGAAAACGAAGCGAAGAGACGCACTTGGCTGGTCTCCGCGTGAGAAAGTAGAAGCAACGCACTTCTTCGAACCGACGTACACTTTGGTTCCTGTGCACTGCTTCAAGTGTATAAATACACTGCCTCACTTCCTTCTCAACTCACTCCGAAAAAAGCAAAGCATTCCTCTGCTCTCTGCTTTCTTCTTCTTCTTCTTTCCAAGTTCTGAGGCTTGGTTCTGCGATCTGAGGTTGAGTCCGAGTGCAGCATTCGTCTTGGAGTGCACCTACGAATGGCGCGAGCGGTTGTCAGATCTTGGGAGGATTTTGCCGGAGAGCCTCTGCACCGTGGGCGGCAATAAATTCTCTAAAGACAGTCGGCAAGCCCGACGCTTTAACCGGAAATACACAAATTCTTAACCTTACTCTTATTACCGTTTATTGCATGCTTGTCATTTATTGGTACAATTATAGATTACTGTGTTACCTTAATCATATCACTACAATTTATACATTTTTGGATGACATGAAAATCAACAAGACTCTAACAACATTAAATGCATTAACTAATAAGATTCATGAATCCATGAAAAGGTACTTGAGATGCAATTGAACTTTGCTTCTTGTGGTAGTAGAAGAGACATTTGAAATTAATTTATAATTTGATTCTTGAATTTAGTTTAATTCAGCAAAAACTATATATACATATCGCTCTTCTTACTGAGTTGGTTATTGGCATATATAGTACCTAGACCAGTAGAATTCCTCTAGGCTTTGGTGGATTTAAGCATGTAATAATAATGCATGTATCAAATAGATGAATTGAATAAATTGAATAAACTGATGTGAGATACTCTGGATCAAGGTATCCAATAGTACCAACAATCGTTGTGGATGTGTGACCGGTGTTGTCATCTTGGAAACACTTGGATAGTCTGAACTTGACTTTTTTCACTTCTAGTCCTTCGTTCAAGAGTATGTTCGCAGTCTTCATGTCTATATGAACAAGTGGAGGCTTGCATCCCGTGTGCAGATACTCAAGTCCTGCATACAAGTGAAACATGTATGTTCATATATTGCTAAGTGACACATGAACAAGCTATGGTAATTTAGTGTCAACCTTGTGTGGCATCAATGGCAATTTGGAGACGTTGTTCCCATTTCAAAGGCATGCCAGTGTGACTAGTTGTTGAAATATATGACAAGAGTTGGTCAGTACCTTTATAGACCAATCAAGAGGATGCAAATGAGAATAATTTTATGTTCGATATCAATTTTCAACAATAGAAGTGATTCATGAGTTTAGAACTTTCGAGTTTTTCTTTTAAGGTTTCCCTTGGGCATAAACTCGCATACGAGTGCCAACTGATCTTAATCCATGCAATAACCAACCAAAGAAACCAAATTCTTGTGATGAACCCTTGTCAAATGTTCAGCCTCAAGTTCCATACGCCCCTTATTTCTAAGATGAAATTGTTTAAGTGGCAATTCGACCCAGATTAGTTACCTCAGAAAGAAAATCTTCTTTTCCTTGTGAAGATGATTTGGTTGGCAACTAGACAGCAACTTCAGTAGCATCTTCCAAATGGCCATAGTAAACAATTCCGAACCCTCCTTTTCAGATGATCTTGCTAAAGTTATCAGTAATGAACTCCAGATCCTTATATGTGAATTTTCTATTTTCAAGTTGATATTTGCCTCCAGTTTGGAGCTCATTGATGGTGCATTTGTTAGCTAGAGCCCTAGAGTCAATCATTTGATGATTATATTTTGGACTTGTTGTATCATATTTATATAAATAAAGACATTTGGTTTTTGGTTATTATACTTACTTGTATTGGTACCAAATAAACTAAGTATAATAACGTCCTTGAGTAGACGGTTCTCACCTATATCAATCGGTTAGTTGAACCGATAGTGAGATGATATAAGGAACACTACTCTTAATCATTCCTAGTCGAGTATTAACATTCAGGGACAATGTTAATGCAATAAGACTAGCATGTAGGTCAACTCGATGACTTGATCTCACAAGTCATGGATATAGAGATATCAAGTTGACACATGGGTATGCATTGGAGAATGTATACTGAATGACCCGCCATGAGAAAGTATCATGGATCGTTATATGAGTGTCATATACTTTCTCATGTGACTATTAGTATGACTACTAGTCCTTAGACCTGAAGTCACCATGGTTCCCTACATAAGGAGTTATGTACTTTAGTTTCGTCAAACGTCACCCGTAACTGGGTGGACTATAAAGGCGATTACTGGGTATGTAACAAATTATGCGGAGGGATGTGAGTGATGTAGATGAGATCTATCCCTCCTATATTACGGGAGTGACATCGATATTCTTGATAGAGTGAGACCACGAAGTGCATGGCCATGCCCAAATGAGTCAATATGAGATATTGAGCTCATTTGATCGAGTGAGTCTACTTGGAGTTTAAGATTTAGATTGGTCAGAGGATGACACGGTCTATGCCTCACATTGATCAATCTAGATGTCTAGGATAGAAGGACACTTGTCATATATTGTGAGGAGTCACAATTAGTAGTCATAAGGTGATGTTGGATCTTAACATTCTTGTAACATTGGGTAGTAATGATGTGTTGCTAGATACCGCTCATTACTTATGCTCCTAAATGAGTTTAGGGGCATTGCCAACGTTACAAGAACCTATAGGGTCACACACTAAGGACAATTAGATGGAGATTAGGTTCATATGATGAACCAAGAGCATTAGATTCATTTGATGAATCAAATTGGATTAAGAGTAATCCAAATTGGGCTAATTGAGTTGGACTCAAGATGATTCAAGTATTCAATGAGTCTAATTTAGATTATGACTCATTAAATCAACTTAATTTAATGAATTAGATTCATTATATTAAGTTGGCTTGAATCAAATGGTTAGATTAGATCAACCATGGAAGAAATTTGGTCAAGTTTGACTTGACTTGAGAGTAAGAGGAAGAGTCAAGTTTGACTTGACTAATTGCCACATCATTAGTGAGATGACAAGATGTGGACCAATGATGATGCTCCACATCATCAAAGTGTTCCACCTCATGGGGGTTACAAAGTCATTCTCTTTAATGACTACATTTAATGAGAATGGGGGTTACACATTCTAATGTGGCCGGCCACTTTAGTGTGGAAGAGAATTTGATTTTTTTCATTCAAGCCTCATTATTCCTTCTTCTTCCTCTAGCTCTCCCTCTCTCTCTCCTCCGCAACTTGGCCGAACCACACATAGGTGCTAGCACACCTCTTTGTGTGTTTTTCTCCACCTACGTGTCCGTGTGGATACTTCTAGAGGAGTATCTATCTTGATACTCTCGAGATCCGGCATTTTGGACGAGCGGGATACGCGAAAGGCACGCTTCAAAGGTATAACCCTTTTCTTCATGTAGATCTAGGAGTAGATCTAAGTAGAAACTCGTACAAGAAATTATTTTGTAATCTATTCTTCGCACGAGATCCAGTGGCATGGGTGATTCAGGATTTTCGCGACGCGAAAATGCGGTTTTCACGGCCCGAAAAACCCAACAGCATTTTGTTTAAGATTCAAAAACTACTATTCCACAATTCACGATGGCGAATTCTGAATCAGTAACCATGTTCTGCAACAAGTATAACTAACCTTTTCTCGTTTTCAGTATGTAGAAAAGGAAAATTGCCACCGAGAGTCCGCACACACACAAGCAACTACAGAAGCAATGATGATAACTGCTTAAATCTTCTTCTTCATTTTCTTCTTCGGCTCACAAGAACCTCCACCAAAACAAATGTTGCCTTCAGTTCTGCCATCACAAAATTTTGCATTTAGCTAAGCATTGTGGAAAAGAGCTCAGTAAAACAAGAACAAGTTGTTGCTTGAATACTTCATGGAAGAAACGAGTATAGTTTTCAAGAAGAGGATTAACCTCAAAGTAATAGAACCATTCTGAGATTTCTTAAGAAGAACAAAAGGAATGACTACATTAAATTAGTTATCTGTCAAATCTCTGCATGCAGCCAAATAACAAAATTTCTTCTTCATTTGTTTTCACTTCATTAGCTTGCATTAGGCAAAATATAAATATATAAATACAGACTAAATAATACTTATAGTACTCTGAGAGATGGCAAATACCCCCGAGCATCCGGTATTAATTCAAGCTGGTAGTCCCCTTGAGTGGCGGCCGGTTGGCCTAACGCGGGCCCTATGTATCGGTCATGTCGTACTTTTTTGGAAGTTTATACTGTAAAGGATAGAGAATATCTTATAGGAAAATCGTGCTTTAGACGCTTCCAGTCGGTCAAATCACAATAATTTACGTGCTCTTTTAAGAAAATGTCTTTGAAGCACTTTATAGCTTATCCTTTCCTAGGAATACTTTGGGTAGCGTGCAAATATTTTGAGATGCGTGTGTAAATACAGTGACACTATAAAAGGGGGTCTCCATTTAGAGAAAAAGATATGCGATGCTCTATATTTTTCACACACTCGTTGCTCCAATTTTCTTTCACTATTTTCTTCTCCCGAATCGTGTACTGACTTGAGCGTCAGAGGGTCAACGTTGAAGACCCCTTCTTTGGCCTAACACTAACGCTCTTTGTATTACATAGGACAGCGTGTAGTCTTCGTTTGGTCAACAACAGAGCCACGTTCCCAGCTAACCGCCTTCACCGCTTTTGGATAGGATCATATTTGACGCCGTATATGAGAATCTCACCTGCTTCTGAGACATGAAGATGGAGGCCGTTGGACGACTCACCATAGTGACTTTAACTCAAGAAGAGCTAGAGATATTAATAAACACTTGAGCTGCAAGGATGGTACAACAACAACAACAAGCGACAGCTGAGTGCTCAGCATTGAATGACCCAGCCATATTTGCTACTGGCCAACATGTTGAACATGGAACCCGAGTGGAGGGCTCAGTCGACCGATAGTCGAACCACCCTCATCCGAGCATTTACTCGCAAGTGCCCGCCTTGCCTACCATCTTGTCACCCGTGCCGCATTCACTGGTCCCTTATCACATGCCGTTATTCCGAATGTCCTTGGAAGAACATGGCCGAGTGGAGAAGATGCAAGGATCATCTTATGAAAATGTGCCTATTCGGGATGCTCGTAAAGGCAAAGCGCCCCAGGCCGATGATTCTCCTGAGCGAATAAACATGCAGTTTTCCTAAGAAATCTTTGATGACTAGCTGCCAGCTCATTTTCGACCTCTGTTCATCGGAGAATATGGAGGATCGACTGATCCCGAGGATCATTTACTCAAGTTTGACATTATAGCCACACTCCACCAGTACACCGACGGAGTCAAATGCCGAGTGTTTCTCACTACCCTATCTGGTTCGACGCATAGATGGTTTAAGTGACTGCCGACCAGATCCGTCTGTAGCTTCAAGGATTTCTGAGCGACTTTCCTCCAACACTTTGCTAGCAGGCGTCACTATCAGAAAATGACTATGAATTTGTTCTTGCTCAAGCAAGGGCCCAAGGAGACACTGCAAGCCTACATCAAGAGATTCAACCAAGTGACCATTGACTTCCCATCGACCACTCAAGAAATTTTGGTAAGTGTTCTTTTACAAAGACTCACAGATAATTATTTCTTCCGATTACTCATAGGAAGCCTCCAAGGGATTTCGATCATCTACTTGGACAGGCTACAAAATACATCAAAAATTAAAGAAGATAGTCAGCTTAGAAGAAAGAAGTGATCCCCGAGCCTGCTATTATTTCTGAGTGCCGATCGGCCAACAACAATCTGCCCCCCAAAGGGGCCCAAGCGGGCCCGCAATAGCAACATCATGAGTCTCAACTGTATGCGGTTCAGCATGTGGAGGCTGAGTGGATGAGATTCCTTGAGCGTAGATAGTGTACTCCAGTGTTTTGCTCTTACTATCGCTTGGCGACTCATAACACAAAGGATTGCTACCACTTTAATCCAGGGGTCGAGCATATCGACCCCTCAAGGATTTCTCCTACGATCTCCCTCTCCCACTCGCCAACATCATCGCTTTTTGGATGAGCCCCAAGGTCAAGGCAATATACCGGCCAAACGAAACCAGTAATAACCCCATCAAAGAGATAATCAAAGGCTCGCTTAGGCATCGATCGAGTGGCCGTCATGTCGGTTAGACCAGGAGGATGAAAATCATGGTAACGCTGCCTAGGATGACATTGGCATGATAGTAGGTGGCCCGATCGATGGTGATTCCAACCGGGTTAGGAAATCACATGCACGACGATTGGAGATCCATGCAGTTTGATGTAGCAAGGAGAAGATGCAAGGATTAGAAATTAGCTTCAGTCCTTAAGACTTTGAGGTAGTAGAAATCTCCCATGATGATACCTTAATTATTAAGACTGTGATTGCTAATTATAATGTCCATCGTACCTTTGTTGACATAGGTAGTTTGATCAACATAATATTCAAAAAGGCATTTGACTAGTTTCAGTTGGATAAGGATGAGCTCCAACCAATGACCTCCTATATGGGTTCACAGGTAATGAAGTACAATCAATTGTCTAAGTTCGTCTTGCTATTTCTCTTGGGGAGGAGCCACTCATGAGGACGCGTTGGACAAATTTCATCATAGTGGATGCCCTCTCAGTGTATAATGTGATACTTGGATAACTGAAACTGAACAAATTCTTGGCAATTGTCTCTACATTCTGTCAGAAGATCAAATTTTAAGTAGATGACTTGGTCTGTGAGGTGAGGGGCAACTAGCTGGTAGTGCATAAATGCTATGTGGAGATTGTGAAAGCTGAGTCATAGGCCGCTCGAAAAGCTTAATGGTTAGAGGTCAATGCAATCTGATATGGGTTAGGTTTCATAGGTTCCCGATAAGGAAGGGAAAGGAAATAACCAAATGGAGAAGATAGGTTAATATCGGCCGGGATATGCCTCCAAGGGGGAAGACCCATATCGATCAGCATATACCTCAAAGGAGGTAAGCTGATATCGGCCGGGATATACCTTTAAGGAGGTAGGCCAATATCGACCGGGATATACTTCCAATTAAGTAGGCCAATACCGATCGAGATATACTTCCAAGTGATTAGATAATTGTCGACCGAGGTATACCTCTAATGAGGTAGGCCAATATCGGCCGGGATATACTTCCAAGTAAGTAGGCCAATATCGGTCGGGATATACTTCCAAGTGATTAGATCATTGTCGACCGAGGTATACCTCTAAGGAGGTAGGCCAATATCGGCCGGGATATACTTCCAAGTAAGTAGGCCAATACCGGTCGGGATATACTTCCAAGTGATTAGATCATTGTCGACCGAGGTATACCTCTAAGGAGGTAGGCCAATATCGGCCGGGATATACTTCCAAGTAAGTAGGCCAATACCGGTCGGGATATACTTCCAAGTGATTAGATCATTGTCGATCGAGATATATCTCTAAGGAGGTAGGCCAATATCGGCCGGGATATACTTCCAAGTAAGTAGGCCAATACCGGTCGGGATATACTTCCAAGTGATTAGATTATCGTCGATCGAGATATACCTCTAAGAAGGTAGGCCAATATCGGCCGGGATATACTTCCAAGTAAGTAGGCCAATACCGGTTGGGATATACTTCCAAGTGATTAGATCATTGTCTACCGAGATATACCTCTTAGGAGGTAGGCCAATATCGGCCGGGATATACTTCCAAGTAAGTAGGCCAATATCGGTCGAGACATACCTTTAAAAAGGAGAGCCAAACATAGGTCAGGCTGAATAATACCTTGACAAGATATTTAATAAAAAGTATATACTTGATAAGATTTAAGCTGGTGCCAATTAGGATAATAAACATAGAGTAGCACGAACGAGCACTAAGCCTCATGAGGAGTAATAATAATTGATCAAACTTAATTAAGCTCAACCCCGATCAATACAAGGAACAAAGTTATATATAATATAATAAAACAGGAGGCACAAGTATGAAAGATAGAAACACCTTGAGAGAACTTGTGATACAGAAGAGAAGTAGTATTTTCAATAAAATGATTAATGTAGATATTTGCAGTATATGATTGTATGACAGGTGTTATATATATTTTGGCGGGAAATGTGTTTTCAGACTGTTTTACAGGTACTAGACGACAAAGAAGGTACATCTGGGGTACAAAGAAGATTCCTTAAAAGTCATTCACCACAAGTACACAGCTTACGTCATCTCATAACAAACACTAACAAACCGGGGTCCACTTCATGACTACGGAGGTTATATGAAGTGGTATAAAAAGGGGAATCCTCTTCGTTAGCTAGGTAAGTTCACATCATTGCGCACATTCAGAACCCTAATTTTTCAACTACTGTTCATCTTCTTCCTCCTTCTTTCACACCAAGAGAGATCAC
This sequence comes from Zingiber officinale, assembly GCF_018446385.1. Classification (NCBI taxonomy): domain Eukaryota; kingdom Viridiplantae; phylum Streptophyta; class Magnoliopsida; order Zingiberales; family Zingiberaceae; genus Zingiber; species Zingiber officinale. Next base: position 86,212,548 of record NC_056000.1, on the reverse strand, counting down.
TAACTTGAGCGTCGGAGGGTCTAGCCAGGGATTCCACCCCGATCTTATGTCACTGACAATAGTGTTGGTTGGTCTCTTGTGCGCAGAAAGTCTTGGGAGTTTGGAATCTGGGTATTCTTCGATTAGATCTCTTGATCACCATTGGTATCTTGCATCGAAAGGACATTCTTGAGGCTTCATATTCTCAGATCCGCTCTGTGTTTCTCGGATCAGTATTCTACAGGTATTATTCTTCACTGGCGGTAGGTTTTTTCTCCCGGCTCTCCATCTTGTCCAGCTTCTCAGACAGGATCAAATTTGGTGCCGTCTATGGGAACTTCACCTGAATTTGAGACTATATGATGGAAGAGGCCGGAAAATCAAACCTACTCACCATTAGTCGAGAGGATCTGGATTTCCTCATCAATTCTCACATACAGAAAGCCTTACAACAACAACAACAACTTCAAGCTCACACTGGAGCTACTCTACCAACAGCTCATAATCCAGCGATTTTAACTACTGAGCATCGGAAAGGAAAAGAGCCGGAAGAGGAGGAACATGCGTATTTTCCCCCAGTTGTTGTTTCTCCGACAAGACGTCCCCGAGCCTTTCTTCGCACTTCCATGGAGCAGGGGGGTAGGAGGCCTGTGTTTCAAGAATCCTCTGGCGAAGCACCAGACAGAGAGAAGCGTAAGATCAAAATGATAACTAGTGATAGCTCGCCAGAAAAAGTCATCTCTCCATTCTCTCAAAGTGTACTGGATGATCCGCTTCCCAAGCGGTATCAAAATCTTCAAATTGGCGAGTACACTGGAACAACAGATCCAGAAGATCATCTATTGAAATTTGAGAATGTAGCATTATTACAACAATTTTCTGATGGGGTGAAATGTCGGATGTTTCTTACTACCCTCGGAGGAGCCGCACAACCCTGGTTTAAAAGACTGCCAGAGAAGTCTATTCGAAAATTCAAAGATTTCAAGAATGTTTTTCTGCATCATTTTTCCAGCAACAAGAGATATCATAAGACTCCTTGGAGTCTATTTTCAATTAAGCAGGCATCCAAGGAGTCCATCTGAGCCTACATCAAAAGGTTCAATCAGGTAGCCATTGATGTACCTAATGCTACCACAGAAATCATAGTGAGTGCTTTTTCTCAAGGTTTAAATGATAGTGATTTCTTTAAAGATTTAGTGAGAAATCCTCCTGTTAATTTTGATTCCTTGATTGAGCATGCTACTGAATTCATTAATGTGGAAGAAGCTCAAGCCGCCCATAGGAAGGAGGGCGTTACTTCTTCTCCTATTCAGGTTAAGGAGAAAGCTCCTGTCCCTATTCCTCCACCAAGAGGGCCTAGAGCAACTCATCCACCTCATCGTCAACCAGAATATCGTCCACAAGCCGTACAACATGTGGAGATACAGCCAGAGGCACCAAGGAGATGGTGCACTTATCATAAAACTAGCAGTCATCATACTGAGGACTATTTTGTTTTAAGAAATAAACGAGCAAATAGGGAGCGTTATCAGAGGCAAAATTATTATCGGCAATAGTACCCTAGAGAACAAAGTCCGCTCAAGTTGGAATATCGTCCGGTCGAGCCTCTGCAGGATGCATTGCCCACCCCAGCCAGTACAAGTCAAGTATCATAAAAAGATCCTTCTGAAGCCATGACAACTCGACAAGAAGAAAACAGGAGTAATGCAGTTTGGGGTAATATTAATATGATTGCCGGCGAGCCCACTGATGGGGATTCTAATAGGGCTAGGAAAGCACATGCTCGAAGACTAGAAATTCATGCCGTAGGGTGTAACATGGAGCGGGCAGCCGGTCCCGAAATAAGTTTCGGACCTAGAGATCTTAAGGGGGTAGAAATACCCCATGATAATGCCTTGATCATTAAAGCAGTGATAGCCAACTATGCTATTTCTCGTACCTTCATAGACACGGGCAGTTCTGTCAATATTATATTCAAGAAGGCTTTCGATCAACTACAGATTGACCCGAGTGAACTTCAACAGATGGTCACTCCTCTATATGGATTCACAGGCAATGAAGTGCAACCGCTGGGACAAATAAAGTTGGCCATATCTCTAGGAGAGGAGCCTCTGATGAGAACAAGGAGATCTTATTTCATGGTGGTAGACGCCCCATCCTCTTATAATGTGATACTGGTTCGACCTGCCTTGAACGAGTTTAGGGTGGTCATTTCTACTTTTTGTCAGAAAATTAAATTTCTCGTTGAACAAGTTGGGGAGGTGCGAGGTGATCAGAAGACAGCCCGAAAATGTTATGTATAAATAGTTTGGGCCGAAGCTAACACTGCCCGAAAGATTCAAAGAATGGAAGTTAATGACATTCAAGAGAAGCAGCCTATTCTGGTTTATGAAGAAAAGGAAGAAGTTTAGATCCAGACCGGTTGGCCTGAAGCTACTACGTATATTGCGGCTGACCTTGATCCCACTCTGAAAGCCGAATTGATACAATGCCTAAAGAAGAATAATGATGTATTTGCCTGGACGCCTAAAGAAGTCTCGGGCGTTTCTCCTACAGTTATGGAGCATTCCTTACATGTCTTCCCAGATGCCCGCCCGGTCATGCAGAGAAAGAGGAATTTTAGTGCGGAACAGAATCAAATCATCAAAGAAGAGATAAGTAAACTTATGGAGGCTGGTTACATCAGGGAAGTACAATTTCTTAGCCAGGAAACAAATGGTGAGTGTACATTGATTTCCGAGATCTCAACAAGGCTTGCCCAAAAGATTATTATCCATTACCCAGGATTGATCAACTGGTAGATTCCACTACTTGATGTGAGTATATTTCTATGCTAGACGCTTATCAGGGCTATCATCAGGTTCCCTTAGCTAAAGAAGATCAAGAAAAGGTCAGTTTCATAACATCTAAAGGTACTTATTGTTATAATGTTATGCCCTTCGGATTAAAAAATGCAGGAGCAACTTATCAAAGGCTTATGAATAAGATTTTCCGGGAGCAGATAGGGAGAAATATGGAAGTATATGTTGATGATATCTTAATTAAATCTCTTCAAGCTGTTGATCTGTGCAGGGATGTAGAGGAGACCTGCAAGACATTAAGACAATATGGGCTCAAGTTAAATCCGAGCAAATGTTTATTCGGAGCGAAAGGGGGAAAATTCCTGGGGTATATGTTGTCCGAACGGGGAATAGAAGCCAACCCGAGCAAAGTCAAGGCACTTCAGAACATGGAGCCACCGCACAACATGAGAGAAGCTCAAAGATTGACCGGCCGGATTACAGCCTTGTCTAGGTTCATTTCTAGGTCGGCCGATCGTAGCTTCCATTTCTTTAAAATACTCAGAAAGGCCAATAAATTTCAGTGGAATGTGGAATGTGATAAGGCTTTCCAAGAGTTAAAAGATTATTTGTCTACTCTCCCTGTATTAGCTAAGCCTATAGTAGGAGAGACTCTGTGGGTATATTTGTCGGCTAATGAAAACACTGTAGGCTCTGTATTAGTCAGGCAAGAAGGAAAAGAACAACAACCTGTATATTTTTCTAGCCATTTATTAAAAGGAGCTGAGTGTAGATACACTACACTAGAGAAATTGGCTTATGCACTAGTATTGACCGCTCGGAGGTTGCACCCATATTTCTTAGCACATGAAATTATTGTATTAACCAACAGTACTCTCGGACGGGTGTTACTCAACCCAGAGGCATCAGGTCGGCTGATCAAATGGACCACTGAACTTGGTGAATATGACATACAATATCAACCCCGCTCAGCCATCAAGGCACAAGCTCTAGCAGATTTCATCATAGAAGTTCAAGGCCCTGAGGAAGAAAACATCTGGAAAGTTTATGTAGATGGCTCCTCAACTAGACAGGGCAGCAGAATTGGTATTCTTCTTATATCTCCAAGAGAAGACAGACTTCAACTCTCTATCAGATTGAATTACAGAGCTACTAACAATGAAGCAGAATATGAAGCTTTGATAGCTAGATTGCAAGCCGCTCGGCATATAGGGGCAGCTCGAGTACTCATTTATTCTGATTCTCAATTAGCAGCCCAACAACTATCAGGTAATTTTGAAATTAATAATGACAGGCTCAAGCTATATGCTGAGGCATTCGATAAGTTGAAGTCTGTTACGCTCCGCAAGTGTACGGAAATGTCGCAAGTAATATAAAAGATTATCGTATCCACAGGGACTGGAATAAGCACTAGAAATGTCTCAATGCGAATTAGCTAAACAACTATCCAATTGTTTCAAATGCAAAATGAAGGTAAACAAATCTAATATTAAAGTTCAACAAGCAAGAGTTTAGTGTTTTGGGTTATGATAAAGGGAGATTCTAGGAATTTCGGTTTCTTTGTAGGATTTCTCGAATGTAAATGGTTCACCAATTCTTATCCCTCAATTGCCAAATATGTAGAAAGTTGCCGATTCTCTCTTGCAATAGACAACCGGCTAAGGACTGAGAAATGTATCTAAATAGGATTAATTATACATGAACCTATGTTGTCCTTACACAGAAGTGCACCTATTACTATGCCTTCCTCGGATATCAACATAGAAGCCCACAACTTATTAATCTATCAAGATACAAGAAACTAATCACAAAATCCATCCTACTCTCTTGAATATTCCTATTTCCTCTTCAAGATTGTCTCTCAAACGTCCTTACACGGGCTTGCACCTGTCACGTGGATCCCTCGGATGATCGAGTGAGAGTTTATCTTTACAAAGTCCATAAGAAATCCAAACAATTAATCAAGAATGAGAATTAAGCACGAATCACCATTAATCATTCAAGATCTAATTGATACAAGCAAGATAATGTCATTGAAACAAGAAAATGGCAAATCCATAAGAGATTACATCAATCCATCATACAAATACTCCCTTCATCCTAGAATACAAGATCTACTCCATGAATTGAGGAAGAAAACCCGAAGAAATAAAGAATACAAGCATTTCTTAAATCCCCAATCCAAGAAACCAAGAAAAGGGGGAAAGAGAAAACTTATCTACGAAGAAGCCTCGTCTTCGGATCCAATCCTCGCTCCGGAGTCGAAATCGTCAAGAACTCCCCTTGAATCGCCCAGAAATCCTCCCAAGATTGGGAGGAAACCACCAAATCTTGCCTTCTCCCAAAGGGGGAGAGATCCCCTTTCAATTCATGAAGGAAGGTTTAAATAGAGGAGGAAATCGGGCATCACAGGGCCTCTCGACACGGCCGTGTGAGATCCACACGGCCATGTCCAGTTCCTTCTCTGCCAATGCTGCACGGCCATGTGGTGCACACGGCCAAGGCCCTCCTGCTCTCTGGAAATGCTACACGACCGTGTGGTGCACACGGCCGCCACCTGCTTGGTCTCTGGAAAATCCACACAGCCGTGTGGTGCACATGGCCACCATCTGCTTGGCCTCCGGAAACTCCACACGGCCATGTAGATCTACACGGCCATGTAGGGCTTTTGCTCTGATTTCTTCAAATCAAGACACGGCCGTGTGGGATTCACACGACCATGTCCTCTTCCCTTCCTGTTAGGACCACACGGCCATGTATGGTACACGGCCCGATGCTCTTTCTCCCTTCAATTACTTCCAAGCTTGCTCAAGGACACTTAATCTTCACCAATTTCGACTCCTGTGTACAGAAGATGCACAAAAAACAGATCTCCGAACCAAAAGAGTAAATATGCTAAAAGGAAAGCTGGAATTATAAAAATGCATAGATCAAGCATGCTCAAAGTATTTAAATGTGCGTAAAAACATGCATAAAAGAGTATATAATCTACGCACATCACACCCCCAGACTTAAACCTTTGCTTGTCCTCAAGCAAAATGCTGCAGTCTAAATTCATATGTTCTACAACACATTCATAAAACCTAGTGCACTTTCCTAGTTCTATCAAAAAGTTTCATTAACAAGCATGATCATGAAAATAAGTAAAGTATGATTCAAGCATAAGAATCTTGTGCACAGTGTAAAAGTAACTCAACACCCTTCAAGTTTCAATCCATGTCCTAGTCAAGTCGTCATCAAATTTGAATTCCTAATATTTCCAGTGAAAGACAAGTAACCAGTGATAGACACTTACTCACCATTCACTTGGTTCATATTTCTCAACTAACCCAAGGTCTCAAAGGTGTGCTCAATCTCAAGAGAAGCTAAGCAGTCATTTCCCCAGTAACCTAACTCGGTCTCAAAGGGGTGACTTGCTAGATTCCACTCATGACAACTGTTTTTTATATCCCTTTTTTTTTTTTATAAGTGTTTGCATTGTGCAAAACTTATTCACAAATGTACTTTTAGCACACATGTTGGGATATTTTGATTTTTCCAAATGAGCTTTAATGATTTGAGCCTCATCCAGTAACCAAAATGAAAGTTGAGAAATCACCATGGAAACCAAGTACTAAGCAAACAAGATGAATCATGACTATTTCAATGACATCAACTATTTAAGCATCAAGCACAAGTGTAGTGAAGATAAAATCCTTAAGGTTGAACCAAAACTAAAACTCATCACCATAAGATTCTCAGCTTATTAATGCTTCCCAAGATAGAAAAAAGAACTACACAAAGTTTACTACTAGCATCATTCGAACATCATGAATCAAGACAATAATCGTGCTAACATTTCACTTGAATCCAAGAAAGCATATAAGTGAAGATTTGATGTTCTCAAAATGTATGCCACAAAAAAATCAAAACAAAATGCAAGACATAAGCAAAAACAAAAACAAACAAAGCAAATCAAATGCATCTAATGCATCCCCCCAGACTTAAATTTTTCATTGTCCCAATGAAAACTAAAAACAATGTGGACCAATGAAAACTAAAAACAATGTGGAGGAGATTTTAAGAGAAGTTACCAAGTGATGAGCTCCAAATGGTTGACATTCATGTTTTTAAAGATACTCCTCCATCCAATACTCACATTCCTCCACAATTTTGAATTCTACAACAATAAGATAGACAAGAAAAATTAAGTAGAGGATACATGTTTATTATAAAGAGAGAACTAAAGACATAAAAGAAAATAAGGAAAATGAACTTGGGTTGCCTCCCAAGAAGCGCTTGTTTAAGGTCATTAGCTCGACCAAACATTAGATTCATCTAAATCTCGCCCTTGGAGGAGTAAGATATTTTAGAACCTTCCTACCAAGGGTTCTTATTATGGAGGGAGCTTTCAATAAAGGAGTTAAAAAATTAAGTATCACTCTCTCCATCTTCGTCTTCTTTGAAGTTCTTTCGGGTGGTCGAAGATGGTTCAGTATGAGCTTCCAATTATTGGCCTCTTGAAAACCTAGACACCCAAAAGAAAAACAAACCTCCCACAAGAATGTAATATAAGAAGGAACTAGAACCACATTAGTATGAATTGAGTATGTATCAAGAAATGAATCACATCCAACAAAATCAATTATAGGTACCTCTATGAAATTTTCTAAAAGATTACTAAGAATACTAACCTTGTAGTGCTGAGAAGTACCTGAAAGTTCTAAACAAGTGGATGTGACCTCTTCAGAATTTTGTAATGGTTCTAGCTCTGGTTCGAGTGGTGGTGCCTCTAAAAGTGGCGATTCTTGGGGCTTTTCTTCCATTACACAAGTCCCTACACAATTATCATCCACCAATTCTATTCTTACACATTCCATAGTATCAATTGGTTGTGTGACCAAAGGAGGTGATCCTTGGGACATATCCTCCATAGTACATGTCCCTACACTTTTATCCACCACATCATCATCATAAGTAGTGAAGAGTCCACTAACATCAATATCATCAATAGAGGAATCAACAACTTTATTGGAATTTTGTAGTAGTAGTCGTAAAGCTAAGATTCCCCATTGTACCATTAGCTCTTCAGAATCTTGTGTTGTGGTCTTCATCTGATTGGGAGCAAGAGTATTTGAGTTTTGGGAGTCCTCCCAAACAATTGGCTCATCAAATTGTGAACGATGTGGTCCATCTAATGAAGAATCATCCTGAAATTTTGACAAACCCTGATTTACTTGGGAAGTATACTCAACATTTTGTATGTAGTTGTAGTCCAAATTTTGTTGATTCATCCAAAAGTAATTATAATGTTGAGCAGGGTCAGAGATCTGCTGCTGGAATAATGACTGCTCACTCTGCTCTGAAATTAGCTGGGATTGAAGGTACTGAATTTGATGATCTTCCCAGTCATAGCCATAAATATCAGGAACTTGCTCATATGTATCTTGATATTGAGGTTGAACCAAACACTGAAGTTCCGGAGTTATAGCAGTCTTTTGAAAAAAATGGCAAATAGCAGCTGGATGAGATGTGCTACCACACACTCCACAAAGAAACTCAAATTGATCATCTTCGGAATCATAATATTCATCAGTGGAAGATCTTACGCTCATGGGTGTGAAAAATTTTCTTGAAGCCCTGCTTGACATGTTAGTGCTCTAGATATCTAAAAAAATTACAATCAAAACTAAAAATGCAGAATTAAAGACAAGAAATAAAATGCATAATGAAAAACAAGAAAGAAAATGCAGAATTTAAATTGCATGAAAGAAAGTGCATAATGAAAACAAGAAAGAAAAATGTCTAGAATAATTCATATGCTAAAGATTGCAAGATTTGTTTACAAAAGAAAAGAAGAAAGAAACTAGATCAAAAGAGAAAACAGAGAAAAGTTAGATTAGAGTGCTAGAAATCAAGAATGCAAAGTTAGAATTAGAATTAGAATTGCAACAAAAAGAATTGTCAAGAATGTTATTCAAGAAAAGAAAAGCTTATAGAAACAGAATTCTAAAGTTACAACTATGAAAATGTAAAGAGAGAAAGAACAGTTATGTTTAGTCTAACTCAATTGATAATTCCTAATGTTATAGCGCAGTCCCCGGCAACGGCGCCAAAAAACTTGTTACGCTCCGCAAGTGTACGAAAATGTCGCAAGTAATATAAAAGATTATCGTATCCACAGGGACTGGAATAAGCACTAGAAATGTCTCAATGCGAATTAGCTAAACAACTATCCAATTGTTTCAAATGCAAAATGAAGGTAAACAAATCTAATATTAAAGTTCAACAAGCAAGAGTTTAGTGTTTTGGGTTATGATAAAGGGAGATTCTAGGAATATCAGTTTCTTTGTAGGATTTCTCAAATGTAAATGGTTCACCAATTCTTATCCCTCAATTGCCAAACATGTAGAAAGTTGCCGGTTCTCTCTTGCAATAGACAACCGGCTAAGGACTGAGAAATGTATCTAAATAGGATTAATTAGACATGAACCTATGTTGTCCTTACACAGAAGTGCACCTATTACTATGCCTTCCTCGGATATCAACATAGAAGCTCACGACTTATTAATCTATCAAGATACAAGAAACTAATCACAAAATCCATCCTACTCTCTTGAATATTCCTATTTCCTCTTCAAGATTGTCTCTCAAACGTCCTTACACGGGCTTGCACCTGTCACGTGGATCCCTCGGATGATCGAGTGAGAGTTTATCTTTACAAAGTCCATAAGAAATCCAAACAATTAATCAAGAATGAGAATTAAGCACGAATCACCATTAATCATTCAAGATCTAATTGATACAAGCAAGATAATGTCATTGAAACAAGAAAATGGCAAATCCATAAGAGATTACATCAATCCATCATACAAATACTCCCTTCATCCTAGAATACAAGATCTACTCCATGAATTGAGGAAGAAAACTCGAAGAAATAAAGAATACAAGCATTTCTTAAATCCTCAATCCAAGAAACCAAGAAAAGGGGGAAAGAGAAAACTTATCTACGAAGAAGCCTCGTCTTCGGATCCAATCCTCGCTCCGGAGTCGAAATCGTCAAGAACTCCCCTTGAATCGCCCAGAAATCCTCCCAAGATTGGGAGGAAACCACCAAATCTTGCCTTCTCCCAAAGGAGGAGAGATCCCCTTTCAATTCATGAAGGAAGGTTTAAATAGAGGAGGGAATCGGGCGTCACACGGCTCGGGCGTCACACGGCCTCTCGACACGGCCGTGTGAGATCCACACGGCCATGTCCAGTTCCTTCTCTGCCAATGTTGCACGGCCGTGTGGTGTACACGGCCAAGGCCCTCCTGCTCTCTGGAAATGCTACACGGCCGTGTGGTGCACACGGCCAAGGCCCTCCTGCTCTCTGGAAATTCTACACGGCCGTGTGGTGCACACGGCCGCCACCTGCTTGGTCTCTGGAAAATCCACACGGCCGTGTGGTGCACATGGCCACCATCTGCTTGGCCTCCGGAAACTCCACACGGCCATGTAGGGATTTTGCTCTGATTTCTTCAAATCAAGACACGGTCGTGTGGGATTCACACGGCCATGTCCTCTTCCCTTCCTGTTAGGACCACACGGCCATGTATGGTACACGGCCCGATGCTCTTTCTCCCTTCAATTACTTCCAAGCTTGCTCAAGGACACTTAATCTTCACCAATTTCGACTCCTGTGTACAGAAGATGCACAAAAAATAGATCTCCGAACCAAAAGAGTAAATATGCTAAAAGGAAAGCTGGAAGTATAAAAATGCATAGATCAAGCATGCTCAAAGTATGTAAATGTGCGTAAAAACATGCATAAAAGAGTATATAATCTACGCACATCAAAGTCCCAGTTTCAAGAAGTAAATATACAAATAGTTCTTCGAGCTGAGAATCAGGTAGTAGATGAATTGGCCAAGCTGGCCTCGGCTATAGTGCCCTGGAGCCTAGATCGGCCAGTAGAACAAACTCTGATAATATCTTGTATCGAAAGACAAGCTGACATAGAAATTCAAGGTGACTGGAGAGCTCAAATCATATTGTATCTACAGCAAGGTACTCTTCCGAGTAATACAGAACAAGCAAGGGTATTTAAGAAGAGAGCTGCTCAGTACACTATGGTAGGAGAACAGTTATATAAAAGAGCTTTTTATAGACCTTTGCTCAAGTGTATTGGCACAGAAGATATACAATTTATTCTACAGGAAGTGCATCAAGGTTCATGTGGTAGTCATATAGGAGGGAGATCCTTGGTCCGTAAAATCTTATTAGCAGGGTATTTCTGGCCTACTTTACACGAAGATGCCAACAAGTTGGTAAGAACTTGTATGTCTTGCCAAAAACATCAAAATATTTCACATCATCCCACACAGTTGTTGAAAACCTCTATAGTCTCATGTCCCTTCGATCAATGGGGCATGGACATAGTAGGCCCATTTCCTATGGCGGCTGTACAAAGAAGGTTTTTATTGGTAGCAGTGGATTATTTTTCCAAATGGGTAGAAGCAGAACCACTTGCCCGGATTACTGAAGATGCAGTTATTAAATTTCTGTGGAAAAATATCATATGCAGATTTGGCATTCCTCATAAATTAGTCTATGATAATGGAAGGCAATTTCAAGGGGATAGAATTTTAGCTTGGTGCAAAAGTTATGGTATTACTCAAGCCTTTACCTCTGTGGCTTATCCGCAAAGTAATGGTCAAGCTGAAGTAACCAATAGAGAAATTATAAGGGGTTTAAAAACCAAACTGGATCATGTTGGAGGTAGCTGGGTAGATGAATTACCCAGCGTTCTTTGGGCATATCGTACTACACCTCAAGAAGCTACAGGAATCACTCCCTTTCAATTAGTTTATGGAGGAGAAGCAATAATTCCCATTGACGTGGGAATATAATCTGACAGAAGACAATTATATGATGCAGACAATGAGGGTCGATGACTCATGGAGTTGGATTTGATAGAGGAAATTAGAGATAAAGCTGCTGCTTGTCTCGTATCATACCGACAATGAATGAGACAGAATTACAACAAAAGGGTCATCCCCAGATTTTTCCAAGTAGGAGATTTAGTATGGAAGAGTATTAAACCTGTCGGGGATGTCAGTAAGTTGGCACCACAATGGGGAGGACCCTACAAAGTGGTGGAAAAGCTCGCATCAGGCTCATATTATCTCCAAGATACTGAAGGAAGAATTCTGGAACGTCCCTGGAGTGCCAATCATTTACAACCTTACCGGACTTAACAAGATCATGCTACTTAAGAATATGTCAGAAGGAACAAATCATAATTATCTGAAGTGAGTTCCCTATGAAAAGAAGACAAGTATTCTTACAGTTCATGTACTACATTTCTTTCAATAAAAGCAATGCAAGGCAAATATCGCCACGAAAATAAATGTGGTTCATACAGATTGACAAGTATTGGCAGAACTTTTATAATCTGTTTTCAAGCAATCAACAGTGGGAAATCCTAAAGACCTATTCAGCTCCCCTATGAAAAATCCAAAAATTTTAGAACCATCATGAGGTCAGTACAAACATCATAAATTGGTATAAGAACATAGTCAATTGGAAAATCTCATGAAGTAACTCGGACGGGTCTTCATGAGAGGAACTAGAGACTCTAAACCATCACAGAACATAGTCGATCGGGAAATCTCATGAAGTAACTCAGACGGGTCTTCATGGGGGAACCAGAGACTTTAAACCATCACAGAACATAGTCGATCGGGAAATCTCATGAAGTAACTCGGACGGGTCTTCATGGGAGGAACCGGAGACTTTAAACCATCGCCGAACATAGTCAATCGAGAAATCTCATGAAGTAACTTGGACAGGTCTTCATGGGAGGAACCGGAGACTTTAAACCATCGCAGAACATAGTCGATCGGGAAATCTCATGAAGTAACTCAGATGGGTCTTCATGGGAGGAACCAAAGACTTTAAACCATCACAGAACATAGTCGATCGGGAAATCTCATGAAGTAACTCAGACGGGTCTTCATGGGAGGAAACAGAGACTTTAAACTATCAGAGAACATAGTCGATCGGGAAATCTCATGAAGTAACTCGGACGGGTCTTCATAGGGGAACCGAAGACTTTAAACTATCACAAAACATAGTAGATCGGGAAATCTCATGAAGTAACTCGGACGGGTCTTCATGGGAGGAACCGGAGACTTCAAAGCCTAATCAACTGAGATTATATTGGCATGGTAAATACAAAGTTATATGGATTTATTCACAAAATTGGTTGACATTCTACACTGGATCAGAGGCCAGGGTTCAATGGGGATTCTATGCATATGACACATTTTCTATCTAGAGGCCCATTCATATGGAAATCTTTATTTAAAAATCACCCGAAGTATTATACTCAGCTCGGAACTCAGGAGTTTTATACAGTTCCTTATCTAAAACCACTCGGGATTATTCATTCTTTTAAAATATGTAGCACACTAGATATTATCTGCAGAAGGATTCACCAAGACAAGGTTTAACTTCAAGAGATGAGCAAGGAATTCTCGAATAAAACTTATACTTAATGCTCGGAAGCATTTCAAAAGAGGCATTCTCAGAACAACACAATAGAGAAACAGGTAAGTATCAAAAATTTCCTATACATCGCAATCACTTAATTACCCAGTTTTGGTTACACTTCTTTTCATTACCAATTTTTCCATTACAAGTCTTTTATGGACAATCTTTTTTGATACATAGACATGATTAATTAAAAGGACCTTTTAAACCTGTGGGTAGTTCTTCGTTAAGCCAGTGACGACTTATAAAAGAAGGGGAAGGTTCCTTGGGTAGATAACCACCCTCTCTTAACTGTCGAAGAACTCCCGATACAGAATGATTTAAAGCACCCACTATCCTACGGACAAATTCTTGGGCAAACGCCGAAGACTTTAAATAAGCCAGACGCCACTCTTCCCATCGACTCTTCTCTTGCTCCTTATAGATTTGAAAATCAGCTTGCAGTTTTGTGTTTTGATCTTTTAAAGCATCCTTTTCTGATTTAAGCTGTTCCAATTCCTTCTGGAGCAATGACAACTCAACATCTTGAGCTTTCCTTTGCTCTTGTTCCTGTAGGATAGTGAAATCATGAGAGGCTAGGTCTTGAGCTTGGTCAGAAAGACAGGCATTATGAAGCTTCTCTACTTTCTCTAAAATAAGACTTTTATGAGAAGCATCTAAAAGAGCTTTCTCCTTTAAAGTAATTTCCAGTCGGAGACCAGAATGTAATCGATCCACCTGTAACTCCAAAGTTCTCCTTGCAAGCTCTTTGTCTTTCAATAATTATTGTGACTCCTCTAATTCCTGTCTCAATGCCCCTAATTGTTGATCTTGCAAAATCACTTTCTCTTGCAACTGAGCCAGGTCGTTATTAGGAGAAGGTAAAGTAGCCTTCAACGTCTCTAGTTGAGCTTTTAACTTATTGTTCTCCTGGTCCTTAGCCATAAGTAGCTGGTCGATATGCAAACTTGAGGCAAGGAACTAAACAAAATGATGATATAATTAAAGATAAGGATACGAAGTTGACAACATATAACTAGAAATACTTACAGCTACTGCCTGACGACTATGGCGGTCAGCTCGATGTGGAAGACTAAGGCCTCTTAGTTGTTCTTGGCCTTGTAGCCAAGATTCGGCTAATAGGCCTTGTAGTTGTAAAGAACCATAGCTAGGTGGATCAGAGGATTGCCCCAATTGAGAGGGCAGACCCATAGCCTGTTTAAATAAAGGTCGGGGAATGGAGGAAGAAGGAGGTAGAGAATAAGAAGATGCAATGGAAGGAAAAGAAATAGTAGAAAAAAAAGAAGCAGAAGAAGAACTAGATGGAATAGAAGGTGGCAATGCAGGGGACGCTGATTCAGTTATGGAAACACAAATAGATGAGGGACTGGCACTTGGAGAAGATCTCCGGCAAGATGTCCATTTTGCCCGGGGCCCAGAAGCCAAAGGAGGCAAGGCCAATGCAAGAGGTGCAGAAGACACAGAAGGGATAATGACCATATCAGAAGCAGAAGCAGAAGCAGAAGCAGAAGCAAAAGGAGCTGAAATAATAACACAAGAAGAGGGGATGAGTAGACCAGGTCTCATCATCCTAAGAGAAGGATTAGAGATAATGTGGGTAGGAGTTATTGGTTCCTTACCTCTCTTAAGAGAAATGGGTGCCGGGACAAGAGGAGTTTGCACAAAAGTACCAAAGAAATCGCTAAAGGGGGCATCCTCAGTAAGCTTTGGCTTTTTGACTAAGGCAATGAAAGGCTCTTCTTCTTCCTCTTCCATGGCCGCGACAGCCTCTGCCCGTTGTTCTTCTTCAGATAGCAAACCCAGGGTGGAGGAATTAGGATTAGCTTGGCGAGCTCGCAACCATTCTTCTCCAAGATTATTGACAAAGGACTTAGTCATAGCAGGATTCTTGTACATAAAGGCTGGAAGAAGAGCATCAGCTGAAAAACAGGAATTAAACACCATTATAAAAGAGATATACTAATCAGTAAATGTGGAGTGAAATGTTTATACATACCAAAAGAGCCATCCAAGGGAGTATCAATATTGCCTATCCCAAAAGGAAACATCAAACCCTCCACAATTAGATGCGGCAAGATGAATTTTGCTCCTCTCAGTTTAGGTAAGGCAAAAGCAACAGAGGGATTGTTAAGAAGATTATGGGTGCTAGGAAGTGGAGGTAGGTCATATATCCATTGAATGGGAAACGGAGGAGGAGAAGGGAGATGCATGTAGAAAAATTTGTGATACCATTCCCCCTAAGGAGGAATTCGGTTGAATAAAATAGACTTAGGACGAGATTGGAATTTGAAAACACCAACATCTACTCGACGAGGAACAAAAAAGTGATGAAAAAGACGAGGAGACAAGGGAAAATCTAACAGTTTAGATACCCCGACAAAACCCATAAGGATAGAAAAGGATTGAGGGACAAACTGATTGAGTGGAATATTAATATAGAGACTAACATCAGAGAAAAAAGGGTGGAGAGGAAATCGAAAACCTTGTAGGACTTGATCTCGAAAGATAGATATACACCCTAAAGGAGGAAGATGTGGACTATCCTGAGGAGCAGATGAGCTATATAAAAAGGAAAACTATAGGTCACCTTTAAATCCACTTCTTCTGTATTTATAAGGTCGGAAGCACACGAGAGAAACCACGCAGGAGGGGAAGTTGCCATAGTGAGACAATAGAAGGAAGAGGAATCTAGGAAGATGAAGAGAGATGTGGGAAGGCGGAAGAAAACTTCTTAAAACCCTTATTTTTCTTTAGGTCCTGTGCTAAAACCCCCAAATAGAAATAGCAGAAGAAAACGAGAAAAGAAAAAAGCACTCGAAATTCCAAGCGTCATAAATAAGTGATAACATTAAAGGATAAAATCAAACCTTAAAAGAGGGAAATGAATCTCGAGAGAGAGAGAGATGAAGTTAAGTAATCTTCCTTAAAAAATGTGTAAAGTTTCCCTAGATATCATTCTTAAGAAAGTCAGAAGAATATAAAGAAAATTTGGTCAAGTGTTATAAGTTCAGATTATTTGTTTAATAAAATCAGGCAGAAGTTGGGTACAGTGTGTTAATTAATAAACGGGACCTGGTTAAAGAATATCGGACGAGATTCATAAATATGAATCGGCCGATCATAATAAATCGGCCGAGATAGAGGCAATTCAAATCTGTCGACCAAAAGCTTATCATGATAAGTCAAAAGGCATACACAATGATAAAAATCATATGAAATTTGGTTAATACATAAGATGATGTTGGTTGCTACTCGGAAAGCCTAGAGGTTCCACTGTACAAAAATTTTGTACAAAGGTCTGAACCTTTTCCTAGCTACCATGTGTTCTTTTAAATTAAATTTTGGATCGCCTGCGGAACTTAACACGTTTGATCCAAAACTTAATCTATTTGTTTTTTTAGGTTTTGACTTGGATCTCCTGCGGAACTTAACACGTTCGACCCAAGTCACCTTAAGTTATTAATTCCATTAAATATTAATTTCCATAATCGGTTCCCAGTACTGACGTGGCGAGGCACATGGCCTTCTTGGATATGGGAGCAACCACCACCGACTAGACAAAACCTTTTATAGAAAGCTAATATTTAATTTCCTAAAATAACTTTAGGTTAACCGAAAAGAACAATCAAATCACAAGGAAAAGAAAAACAAAAGAACACTATATCGAAAACAAATTCAAAACTCTAGAATCGTATGCCTCTTGTATTTAGTATTATTTCCAAAAATAACTAGTATGATGCGGAAAGAAAAATTAATAGTTATACCTTTTAGAAAAACCTCTTGATCTTCTACCGTATTCCTCTTCTAACCTCGGACGTTGTGTGGGCAACGATCTTCCGAGATGAGGAACCACCAACCACCTTCTACTCCTCCTAGCTAGGTTCGGCCACAAAAATAAAGCTTCACCAAGGAAGAAGAAAAACACCAACCAAGCTCCAAGAGATGCAAGCTTTCTCTCCTTCTTCTTCTTCTTCTCCAAGTAGTATCCGGCCTCCACAAGAGCTCCAAGCAATAGAGAATTTCGGCCACCACAAAGAGGAAGAAAGGGAGAAGATATTGGCCGGCCACACCAAAGAATAGGAGAGGGAGAATAATAGAGGTTGTATCTTGTGAAGGCACCCTCACCCCTTCTTTTATATTCCTTGGCCTAGGCAAATTAGGAAATTTAATTACAATAAAATTTCCTTAATTCCCTTGACATGATTTAATTGAGAAAAATAAAATAATATTTCCCCAATTAATCTCTAATGGCCGGCCACATCAAGAGGAAATAAATTTAGACAAGTTTTAATCAACAAATTAAAACTTCCTAATTTGTTTCCGGAAATTTTAAAAATAAAATTTCTCTTTAAAAATCTCTTCATGGTTGATAAAAGGAAATTTCTATAATTTTAATTTTATCAACATGTGGATAATTTTAAAGGGAAAATAAAATATCTCACCAATCTACAAATAAGGAAAGAGATTTAATCTCTTTCTTTAATCTTTTGTAGATCTTTTACAAGAGAGATATTTTTATTTTAATTCTCTTTAATAAATTATTTCTTCCACATAATAAAAATTAAAATTAAAATCCCTTTTTAATTTAATTTGGCCGGCCCCCACTAGCTTGGGTTCAAGCTAGGGCCGGCCACCCAATTTTATACCTAGGCCGGCCCTAACTTGATTCCCAAGCTAGCTTGGCCGGCCCCTTATAGGTGGGTATAGAAGGTGGGTATAGGTGGGTATAGAACTCTATAAATAAGAGGCTACGATAGGGACCGAGAGGAGAAATTGGTTTTGATCTCTCGATAAAATTAAGCATCCCGTGTTCGCCCCGAACACACAACTTAATTTTATCAATAATAATTCATTCCACTAGAGAACTATTATTGAACTACCGCACCAATCCCAAATTACATTTTTGGGCTCCTTCTTATTATGAGCATGTTAGTCTCCTTGTATTTAAGATATCGAATGCCCACTAATTAAGTGAGTTACTGACAACTCATTTAATTAATATCTTAGTCCAAGAGTAGTACCACTCAACCTTATTATCATGTCGGACTAAGTCCACCTGCAGGGTTTAACATGACAATCCTTATGAGCTCCTATTGAGGACATTATCAACCTAGTATCTCTAGGACACAGTTTCCTTCTATAATCAACAACACACACTATAAGTGATACCATTTCCCAACTTATCAGGCTTATTGATTTATCGAACTAAATCTCACCCATTGATAAATTAAAGAAATAAATATCAAATATATGTGCTTGTTATTATATTAGGATTAAGAGCACACACTTCCATAATAACCGAGGTCTTTGTTTCTTTATAAAGTCAGTATAAAAGAAATGACCTCAAATGGTCCTACTCAATACACTCTGAGTGTACTAGTGTAATTATACAGTCAAGATAAACTGACACCTAATTACACTACGACCTTCCAATGGTTTGTTCCTTTCTATTATGGTCGTGAGATACTGTTTATAATTTATAAGATACTGATAACATGATCCTCTGTGTGTGACACCACACACCATGTTATCTACAATATAAATTAATTGAACAACTACATTTATCATAAATGTAGACATTTGACCAATGTGATTCTTATTTCTAGATAAATGTTTATACCAAAAGCTAGGCTTTTAGTATACACTTTAACAAATGACACACATAGATATGAGCAGAACAAATCGACCGATATTGGGGATATCATAATAGGACTGTACTAGAACGAACGAGACACAGTTAATCTATAAAATATCGGACGGTATTTGTCAGCATTGATATACACCACCCGGTCATGATGAAACAGTCTAAATAGAATAATATGTTGGGTGAGGTTTTATGATGACCAGCCAAGCAACATTTAATATATGTAAACAAAACAGATGACCATCATAAGGAAGAGTAAAATTAACAATGAAAAAGGGATAATCAACTTCACATGAGTTTGTTAGATTGTCATCACAAAGTTTTGGTCTCCTTTTACAAGGATTTGAACTTAAGTCATACTAAGGTCAGCTGAGGGTATAGATCAGGAGACATGCCCTCAATGAGTTTGCGACGATTTAGGAAATTAGGAGGAGGATCGTGAGATAAGTAGCTTTCCTCTCGCAATTGTTGAATCGCCCCTTTAGCTCCCGCAGTAAAAGCTGATAAGATGGACTTCACAATCGGCCTATTAAATTCAGGAGATTCAATCATAGCGGTGGCCCGTTCCTTGTAACGAGTATCTTCGTTCTCCTTGTAAACCACCAGAGCCGTTTGGGAAGTCTTCAGTTCGTTCTCTTTGACAGAAACCTCGGTTTTAACTGAATTAAGGGAGGTGTTCAAGGAAGTTATTTCATCTTCCTTCAGCTGCAGGACCTTGAGTTTTTCAGCCAACTCTGCTTCATAATCAGCCTTTAGTTCGCCAATTTTGGAAGATAATTCTTGGTTAAGATCTGTAGCCGATTTGAATTGTGCTTGAAGACTTTCAATCTGAGCTTCAAGTTATTTCTTGGTAGCAGCAGAAAACGCGGTAGAGGATAACTCGGTAACCTGTTGTCTCAACTTATCATTCTCGGATCTTAGTTTCTTGTTCTCGTTGTATAAATTGTGCATCAGTCGAGATAAGTCCATGTTTTCTATCCATCGCTAGAAATATAATAAAAGGTCATGAGATAACCGCTAAGAAATAGAGAGTAGACGTTAGTAAACATACCTAATTCTCCTTATGGGAGAAACGATCAATTGCTTTAGGAGTATTGAGTTCTTCAAAAATGGGACGAAGTTCATCCCAATCACCGGCGAAGGAACCTCCTAGCAATATGGGGAGGACAGGAATAGTAGAAGAACTAGCAGAGAAGTTGGAAGTAGGAATAGATGGAGGAGCAAAGACTAAATAAGAAGAAGGTGAGGAGGGTAAGGATCCAGAAGTTGGAATAGACAAGGGAAAGGTGAAAGAGACATCGCCAGAAGCATTGGCATTAGAGAAAGGTGAGGCAGGAAAACTCAGAGAAGGGTAAAGTTCAGCCAACGTAGGCTCATCAGAAGGAAAGTCAGCAGGAACAAAACATTCTGAAACCAGTTCGTTAGCAGGAAAGATAAGCCTCCTTTTTTATGGAGGAACTCTGGTAAGTTTACGCCCCGGACGCTTACCAGTAGTAATTTCAACTATTGGTTTGCTTGGGCTACCAAGAGATGTGAGTTCAATGATAGGAAGAGGGGCAGATGATGAGGCAGCAGCAACCACGGGAAAAGCAACAGCAGATAAGGAAACAACAGGGATTTTGGCGGGAAGATCTTTAGAAGCCTCAGGAACTCCCGAAGAGCTGGGTACTTCAGCTAAAGGAGCCGGTTCTTCGGTTAAAGGCAGAGGAGTAATAGCAGCCAGAAGTTCTGCTTCTTTGGCACGAATTATATCCTCCTCCAAACGTAGTTCTTCATCAATCAGAGCGTCATAAAAGCTCTCCACTACATAGAAAAGAAAAATAGTTTAGTTAGTTAAAATCAAGAAGAAAGAAACAAGGTTTTACCTAAAGAGACTTGAGTATCAGGTTTGACGGGGCTTAGGTCGAACAAGTATAGAAGATCGACTCTCAGCCAATTGGGAATAGAAAGTCGACGATTTAACAACTTTTCACAATAAATAGGAAAAGAAGAATGGAGATGGAACTCTCTGATATCAGGCAAAGAAGGTAAGGAGGATTTCCAAGCATAAGACCAAGGAATGGGTCCGGGAAACTTTATGAAGAAAAAGCGAGATTTCCAAGCTTTTAGAGATGAGGGAATATCGTCAAAGAGAACCATCTTAGTTCGTGACTGAAACAAGAAAACACCAGGTTCCGAACATTTGGGATAAGAAAACATGAAGAAATTTTGAGGAGTAGGAGGAATATCTCGCAAACGAAATAACATGTAAGCACCACACAGATAACGAAAGGCGTTGGGGGCAAATTGTTGCAAAGGAATGTCAAAATACTGACTTATTTCGATCAGGAAAGGAGGAATGGGAAACCTTAAACCTCCTATCAACTGATCCTTGAAAAAAGTCATGCAATTAGCAGGAGGACGATGGGGACAATCATCTAGTCTTGGGATTAATATGCTATACTCCCGAGGAATTTCATATTGACGACGGATGTTAAGTCTAGCATTTTTATCGAAGGAAGAAGACATGTGGACATACCAAGGAGAAATTGCTTCCTCATCCATGGACAAGAGTAGAGGCTAGCAAAACTACAGATTACTTATTAAAAACAAGAAAGAAGATCATTGAGAAACGGTGAGCACGGGGTTTGGTCGAAGACTGCAGCGAGAAAAGAACGCTAAGGAAAAGAAAAGAAGGGACAAAGTTGAAAAGAAGACAAAGGGTTTAGGGTTTGAAAAACACACAACCTGTTGGTGCGGTTAGCACTAATGATTTAACCCAGGTTTTGATAAATGACAAATCAGGTTAAGTTAGTCTGTTGTTGTCTAACACTCTGATCGAGTGTGCAGGAGAAGTCCAGACAGGTCGACGGGCTGACCGGATGTCTGGCATGAAGCCCAGCTAGGTCGACGGGCTGACCGGATAGCTGGCGAGAAGTCCAAGCGGGCCGACGGGCTGACTGGACGCTTGGCGAGAAGTCCAGCTAGGTCGACGGGCTGACCGGATAGCTGGCGAGAAGTCCAGACGGGTCGAAGGGCTGACCGGACGTCTGGCAAGTGAGTAAAGGTAAGTCACTGGAAGGGAGTGACTGTGAGGACGCGTTCCCCGGAAGGGAACATTAGGCGTCGATTCGGCTTAGATCCATTTCGGATATCTAAGTCGAGATCGTGAGTAGATTCCGGTCTCGGAAAGACGGAATCTAAGTCATACTTTTTCTGTTAATTCATTGTGCTAACAATCTGTGTTGCAGGGTATATTTTGCCTCTGACTAACCTTGTTTTGCAGGAGAAGGAATCTCTGGAGAAAGGTGGTCCGGGCGCCCGGAGGTCCGGGCGCCCGGAAGGGATCTGGGCGCCCGGAGGCAAGTTTTATCCTCTGCGTCGCCTCGCCACGTGGAGCATCCTGACTGGACTTGCCACGTCGCACCAGGGCGCCCGGAAGGGATCCAGGCGCCCGGAGCAGCATATAAAAGAAGCCCCAGGGGTGGAGCTTCAAAAACACATCTCTCAGAATTCCCAGATTGCTTTGCTGCTCTGTGCTCCAGCGACGCTAACAAAGCTCCGACAACGCGCCCTGGCTCCTTAAGTTTTCTTTTCTGTCGGTACAGCTTTGTGCTTTGTTTCATTAGCATTTCTTGTACTCTTTTTGTAATCACATTCGAATTGCTAGTGATTGCCCAACGAAAGTGGTCAAGGACCACGGGCCTTCGAGTAGGAGTCGTCACAGGCTCCGAACGAAGTAAAATCAATTGTGTTCATTTACTTTTCCGCTGCGTACTTTTACACTCGAGTTTTCGAATCGATATTCACCCCCCCTCTATCGAACGATCACGGTCCTACAAGTGGTATTAGAGCATGTACCGCTCTGATTTGGTGCAACCACCAATCAGATAGGGGGAGAAATTTTTTTTTTGGTTTTCAGTTTTACGTTTAATTTCAAACTGGTAATATTACCTGCTTTGAATTTTTTTTCGTTGCAATTAAATCTAAATTGGTGCAACACCAATTTAGATACTTCTATTATTTTTCTTCTTCCGCACTACTAATCCAAGACCAAGTCTTGGGATTTTTGTTTTTCGTTTCTTTCTTCTGTGCGCAGGACTAAAATGTCTCAGACAGAAGGATTCAGCACAGTACGACCTCCACTCTTCAACGGGGACGATTTTCCATACTAGAAGAAGCGCATGGAGGTTTACCTCAAAACAGACTTCGACCAGTGGATGAGCGTTACGAGACCCTATAAAATTCCAACGGACAACTCCGGGAACATACTGGATCCTGAAAACTGGACAACAGATTTGAAGAAAAAGGCGTCAACAGAAAATAAAGCGATCAACACTCTACAGTGCGGATTAACAAGAGAAGAACTGAACAGAGTCGGTCCACACAAAAATGCTAAAGGGCTGTGGGACAAATTGATCGAGCTGCACGAGGGAACGAGCGACGCCAAGGTAACAAAACGGGACCTGCTTTTAAATAAAATTCTTAACATAAAAATGCAGGAAGGTGAAACGGCGAATCAGCTCCACGCGAGGATCAAGGACATCCTCAACGGGCTTCATGCGATAGGCCACCAGATGGAAAATAGAGACTTAATAAGGTACGCATTAAATGCTTTTCCACATAATAGTTTGTGGGCATCAATCGTAGATGCCTACAAAATTTCTAAAAATCTTTCTAAGTTAAAATTAGACGAGCTTTTCTGTGAATTAGAATTACATGAACAAACTAATGCTGGAGCCGAGAAAGGTATAGCTTTATTTGCAGGTTCCTCCAAAGAAAAGAAGAGCAAGCCTGAATATGAAGAAGATTCCGACCAAGACTCCGAAGACGAAGAACACTTGGTGAACTTGGTAAGAAAAATGTTCACCAGGAGAAAAAGGAGCTTCAGCAAAAAGGACCTTCAAAAGATCAGTTCTCCCTCAGAACAAAAGAACGTGACTTGCTTCGGCTGCAATAAAAAGGGACACTACAAGAACGAATGCCCAAAACTGAAGTTCGACAAACCGAAGCCAACCAAAAAGAAGGCCCTCAAAGCAACGTGGGACGACTCCTCGGACGAATCGAAGGAAGAAGAGCAGAAACATCAGAGCCACCTCGCACTGATGGCCCGCGAAGCTGAAACAGAAGACGAGTCGGAAGATGAAGACGGGTTTGAACCCGAAACAAGCCACGAGTCCGTACTCGTTTCCGAAGGCCCGAATGAGGTATATTTTAATTTAAACAAAATTTTTTTTAGAATTATTTCCTGTTTAAATAGTAAATTAATTAAAATAGAAAATGAAAACAAATCACTTCTTGAGGAAAATCAAAACCTCAAGGAACAAATCAAAAATTCAAATCCAACTCAAGATCTAATACTTGAGGAGGAGAATTTATCATTAAAAAATGATATTAACAATTTAAAAGAAATGCTAGAAAAATTTACAACAAGATAAAAAAATCTCGACTTAATCCTGAACAATCAAAAAGCATGTTATAATAAAACCGGACTCGGATACAAGTCGAACTCAAATAAAACTTTTAAGTCATTAATAACTCAATACAAATCAACTAATCAAGCTTGGGTTCCAAAAGCGTGTCTGACCACGCAAGTAGGACTTAATCAATATTATATACCTAAAGAAAAAGTATATTATATAAACTCGATTAAACCAAATAAAAAACCAAAATACAAACCTAAATCGAAAAATTCAAAATTTAAAACTCAACAAAATATAAACTATCACCAAGTTAATTATAACTATAAAAGAAACAGACACAAACCTAAAATGAAAATTTAAATTAAAGGTCAATAATTCAGGGGGAGGCTCTAGAATAGCTGGCACCTCCAAAATTAACTAACCCGACAGGGTAATTAGGATTAGTTAAAAAGAGACCAAGTTTAACTTGAATCATGGTACTGGTGAAGTTTTTGGATGATAGTACATTAGGGAAGCTTGGGCATCGCATGTCTAGAAAGATATGGTTTCGATCTGGTGCATTTGGCCAAGTGGAACTGACCGAAGCTACCCTTAAATGAATCATAACCAGTTAGACCAAGATTTAGTACTAAGCTCCGTGGATAGGACTATTCGGAAAACCTCGAAAGGTTGGTTACTACTAATGACGTCCATGTGACTCACCAAGCTTAGAAGTTTATCCGAAGATTGCCTAATTGTGGAGACCAAAGCTAAATCTGAATCTAACGCAAGTTAAACCAAAACTCCATAATCAAAAATCCAATTTCATCTCACAAAATCATAGGATTCCCTGATTGACAATATAGATCGGGTGAGATGAATAAGGCTTAAATTTGTTTAATTAAAACTTAATTTCAAAATTTTAAATTTTTAAACTTAAAAATTAATTTCAAACTTTTAATTTTAAACTTAAAAATTAATTTCAAAATTTTAATTTTAAACTTAAAAATTAATTTCAAAATTTTAATTTTAAAACTTAAAAATTAATTTCAAAATTTTAAAATTTTAAACTTAAAAATTAATTTCAAAATTTTAATTTTAAAACTTAAAAATTAATTTCAAAATTTTAATTTTAAACTTAAAAATTAATTTCAAAATTTTAATTTTAAACTTAAAAATTAATTTCAAAATTTTAATTTTAAACTTAAAAATTAATTTCAAAATTTTAATTTTAAACTTAAAAATTAATTTCAAAATTTCAATTTCAAACTTAAAAATTAATGTCAAAACTTTAATTTTAAAGATAATGCCTGCTCAAAAATAAAAAGACTAACTTTAAATCCTACTTACTTTAGGAAACCAAGTGGATTTTAGACAGTGGTTGCTCCAAACATATGATTGGAGATCACACCAAGTTTACTCAACTCACTTACAAAAGCTTAGGAACAGTTGCCTTTGGAAACAACGGCAAACTCAAGGTAATTGGTATAGGTAATATTGAATTAAAAATAGACTTTATAATTACAAATGTTTTACTTGTTGAAAATTTTAAATATAATCTTCTGAGTATAAGTCAATTATGTGATACTAGGTATAAGGTTAAATTTCTATCCACAGAGTGTTTAATCAAACATCTAGATAATCCTACCATAAGCCTAAAAGGTTTTAGAAAAGACAACATCTATGCCATCAACTTAACCACTTCTTCCATTAAGTGTTATTTAACACAAAAAGAAGAAACATGGTTATGACATAGAAGAATGTCTCACACCAACTTTAGAAATATAAGAAAATTAAATGGACTAGTGAGAGGCTTACCAAAATTACCTAACATAGATTCAACCATATGTAATGCCTGTCAACAAGGTAAACAAACTAAATCCACTCACAAACCAATAAATCAGCCACAAACCAACTCAATATTAGAACTTCTACACTTAGATCTTTTTGACTCCCATGGAGTCAAATCCATAAATGGAAACTTATACTGTTTAGTCATAATAGATGATTATTCTAGGTTTACTTGGGTAAAATTCTTAAAACATAAAGACGAAACTTTTGAAATCTTTACAAACTTTTGCAAACAAATTGAAAATGAAAAAGATCTTAAAATTAAAAGAATTAGGAGTGACAATGGGGGAGAATTTAAAAATCATAATTTTAACAAATTCTGTCTTGAAAATGGCTACCATCACGAATTTTCATGTCTTAAAACCCCCCAACAAAATGTAATTGTAGAAAGAAAAAATAGAACCTTACTAGAAGCCTCTAGAACTATGTTAAATGAATATAACCTACCTAAATATTTCTGGGCAGAAGCTGTTAGCACAGCCTGCTATGTGCAAAATAGAACAACATTAAATAAAAGACATAATAAAACCTTCTTTGAAATATTTTATAACAAACAACCTAACATAAAATATTTTAAAGTATTTGGGTGTCCAGCCTTCATCCTAAATACTAGAGAACATTTAGGAAAATTCACCTCTAAAGTAGAAAATAGAATTTTTGTAGGATATTCTCTAAACAGTAGGGGTTATAGAATATATAATAAAATTACGCTAAAAATCGAGGAAACCACAAATGTAAAATTTGAAGAAACCCAAGGACAAACTCAACTTCAACCTACTGAAATTAATAATTCTGAAGAAACCAATCAATCCCTAGACTATGAAGAAGATGAACACACTCAAGAAAATGAACCCCCTAGAACTATAAGAGTAAATCCTAACCATCCAACTGATCAAATAATTAGTGACCCAGACCTAAGGGTTCAAACCAGATCATCCTTTAGGAACCTGAGTCAAATCTCCCTGATTTCAAAAATTGAACCCAAAACTGTAGCTGAATCCCTACTTGATCCAGATTGGATCATCGCTATGCAAGAAGAACTAGCTCAATTTGAGCGTAATGAAGTTTGGGATCTAGTGCCACCACCTAAAGATAAGAAAGTAATAGAAACAAAATGGGTATTTAGAAACAAATTAAGTGAAACTGGGGAAATTACTAGGAATAAGGCTAGGCTAGTTGCCAAAGGGTTCAGTCAAGTTGAAGGACTTGACTACGATGAGACCTATGCCCCAGTAGCCAGACTAGAATCCATTAGAATGTTACTAAGTTATGCAGCCCATAAGGGATTCAGACTATATCAAATGGATGTTAAGTCAGCCTTTCTCAATGGACTAATAAAAGAAGAAGTGTATGTAAGTCAACCTCCTGGGTTTGAAAATATAGAACACCCTGATTATGTCTTTAAGTTGAATAAAGCATTATATGGACTTAAACAAGCACCTAGGGCATGGTATGAAAGGCTAACATCTTACTTAACATCCAAAGGATTCAACCAAGGTCAAATTGATCCAACCTTGTTTGTTAAATTACTAAATAACGACATATTTATAGCACAAATATATGTAGATGATATAATATTTAGTTCAACTAACTTAGACTTTCTAGAAGAATTTATTAATCTAATGGAACAAGAATTTGAAATGAGCTTAGTAGGGAAATTGACCTATTTCCTAGGATTACAAATCAAACAAACAAATGAAGGAAATTACATTTATCAATACAAATACACTAAAGAATTACTTAAAAAATTCAGAATGGAAAATACAAAAGAAATAAAAACACCTATGGCAGTAAACACAATCTTAGACAATGACCCAAATGGAAAACCAGTAGATCTGAAGTACTATAGAAGTGCAATAGGCAGTCTACTCTACATAACTGCAAGCCGACCTGATATCTTATTTGCAGTTAGTATGTGTGCAAGATACCAAACCTGTGCTAAAGAATCCCATTTGACTCAAGTCAAAAGGATTTTTAGATATCTTAAGGGAACAACAAACGTAGGAATCTGGTATCCTAGGACCAGTGAGTTTGAATTAATAGGATATTCTGACTCAGATTATGCTGGGTGCAAATTAGACCGCAAAAGCACAAGTGGTGGATGTCAACTACTAGGCCCATCATTTGTTAGCTGGTTTACTAGAAAGCAACATTGTGTTACACTATCTACAACTGAGTCAGAATACATAGCCATAGGAGAATGTGTAGCCCAATTATTATGGATGATGCACACCTTAAAAGATTTTAACTTAAAAATCACAAATGTAAAAGTCTTAATTGACAATATTAGCTCAATAAATTTAACAAAAAATCCAGTGCATCATTCAAGAACCAAACACATTGAAATCAGGCACCACTTTATCAGGGATCATGTTACTAAGGGTGACATTGAGCTCAAATACATTGAGTCTAAGTCAAACTTAGCTGACATATTCACTAAACCACTCCCTGAAAATGAATTTAGCCATTTACGTAGAAAACTAGGAATGTGCCTAATAGACTATGAATTTCGAATTTCAAAATACTTTCAAAATTATTTCTTTCAACTTATAAGTTCAAACATGTGTCAGTTTTTAAAACCTTTCTATTTTTAGATTTTTAAATAAACTTTTCGCCTTAGAATAGTTTAAAATCCTTAGAGAACATGCACCCATAGGACTAGTTTTGAGCATCTCACCAAAACCCTAGGCTTACCTTGTGTTTGCTGAACAATAGAATGGGGTGAGATGCATAGGCCACTTGCCTAAGACTTAAGATGCTTATTTCAGTGCATCGACATAAGTCTGGGCGTTAAAAACAAAATATATATTAATCAAGTTAAGATTGACCTTAACTTGACTAACCAAGTGAAAGATGCTATCTTTTGATAAGTTAGTCAGTAACTAACTGGTTAGAAATTTGATTTAATGTTAGGTCCAGGGGGAGGAATCAATTAAAATTTTTTCGGTTTTTTTAAAACATTTTTATTAAAAATTTCTTAAACCTATTTTTGAAAACTAAGCTATTGAATTTCAAAATTAGATTTAACGTAGTTTTGAAAATTGAATTTAAAAATCTAGTTCTGAGAACTTGACTTTACTTAATTCTATTTAATTCTACAAAAATTAATTTTTGTAAACTAAGCGTAAGTTTATAAACTAAGTCTTTTTAAATTTTTTACAAACTTAGTGTTGAAAATTAAACTTCAATTAATCATGAAATATATTTTAAAACTTAGTTTTGAAATTTTGCTTATGTTTATAAAGAGTTGAAACCTGTTTTAAATAAAAAAAAAATTTTGTTTTTCTTGAAATTTAGAACTTATTCTTAAACCTTAACCTTAGAAGCTATACTTGAAAAATTAGCTATTTTTCACAAAACTTAGCCTTTAAATCTAGATTTTTTTATATATACACCTATTTTTTAAAACTAGCTTTAAAAAATCAAGTCTTTTATGTACTTAAGTCTTGAAAGTTGAATCATTTACCAACTCAGTTTTAGAAAATCAATTTTACCTAGTTTTGAAAAATAGATCTTTTAAACTTGTCTCAAAACTTAGCTCTTTTACAAAAGATAAATTACTAAGTTTAACTCCCCCAGAGTAACTTGACATGATTCCTTACTTTGTTTGAAGACTATATTTTTAATTACTTTAAACATGCTTATTTTTGATGAATGCCAAAGGGGGAGGGTTAGATGGGTTAAGTTAGCCAAACCAATTGAAAATACAAACTAACTTAAAAAACCTCCAAATAATGATGTTATCTGTTTTTTTCTTGCATATGTTTTCATTAACTTAACCAGGTTGTCATTCCATCAAAAAGGGGGAGATTGTTGGTGTGGTTAGCACTAATGATTTAACCCAGGTTTTGATGAATGACAAATCAGGTTAAGTTAGTCTGTTGTTGTCTAACACTCTGATCGAGTGTGCAGGAGAAGTCCAGACAGGTCGACGGGCTGACCGGATGTCTGGCACGAAGCCCAGCTAGGTCGACGGGCTGACCGGATAGCTGGCGAGAAGTCCAAGCGGGTCGACGGGCTGACCGGACGCTTGGCGAGAAGTCCAGCTAGGTCGACGGGCTGACCGGATAGTTGGCGAGAAGTCCAGACGGGTCGAAGGTCTGACCGGACGTCTGGTAGGTGAGTAAAGGTAAGTCACTAGAAGGGAGTGACTGTGAGGACGCGTTCCCGGGAAGGGAACATTAGGCGTCGATCCGGCTTAGATCCATTTCGGATATCTAAGTCGAGATCGTGACTAGATTCTGGTCTCGGAAAGACGGAATCTAAGTCATACTTTTTCTGTTAATTCATTGTGCTAACAATCTGTGTTGCAGGGTATATTTTGCCTCGGACTAACCTTGTTTTGCAGGAGAAGGAATCTCTGGAAAAAGGTGGTCCGGGCGCCCGGAGGTCCAGGCGCCCAGAAGGGATCCGGGCGCCCAGAGGCAAGTTTTATCCTCTGCGTCGCCTCGCCACGTGGAGCATCCTGACTGGACTTGCCACGTCGCACCAGGGCACCCGGAAGGGATCCAGGTGCCTGGAGCAGCATATAAAAGAAGCCCCAGGGGTGGAGCTTTAAAAACACATCTCTCAGAGTTCCCAGATTGCTTTGCTGCTCTGTGCTCCAGCGACGCTAACAAAGCTCCGACAATGCGCCCTGGCTCCTTAAGTTTTCTTTTCTGTCGGTACAACTTTGTGCTTTGTTTCATTAGCATTTCTTGTACTCTTTTTGTAATCACATTCGAATTGCTAGTGATTGCCCAACGAAAGTGGTCAAGGACCACGGGCCTTCGAGTAGGAGTCGTCACAGGCTCCGAACGAAGTAAAATCAATTGTGTTCATTTACTTTTCCGCTGCGTACTTTTACACTCGAGTTTTTGAATCGATATTCACCCCCCTCTATCGAACGATCACGGTCCTACACAACCATCGTCAGATCAAAACGCCTTTTTCTCAACAGACGCTAAGGATCACGAGAAAAAGGCAAAGGCTTACGTGACGTGGAAGCAAGAGAAAGTATGTGTCATATAATCATAAAGAAACATTTATACTGGATGCGACAGATCGGATCACGTTGGGGTTGGCACCTCGTTGTACACTTCCAACATTCTCTTACCCGAAGAAGAGCCAATCACCAACCAGGAAGTTTCGAAAGGAGACGTAGTTAACTAGACATAATAAAGTGAGAAGGACTGAATTTGACTAAGCTCAAGCTAAGAACAAAAACATTTAAGGATAGCGATTTCGGCGAATAATAGATTTTAAGTTGATATTCTTATAAAATACAGACTAGCATTGATCAAAATAATTTTATATTGGCCGACATAACTTTGGTTATGCTAGACAAGTATAATATCAATTTAAATAACATTGTTTATGATCAACGAGACAATAATGGTCGGTATAATGTTAGTTACAATAGATAAATATACATCGACTAAGACAATCTTGTTTATGATAGATAAGCTAATATTGGTTGATATAACATTAGCTATAATATAGAAGTATTCCAATGGTCAAGATAGCCTCGACCATGATAAATGACACATAGGATATACGAAGGGGTAATAAGCACAACATCACATTTATTCTTATAAATCAGAAGGATTCAATAGAATCACTTAATTCAATACAAAAGATTGTTTTTACACTTAGAATCTGATCAAGTACATAACATTACATTTCCTCTCAGAACATTAAACGTCAAACAGATAACAAAAATTACAAACACAAGCCTTTGAGATGCTTAGAAAGTTTTAGTCCCACTGAAGTCAAACTTACCATGGAACAGAGGTGGAAACATTTCACCTAGCGCAGAGGAAGCTCGTCCAAGCTTGTCAAGGAGCATAAGTGGCAATATTTTGCCCGGGATGGAAAAAATTATGAAGCAGAAAGACTCGAGGGCAAGGGGAAGGGGATGAATCTATTCAGACCATGATGGAAAAGTAATTGAAAGAGCCTCTCCCCTCCTCAAGCCCTGGAGTTCTGCAACTAGAGCCACCCAACTTAGCCCGTCGGCAATATGTGCTGTGCCCTTTTCGCGACATCCATGGGCTATTTAATTAGCCCTCCATGAATAATGAAAACCTCTTTGAAGTTTCTTGAGTCTTCAGAGCATTGGCCTCTTTGGATGAAAATTCTAGACTTGGAGAAACTCCATCTCTTGGGATAGTTCCTCGAACCCTAGAGTTAGTCGAAGCAAAAACTTGAATAAACTCATATATAGATCTCGCCTTTTCCAACAAAAGTCACCCCCAAAGAGGAGGATCCAAGACCATACCCTTAGCAGTGAAAGTTAACAAGGAAGGAAAAGAACTAAGATGGGTAGTGAACGAAGAGAAGGTTGTAATCCTATTTAAAGGATCAAAGGACCCAAGGAATCACTGTACTGAGGTTCACGGGATCAATATACTCAGCTTCATCAGATAGTTGTACACAAAATTTGTGAGGTCACTTCAATATCTGGGGCAGAGTCACGGGTAGGAAGAGACAAAATCAGACTTGTGTCTAGTCAGTCGTCTACACCTCCTTCGACTAGACTTGAAGGGAAGGCTAGTGATATGGGTTAGGTTTCATGGGCTCCCGATAAGGAAGGGAAAGGAGATAACCAAACGGAGAAGATAGGTCAATATCGGCCGGGATATGCCTCCAAGGGGGCAGACCCATATCGATCAGCATATACCTCAAAGGAGGTAAGCTGATATCGGTCGGGATACACCTTTAAGGAGGTAGGCCAATATCGGTCGGGATATACTTCCAAGTAAGTAGGCCAATACCGATCGGGATATACTTCCAAGTGATTAGATCATAGTCGACCGAGATATACCTCTAAGGAGGTAGGCCAATATCGGCCGGGATATACTTCCAAGTAAGTAGGACAATACCGGTCGGGATATACTTCCAAGTGATTAGATCATTGTCGACCGAGGTATACCTCTAAGGAGGTAGGCCAATATCGGCAGGGATATACTTCCAAGTAAGTAGGCCAATACCGGTCGGGATATACTTCCAAGTGATTAGATCATTGTCGACCGAGGTATACCTCTAAGGAGGTAGGCCAATATCGACCGGGATATACTTCCAAGTAAGTAGGCCAATACCGGTCGAGATATACTTCTAAGTGATTAGATCATCGTCGATCGAGATATACCTCTAAGGAGGTAGGCCAATATCGGCCGGGATATACTTCCAAGTAAGTAGGCCAATACTGGTCGGGATATACTTCCAAGTGATTAAATCATCGTCGATCGAGATATACCTCTAAGAAGCTAGGCCAATATCGGCCGGGATATACTTCCAAGTAAGTAGGCCAATACCGGTCGGGATATACTTCCAAGTGATTAGATCATTGTCTACCGAGATATACCTCTTAGGAGGTAGGCCAATATCGGCCGGGATATACTTCCAAATAAGTAGGCCAATATCGATCGAGACATACCTTTAAAAAGGAGAGTCAAACATCGGTCAGGTTGAATAATACCTTGACAAGATATTTGATAAAAAGTATATACTTGATAAGATATAAGCTGGTGCCAGTTAGGATAATAAACATAGAGTAGCACGAACGAGCACTAAGCCTCATGAGGAGTAATAATAATTGATCAAACTTAATTAAGCTCAGCCCCGATCAATACAAGGAACAAAGTTATATATAATATAGTAAAACAAGAGGCACAAGTAGGAAAGATAGAAACACCTTGAGAGAACTTGTGATACAGAAGAGAAGTAGTATTTTCAATAAAATGATTAATGAAAATATTTGAAGTATATGATTGTATGACAGGTGTTATATATATTTTGACGGAAAATATATTTTCAGACTGTTTTACAGGTACTAGACGATAAAGAAGGTACATCTGGGGTACAAAGAAGATTCCTTAAAAGTCATTCACCACAAGTACACAGCTTACGTCATCTCATAACAAACACTAACAAACCGGGGTCCACTTCATGACTACGGAGGTTATATGAAGTGGTATAAAAAGGGGAATCCTCTCCGTTGGCTAGGTAAGTTCACATCATTGCGCACATTCAGAACCCTAATTTTTCAACTACTGTTCATCTTCTTCCTCCTTCTTTCACACCAAGAGAGATCACTAACTTGAGCGTCGGAGGGCCTAGCCAGGGATTCCCACCCTGGTCTTAGGTCATTGACAATAGTGTTGGTTGGTCTCTTGTACGCAGGAAGTCTTGGGAGTTTGGAATCTGGGTATTCTTTGATTGGATCTCTTGATTACCATTGGTATCTTGCATCGAAAGGACATTCTTGAGGCTTCATCTTCTCGGATCTGCTTTGGGTTTCTCGGATCAGTATTCTACAGGTATTATTCTTCACCGGCGGTAGGTTTTTTCTCCCGGCTCTCCGTCTTGTCCAGCTTCTCAGACAGGATCACAATCCATGAGGCTCTGCTTACTTTGGTCTATAAATAAAAATAAGAAGTACAAATTCATCCTAGCTGATCGAAAGCCACTACCTTCATCTCGACTAATCTGAGCTCTGAGAAGAAGGCTGAGCTGGTCACCTACTTGAAACACAATCATGATGTGTTTGTTTGGGAAACTCTAGGTATCTGTCCAACTATGATGCAGCATGAGTTTCATGTCCAATCAGACATTTGGCCAGTTAAACAGAAGAAAAGAGATTTTAGGGCATAGTAAAACCAAATTATCTAAGTAGAAGTCAAAAAGTTACTCAAAGTTTGACACATCCGAGATGTACAATTTTCGAGATAAATTGTAAACGTGGTGCTAGTAACCAAGCCAGGGAACAAGTGGTGGGTCTAAGTGGATTTTAGAGATCTAAACAAGGCATGCCCGAAAGACTACTACCCTCTGCCACACATTAATCAAGTAGTGGACTCTACCATGGATTATGAATTAATATGCATGTTGGATGCATACCAAGGAAACTACCAGGTCCTACTCGCTTAGGAGGATCAAAAGAAAGTCAACTTCATCACAGCAGATGGAACTTATTACTATAATGTCATGCCATTCGGACTGAAGAACATGAGGGAAATGTACCAGAGGCTTATGAACAAGGTGTTTCGAGGGAAGATCGGTAAAATCATGGAGGTATATATTGATGATATACTAATAAAATCCCTCTGGGGCTGTTGATATGTTTGTAGACATCGAGGAAACATGCTAAACCTTGAGGAAATACGGGGTCAAGAGTAACCCGAATGAGTGCTTGTTTGAGACTAGGAGTGGACGCTTCCTAGGTTATATCGTGACTGAGAGTGGAATTAAAGCTAACCGCAGCAAGGTAAAGACACTGCTGTGCAATCTAAAGGAGGCCCAAGGTCTGACCAGATAGATTACAATACTTTCCTGATTCATCTCGAGATCGTCTGACTGAAGTCAACCATTCTTCACGATACTTCGCTGGGCCACAAAATTTCAATGTGACGTCGAATGCGACAAGGCATTGGAGGAGCTTAAAAGTTATTTATCCTCTTTACTTGTACTTACGAAGCCTATCACCACTCTGGATCTATCTTTCTTCGACCAAGCGGGTTGTCGGATTAACTTTGGTGTGACAGGATGACAATGAACAATAGCCGGTGTATTTTTTAAGTCATTTATTGAAAGACGCCGAATACCACTACATTGCTCTTGAGAAGCTGGTGTATAGACAGGTATTGGCCATTTGGAGGTTACACCCTTAGTTTTTTTTCTCATCCTATAATTGTTTTAACTAATAGTACACTGGGTCGAATTCTCCTCAATCCCGAGACATCTGGATAGCTTATTAAGTGGACTATTGAGTTAAGTAAATTTGATATACAGTATCAACTCTAATCGGCCATGAAAGCATATACCTTAGCTAATTTTGTGATGGAGATACAAAATCCTGAGCTAGCAAAAACATGAAAAATCTACGTGGATGAATCATCCACCCAACAAGGCAGCAAAGTAGGTATCCTCTTAATATCACCGCATAAAGATAAAATACAACTATCTATCCGGTTAGATTATAGGGCTACTAATAATGAGGTAGAATATGAAGCTTTGATCGCTGGTCTGTAGGAAACTAAACATATGGGAGCCACTTGAATTTTTATTTATTTGAATTCCCAATTGGCAGCCCAACAACTCTCAGGTAACTTTGAAATAAATAATGTGAGATTGAAATTATATGCCGAGGCATTTGAAACATTAAAGTTAGGGTTCCAAGAAGTAATAGTGCAAAAGATTCTCTGAGTGGACAATCAATACGTAAATAAGCTAGCCAAAGTATCTAATTCTTTGAGCCCATTGAAGATGGACAAGCCAGTTGAATAGACATTTTTGGTGGCTCATATCAAAAGATTGGTTGAAGCAGAGGCTTAGAGTGGCTGGCGAATGCTGTTGATAGAGTTCCTCCGATCGAATAACTTATCGGCCGATCAGGAGTAGGCACGTTTGGTAAAGAAGAGAGTCGGTCGGTTTACACTGATAGGAGATCCCCTATATAAGAGAGCCTTTTTAAGGCCACTGTTAAAATGTATCGAAATGGAGGACATTCAATATATTTTACAAGAAGTGCACCAAGGTTCTTGTGGAAGTCATCTAGGCGGTTAATCTCTCTCCCAGAAGATTTTATTAGCCAAATATTTTTGACCCACCTTGTAGGCAGATGCAACTCAAATTGTGGCTACTTTCCTATCATGCCAGAAACACCAAAATATAACACACCGACTTACGGAAGCATTGAAGAAATTGATTGTTTCTTGCCCATTCGACCAATGGGGTATGTATATCGTAGGCCGTTTCCAATGGCGATCGATCAGAGAAAATTGTTATGGCGGTAGACTACTTTTCTAAATGGGTAGAAGCTGAACCACTCGCTAAAATAATAGAGCACATGGTCATTAAGTTTCTATGATAGAATATTGTGTGTCGGTTCTGCATTTCTCTCATAGGCTCATTTTGAATAATGGGAGGCAATTTCAAGGGAGGAAGATTAAAGAGTGGTGCACGAGCTATGGAATTTTGTAGGCCTTCACTTTTGTGGCTTATCCTCAAAGCAACATCTTGATCACCATGGAAATTATCAGAGGACTCATAACCTAGCTTGACTACCTTGGAGGTGTTAGGGTTGCAAGGTTGCATACATAGTCCCACATTGAAAACACATGGGAAAGATCATGAGTTTATAAGAGAAAAGATATCTCCATTGGTATGAGGCATTTTGGGTAGAGCGCAAGAGAAAAACCATGAGGGCTTAAGCCCAAAGTGAATAATATCATACCATTGTGGAGATATCTAAATTCTTTTCGATCCAACAATTGGTATCAGAGCTAGGTTTTTGCCTCTATGTGTTTGGTTTTCAGTTAATTATGCACTTTTCATATAAAAGTTTAGGCAGGATAATAGTAGGATGTGCAAATAGATTAACTTTGTGGTTGTAGGCTCCAACTATTATAGCCTATTGTGATTGTGTGTGATTGGACTCTCGGACATGTCGAGGGCATTTTATATGTGTGCATGATTGTAATTATTAAATACAGTAGGTGCTGTATTAGTTTTAGGATTTTACATTTTTGTTCGATCTAGATTACATGTATATTCCTTCATGGAATATAAGATCGATAAATGTAAAATTTTATTATGTCGTGGATCGTATCCTTGCGAGGCATGGTGCTATTTAAGGACCAGAGGTGTAGCGAAAAAGGAAGCAAGATAGACGTGATGACATGACCCGTTGGTAGTGGCTAGGGTTGGTGGCACACGGAGGATAACTATGGATGAGGCCATAATAGTTGAAAAATTAGTTTTCATATTTATTTCTTTTTATGCTATGATGTGCTGTGTTTGTGTGCTTGTGTGCATGTTAAAATTCCTCGTCTCTAAATAACTAAGTGGGAGAGGAATTTTATTTAAATTTCACGGTCTCCATTACTGATTTGTAAGTGATGCATTCAAACTTGCGTGTTGGCTCTGAGTGCCTTCCTCCACATTGGATGAGTTTGTTTGCGGATCACTAGATCAAACTTCCTTAATGGATGGTTATAAGAAATTATTTAGAAGTGTGTGATCTTCTCTATCTGAAGGGGCACAATCCTATTTAATGGACTTAGTATCAAGTAATGGTATATACACTTAGGCGCATTTAATAGTATCCTCCCTATCTGAGTCACTGCTATTATTTGTGTGACCGAAGGAAAATCAATTATTAATTTATCAACAAGTTAGGTTGACAAGATAATAAAATTAATGGGTAAACCTCCCTTTTACAAATGTTTGAATTTGTATACGTCCACACTATCGTGACATACAAAATTCACGGTGTTTGAGATAATTTTATTTGTCATAAAGTTAGGATGACAAGATAATTAATGGGTAAAACCCTCCTTTTACAAATGTTTGAATTTGTATATGTCCACACTATTGTGGCATACAAAATTCACGATGTTTGAGGTGTTGGTGAATTTAAATGATATTATTTGAGGAATCAATATTATTTTAAATTCTAAAGTATTAACCAAATGTTTTGTGATTCTTAGGATGGCCTTTAACCCCCTTGCTGTTATATTGAAAGAGAACAAACTTACTGGTCCTAATTACATTGATTGGAAACGAAACTTGGACATTGTCTTAACTGCTGAAGGCTACAAGTTTGTGCTTTATGAGGTCTGTCCAAGCTTGCCTAATAACGATTCTAGTGAAGAGGAGATTGAGTGTCATAAGAAATGGGTCAAGGTAGATGAGATGGCGCAGTGTTACATTTTGGCTTCTATGTAAAATGTGCTGCAACATCAGCATCAGGCCATCCCTACTGCCTATAACATGATGTATAATCTCAAGGAACTCTTCGGACAACAGAATCGGGCAGCTAGGCAAGAGGCTATGAGAAACTTAATGACAACCACCATGTCTGAGGGGACACCCATAAGGGATCATATCCTCAAAATGATGACTCTTTTGAATGAGATGGAAATCCTTGGAGCAGAAATTGATGGGGAAACCCAGGTCGATATCCTTCTCCAGACGCTGCCTAAAAGTTTTGAGCAGTTCCACTTGAACTATAACATGAACAAAAGGGTTTATTCGATGGAGGAACTTCTGACAGAACTTTAAGCAATAGAAGGGCTATTTTGTCAAAGTTCTCAAATTCACATTGCTGAAAATGTTTCTGCTTCTAAACTAAAAGGAAGAAATAAGAAAAAGAAACAAGTTGGTTCAGCAAATCGATCTCTAAGGACTGGGTCGCAAGCAAGTGTGAAGAAGCCGAAGGGCAAGTGCTTCACATGCAAGTAGTCTGGATATTGGAAAGTGGACTGTCCTAGCAAAAACAAGAATAATAAAGGTATATCTTATTCTCTAGTCGTTGAAACATGTTTTGTGGTGTTATCTACCGGTACCTGGTGTGTAGATACGGGAGCCACTAATCATGTCTGCAATTCATTGTAGGGGTTCCAGGAAACTCGACGACTACATGAAGAGGAGATTACCGTCTACATGAGCAATGCTATGAAAGTGGCGGTTATTGCAGTGGGAGATGTTTATCTATCTTTAGATAGGAATAAAATATTGATTTTGAGAAATTATCTTTATGTACCAAGTTTTTTTTTTAATTCAGTTTCTAAAAATTATGGATGGATATTCTGTTTCTTTTGGTAAAGAAAATAGAGTAGTTATCTATTCTGGTGTAATGCCCGCCCTCCCTGCTAACCCTAAGGGACGGGGCAACGATACTCTACGTACATATTACAGCGGAAGACTTAAAATAATTTTTCTTAGATTAATAAAACTTTTCTTTTGTTTGCATACCCGAACTACACTAATATGGTTTCCATAACATGATAACAAGATAAATAGAAACATAACATCAAGTCACCCATTTAGTACTACAATTTATGAAACCAAAGCGTAATTCTTAAAAGTTCTTAAAGTAGGTTCTTATTTGGTTGCCTAGCCACAGCCACACACATCTCCTTGCCTCTCCTGCTGCTCCTTTAGCACATCCAGCTTTTTCCTTTATCTGTGGTACAAGGAAAGTAAGCTGTGAGCACTCATGGCTCAGTAAGTTCCTTTCCTACTCACTAAAACCGAAAATCATCACATGATCAAAGAATATATCAACTAGTCATGGCATAACATATCATACTCTTTAAGCATATCATGCAACATAACAAAATCATATCTAATCATGGCACATCATCTCTTAAAGCATAGCATGATACATAACATAATCATATCTAATCATGGCATATCATAGCTTCATCATAAGGTAGCATGGCATATCAAGCATAGCATGAAATATAACATAATCATATCTAATCATGACATATCATAAATCATAGCATCATCACAACATGATCATAAGGTATATGCAATATGATTTTGAAAACATGTATCCGAAAAACATGTGTATGTCTCATGATCTTTAAAACCATTTCTTCTTACATATATACTTGAACGTAATATCAACATATTCAGGGCCCCGGCTTGTACCATACATAGATAACATAGATGCGCGCGTCCTAAGTATATCCAAGGTAGCAAGTCTTGAATCATACTAGGAACTAGGTCAGGATCACACATCCATAGACCTAGGGCGTACTAAGGAGCCCATCCCTTACTAGCCTGGATCACACAACAAGGCCTAGGGGCGTACTAAGGAGCCCATCCCTTTATTTTTACTAGCCCGGATCACACAGCCAAGGCCTAGGGACTGATTAGGAGTCCACCCTTGGTACAAGCCTTACAAAGTAAAGTAGCATGTATAAAAATACATCATTTAGTCACATAGCATATCATAGAAGTATGCATCACTTAGGCATACGTTGTGTCATAAAAGTATGCATCACTTAGGCATACATCATATCATAAAAAGTATGCATCACTTAGGCATACATCATGTCATAAAGATATGCATCACTTAGGCATACATCATATCATAATATTATGCATCACTTAGGCATAGATCATAAAAACATGCATATCTTAAGCATAAAGCATATCATCAAGCATGCATAATTTAACCACATAGCATATCATGAAAGCATGCATATTCTAAGCACATCACATATCATCAAAGCATGTATATTTCTATCCACATAGCATATCATGGAAAGTATAAATCACAAGCATACATGTTTAAGCATAAGGGTGTATCATGTGATTATACTAACATAAGAAACATGGTAACATAGTTAACTTGGGTTCTAAGCTTCCTAATCCCTTGGGTTCTTATCATGGCCGAACCCCCTTAGATCTCAATTTAGGTAAAAACAACTTCCAAGCATGTGGAACCTAAATTATCATCACATCAATTTCATAGGAAGCATTATAAGCATGATTAACTTGGTTTCTAAGTTTTCCAAGTCCCTAAACTCATGTGGCCGAACCCTATCAGATGTGAAACAAGGTCTCAAATGTCATGAAAGCATGGAAACCTTAAACCATATTTATAGCATTTTTTCCAAGTGACATAGTAAGCACATTTGAGCTAGTTACTAAGTTCTTCAAGCCCTTAACATATGTCATGGCCAAACTTTTAACAAGTATTCCTTAGGGCTAAAACAAGTATACAAGCATGTGAACTTGAACTAACATCATGTATAAATTCATAATAAGACATCATACAATAGGTATGGCCGAAACTTACCCTAACCTCATTTAAGTCACTAAATAACATATAGCATGAGAACTTTGGTTTTCTACTTATCATATTTCATGTAGAGTGACATAAGCATATTTAATTTTTGTTCTAGGGTTTCTAGGGCATCTATCCCTTCATGGACGAAACATACAATGGTCCATTTAGGTCATGGAAAAATTATACAAGCATGTGACACAATCAACATATTATCATATTTCCATAAGAAGCATTTTTAACACCATTGGTTTCAATTCTAAGGCTTCTAGGTCTTTTAAACCCTACTTGGCCGAGACTCATCAGTGTATAAACTTGCTTCAAATAGCCTAAAAGCATAAGAAGTCTTACAAGTTTCATAGCATATATAAAGACAAGCATAATAAACATACATGTGAATTGTGTCTTAGGCTTCCTAGGTTTCTTTCCCTTTTTCTTTTATTTTTCCTCATGGCCGAAACCTACCAATCCCTAAACTAGGTTTTAAGTGGCCTAAAGCATGGAAACCTTAGTAAGTTTCATGGTAAAAATTACTAAGAACATCATATACAAAGTTGGTTCATAAACAAGCTAGGACCCTTGTGATCTTACATGTCATATATCATGTAACTAAATTTTCTATACTCTAATTAAGCATAAGAGCATCAAACAACTTCCATATCATAATATTACAGAGGTCTTGAGCATGTTAAAATTTTGTTTAAGCTTTTCTAAGCTATCCATCTTATCATGGCCGAAAATCTAAAATAAGAGTTCATGAATTTCTAGCAATATTCAATATGAAATTCTTTAAGAGAACTCTATATTCTATCATACAAACATGGTTACTTAAATTTAAAGGTCTTCCTAACCCTAAGCCATTTTCTTGGCCAAAACATATGAGTGGATTTCTTTTGGTTCCAAGTAACTTTCAAGCAAGAAAACCAATAAAAGACCCTTAGTAGTTCATGGGGGAAATCTTGTACTAGTTTGGTTAAACAATGATTTCTCCAACCTTTTGAAAATATTTTTGGCCAAAATTCTAGGGTTAGGTACTCCTCTGATCAAGCATCATATAGGTATAAAAACATGAAGGAAAAACCTTCCTACATAGCATAGAAAAATATCATGAAGTGAGGACTTGTTTAAACCTTCCTAGATTTGAAAAAAAAACTCTTCTTTGGCCGAATTTTCTTAAATTCTTTTCTAGGTTTTCTAATCCTCATAAAATCCAAAAATCATATAAAAAGCCTTGTACCATAGGTGAGGGGAAGCTTACATCCTTTTCGCTTGTGGAACTAAGGTGTGATGATGGAAGAAGTAGCCTCTTCTTCTTGTTCCCTTCCCTTGATTCCCTTGCTAAGTCCTCCTTGTATCTTAGGCTTTCTTAGGAGAAAACCTTGGCTTGGGGCCGAAGATGGAGGAGAGGGGACTGAGGTTTCGGTGAGGGAGAGGGAGAATGAGAAAAATGAGAGAAAATAGAATTTTCCCTTTACATATTCTCTTTTATGTTAAGAGGGAAGAGGTAGCAAACTTGGTTTTTGCTTTCCTTCTCCCTTAGCCTTTTTTTTCTATTTTCTTTTATTTATTTTATTTTCTAATTTATTCTCATCATTCATGATGAAACAAGGGGGAATGAATTCCCTTCATTCTTCATTTAAGGTCACGGCAAGAGAGGGAAAAGAGAGAGGAAGGGAGGAAGGCAAATTGCCTTTCTCTTGCTCTTTTCTTGCTTTCTCTTCTTAGATCTTTACTCCTATCTTTATCATGCATTCCCTTTCCTTGCTATCAATATCTTCTCTCTATCCCAATTGGTTTCTACTAATTAATTCTATCTATTATAGTATAAGAGGTTCAAGGTTCAATCCTTGACCTCCTCTTCTTTTTATTTCACTTTATTTCTTTTTGCTTCAACTTACTTCTTATTATTTTTCTAAGGCAAAATTCATCATTCTCTTATTTATCTTAAAAGCTTAGTGGGTGTTACATCTGGTACGTTGGCTGACAATTTATATACTCTAAATCTAATAACTCCCATGATACAACAAAATTCATTTTAGGGATATGCTCTGGAAATGACAGTGTACATTCTAAACTTGGTATCTTCTAAGTCAATACCCTTTATTCCCACAGAATTGTGGAATGGGCGTAAGTCTAGTCTGAAACATATTCGGATCTAGGGTAGTCCAACACATGTGCTGAAGGGAGACACTGATAAGTTGGAATCACATACAGAAGTTCACCTATTTGTGAGTTATCCTAAAGGAACGAAAGAAAGTTTATTTTATAGTCCTAAAAAATTAGAAGGTCATTATTAGCACCAATGCCCATTTTTTAGAAGAGGACTATGTAATGAACCACAAGCCTATGAGTAAAATTGTTCTTAATGAAATTAGAGAAGACATGTCTACTTTAGTCCCAACGGTACAAGATGAGATACCACAAAAAACTGCAACACGTGCCACAAATGATGCACAATTACAAGTAATGCTTCATCGTAGTGGGAGGGTTATTTTTGGGAGAGTCTTTGGACTTGATCCCTGGTGAACATGAACCTGATCCCTGGACATATGATGAAGCAAGAGATCTTGGAACATCCGGTTTAATGAAGTGATCCAGTCTTATGGATTTATTCAATGATCGGATGAGTCTTGTGTATACAAGAAGACTGACGGAAATGTAGCGGTATTTCTTGTACTATACGTAGATGACATTTTACTCATTGACAACAATGTCAAAGTGTTATCAGACGTAAGAGTATAGTTTTCCAAGTGTTTTGATATGAAGGACTTGGGAAAATATGGACATATTCTAGGGATTAAAGTAATAAGGGATCGTAAGAAAAAGATGTTGTCCTTATCACAAGTTTCATACATCAATACTATCCTAGCTCGTTTTAGCATGAAAAACTCCAAGAAAGGTTTTATACCTTTTCGGCATGGAGTACCCTTATCTAAAGAGATGTCTCCTTAGACATCAAAGGAGATAGAGGAGATGAAGGCG
This sequence comes from Zingiber officinale, assembly GCF_018446385.1. Classification (NCBI taxonomy): domain Eukaryota; kingdom Viridiplantae; phylum Streptophyta; class Magnoliopsida; order Zingiberales; family Zingiberaceae; genus Zingiber; species Zingiber officinale. The sequence continues at coordinate 86,167,829 of NC_056000.1, read as the reverse complement.
GTTCCTTATGCTTCGGCTATAGGAAGCCTAATATATGCAATTCTATGTACAATAATAGATATCTATTTTGCCGTGGGCATGGTTAGCAGATATTAAAGTCACCCAGGATCGGACACTGGACTGCCATAAATCATATATTAAAGTACCTGAGAAGGACTAGAGATTATATGCTAGTTTACAAGGCAGATAATTTGCTCCCTGTGGGTTACACGGATTCGAATTGAATGAGACAATAGTAAGTCGACCTCGAGGATTTGTGTTTACTTTAGGAGGTGGAGCCATAACAATAGAGGAGTGTTAAGCAGAAATGCATTTCAGACTCCACCATAGAAGTTGAGTATGTGGCAGCCTCTGAGGCAGACATAGAAGCTGTATGGTTCAGAAACTTCATGACGGACTTAGATGTGATTCCTGGTTTGCCCAAAATTATTACAGTTTATTGTGATAATAGTAGTGCAGTAGCAAACTCGAAGGAACCACGAGCCCATAAGGCAAGTGAACACATAGAGCGTAAGTACCACCTAATACGAGGAGAGATTGTTGTCGCCAAGATTACATCAGTAGATAACTTGACAGATCCTTTCTAAGGCCTTTCCAGCGAGAGCTTTTGATGGGCATGTTGAGAGGATGGAAATAAGATGTATGGCAGTATATATGGCAGCATAGTCTTTTAGTATAAGTGGGAGATTGTTGGGATGTATACTAAAAGCCTAGCCTTTTGTATGAACATAAGAATCACATTGGTCAAATGTCTGCATTTATGTTAAATGTAGTTGTCCATTTAATTTATATTGTAGATAACATGGTGTGTGGTGACACATAGAAGATCATATTATCAGTTCCTTATAAATTATAAATAATAGCTCATAACTAAGATGAAATGGGACAAACCATTGGAATGGTTGTAATATAATTTGGTATTAGTTTATCTTAACTATAAAATTACACTAGTACACTATGTGTGTATTGAGCAGGATCATTTGAGGTTGTTTCTTTTTATACTGACTACATAAAAGAACAAAACCTCTGTTATTATGGATGTGCGTACTCTTAATCCCGATATAATAACAAGCATATATACTTAGTATTTATTTCTTTAATTTATCAATGGGTGAGATTTAGTTCGATAAATCAATAGGCCCAATAAGTTGGGAAATGATATTATTTATATGGTGTGTTGTTGATTATAGAAGGAAACTGTGTCCTAGTAATCTAGGTTGATGATGTCCCCTTGAGTAGCTCATAAGGATTATCATGTAAGCCCTGCAGGTGGACTTAGTCCGGCATGATAATGAAGTTGAGTGATACTACTCTTGGAGCTAGATATTAATTAAATGAGTTGTCAGTAACATATTTAATTAGTGGGCATTCGATATCTTAAACATAGGGAGACTAACACACTCATAATAAGAAGGAGCCGATAATGTAATTTGGGATTGGTGCGGTAGTTCAATAATAACTCTTTAGTGGTGTGAGTTATTATTGATGAACTTGAGTTGGGTGTTTGGGGCGAACACAGGAAGCTCAAGCTCATCGAAAGATCAAAATCAATTTCTCCTCTCGGTCCCTGTTGTAGCCTCTATAAAGCCTTGTATCCATAAAGTCCACTTCTTACCCAAGTAATGGGCCGGACTCATCCTTGCTTAGAGCAAGGGGGGTCAGCCAAGCATTATTTGGAGCCCAAGAGGTGGCCGGCCCCAACCACATCTTGGTGTCCAAGATGTGGCTGGCTTCATAAGTTAAAAGGAAGTTTTAATTTTAGTTTAAAACTTTCCTTTTTAGCGGCCACATAAAGAATAAAAGGAGTTTTTAATTTTGTGTTAAAAATTTCCTTTTATAGCCATCGTCATGGTTATAAAAGAGAGTTTTAAAATTTTAAAAGCTTTCCTTTTATAGCTATCTACAACTGATTAAAGAGAGATTTTAATTTTATTAAAATCTTTCTTTATTTGTAGTAATCTAAAAGAGAGATTTTAATTTTTGATAAAACTTTTCTCTTTTATAACCATGATTTAAAAAGAGAAGTTTTAATTAATCTTTCTTTTTTTTGTAGTTGTCTACATGTTTTAAAAGAGAGAGATTAATTTTAAAACTTTCTTTTTGTTGCCATGAACAATAGGAAATTTAAAAGAGAGAGATTTTAATTGTTGTTAAAATTTTCTTTTTTTAAAGGGAGGCCATAAATAAGGAAGTTTTAATTATGTTTAAAACTTTTCTTTTTTACCATGACCAAGGATTATAAAAGAGAAGGAGAGGGTACCTCATAAGATATACAACCTAAGCCTTGCCTCCTCTCTTCTCTTCCTTGTGGCCGGCCCTCTCTCTTCCTCTTCTCACTTTGTTTCTTCTCTTAGGCCGGCGACACCATCTTCTTCGTTTCCCTTTCTTCTTTATAAGGTCGGCACCTATCTCATCTTGGTGGCCGAAACTTGAAAAGAAGAGAAGAGATCCTTGGTGGCCGATTGTTTAGAAGGGAAGAAGAAGAAGAAGGAAATTTCCTATTTTGGCATTCCTTGGTGGCTCGAGTTTCTTGGAGGCAAAGAAGTGGTTCAGGTGGAGTTATCTTGGTAGATCATCACCCACACAACGTCCAAGAGGAGGAGAGGAATACAACAGAATATGAAGAGGTCATTAGCTACAAAAAAAGGTATAACTAATTAATGGTTTCCGCTTCAAATTAATTAGTTAGTTTTCTTTGCATGGATTCTGAAACACCAACACAAGAGGCTAGCGATTTTATGTTTCGATTTCATGCTATCGATTTTGTATTTCGATTTTGTGTTTCGATCTTATGTTTCTATTGTGGTCTATGTAGTTAAACCTAGGGTTACTATAAGAAGTTAAATATCCAATTTCTTTGAAAGACTTTGTCTAGGAAGTGGTGGATGATCCCATAACCAAGAAGGCATAGTGCCTTGCTATGTTTAACATGGAAGTCAATCTTTGAAATAGATATTTAATCAACTTCTGTAATATGGTTTAACTTAGGAAGATCACATCTGTTAAATTTGGAGTAAAAATGTTAAGTATCATTTCCAATCCAAGTTTAACTTCTGAAGAGCAACTTGGATTAATAATGCTAAGCATTGTTTGCAATCCAAGTTAACTTCAGTAGAGCATATGGGTAGCTAGGTTAAGTTTTGTGCTTATACAAATTTTTGTACAGGGGAAACAGAATGGTATTCTGAGTAGCAACCAACAATTGGTATAAATTCCCTTAGTAGATGGCTATAAAAGGAAAAGTTTTAAACAACATTAAAATCTTTCTTTTAAACATTGTAAATAACTACAAAAAGGAAAGATTTTAATAAAAATAAAATATCTCTTTTAACCATTGTAGATAACTACAAATAAGGAAAGACTTTAACAAAATTTTGATTTTAATCAAAAACTTCCTTTTCCTTTTACTTTGGCCAACCCCATGCTTGGTCACCAAGCATGGCTTGGCCGGCCCCTACTTGGGCTCCATGAAGGACTTGGCTGGCCACATGTTGGACACCAAGATGTGCTTGGCTGGCCATAACATGGACTAGAAGATGGGCTTAGGGTGGATACAAGGCTTTATAGAGGCTACAACAGGGACCGAGAGGAGAAATTAATTTTGGTCTCCCGATGAGCTTGAGCTTCTTGTGTTTGCCCTGAACACCTAACTCAAGTTCATCAATAATAACTCATACCACTAAAGAGTTATTATTGAACTACCACACCAATCCCAAATTATATTATGGACTCCTTCTTATCATGAGTGCATTAATCTCCTTGTGTTTAAGATATCGAATGTCCACTAATTAAATGAGTTACTGACAACTCACTTAATTAATATCTAGCTCCAAGAGTAGTACCACTCAACTTCATTGTCAGGCCGGATTAGGTCCAGCTGCAGGGTTTACATGACAATCCTTATGAGCTCCTCAAGGGGACATCATCAACCTAGATTATTAGGACATAGTTTCTTTCTATAATCAACAACACACCATATAAATAATATTATTTCCTAACTTATCGGGCCTATTGATTTAACGAACTAAATCTCACCCATTGATAAATTAAAGAAATCCATACTAAGTATATGTGATTGTTATTATATCAAGATTAAGAGTACTCACATCTATAATAACAGAAGTTTTGTTCTTTTATGTAGTCAGTATAAAAAGAAACTTCCTCAAATGGTTCTGCTCAATACACACATAGTGTACTAGTGTAATTTTATAGTTAAGATAAACTAATACCAAATTATACTACAACCATTCCAATAATTTGTCCCATTCCATCTTAGTTATGAGTTACTATTTATAATTTATAAGGAACTGATAACATGATCTTCTGTGTGGCACCAGACACCATGTTATCTACAATATAAATTAAATGGACAACTGCATTTAACATAAATGCAGACATTTGACCAATGTGATTCTTATGTTCATACAAAAAGCTTGGCTTTTAGTATACATCTCAACAGGAGGAAGCTGAGTTGATAAGCTTCTGAGTGTGCTGTGGGCTTATCACACCATGCCCCGAGAAGCCATGGGCATAACCCCGTTCCACTTGGTGTATGGAGGAGAAGCCATGGTACCGGTCGAAGTTGGTGTTGAATCTGATTGGAGAAAATTATATGACGAAGAGAATTTTGAACTATGCCTTATGGAGTTGGATTTAGTGGAAGAAATTAGAGATAAAGCAGCAGGCTCGGCTGATGGCGTACAGGTAAAGAATAAAGCATAACTATAATAGGAGGGTTATCCCGAGATCTTTTCAGGTCAGCGACCTAGTATGGAAAATGATCAAGCAAGTCGGCGATGTTAGTGAGTTAGAACCTCTGTGGTGCGGACCGTCAAAGTGATATACAACCCATCTCGAGATCTTATTACCTGTAGGATGAAAATGGTAAAAACCTGGATCGACCATGCCCAAGTTCCAGACTCTGATGTCGTTCGACCGAGTTATAAGTAAGCATGCTCTCACACCCAAGTACCAGACTCTCATGCTATTTGGTCGAGTTATAAGTGAGCATGCTCTCATGCCCAAGTTCCAAACTCTCATGCCATTCGACCGAGTTATAAGTGACCATGCTCTCAATCACAAGTTTCAAACTCTAGTGTCATTTGATCGAGTTATAAGTGAGCATGTTCTCACGCCCAAGTCCTAAACTCTTGTGTCATTCGACCGAGTTATAAGTGAGAATACACTCATGCCCAAGTCCCAGACTCTCATGCTGTTTGATCGAATTATAAGTGAGTATGCTCTCACGCTTAAGTCCCAAACTCTCGTGTCGTTTGATCTAGTTATAAGTTAGCATGCTCTCGCGCCCAAGTCCTAAATTCTTATGCCGTTTGGCTGAGTTATAAGTGAGCATGCTCTCACGCCCAAGTTCCAAACTCTCGTGCCATTTGGTCGAGTTATAAGTAAACATACTCTCACACTCAAGTCCCAAACTCTCATGCCATTAAATCGAGTTATAAGTGAGTATGCTCTCACGCCCAAGTTCTAGACTCTTGTGTCATTCAACCGAGTTATAAGTGAGCATGCTCTCACGCCTAAGTCCTAGACTCTCGCACCGTTTAGCCAAGTTATAAGTGAGCATGCTCTCATACCCAAGTTGTAAGTATCCGTGGTAGTTTTGATGTGATCAACCAAGTCAATTTAGGTCTTATTGTGATTTGATGTCTTGTGTCTTAGTGTGCAGGAACTTAGGAGCACAAGAAGTTAAGCAAAAGATGTAGCTAGCGAGAAGGACATCACAGGAGAGCGTCGATGGGCTCAGTGCTTCTGAGGAATGAGGTGCTGCAGAAAAGTATGTTGGCGGATGAGAAGGAGATGCAGAACATTTCTGAGGGATGAGAAGTCGAAGCGGAAGGTTGCTCGAGAAGGCTAAAAAATGAGTTTGGGTGAGCCCTATTCTGGATGGCCAAAATCACCAAAGCAAGTCGAGCCAAAGTGGAAGACCCGGATCGAAAGTCAACATGAAGTTGACTTTAGTTTGAACGCTTGAAGCTATTCCAGGCGCCCAAACTCTGGGTGCTTAGACAGGATCCAAGCACCCAGAACCTATCACAAGAAGGGTGCTCCGGGCTCGTGCCCTGGTCGAGCTCTGGTTCAACCCGGTCTGGTGCCCGGACCTGGTCAAGGTTCCTGGACCAGAAATTTTATTGAAACGCCAGCTGTTGCGATTCGTTGCAATGGGGATAAAGTTTTATGCGTGCCCACGCACCTGGAACCCTTCCAGGTGCCCATATCAGGGCTATAAATACAGTCACAATCTCTATAACTAAACACAATACTTGTAAATGATCTTTTTTTTGTTTAGCTTTGTAATCCAGTACTTAAGTGTTGTAAGAGGCTTATCTGCCAGAAGAAGATTTGATAGTGAACTTTCAACATCTTGAATTTGCAATCCCTTGATTACCTACTAAGAAAATCTCTATGCCTTTCTTTTTGTAGAAGTGTTTATTTTAATCAAGTTATAAGATCAAGAAAAGTATTTCTTGTTTTTTACCGTGCAGGGTAATTCACCCCCTCTTACCGAAAGTAAGGGACCAACACAAGTTCCAGACTCTCACGTCATTAGACCGAGTTATATGTGAGCATGCTCTTATGCCCAAGTTCCAGACTCTCATGCCATTCGACCGATTTATAAGTAACCATGCTCTCACACCCAAGTCCCAGACTCTCATGACGTTTGGCTAAGTTATAAGTGAGTATACTCTCGCGTCTAAGTCCCAGACTCTCGTGTCATTCGTCCAAGTTATGAGTGAGCATGCTCTCGCACCCAAGTCTCAGACTTTCATGCCGTTTGGCCGAATTATAAGTGAGCATGCTCTCACACCCAAGTTCTAGACTCTCGTGTCATTCGGTCGAGTTATAAGTGAGCATTCTCTCACGCCAAGTCCCAAACTCTCATACTGCTCAGCCAGGTTATAAGTGAGTGTGCTCTCATGACCAAGTATCTAGACTCTTGAGCCACTCAATTGGGATCTCAAGTCATCAAGATGAGCAGCTGAGTCATAAGTAAACTTGATTTCATTGATGAGTGTTGGAACTCTCCCTAAATTCCAAAAAACTACAACAATAAAGGTTCTTTATAATGGTGCTTGCGTAAACCAAGAGAGCAAAGTCTGAGAGATGAGAAGGGTACAACTAAGGGCTAAAGCATTCAAAGGATGAAAGCTCTAAGGCAAAGAGCAAATATACATAGTGTAGAGCATAAAACGTTCCTCAACTCTTACAACAAGTCACAGGAAAGCTGGAAAGAAACATTACATAAAGTCAGCGATGACATCGTCTGGTATCACTTCCAAGATTTTCTGCCTTTTAATAAAAGTCTGGAGAACCTTAGTAGAAAGATAGCTACCCTCCTTCAGCTGCTTGAGGGTCCCTTCAATGCCATACTCAGATAATTTAATGGTCTCATCGGACAGTATCTGGTTGAAATCTTTCGAGTGAAGATACTCGACCTTGTGAGCTTCTAGCCAATTGGGCTCTTCTTCTTTAAGCTTAACAAGTTTGACCTTAGAGGCCTCCAGCTTGGCTTTTAGGGTTTGCAGCTCGGCATCTCTTTCATTAATTGATATTTGATACTCCCCGAGCTGGAGCTCATGGCTCGCTTATTCGGCCGTCCGACCCACTTGCTCGGTAAGCAGAGTGGCTTCCAACTCTTAGAGCTTCTTGGTTAGAGCTCGGACTTCTTTGTTCTTAATATCCATGTCTTCAATGACCCTGAGTTTCTTGGTGTTTGTTGAGTTGAAGTGCAATTCAAAATTTTAGCCTTGCTTCCTCAACTTCTCAAGCTTGATGGCTTGATCATTATTTTTATCCTTCTCCATGGTCAGCGCATGCTCGGACCCTAGGAGCTGCTTGGACTGATTCTCCAAGTCCTCCTTCAATTGGGTCACCTCGGCAGTTAGTCGCTCGACTAAGTCTTGGGAGGCTGTTGGTCCCCCGTGATAGTTTTAATATAGTCAACCAAGTTAGGTTAGGTCATGTTGGTATTTAACCCTTGTATATAAGTGTGCAGGAGCTTAGGAGCACAGGAAGTCAAGCGAGAGATGCAGCTAGTGAGAAGGATGGCACGGGAGAGAGCCAACAGGCTCGGTGCATCTGAGGGATGAGGTGCTGTAGAAGAGTACACCGGCGGATGAGAAGGATGCGCGCGGCGGTCCAAGGGATGAGAATCTGGGAGGAAGACTGCTCGAGGAAAAGGCTAGAAATTGGGTTCGGGTGAGCCCTATTCTGGTTGGCCTAAATCACCCAAGCGAGCGGAGAAGCGGAAGAGCCAAAGGAGAAGTTTGGAGCTTGGTAGTAGCTGCAGGAGATGCCTTCAATGGATTGAAGGCGCCCTCACAACCTTCTGGTGGTAGGTACCTTCAAGCACTTAAAGGCACCTTTAACCCTTCATGAAAGGCGCCTTCAATCACTTGAAGGCGCCTTTGACTGGGCAAATTTTGCAATTGACAAAGGATAAAGCCTTATCCTTTGGTGTCTCGCTGTAGGCGCCTTCCAGCCTATTGGAGGCACCTTCCAACCTAGGATAGGATTTTTTTAGGGGTCATAAAAAGATCCCTGGACCTAGAAAATAGAACACAACACTTGTAACTGAATTCTCTTGAGTTCTATTATGTAATTAAGTGTGTTAACTGTTGTAAAGAGGCTTATCCTCCTGAAGGAGAGTTTAGTGCGCTTCCAACTTCCTTGGATTAACAACCTCCTCGGTTGTCACCAAGTAACCCTTTCATGCCTCTTATTTTTTTAGTCATTTATTTTGTTTATGCAAGTGTTGATTGTTTTTAAGCTATAAAGATCGAGAAAGGTTCATCTAAATTTTACAGGGCTATTCACCCCCTCTTGTCGGCCGCCCAAGAGTCCAACAATTGGTATCAGAGTAAGGTTCTCTTCAGGAGGACTAACCACCGAACAAAGTACATGAGATGGCCGGACCGACATCTATCCACTGAAGTTCGAGAGGGAGTTCGTCAGCTGGAAGAAAAAGGAGGAGGTATTCTTTAAAACTAATTTTGATTTACTTTTAATAATGAAATTCAGTTTTATAGCACCTGAGAGCAAAGAAGAATACCAATGGACGAAGAAGGAGCAGGCTGACTTTGTGGTAAACGGCAAAGCAGAGTTCCATCTATTGAGCGTCTTACTGCCACAAGAAGTCAACCGGATCAAAGTCTATGAGTCTGCCAAGGAGCTCTAGGAGAAATTCCTAGAACTACATGAAGGAACCTCAGAGGTGAAACTCGCGAGATAGGATCTTCTCAGAAACTAGATCAGCAACATCAAACTAGAAGAAGGCGAAATCGTTGCACCCCTTCACTCAAAAATCTTGGAGCTAATCACTGGACTCACGAATCTCGGAGAAAAGGTAAGTAACCGAGATTCGCTAAGGTACGCGCTTAACATATTACCTAGAAATACTGAATGGACATCATTAGTAGATGCTTATTATATATCTAAGGATATAGAATGAACTACTTTAGAATAATTATTTTCAACTTTTGAAGTCCATGAAATGAGATGTGCAGATCTGAAGAAGGAGCCAAATCACAACATTGCCTTAAATGCGAAAATGGATGACCAAGACACTAAATCTTCTCTCAATGATGACGAAATGACGCTCGTGGTAAGAAAATTTAAAAACTTATTTAAATATAATGGATTTAATCAAGTACAGGATAAAATAAGAAGAAGAAAAATAAGATGCTATCACTGCAATGAAGAAGGGCACATGAAAGCAACTGTCTTAAATTGAAGAGAAAGGATAAAAGACCAGTTTAAATGAAGCATCGAAACCTAAGGACGATGTGGGATGAAACGTCGTCTGAATCGGAGATAGAAGCCCTCACCAAACTTGCACTAGTGGCAAGTCACCAAGAAGACGGAGATGAAGCAAGCTCATCTGAAATGAGCATCGAGAGCATCTATGAAGGGGGAGCTGTAACACCCACGAAATGATAAGCTATACCTATGGGTATTTTTCTTTTAGAATAAAAGAAAAAAATAAAAAAAGAAGAGAAATAGAACTAGAAACCAAAATGAAATAAATAGAAAGAGAGGTTAAGGTTTGAACCTTGAACCTCCCACAAATGATAGAGTTAAATTGGTGTATGGTAACCACTAGAGTAATGAATAATATATGAATAGAAAAGAATGGAAATAGTAGTTAAAAGTAAGAATATAATTAAGTAAAGGAACAAGAGAAAAGCAAGTAGCTTTCCTCCTCTTCCTCTTGGTTAAGAAAAGAAGCAAGCAAAAGACAAGTTGTCTTTCTTCCTTCTTCTCTATTTTTCATGGGAATTAAGAGAGTGAGGAGATAGAGGAGTTAAGGGGATGAATGAGGACATGTTCATTCTCATTGGGAATAAGAGAAGAAAAGGGAAAGAAAATTGGTTAATTCTTCCTTCTTCTTCTTCCTCCTCCTTCCTTCTCCTTCTTCCTTCTCCACCGAGACCTAAACCTCTTCCTCTCTCATTTCCGAAAATCCAAGCTAAGTTTCTTCTTGCTAAGAAAAACAAATTCACAAGAAGGAGTCTCAAGATCTACTCCTTACAAGCAAGAGAAGAAAGGAGAAAACTAAGAAGAGAGAAGTTTCTTCTTCCTCTTAATAAGGGTACCATCTTCCTTAGGAAAAACAAGCAACAAGTTGTAAGTATCCCCTCACCTGTGGTACAAGTTGTTTACGTGTTTTCCATAAGGTTAGAATGCTTAAAAAACCTAGGATCACTTTTTGGAAATTTCGGCCAAAAAACTTGAACAAAGGTTTTAGATAAAGTTTAAGACCAACTAAGCATGCTCACTATGTTCTTATGATATATACCCTAGTATAGGAGTTAGTGAATGTTTCTTATGCTTGTATGCTTACCAAAAACTTAGATCCATGCTCTTGAACTTTCGGCCAAGTGTGAATAAAAGATTAGGAAGGCTTAAGACCTAAACTAAATATGCTCACTATGTCTTTATGATATGTACCCTATGATAAGAGATTAGTTTGGTATTTTTATGCTTGTATGTTGCTCTAAACCTAAATATATGCTCATGAAGTGTTCGGCCATGATAGAGAAATTGACTAAGAGAGGTTAAAAATTTAGTCTACCATGATCATGACTTGCTTATTAATATGTTATGAAGAGTACTTAGTGTTTTTTCACACTTGTATGATTTTTGGAACCTAAATACATGCCACCTTAGGGAATTAGGGTTTCAGCCATGATAAATTTTAGGGTCCAAGGAAGCTTGAAAATTAAACCTAGCATGCTCATGAATCCCCTTATCATATGATATGAAGTTAGCTAGATATTCATGCTTGTATGTTGTTTAGAGCTTGATTTTCTTCTTCATGAACTTTCGGCCATAATCAAATTTAGGGTCCAAGGAAGCTTAAAATTAAATCTAGAATGCTCATGAATTCCCTTATGATATGATATGAAGTTGGCTTGATATTTATGCTTGTATGTTGTTTAGAGCTTATTGTCCTACTTCATGAACTTTCGGCCATGATCAATTTTAGGGTCCAAGGAAGCTTAAAAATTAAACCTAGCATGCTCATGAATCCCCTTATGATATGATATGAAGTTAGCTAGATATTCATGCTTGTATGTTGTTTAGAGCTTGATTTTCTTCTTCATGAACTTTCGGCCATAATCAAATTTAGGGTCGAAGGAAGCTTAAAATTAAATCTAGCATGCTCATGAATTCCCTTATGATATGATATGAAGTTGGCTTGATATTTATGCTTGTATGTTGTTTAGAGCTTATTGTCCTACTTCATGAACTTTCGGTCATGATAAGGATCAAGACCTAGGAAAGCTTAAAAATTGGATTAACATGCTTATGACTTTCCTTATGATATGATATGAAGTTAGCTTGATATTTATGCTTGTATGTTGTTTAGAGCTTATTGTCCTACTTCATGAACTTTCGGCCATGATAAGGATCAAGACCTAGGAAAGCTTAAAAATTGGATTAACATGCTTATGACTTTCCTTATGATATGATATGAAGTTAGCTTGATATTTATGCTTGTATGTTGTTTAGAGCTTATTGTCCTACTTCATGAACTTTCGGCCATGATAAGGATCAAGACCTAGGAAAGCTTAAAAATTGGATTAACATGCTTATGACTTTCCTTATGATATGATATGAAGTTAGCTTGATATTTATGCTTGTATGTTGTTTAGAGCTTATTGTCCTACTTCATGAACTTTCGGCCATGATAAGGATCAAGACCTAGGAAAGCTTAAAAATTGGATTAACATGTTTATGACTTTCCTTATGATATGATATGAAGTTAGCTTGATATTTATTCTTGTATGTTGTTTAGAGCTTATTGTCCTACTTCATGAACTTTCGGCCATGATAAGGATCAAGACCTAGGAAAGCTTAAAAATTGGATTAACATGCTTATGACCCTCTTTATAATATGATATGATGTTACAGTCAGGACACGCTACCTTGTGCGAACAAGCTTCTTGTATGGGAATTTTGACGAGAGTAATGTCTATCCGAAATTTGATATCTCAATTGGAGCAAGTCATTGGACAACCATTGTCATCTATGATGCAAATACCATTGTGACACACGAGGCTGTTATCCTTGCTACTGCTCCAACAATTAGCATATGTGTATCTAATGCTACAACTGGAGAACCATTTATTTCAACCATCGAACTTCGACAGTTTAATGGATCATTGTACCACACGGATTTTGAGACTCAATTCTTCTTGAGTCTATCTGTGAGAATAAATTTCGGTGCTGAGACTAATGAATCTGTCAGGTATTTTTTTCCAAGAAATTATTTATGAAAATCTAAAGTTGGGCAGATTTATAAATATAATTTTGGTGTTGATGGAGAACTGTATCTTGAATTATCACTAATGTTTATGTGGCATTATTTTTTTACTGGTACCGATTCATGTAAGGAGCTACTTTGTGAATTTTTACACAAATTTTATGCACTCTCAAACATTAAGCATAATTGAATCTTCGGATTTCCATAAAGTCATATTGAATCCCCTCAAATCCCAAAAGAGGTCTAGGAATACACCAAGAATATTATGTGAGGAAATACAAATACTAGCTGGAGAAAAGGAAGGACTCAATAAGGTGTGCCTGTTAGTTCTTAGTGGCAGAGCACAAACTAACCAGATTAAAATTAAGTGTAATGATCACTTATTTACTAAGGACATTGCAGTTCACTGTACCTCCATTCTAGTACAAATACCAAGTGTGATAGTGGTGTATACTTTCTAGCATTGAATAATTGTTGAGGTCTACATGGTAACTTTGTTGTTCTTGCAGGTATCCTGATGATCCATATGATCGAATATGGGAATCTGATTCTTTGAAGAGGGCGAACTACCTTGTTGATGTTGCTGCTGGAACTCAAAGAATATCAACCACTGTGCCTATAGATGTTAATAGTGATGAAAGACCTCCATCCAAGGTGATGCAGACTGCAGTAGTGGGTCAAAATGGAGGCTTAAATTATCGTCTTAACCTGAATGGGTTTCTGGGGAATGGTTGGGCGTTTTGTTATTTTGCAGAAATTGAAGATTTGAAACCAGATGAAATCAGGAAATTCAGGTTGGTGCTTCAGGGGAACAAGGAACTTACACATCTCATTGTAAATGTCGAAGAAAATGCCCAACGGAAGTATCGGCTATATGAACCGGGATCATATAATATAAGTCTCCCTTTTGTCTTGTCTTTTGCTTTTAAGAAAACAAATGATTCATCCAAGGGACCTATCTTAAATGCTTTTGAGATATACAAGTATATGGAGATAAATTATGGATCCCTAGACGGTAAGTAAAGAAATATCTTGTTAATTTGGTAATCTAGAGCAACACTGTTTTCTTTTAGAGTGTATCCTTTATACCTCTTTTCTCTTCAGCACTGACCATGGAAAGCTTTGTATCACATTACCCAAAAGAAGTTTGGGCACAAGAAGGTGGAGATCCATGCTTACCAGCTCCATGGTCATGGGTTCAATGTAATTCAGATCCGCAACCACAAATTGTTTCAATGTACTGAATGCTTCTCTAACTCTCATTGGTCTTTGTCATGTTAGCTTTGCTTTCCCATGCATGATTTCCAGTTTCTCTAGCTGACCTATGAATTGTTGCTAAAGTACAAATTTTAGCTATCTTCTCGCCGCGTGAACTAATGAATAGATTCGTATAATGAACAGTAGACTATCAGGGAGAAATTTGACGGGGAATATACCTGCAGAGCTTGCTAGTTTAACTGGCCTAGTCAAATTGTAAGTTAGAATCTACTTCTGTTCCAAGTCAATTTATTTCATTCGGCACAACTGTTGATAGATTTAATGATTCCTTGTCACTGTGTCAAATTCAAATATTTCAGATGGCTTGATGGAAACGTGCTTAGTGGCCATATACCTGCTCTCGGTGCATGCTTAAGTCTCAGAAACATGTAATATATAAATATTGCTGGTTTATATATCAAACACTTAATCATTCGCTAGACTTTTTGAATTGTTTTTTTGTAGTCACCTTGAGAACAATAAGTTAACTGGTGATTTATCATTTTGGCCTATCAAATTTACAAGAACTGTATGTCCTTTCTTGCCATTATATTGTCATTTAACGAACATCAATGTTTGCCCAAATTTGTTCTCTTTTAACGTTTGGCTTTGTCTAGCACCAACTCCAGCATGAAGTAACTATTGAGCTTGCAGGTACGTGCAGAACAATATGCTGTCCGGAACAGTACCTGGTTATCTTCTTGGCAAAAATATAGTTTTCACGTGGGTATTTCTTATTAGATTGTGTTGAATATCTCTTTAAGTCCTACTTTCCAATGAAATTACAATTATCAAACTTGGGTATGCTATTTTGAGGCGTATCCCCAAGTGCAATAACATAAGAACAGAATTTAGACTGGCCTAATCATGATTGCTCTTGGTGATCAACAAAACAAGCTATCTAGTCTTTCACATTGTGTTTCACTTCATATACTTACTTATTGCTATTAAGAGGACTGTTGGAACAGTTTATAGGTTGTCATTGGTTGAATTCACCTTTGAGTATATTATGGTTTATTTTTCTGAGCATTTTCTACGGAATAGCTGAAGGATTACATTTTGAACAACTGAAAGAGATATGGTATTTATTTCATAGTATTAACTCTGCAACATGAATCAAGTTTATTTATCCAACTTATACTGTAGTGCATTTGCCCACCCATATAATATGAATCAAGTTTGTTTATCATAGAAGGTCTCACCTATAGTTTTATCATATGTAAAAGATATGCATACAACAAAAAATTTTCCAACCGTAACACGTGTATCCTGTTCGACATGGAATTGAAAATTAGTGGTTCTTTTTTGGATTCCATTAAAAAGATAAGCTTTCTAGTACATGGACTTTTGAGCTATCAAACACAATCCATCCATGTTGGCCACGTTAAGTCAATCAAAATTTGACCACTTTGAGTTATAAGCTCACCAAGTTTCACAGTTAAATCCTTTCACACTTGATACGCATATTAGTGTAATAAGCAAACTTAACTCTTTGTATAAACATGTCAAAGGTCCAGTAGCTCTTGACATATTACAACCTCTAATGTTGGTGATAAAAATATATACTGGAGACTAGCTAGACTTGTTGTTGTTGAATTGGATTAAAATCATGTGATTTTTATTTTCACAGGAAGTAAAAGGGTGTTATATACTTAGCCAGTTTTGGTACTTTAATCATAGGAATTGCACAAGTAGAGAAGATTTGATCCAACAAAACAATATACTTTGGCATATATATGTGTGATATATTGTTATGGGTACTATTTAGTTTTGTAAACTTTGGTGATGTTTGGATGTTGATGTTTGATACTTTAATGATGTTTGGATTGTAGGTTCTTGATCAATGATATTTTGTAGATAACTTGAACTGAAAGTGAGTTATGCAGTAATTTTAGTTTGTGCCTAGAAAGAATTATTGTTATCATATTCAATTGTGTACAATGTCTTTGTCATCATCATCTTTATGTCATTTACTCCTGGGAAATGACTTAACTTGCAATCATATGCTATTTACCTCAGGAAAAAGATAATGACCCCGTACCCAGAGAGGAGAAGAGGCTGCAGTTATTGATATGGTGTTTAGAAGATGCACAGGCTGTTTAGAAGATGCACAGGTAGAGAAGACTTGATCCAACAAAACAAGATATTTTGGACTTTATATATATGTGTGATATATTGTTATGGGTACTATTTTGTTTTTTAAACTTTTGTGATGTTTGAATGTTGATGTTTGGTACTTTAATGATGTTTGGATGATGATGTTTGGTACTTTAATGAAATTTGCATTGTAAATATTGATTATGTTTGGATTGTAGGTTTTTTATCAATGAAATTTGCATTGGATGATTTACACTGGATGAAATTTGCACTGGATGATGATGTTTTTTATAAACCGTTGAGTAGGAAAATATTAATAAGTTTTTTATTTATTGTCAACATGTTGTATATTGTACCCAAAGACATCAATTTAAATATGTCAAACTGTTGTCAATGGCGTTAAAAGACAATAGTGAAAAATCATTGTCAAACTGATGTTAATTAACATTGTTTGCTAAAAAGACAATGGTTTTTAACCGTTGTCAAACCGATGTCATTGGCAAAAAAGACAACGGTTTTTAGCCGTTGTCATAGACAGTTCAAAACTGTTGTTGAAGAGCCTAGGCATACGCTCAAAGACAACGGTGAACAACTGTTGTGGTTGAATGAAAAGACAACGATTTTTCACCGTTGTAAAACTGTTGTCGTTTCCTTCAAAGATAATAGTTAAAAACTGTTGTCTTTGGGGACCCCTTTTAACAACAAAGCCTTTAACAACAGTCAGAAAGGGGCTACGACAACGGTGAAAAACCGTTGTTGTAAGGCTTTTTTCTTGTAGTGAAAGTTTTTATCTTGTGAGGTTAGAGTGCTATCATTTTCAATTCATTCATGAAAGTTTGAAATTAGTAATGTAGTTAACCGAGAGTTAAAGGTGTTGTCCATGAATACTTAAGTTCTTTGAATTTAATGATCGTAGATGGTTTTCTTTCTTTATTTTCTAATCATGTTTAGGAATGTGTTTAGGGGGTACCATTAAAGTAGGATCCTTAGCTTTCTTTATTTGCATGAGACATGCAAGAATAAATGTGAGAGATTTTGATGATGTGTTTAGTTGGCGCTATATTTTGATTAGAATTGTTTAGTTTTGGAGTTTACCTTGAGTGAGAAATTGATTTGTGAGCTAGATTTTGTTATAGCAAGATATATTTTGAGCTAATCCAATTTGTTATTTTTGATTCATGATTTTTTCTTAATATATTTTGCTATTTGGTGTAGGTGAAAGTTTTGAACATATTGGCTATATTTGGGTACACTCAAGTAAGTAGTTTAGATTCAGACTCGACTTGCACCAAGCATTGTTGAACTGATTGGATCGAGTGAAGATGTTGCACCAAACACTATTGAATCTGAGTTGGACCCAAGCTAACTGAACTGAAACAAGAGGAGTTAAAAAAAACCCAGCTCGGCACGGTGAAAAATGGCTTGCGCAACTGTTCACTGTGCCACAACCGTATTCTCAAGAGCACGGGAGCCAAGCTCCATTCCACATCCAGATCTTGTGTTGAATTCCTTCATCGACGGTGAGTTTTAGATGATCTGGCATCCGACAATCAAAGGATAGGGCGCGAGTTAAGGGTGTTCTCTGATTTGCAATCTGGAGATTTGCGAGTGTCATTCGCAAACAGTTTCGAGAGCATTCTCTGATCTGTTGTTGCGAGCTTCTTTCTGAAGTTGCTACGGAGTTTTCCTAGCTCTTCTGAGTCCATTCCATCTTAGCATTCTCCTGGTGATTCAAGAATCTATCCAGACAAGCGATTTTGCAGGATCTCCTCTATTCTTCGAATGTTGGTGAATTAAGGTGATCACAAGTTTGTAGGGGTGTTCTCCGCAAGCTATGATCATTGCCTAAATTAGCTAGAGATCCAGATCTTCGCTGTTGATTGCTCGACAGGTGTTCCCAGAAGCAACGCTTGCTACAACAAAGGGAAGGAATAGATCAATGATCTGAATTCGTGGAATGTTCTTTTAACCTAGCTTCTGGATTTGAATTATTGATCTTGAACTTAGAACTGTTTTCTTGCAAATTAAAATAAAACCCAATTTGAATTCGTTAATATCCAGTGTTTGAAATAAGTATTAATCATTGCTTTTTTTCATTTAGTTCTTCATACTTCAATTCTGCAATTAGGTTTATTCTTGCTTGAGACAGTAGTTTGATTGTCATCTAGGTCAAAATAAATTGTTGAATTCTGCACTTCATTACTGATTTCTGATTCCTGCATTTCCTGATTTTTAGATTCAAGAGGTTAAGTTTATTTTGTGAGTATAACTGAGTTCAGTTTCAATAAGTAATTAGATTTTCTTTACTTAGGTTTAATTCATGTGTTAGCTACTGGTTTAAGTAGATTTAATTCTCATCTAGCAATTAATAACCGAACTTCATGTCTATTAGGAAATCCAAACAAAGAGTTTCAAAATCTAATCCAAATATACACTCACTAGTTATCCTTGGAAAAATATGACTTGAGACTCTTTACTACATATCTATTTTTGAGTTCACTTGAGTTTCTGAACTTTATTAATTTGAAGTGCCTAGTGACATGCAAATAGGTTCACATCAACCCGTCTCCTGAACGAGCTACCTAATGAAGCCTTCCCTTCTTTTGAATAGTTTGTGTTCCCCTGTAACTACTTTTATTTTTTTTCTGAATGATGTAAAGCTATAAAATTTTCTATGACCCTAATCTTGAAATTTCGTTAAGAAGTTGCATACGGGTCAAGTGTTTGACCAAGACCTTAAGGCATTTTACTTTATAGGAGTAGGTAACTTGTCAAGTGTCTGATCCCTTCATGAATACTTGGTTAGCTTGTCACTTGGGCAGACCTCTTTGAGGATCATTCCACCCGCTCGGGCACTTAATCCTTATTGACCGCTCTATCGCCCCGACCAGGTTACGTAGTATAACTATTTGATCGGTCGCAAACCCTAGTGATTCCTGAGCACTCCTACTGGCCTGGGGGAGGCTCATTGTAGCTTCGCCTATTTCCAATGTCATATAGACTTCCACTCCCATTTTACCATGTGCCCTTTTATTCGGCCTTTTCTAACAAGGCCACTTCTGCACCAGATTCCAAGGTCATCCGACGGCCCACATTACTTCCACGCTTATGACTGACATCAACTACCTTGTCTATGGATTGCATGATTGGCACTGATGTCGAGGCATCCTTCCAAGTATCTCCCCTGACTACTATAAATAGTTTGCTTCTTTTATTTGGCATTCCCACTAATAGCTGAAGTCACCTTCCTTTCTCTTCTTCCTTCTGTGCTTTTGCTTTCCGGCCTTCTATTTGTGACCTTAACCATTCCATGGATTCTCCCCTTCCTAGGTATGCCCCGGGTGTCTCAACCTTCAGCAGTGTAGATCAGGACGATCTCCACTTCGTGTACGAAGTGTCTACAACCATGCACATTATCATACCCTCCGAGGTCCATCGACTTTTCAGACCACCTCAGGACGACGTGACTTTTTTCAAAGAACAGGTTATGGCCGGTCTTCGCTTCCCTATCCACCCCTTCTTTTCCAATGTGAGCTGCTATTTTCGTATCTCGTTTTGTCAAGTCACCCCCAACTCCATTCGGATACTATGTGGGTTCGTTCTCATCTGTGATTTGTGCGATATTCATTGGACTCCTCGCCTATTTCACTACTTCACTCCCCGACATTATAGTCACCCCCAACTCCATTTGAATCCTATGTAGGGGTGTTTTCCGCAAGCTATGATCATCGCCTGAATCAGCTAGAGATCCAAATCCTTGCTTTTGATTGCTCGATGGGCATTCCCATAAGCAACTCTTACTATGGCAGAGGGAAGGAATAGATCAATTATCTGAATTCGTGGAATGTTCTTTTAACCTAGATTCTGGATTTGAATTGTTGATCTTGAACTTAGAACTATTTTCTTGCAAATTAAATCAAAACCCAATCTGAATTCGTTAATATCCAGTGTTTGAAATTAGTATTAGTCATCGATTTTTTTTCATTTAGTTCTTCATGCTTCAATTCTGCAATTATGTTTAATCTTGCTTGAGACAGTAGTTTGATTGTCATCTAGGTCAAAATAAATTGTTGAATTATGCACTTCATTACTGATTTCTGATTCCTGCATTTCCTGATTTTTAGATTCATGAGGTTAAGTTTATTTCTTAAGTATAATTGAGTTCAGTTTCAATAAGTAATTAGATTTTCTTTAATTAGGTTTAATTCATGTGTTAGCTACTGGTTTATGTAGATTTAATTCTCATCTAGCAATAACCAAACTTCATGTCCATTAGGAAATACAAACAAAGAGTTTCAAAATCTAATCCAAAGACACACTCACTAGTTATCCTTGAAAAATATGACTTGGGACTCCTTACTACATATATATATTTTAGTTGAATTGTGTTTCCGAACTTTATTAATTTGAAGTGCCTAGTGATATGCAAATAGGTTCACATCAACCCGTCTCCTGAACAAGCTACCTAATGAAGCCTTCCCTTCCTTCGAATAGTTTGTATTCCCCTGTAACTACTTTTATTTTGTTTCTAAATA
The DNA here is from genome assembly GCF_018446385.1 of Zingiber officinale. Lineage (NCBI taxonomy): Eukaryota > Viridiplantae > Streptophyta > Magnoliopsida > Zingiberales > Zingiberaceae > Zingiber > Zingiber officinale. The sequence continues at coordinate 86,147,156 of NC_056000.1, read as the reverse complement.
ATGTAAAGCTACAAACTTTTCTACGACAGTAATCTTGAAATTTCGTTAAGAAGTTGCGTACGAGTCAAGTGTTTGACCAAGACCTTAAGGCATTTTACTTTAGAGGAGTAGGTAACTTGTCAAGTGTCTGATCCCTTCGTGAATACTTGGTCAGCTTATTACTCGAGCAGACCTCTGCGAGTATCATTCCACCCCCTCGAGCACTTAATCCTTATTGACCGCTCCATCGCCCCGACCAGGTTACGTAGTATAACTATTCGATCGATCGCAAACCCCAGTGATTCCCGAGCACTCCTACTGGCCTGGGGGAGGCTCATTGTAGCTTCGCCTATTTCCAATGTCATATAGACTTTCACTCCCATTTTACCATGTGTCCTTTTATCCAACCTTTTCTAACAAGACCACTTCCGCACTAGATTCTAAGAAGATCCGACGACCCACATTACTTCCACGCCTATGACTGACATCAGCTACCTCTTCTATGGATCACATGATTGGTGATGATGTCGAGGCATCATTCCAAGTATCTCCCCTGACTACTATAAATAGTTTGCTTCTTTTATTTGGCATTCCCACTAATAGCTGAAGTCGTCTTCCCTTCTCTTCTTCCTTCTGTGCTTTTTCTTTCCATACTTCTATTTATGACCTTAACCATTCCATGGATTCTCCCCTTCCTAGGTATGCCCCGAGCATCTCAACCTTTAGCAATGTAGATCTGGACGATCTTCGTTTTGTGTACGAAGTGTCTACAACCATGCACATTATCATACCCTCCGAGGTCTATAGACTTTTCCGACCACCTCAGGGCTACGTGACTTTTTTCAAAGAATAGGTTATGGTCGGTCTTCGCTTCCCTATCCACCCCTTCTTTTCCAATGTGAGCTACTATTTTTATATCTTGCTTTGTCAACTCACCCCCAACTCCATTCGAATCCTATGTGGGTTCATTCTCATCTATGACTTGTGCGATATTCATTGGACTCCTCGTCTATTTCACTACTTCTTCACTCCCCGACGTTATAGTGAGGGTCTTTTCCGCTTCCAGGCTTGCAACTGGACCAATCTTTTTCCACCCTTGCCCCCTTCGGGAATAGAGTGGAAAGGTAAATACTTTTTCCTTCGCTTCTCCTCTGCTATGGAGTGTCCTACTAAGTGACGCTTCTCTGTCCCTTTGGAGCCTCCTCTAGGAGACTACCGCTCAGAGCCCATTTTCGTGGAGGCATCATCACAGCTAGAGGGTTGGTGCTTCGATCTAAGCATCTTGTTAATGGAAGATGTGTTGTATTTATTTAGGCTGAGTCTTGTTCATTCAGAGTTACACTCTCTTGGTAAACATTATTTTCACCTTAATTGTCTCTTGCCTTTCGTGCTAACATTTATTTTGTTGCAGTTGACACTCTTGCTCGATTATCTTTAACCAGACCTTTCCCCCTACGCGCTTTGGAAATAAATCACCAAGAGCGCATAATCTTGGGTAGGCAGAACCTTTCACATTCTACTTCAGTCGCTCCCGGGGCGGATGCCCCTACTATCTCTCGTTCTACTGCCCCTCAGGCGACGCCTCTTGTATACTCTACTCCCGGTCCTACGAGGTGAACTCATCCTGCTCCTCCCGCTCATCTCCCTCGGTCTTCAGAAGGGGGGGTCCGACTCAGACGATTAGCCACTCTTGCATCGATCAAGACGCAGACTTGTTGGATCCCGTCCGATATCCGGGGCACATACTACGACCTCCCTGCCTAGGATAGTGCCATCCTCCATTCCTAATCCACAACACCTAAGTGACCCTATTATTCCTCCAGAAGCCTGGTTAGGAGCCGATCGAGGGAAGGCCCGGTCGTTAAAGAAAAGATAGATCCAGAGCGGCAATCTACCCCGGCCATCCCGACTAGGCTTTATTCCCCTCGATCGTCTTCTTCTACTCAACCTAGCCCCTTCATTCACCCGGGGCCTACATCCTCTCAACCTAGCTCCAATGGTACCACTCTCGGATCATCCCGATCCCGACATTCCCATTTTCGTGCTACTAAGCCCTCAGAGTGGGGGTTGCGTCGCAACCTCGCTGCCCAGGCTAGCTATATCTTACTATAAGGGCAACTAGCTACTCATTGGGAGGAAACTATTGATCGAATGTTTATCGTCCTACTACCGGCTCAGTTGGACCAGTTCTCCGAAAGTGCCACCGCGGTAAACCTCTGCTTTCTCTTATTGCTCCTTTCTTCTTATGCTGACTTCCTGTTTATATGAATAGGTTTTTGCCGAGTTGATGCTATTGAGTCAGACTTTCTCATATATACATCGGCAAAATAAAATCTTAAAGGATCATGTAGTTGATCTAGAGTCTCAACTTTCTGACTCCCCCTTTGCCTGTGTCCCAACTAAAGGTGGAGGTGGAGATCTTGAGAAAGGTAAATGCATCCCACGAACTGAACCTAGGTCGAGCCCAACTGGAGACTGACTGGCTCTGGGATGACAAGAAGAGGTTAGAAGTTCTCCAACAGTCATCTGAGGCTAAGTACCAAAAGGAGATGACCCTCAAGAAGAAGGCACAGTCAGAGCTGGCCCAATAAACTGCAACCTTAGAGGGAGTCAGACTGATGCACAAGCAAGAGATGGACCGCTTGACCATGGAACTTAATTCTAAGGACGTGCTCCTCATAGACCATAGAAGGGATCTAGAATCTCATACTACAGAGCTGGACTCCTTGCAAGTAGAGTTGTCTCAAGCCCAATCAACATTGTATCAGTCAGCTCAAGCCTTTGAAACTTACAAGGCGGGAGAGAATGAACGACGATTAATCGATCAGGTAGAGTACCTCCGCTCTACGGAGTTATCTCTCAGGTAGGAGATCGCTTCGTCCAATTACTACCCTATGGAGCAGTAAGAGCAGTCCAACAACTCTAAGAGGGAGGGTACTTGTCATCCGACCTCCTGAGGATTTCCTGGATCATCATCAGATCATCAAAGAAATGTCTGATGATGTTTTTTTTTGAATTTATATGACTGTTTACCTTAGCACATGTTATTGTTTTCCATGTATAAAAACTTATTTGAGGTTTTTAGTTCCCTCTTTGCACTGGGATTTTTTGAATCTTGTGTGTGTAAGGGTTTATATGTGTAAATGGGGCAGAGCTCATTAGGTCATGAGCTCAAAGAGCTTGTTGTGAGAGACCTTTTAGATCTTTGCCCACCCTGACTGAGGTAGTCAGAGCTTTGCTTGAGGCTGGTAATAGGACTTAATTAAGTCCTTCATTTGTGGCTTGAAGACTTCCGAAGTGCCTCGTTGAAAGGTTAATCCAGGTCAGGCTCACCTGACCGAGGTTTTTGCTCATATGCCTGTAGTACCCACCTCTAAGCCTTAGATTTACTATCCAACAACAACTATTACAAGGAATAATATCCTCAGACACGATAAGGCTGGAGGTAATTAGCACTCCAAGGGCGATCCAAGCTTCTACCATGAGTGTCCTGTAGATAATAGGCACCGGATGCTAGTTTCTTAATGACCTTATAAGGACCGCCCCACTGGGGTGCTAACTTAGTTACCTCTCTGACTGGTCTGATCCTTTTCCATACTAAATCTCCTTCTCCGAAGAAGCGGGGGATTACCTTCTTGTTATAGGTATGTCGTATCCTTTGACGATATGCAGTTAACCGGGCAGCCGTCCTTTGACGAGTTTCACTGATTAGATCCAACTCTAGAAGCCGCCGCTAAGCATTCTCAGGGTCATACATTAATCACCGATCGGACGGGACTCTAACCTTAACCGGCATGACTGCTTCGTTGCCATAGATGAGATGGAAGGGAGTGAGTCCCGTGCTTTCTCATGGGGTTGTACGGTATGCCCAAAGAATGTCGGGGAGCTCTTTAACTCAATCGCCGCCTACATGGTCCAGCTTGACCTTCAACCCATGCATTATCTCTCGATTAGTGACCTTCATCTATCCATTACTCTATGGATAGGCCATGGAAGTGAAAGCCTAAGTTATGCCAAATCCTTGACACCATTCTTGAATCTTGCATCCCTGGAACTGTCGACCATTGTCGGAGACCAACTTGTGCGGGATTCCAAATCAGCACAAGATGTTCTTCCATAGGAACTGGATAATAGCTCCCTCTATTATCCTAGCCAGGGCTTCTATTTCCACCCACTTGGAGAAGTAATCCATCGCTACAAGCAGAAATTACTTCTGCCCGGGAGCTATAGGGAAATGTCCCACAATGTCCATACCCCATTAGTCGAAGGGGTAGGAGACTGTTGAGGTTCTCAAAATCTTGGTCAACTGATGGGTCAGGTTCTGATGTTTTTGGCAAGAGAGGCAAGTGGTTACTAACTATTGAGCATCTCTTTACAAGGTGGGCTAAAAATACCCGACTAGGAGTATCTTGCGAGCCAACGTCCTTCCTCCTGCGTGGTTACCACAATATCCTTGATGAACCTCTTGCAGGGCATATTCTGCCTCATCCAAGCCTAAACATTTAAGTAGTAGTCGAGAGAATGCCCTCTTGTACAATTGGTCCCCTATCAATGTATACGCATGCGCTCTATTTTTGATCAATCTGGCTTCTTCCATCTCAGCAGGTAAGATGCCTCGTTGAAGATAGAGGATTATTGATGCTCTCCAGTCAATTGACTCATTTGTATTATTCTGTAGGTCAATCTAGGCTATCAGGAAGCTTTGAGCTATTGACATATCCAATACCCAAGTGGTCAAAGAGCTGGCCATTTTGGCTAGTTCATCTGTCCTTTGGTTATCTGCCCGGGGAATCTTAGTCACTGTGACTTCCCTAAAATCCTCCTTCATCTTTTCATATGCTTCCTTGTATAACTACAGCTTCTCATTATTAACTTTAAAGTTGCCAGCCACTTGCTAAGCTACCAGCTGAGAATCTGAATAAATGACCACCCAGGTGGGCCCGACGTGCCGAGCTGCCTACAATCCATCCAGTAGTGCTTCATATTATGTCTCATTATTGGTAGCTCTGAAGTTTAGCTTGACTGCAAGTGGCATAATATCTTCTTGAGGGTATATAAGAAGTATCCCCACCCCACTTCCTTGTTGAGTGGACGATCCATCCACATAGACCTTCTATGTTTCTTCAGAGTCAGGCTGATGTATCTTTGTTAGAAAATATGCCAGGGTCTATGCTTTAATTATTGTTTGGGGTTGATACTGTATATTATACTCTCATAGCTCTGTTGCCTAGTTGATGAGATGGGTAGCTATCTCCATGTTGGTAAGAGCATTCCCCATGGTGATTGGTCAAGACTGTGATTGAGTGTGCTAAAAAATAAGGTCGAAGGCGGCGAGCCATAAGAACCAATCCATAAACTAACTTTTCAAGAGTTGTGTATCGAGATTCGACCCCCTTCAATAGGTGACTGAAGAAATACATGGGTCGTTGTGTGTCGTCCTACTCTTTTACTAGAACTGCCCTCATGGCCTTAGGGGTAGCTGACAAGTACACCTATAGCGGTTCTCTAGCATTAGGCTTAAACGGCGAGGGCAAGGTCTCCAGATGTTGTTTCAATTCCTCAAAATCATTGTTGCACTCGTCATCCCACTAAAACTTAGCAGCCCTTCTGAGTATCTTGAAGAAAGGGAGTGCCTGGTCTATAGATCGAGATATAAACTTGGATAGTGCAGTTATTTTGCCTACCAACTTTTGGGCTTCTTTCAGATTCTGAGGCTCCTGCATGTCTCGGAGTGCTTGAACTTTTTCCAGGTTGGTCTCAATTCCTCACTCGGTAATGAGGTATCCCAAGAATTTTTCTCCTCGAGCTCTACATAGGCACTTCAATGGATTTAATTTCAACCCATAGTGTCGTAGCATGGCATAAGTTTCTTCTATATCAGAAATCAAATTTATTGGCAGGGTGGATTTTATGAGGATGGCATCTATGTAGACCTCTACATTCCACCCTATCCGCTCTCGAAAGATCTTATCCATCATCTATTAATAAGCAGCTCCTGCGTTGCATAGACCGAATGGTATAACTGTATAACAAAAAGTATCATCAGTTGTGATGAAGCTAACTTTCTCCTGATCCTCCTAAGCAAGAGGGATCTGGTGGTATCCCTGATAGGCATCCAGCATGCAGATCCTCTCGTAGCTCGAGGTCAAATCCACCATCTAGTCGATCCTTGGTAGTGGGTAGCAATCCTTAGGGCTAGCTCGGTTGAGGTATTTGAAGTTGATGCAGACTCTCCACTTATTATTAGGTTTGGACACCAAGATCACATTAGAGAGCTAGGATGGGAATTGTACCTCTTTAACATGTTCTACTTTCAAGAGCTGGTCCACTTCAGCTCGGATGATCTTATTTTGTTCGACTGAGAAGTTCCGTTTCTTTTGCTTGACAGGCCAGGAATCATGTAGGAGGTGTAGCTTATGCTCATCTACTTCGGGCTTGACTCTCGGTAGCTCCTCGGGGGACCAGACGAAGATATCCCTATTGTGTGTCAGGCATTTGACCATATCTATCTTAATCTCAATCAACAGATCAGCTGATATGCGAATGATGCTCTCTGGACACTCTGGATAGAGATGGACCTCCTCCCAAGAGATGGGTTTCTCTGCTATAGGTAGAGGCTTTTATTGGATGACGTGGATTCTACCATCCTGGGTTCTTTGAGCCTTGTGGGCCTCCACTTTCATCATGTCGATATAACACCTGCGAGAGACCAGTTGCTCGCCTCTGACTTCCCCGACCTGGTCTCCCACAAGGAATTTAATCTTCTGATGGAAGGTAGAGACCGCCGCCCAGAACTCGTGCACTGCTGGTCTTCCCAGGATGACGTTATAAGAGGATGGTGAATACACCATGATGAAAGTGCTTCTCTGCATCCACACTAAGAACTCGCTACCCAGAGATATGACTAGCTTGATTGGTCCCATTGGTCTTACCTCATTGTCGGTGAACCCGTACAATGAAGTGGCTATGGGCTGGAGCTCACAAGCGTCGATTTGCATGCTCTCGAACGCATTCTTGAACAGCACATTGACAGAGCTTCTGGTATGAATGAAAACCCTGGCTACACGACTGTTGTCTATGACAGTTTTGATTATTAGGACATCATCATGTGGGAACTCCAATCCCTCCAGATCTTGAGGCCCAAAATTGATTATGGACCAGGTCTCTTGTTCCAGGCTGCATCCTACAGCATGTATCTCTAAGCGACATTCATGAGATTTTTCAGCCCTACTAGAATCTCCATTTGTGGGCCCTCCAGAGATCATTCCAACCTCTCGGATGGTCGTATTTCCCCTGTTCTCATCCTCCAGGGATTCCCCTGGCTCCTTGTCTTGGCCTGGCTGCTAGCTTCCCTTACTTGTATTTTCGGGCAGGGCTTTACCTGACTGACCTGGTGTAGTAGGTTGGTTAGCCAGCAGCCTCTAAAGCTTGGGCACGATCTTAGGTGGAGGAAGGCCCAATTCGGCTGTGCGCTGAGAGTCACGAGCGAACTAGATGCACTCCCCGATGGCATGGGTGTGGGACCTATGGTAAGTGTAATAGCTCGGTCCCCACTGACCAGGTCTTGGGGCTTGGATAGCTTCTACCCGTTGAGCCGTCTTGGAGTCCCGACCAGGTGGGAATCCTGGTCGAGCATCCTTGGAGGAGGGAAAGGCTGAGCTGGAGGCTGGGGCAGCCTTTTCTCCGGCTTGCTAGCAAGCGTAGGCGCCTTGTTTGTTTTCCTCCGAGCCGCCTGGGCTTCTTCTACATTGATGTAACTGGCAGCCTTCCTTAGCATCTCATCAAAGTTCTTCACAGGCTCTCAAATGATGGCTCGGAAGAACTCTCCCTCCACCAAACCCTGGGATAAGGTGCTCATCAGTATCTCTGAGGTAGCGGATGCGATGTCCTGGGCTACTTGGTTGAAGCGTTTGATATAGCTTCTCAAGGGATTGGCAGACCCTTGCTTGAGGGAAAAGAGATAATAGTCTGTCTTCTGATACTTCCTGCTACTAGTGAAATGGCGTAGGAAAACGGTCTTGAAGTCTTGGAAGAAAGTGATAGACCTGTTCGGCAGGCCATCGAACCATTTTTGTGCCAAGCCGGACATAGTGTTTAAGAACACTCAGCACTTGATGGTGTCACTGTATTGGTGTAGCAGCGCAGCGTCCTGAAATTTTTAGAGGTGATCCTCTGGGTCCTTGCTACCATCATACTATCCCATTGCTAGGGGCTTGTACCCCTTGGGTAGCTTCTCCTCGAGTACCCCTAGAGAGAATGATACTTGCTCCTCAAGCACCTCCCTGGGTTCCTCCCAAAGGACTATGACTTTCCCCTTTTTTAAATCTCTAGGCAAAGAGCTCTCAGCCATGGAGGTCTATGGTTGCTCTTTCTTATTATAACAGTCTGGGCCCTTGTTGTAATAGTCCGGGCAGGGCTCTTGATAGAAGGCTTAAGGGAAATCCTCGATATATTTTATTTTAGATCCCCTATCGGAGACACGAGCAAGGTCCTTGGAAACTGCGGGCATCTTGTGTGGACGAGAAGTAGTGGTTTATTTTTCAGAAGCCGCGTGCTCCCTCTTGGCCTCCTTGAACAGTTCATATTCTCCTGCTATCATGGTAGCGTTGATCCTTACGGTGTCCTCCATCTTCATGCTCTAGAACAAGCGAAGGAAGTTTCTACAGACGATGCCAATTGATCCTGTCTAGAATCTGAGTTTGATGAAGGCCGACTGAGATGTCACTAGCGTTGATGAAGAGGCAACTTGGATACTCCTAGAGTATGTGCACCGGAAAATAGACCCCCACGTGGTACTCGAGGATGGTGATGATCTAACTGGTGCTACTTAGGTTCTGCGCACACTCAGACAGACACACAAACTGTTAGAGACCCGAAACCAGAGAAAATTCCTCGACGCAGACCCTCCGATGCTCAAGTCAGATACTTTTTCCCTTTAAGAATAGTATAAGAAGGGAAAACAAATTTAAGAGACGAGTATGAAGGTGCAAGAGAGCGTACCTGTACAAGGGAGAGGACCTCCCCTTTTATATGACCCTACGTACCTCTAGAACCTGACTGATGTTAGAGAATGTCTGATGTTAAGGCCTTTCGGGTGATGGAGGACACATGCCACCCCCTCATGGATTGAGAGAAGATTCTATTCATAGATGACATCAGACCATTAGAATATTCCCTGACATATGATAGTTATTTCCTGACAAGCGGTTATGATTCCTTAATCTTGTTATCGCCTAGTGCCTTCTATCCCGCCTGGGTTTAACTACGAGCCGCTCGGCCTGATCGTTGGGGTGTGGCACTGGGCCCGAGTCTTGATGAGAAGGACGAGCTATGGTGAGGGCCCCATCTTTCTCGTTTGGATCGCTAAAGAGCTGACCGGGAGTTGACTAACTGAAAGTACCAGGCCTGACAATGTGGACCAAGCTGAGAAAACCCGACCAGTCGGGGAATGTCAGGCATTACCCCCGACTGCACCTTATATCTCAGATCTGGGATCCTGATCTATTAGTGTCTGACCGGGCATTATGCGGCTAATAACGTTAGGCGGTCGAACTCCCTCTTCCTAACTGCTGACTGCCACGTCCTCTTGACTCCTGATTGTCACACCCCCTTGACTTGTATCTACCTGGTCTTATCGGACCCCATATTTATGCATATATATATATATATATATATCAGACTTTGTGTCTCTACTCGGGACAGTAGGTCATCCTCATTGCTGAGCATTAAGTAACCCGATGTGCATCCTCAACTGATCAAGGATGTGGGTCAATCGAACATGCTATTCCTTTACGACCAAGGAAGGGGCTGAGTGAAGACCGAGTCGTCAGTAGTGACCCATAGGGCTAAGCCAGCAATCTTCATGAGTGACGACAGGTTGGCCTAATGCAGGTCCCATGTATCAGCCATATCGTACTCTTTTAGAAGTTTATACTGTAAAAGACAGAGAATATCCTGTAGAGAAATCGTGCTTTAGAAGCTTCCAGCCTATCAAATTATAAAGATTTGTGTACTCGTTTAAAGAAAGGTGTCAAAAGTACTTTATGACCTGTCATTTCTTAGGAATGGTTTGGGAAGTGTGCAAATGCTTTGAGATGCATATGTAAATACAACAATGACATTATAAAAGGGGGTCTTCATTTACAGGTGAAGGTATGCAATGCTCTATATTTTCACACACTCGTTGCTATAGTTTTCTTCCATTATTTTCTTCTCCCAAATCATGTACTGACTTGAGCGTTGGAAGACCAACATCGGGGACCCTTTTCTGGCCCAGCACTAATGCTCTTTGTGTTACACAAGATAGTGTGGAGTCTTTGTTTGGTCAACAGTAGAGTCATGTTCCTTGCTAACTATCTTCACCGCTTTCAGACAAGATCAACCTCAATGACATTTATGATAGGTGGAAGGCACCTTTTTCAACAAGAGCTATATTGCACTCACTAAATCCTACACTTCAATTAGAATTTAATACAGGGTCATAGAGGAGGTAGGTTGGAGCCAAAGGGAGTTGAAGGCACCTCTGCGACAAGAAGCCAGAGCCAAAGCCTGCTCAAGGAAAAGATTGGAAAATGGGTTCGGGTGAGCCCTATCCCGGATGGCCCTGATCACCAAGGCAATTGGAGTAGCAAAAGAGAAAAAAGAATGTTGGAAATACTGCTAGAGGCGCCTTCAAAGGGAGTTGAAGACACCTCCGTGCACCTCCGCACGCTTCCACACCTTCACTATAGAAGGTGCCTTCCATGGCTGGAAGGCTCCTTCGATGAACAGTACGAAGGCGCCTTCGACCAGGCAGATTTTGCCATTGGTAGTAGATAAACTTTTATGCACTGGTGCCTCACTTGAGGCGTCTTCCAACTCTATGGAAGGCACCTTCAAGCTACGTATAAGATTTTTCAGGGGCTATAGAAAGACTCCTGGACCTAGGAAATAAATAACAACTCCAGTATTCTTTTCCTAGCAACTATCTGAGCATTTAACGATTGTAAGAGGCTTCTCCGCCTACACGAAGGAGATTTTCTTTTAGTGCTTTCATTGGTCTTAGATTAACAACCACCTAGGTTATAACCAAGTAAATCTGATGCCTTGTCTTTAAGTTATTATTTTAATTTATTATTATAGTTGCTTTTAATTAGAGTTGAAAGAACAGGAAAGGTTTTTATTTATTTTTGCAGGCAATTCGCCCCCTCTTACTGGCCCCATTTCACCAACAAATAGTATCAGAGCCTAACATCCTTAAAAGGAATAACCGCCGACTGAAGCACCGAAACGATGGCCAGACCGACAATCTTCCCACCGAAGTTCGAGGGAGAATTTGCATCTTTGAAGAAATGCATAGAGGTATTTTTCAAAACTAATTTTGAAATACTATTAATAATTAAATATCATTTTGTAGCTCTCAAAGACTCCCAAGGAAATGAAAAGGAAGAACATCAATGGACCAAGAAGGAGGAAGTAGATTTCCTAGCAAACGGGCGAGCTGAGTACCACCTACTTAGCGTACTTCCACCCTTGGAAGTGAATAGGATCGGTGAGTACGAATCAACAAAGGAACTTTGGGAGAAGTTCCTGGAGTTGCACGAAGGAACTTCCGAAACAAAGCTTGCGATACGGGACCTACTCTGGAACCAACTGACGAACCTCCGAATGGATGAAGGAGAGTTAGTAGCACATCTACATGGAAGAATCAAGGAGCTTTCACCAGATTAACAAACCTCGGAGAATTGGTAACTAATTAGGATGCACAAATGTATGCATTAAATGCGTTCCCAGGAAGGGCGCGGATGGAGCGAGCGAAGGTGCGGAGTCAGATTATTTTGAAAATCTATTTTCCATTTTTGAATTACACGAATCTCGATGTGCAGGACAAAGAAAGAGACCAAGTTAGGACATTTCCTTAAAGGCAAGAACGGAAGATCAAGACTCTGAAGCATCAATCGATGAAGCCGAAGCGACCCTAATGGTAAGAAAATTTAATAAGTTTATTTGATCTAATAGGTTTAAATTGCAGATGAAAAAGGATTATCAAAAAAGGAAGCTTCGATGCTACAACTGCCAAGGAGAAGGGTGCATCAAAGATGATTGTCCATAACTAAAGAAAAAGGAGAAGGTTAAAGGCACACGACCAACAATATCTAAGTACAAAAATTTGAATGTCACATGGGATGAATCATCTTGCTTTGAGTCTGAGGTTGAAGCTTTCTCTAGATTAGCCCTGATGGCTAACCATCAAAAAGAAGATGAAAGCATCTCAGAGATGAGCATCGATGAAGGGGGAGGATCATCAAGAGAAAGCTGCGATGAAGGAGGAGCATTAGAACATAAGGTAAGTGAGGTACGTGCATTATCTCCCAAACAATCTTTTAATTTCATTAAAACTCTTTACAAGGATTTGGTAAAATTAGAAAAAGAAAACATTGATTTGAAAAAATAATTAGATAGCTTAAAATTAGAAAATGAAAGATTAAAAGAAAAAGTAGAATTATTCAAACAAAATTCTTCATGCACAAATACCTCTAATGTTAGATCTATCGGTAAGCTAAACTAGTATTTACGATTTCATACAGGTCAAATTAGAAAGATCCCAAGAAATTATATACCTCTAAAATTTCTGATTAATCCAATAGGAAGGAGCTTATATTGGATTCAGAGATCATGCTTAGACTAAAATTCTTTTAATTTTTAAAAAGGGTAAAATGTCAAAAAGGAAATTAAATATTAATTTCTTTAAAAGACTTTATTTAAGAAAGTGATTATTGCTCAAATATCCAAGAAGGTCTAATGTCTCACCACAGTCTGGAAGCCAATTATTGGAATAAATGTTTAATTGACTAACTAACAAGTTAAAGTTTTTTTATGTCAAAGTATGCCCTTATGATTTTTTTTAAAAATTGTTTAAAATTCTATTTGAAATTATTTAGGAATTATTTTTTAACTACCCTTAAAATTAAATTTCAAAATTTTCTAACTTTCTATGTTACTTTTCCCTATTTTTTGATGTAATCAAAGGGGGAGGAATAAGTACAAGTTTACGGGGAGTGAGGGACATTATTTTTTCACATTTTATTAGTCCAACTTATCACATTAAAAATGCATTTTAATGCTTAACTTAATTTCATAATTTCTTTACAAAACTTATGTTTATGCAATTTGGTTGTTTTTTTACCTTAACTTGAACTTAGGTTAATGCACATCAAAAAGGGAGAGATTGTTGGACCCCATGGTAGTTTTGATGTGATCAACAAATTTGAGTTAGGTCCTGTTGTGTTTGATCCTTGTGTCTAAGTGTGCAGGAGCTTAGGAACACAAGAAGTCGAGTAGAAGACGCAGCTAGCGAGAAGGATGGCACGGGAAGGGAGTTGACGGACTTGGTGCATCCGAGGGACGAGGTCCTGCGAAAGAGTACACTGATGGACTAGAAGGACGTGCGTGACGTTTTGAGGGATGAGAAGCTGGAGCGGAAGCCTTCTTGATGAGAAGACTAGGAAATGAGCTTGGGTGAGCCCTATCCCGAATGGTCGCGATCACCAAGGCGATCGGAGCAGCAGAAGAGCAAAAAGAAGGCTAGAAATACTACTGGAGGCGCCTTCAAAGGGAGTTGAAGGTGCCTCCGTGCGCCTCCACACGCCTCCACACGCCTCCACACTTTCACTGTGGAAGGCACCTTCGATGAATAGTATGAAGACGCCTTCCAGCTCTATGGAAGGCGCCTTCGACCATGCAAATTTTGTCGTTGGCAGTGGATAAACTTTTATCCGCTGTCGCCTCACTCGAGGCGCCTTCCAGCTTTATGGAAGGCGCCCTCAAGCCATGGATAAAATTTTCCATGGGCTATAAAAAGACCCCTGGACCTAGGAAATAAATAACAACTCCTATATCCTTATCCTAGCAACTGTCTGAGCGTTTAATGATTGTAAGAGGCTTATCCGCCTACACAAAGGAGACTGTATTTTAGTGCTTTCATTAGTCTTGGATTAACAACCACCTAGGTTGTAACCAAGTAAATCTGGTGCCTTGTCTTTAAGTTTTTATTTTTATTTATTATTATAGTTGCTTTTAATTAGAGTTGAAAGAACGGAAAAGGTTTTTATTTATTTTTTCAGGCGATTCACCCCTCTTGTCGGCTTCGCTGCACCAACAGAAAGTGAAGGCAAAGTTGAAAACCATACAATAAAAGGAAAAATGAAAGCCTTAAAATGCCCTATCATCAACTACTCATGGACATTTGATTGAAGCCCTAAGAATGTGAGATTTAATCTGGGTCGTTCAATTTGAAAAGGTAGTTATCACATCAAATCTCAACAGCCACCTGCTACATCGAATATTTGGTGGCACGAGGGTGTGACATGTGGTAGCAAACCATATGATACATTTATGAGGAGTGGAGACAATCAACAGACTCATGATGAAAAAGCATGCTCGGCATGCTTTGCATTAATGAGAGATGATTTGAATAATTTCAAAGAAATTAAAATAACGTCAGTTGTAAGCTTGGGGCATGGTGGAGAACTAAGGTCCATTCAGGAAAAAGGAGTGGCAGAAGATAACGAACAACCAAGTGTTTCAGGTATTCAAGCTTAGCGGCATCATATCAAGAAGCCGCTAGTCAGAGAGTAAAGAGTTCATAGAGCAACTATGGATGAAGGCAGCAATTGTTTAAGCCGAGCGGTAGCTAAGAAAGCAAAACACCCAGTCAGAAATGATGAGTATAAATAATACTAAGGGTCGAGTCAGTCATATTTGCAGCCTCCTTTGACTAGATTTGGAGGGAAGACTTGTGATATGATGATAAAGATAGACCCCCAAAAATGGGGAAGATCAGTTGGCATGGAGGTCAAAGTCAAGAAAGAGTCAAAGGCACCAACAATAGTAGAGGCGTGCCCAAACTGGCCACATGGCCAGTCGGACGTGAGCGTCGGACTGGGTGTCTCGCTCGGCCGGACTTTGTGTCTCAACCTGGGATAGGTAGGCCATCCTCATTGTTGAGCATTGAGTAACCCGACCTGCATCCTCAGCTGACCGAGGATGTGGGCTGATTGGACACCCTGTTCCTTTACATCCAAGGAAGAGGCTGAGTGAAAATCGGGTCGTCAATGGCGACCCATAGGGCCGAACCAGCGGTCCCCGTGAGTGACGGATGGTTGGCCTAACACGAGTCCCATGTACCAGCCATGTCGTACTCTTTTAGAAGTTTGTGTTGTAAATGACAGAGAATATCCTACAGGGAAATCATGCTTTAGAAGCTTTCAATCTGTCAAATCACAGAGATTTGAGCGTTCGTTTAAGGAAAGGTGTTAGAAGCACTTTATGACCTATCTTTTCTTAGGATTACTTTGGGAAGCATGCAAATGCTTTGAGATACATATGTAAATACAACAGTGATACTATAAAAGGGATCTCCATTTACATGTGAAGGTATGCGATGCTCTATATTTTCACACACTCGTTGCTACAGTCTTCCACTATTTTCTTCTCCTGAATCACGTACTAACTTGAGCGTCAGAGGGCCAACGGTGGGGACTCTTCCCTGACCCGACACTAACGCTCTTTGTGTTACATAGGATAGCGTGGAGTCTTTGTTTGGTCAACAATAGAGACACGTTCCTAGCTAACCACCCTCACCGCTTTCGGACAGGATCAACCTCAATAACATTTATGATAGGTGGAAGCATGGAGCTTCCTTTTTCAACAAAAGTTATATTGCACTCACTAAACCCTAAACTTGGATTAGAATTGAATACAGTGTCGGAGAGGAGGTAGGTTGGAGCCAAAGGCCTGCTGTCGTTCAGTAGGGCTCCATTGAAGTAGGTCAAGAACTGCCTCAAGGCTTTCGGCTGGAGCTCGGAGAAGTAGAGGACCGTATAGAGCTCAGTTAAGTCTCCTAGATCGGGTGCCAAGCGGAGTTGAAGTGTGGTGGAACTGCTAGGGTATGCTGCAATTTACATGAGTTCCTGTGGTGGTTGAAACTGATCATGCATTTGGTTCTGGACCCTCGAATTGGTGGATGTCACACTCCATGAAGGTGGTGTAAAATACCGAAAAGGGTGAATAATAATAAGGAAAAATTTTTGAGATTTTTTGAATTTTTTCGAGAATTTTTCGGAGCTCGTGTGGATGAGTTTACGGGGATAAAAACTAGGCCCCGGGAAAGCTTGTTTAGGCTACCCAATTTAAGCGAGAAAAGTTGAATTTATTTATTCATTTTCTTTTTCTTTTCTTTATTTTCACCGAACTCTTTCCTTTCCCCGCGCGCCGATGCTGCCGAACCCGTGCCCTAACCAGCGCCGCTCAACGGTTTCTTCCCCCACCAGCGTACAAAAACTCGAGCCCAATACTTCATCTCCATTTCGCTTCTTCCCTATCGCGCCGCTCTTCACTGTGCCCTAATTCTTGATCACACTGTCTCGGCCGTGCCTTCTCTACCCGACGACGCTGGCAATTGATAACCATAATTTTACTGTATTATTTTGATTCATATATGCATGGTTTGATGTTGATTTCATAGGTTTAAATCATGGTTACATCACATTTTATGCATTGTATCAATTTTGGACTTAATTACAAATTATCTTATTTTTATGTTATTTGATGCTAATATTTGATTCTTATTTTGTAGGCATCAAAGGATCTTAGATTTGGATCTATTCGAACCGAAATTGTGCTCAAATCAGAGTTCAAACGAGAAGATCAAGCTGCGGAGCATTATGGGTCGTTCATCAAAGATTGGACAGATCTGAACCATCCAGTGAAGATCTGGTCGATCCGACCTAAGGGAGAGTAGATCCAGACCCTAGATCAAAATCAGCACCTTCGGATCGGATTTTGGGTGGCTTTTCATCATTGATCAAGCTCCAAATCGCTCACAGCCATTCATTCAGATCTGGATCAGATTCAAAAGAGAAGCTACAGTAGCATTCTACTTCGTCGACTCCTCCGCGCAGTCCTACGTCATGTGAGCGCCGCCGGTGGATTCCGACCCCTTTCCTTTCTCGGATCATTCTCTCAAGCTTCAACCTCGGTGGAGAGCTTCTCGGCAGCTTCATCCCGATTATCTGGAACCATCGGCGGGTGTTCTCTCTGGAGGAATTTTTATCTCAGCAAGCCTCTGTTTTCGCCAGATTTGGAGGTGTTCCTCCAAATCTGAGCTCCGATTCCATTTAGCAACGTTCGGCTGTGGTCCTCAAGCGTTACTAAGCTTCTTCCGATGACCATCCATAGACCACAACCTCCATCTAGATTCTGAGACCAGATTTTCAGATTCAGGCCATTTATGGGGTTTAAGTTTGTTCTAGCTCATCGAAGGTGGTCCGCCGGCGTAGTTGAGCATACCTTGAACTGAGACGCAGCTGAGATGCTCCATTGAGGTCCAAAGTTGAGTGTTCTCGACTTTGGCACTCTTGTGTGACGGCAAGAGTGTGTAGTTTGTATGGATTGGTTGTGAGTTGGATCAGTTAGGGTTTATTTTCTTTTATTTCTATTTTTCCGGCTTGGCACAGATTACTTTTATGTTTTGTTATGTTTTTAGCAAGTAATTTAGCATTTCATTTCATAGTTGAAGCTTAATTTGTGCTTATTTAATGTTTAGTTAATTGTTTAATATTTAAGTTTTAAGCTATGGTTTATTTGATGCTTTAGATCAGATTTATTTTATGTCTTGTTCTTTTATTCTATGCTTAAGATTAGATTTAATTGCGTCTCACAATTTCATATTTAGTTTAAGTGTGTTGATGGTTTAACTATGACTTAGGGTAACAATGCGTTATGATTTGATCATTGGCATCTAGTTAGGTTTCACTATTGCTTTAGATTAATGTCTTATTTGCAGTGCTTTACTTTTGTTAGATTTAGATTCAAGCTTAAACCCCCATTTTCATGTTAAAACCCTCAAAAATAGGAATAAAATATGATCCTTAGATTACATCCTACCGTTAGTTCCTCGAGGATCGATCTTGGGCTCGTTATTACAACATGATTGTGTAGTAAAGGGGTTCAATGGAAAATACATTGTTAATTTGATTTATGGGTGTGACAGACTTGACATCAAATTTTGGCGTCGTTGCCGGGGAACACATTATAGTGGTGTTTGATAATTTTAGGATTGTTTTTATTTTTGAAAACTTAAAAAATTTTGGTTGTTTCAATTGCTTTCATGTTTATATATCCATGTGTTTGATTTTATTTGTTCCTGAGTCTTCTGGTTTTATTTGCTAGTATTTCAGTGTAAGAACAAGAAATTCTTTTTACCATGGATCCATATTATCAGCATTTTAGAGATTGGAGTCAGAGTTATTATTATCAGCCTCAGACTGGGATTTATGCGCCTGAATATCAGTATGAGGATGTACAAGAACAATTTGCAGAGTCAGTATGGAAATTCAATGAAATTATGCAACAAATGAGTGAGCATCAAGAGCAACAATTTTCAAGGATACAGAACATACAGTTACAATTCGATCAAATTGCATCATCCATCAACCAGTTACAAGCACAAAACTCCAATGAGGAGATGGATAGTAGAGATTCTGTCAGGCCTGACTCTACTTCCATTTATTCACAAGATTTTTCTAGTATTATTTGTGATGATGATGTAGTTGTTCAAATTTCTGATTCTACTGATATTGTTGTTTTAAATGTTGTTGAAGATGAAGGTATTGTTGCAAAAGATGATTTAAGTGTAGGGAATTGCTTACTGGAAGCATTACCTCAAGAATCACCAAGAATTGAAGATGTAAGTGTAGGGACTTGTGCTATAGAGCCAAGCACCCAAGAATCACTACATGAGGTTGAACATTCACTAGAACCAGAACCTGAGCAACTATTTGATGATGGGGAGGTAATAAACACCATTCTAGAACCTTTAGGTACCTTGCAACACGATAAGGTTAGTATTTCTTGTGATTTATCAGAATATGTCATAGAGGTACCATTAATTGAATTTGTAGAATGTGATACCCATTTCGCTTTTTATGAAAATGTTCGAAAGATGTTACCTATCTTTGCTTTTGCAGGACACAATAGATGCTTGAAATGTGTATTAAATTTGAACCGCCTCAGACCTCCGGAGAGAATTTTCAATGGAAAAATGACGAATAAAAAGAATTTAAGTGGAACCACAATTACTCCATTACCGGGGTGGCTACTTCTTTTGAATCTTCTTCAACCACTGGGAATGAAAGGGGAGTTGGTTCTAATTTAACATACTTTTACATTTTAATTCATGCTTTGTGTCTAATAAATTCTTTATACGTTTCTTTGGTTTCATACTTTGCATTTGCACTTTGTTTTTACATTTTGCATTTTATTTCCACATTTGCTTCCATACTTTGCATTTTGTTTAGTACATAGCATTTCATTTGGAATAAAATTCTCCATGAATTGTTTTAATAATATTTTTAAGATGGTAAAAGTTTCTTAAATTTGACCATCAATTTTAGGTCATGTGACATGATTGGATGCTTTTCTTACATGATATTGGTTAATTTGGTAGTGGATTCCAATTTGATTAAATTAAGTTTGTTTGCATAAAAAAATTACCTAGAGAGGAACACTTTAAGCCTAATCTCTATTATATTTTTGTGTGGCATGTACTTACAACAATTGAAACTCTAGAACTTGCTTAGTTTCTTTTCAAAGTCACAATAGCATTTGTGTGCATGGAGATGAAGTATTTTCATTCTTGTTCCTTCGTGATTTCCCATTTCTTTCTCCACAATTTTCTTGAAATATTCTCATCTAGCATTCTAATTCTTGTTCATCTTTGCTTGTTATTCTTCTTTTATTGAGAGTTTTGGTTGAATCCTTGATGAGTTAGATTGTTAAGATGGATAAGGTTTTAAGTGTGGGGGAAAGATTATGAGATGATAAATATTTTGGAACAATTACTTAATTATGGAGTTGCTTAGTGAAATTTTTGAAGCTGAAATTGTGTATACTGAGTTGTCCCAATTATGTGCCAACTTTTTCTTTTAATTCTCAAATCATTGAGATGTTCAAATAAATGTATTGTATGCTCAATGAAAAATGGTGTGCCATTCTTTTCAATATTGCATTGAAGTGAAAATCTAGAAAATTTCCTTGGACCAAACTTCTAGCTATAATTCTGGTAATTCTGGAATCTGGGAATTGGAAGTCTGTAATTTTCTATTCTAGGTGTAGATGGCTACATTTTATTACCTCAATAGTTGAACTCAATACCTGCATTTATATGATTGGAATCTGAAGCCATGACTTTGCTGCTGGATGTTGCCAATAAATTTCAGAGGATTTAAGATGAAACTAATCTAACAAGTTGAATTTGTTGAGCTGGTGTAAAGTTGAGCTGTGGACTAATTATCTGTCATGCATAGAATTTTGAAGTTTGAAGTTGATTTTGATACAAATGTTTGTGAGAAATCCATTTGCCAATTCTTATCAGTAGAAAGTTAGATCAAGAGAAGATTTCCTTGAACTTAAATTTTTGAACTTGAATTCTAAAACATGGATTGAATTTGATTCATAACTCTAGATTTCAACATCATTGCTGAAGATTCAATGATTTTGGAATTCCTTCCATTATTTGGACTTCAAATTCTGAACTGCAGAACTTTACTGCACTACTAGACAGTAAGGATACTATCTACAAGCTATATCAAGAATAGAAGTAAACCACAAAGTTTGTAAACTGTTCAATTCTGTTCAGTACAGATAGCAAAAAAGGAAATGAGAAAAACAGAGAATCAGCTTTAATTCTAAATCTGGAAACCAGAATTTCAGAAGTCAAAAGTTGTTGTTGGTGCATCTCAATTCAAAGAACCAAATAAATTTAAGTTATTTAAGCTGATGATCTCAGTAACTAGAAGTATCAAAGCTGTTGAAATGTAGTTGCTGAAATTGTTTGGATTTAGGCTGATGTGGTTGGGATTTAGGTTGTTGTCTAATCATAGAAAATGAGACCATTTCCAACCAATCAGAGAAAAAGTAGTAATTGTAAGAGGGGTCCTAAGCTAGTATCAGAACAAGATCAGAATTGGATAAATATCAAAATTCAGATTCAAGGTTTCAGATGTGCCATTTACATTCTGTATTTCAGAATTTCAAAATCAATGAATCCTCACTTCTGAGATATGCATCTGAATATGTTTCTAAAGCCATGAATTACTTGGAAGTTGTAAATCTTTGAGCCTATAATCTAAGTTGATATTACAAATGGCAATGCTGAAATTCCAGAACTTCATGTTGGGTTTTTCGGGCCGCGAAAACCGCTTTTCGCGTCGCGGAAACCCCGAATCACCCAAAGCCGTAGGATCCGTGCAAAGAAAAATTTTGAAAACACGAGTATGAGTTATAAACTACTTTGATCTACAGTAGATCTACAAAGAAAACATTTTACCTTCGATGCGTGCCCTCGCAAAATCCCGCTTGTCCAAGGTACGTGTCGGATCTCCAAAGTATCAAGATAGATACTTCTCTAGTGATATCCACACGAGCGAGGAGTACTCTCTAGCACTCAAGGATGGAGAAGAAAGACCCCAAGTGTGCTAGCACTCTCTCTAGGGCTCTCGGATGGGAATGGAAGAAGAAAGGAAAGCAAAGAAAAGAATACAATACACTCCTCTAAAATTATTACCTTTCTTCTTGGACTTCTTGGATTAACTCACTCAACCACCTTCTCCTCACCATGGAAGTCACGGCAACCTCTAGCCAAGAGAGGGGAGAAGCAAGGAAGAAGATGATAGAATGAATGCACACATAACTCCACAAAATCAAAAACCCCATTTCCATTAGTGTGGCCGGCCACACAATGTAACCCCCTTCATTAATGTGGCCGGCCACATTAAAACCAAGGGAAGAGTGTAACCCCAATGAGGTGGCATACCTCATGAGGTGGAGGTGATGTGGCAAGGATGAGTCATCCTTATGATGTGGCAATACATCAAGTCAAACATGATGTTTCAATTTCTACTTGGTCAAGTCAAACTTGACCAATTGTCTTCCTTGTTGAGTTAAATCCAACTTTTGATTCAAGTCAATTTTAATTTAATGAATCTCAATTCATTAATATAAATTAACTCAATATATCAAATCTAAATTAGACTCATTCAACAATTGAATCTAATTGAGTCTAACTCAATAAGTCTAATTTGAATCCAATTGGTTCATCATAAGAACCCAATCCAATTGGTTCATCATATGAACCTAATCTCCATCCACTTGTTCTTTGTGTGTGACCCAACAGGTTCTTGTAACGTTGGCAATGTTTCTAAACTCCTTTAGAAACATAAGCAATGAGCGACATCTAGCAATACATCATTGCTACCCAAGTTACAAGAATGTTGAGATCCAACATCACCTTGTGACTCCTCACAATATATGACAAGTGTCCTTCTATCATAGACATCTAGATTGATCAATGTGAGGCATAGACCGTGTCATCCTCTGACCAATCTAAATCTTGAACTCCAAGTAGACTCACTCAATCAAATGAGCTCAATATCTCATATTGACTCATTTGGGTATGGCCATACACTTCGTGGTCTTACTCTATCAAGAATATCGATGTCGCTCCCGTCATATGGGAGGGATAGATCCCATCTACATCACTCACATCCCTCTGCATAATTCGTTACATACCCAGTAATCGCCTTTATAGTCCACCCAGTTACGGGTGACGTTTGACGAAACCAAAGTACATAACTCCTTATGTAGGGATCCATGGTGACTTCAGGTCTAAGGACTAATAGTCATACTAATAGCCACATGAGAAAGTATATGACACTCATATAACGATCCATGATACTTTCTCATGGCGGGTCATTCAGTATACATTCTCTAATGCATACCCATGTGTCAGCTTGATATCTCTATATCCATGACTTGTGAGATCAAGTCATCGAGCTGACCTACATGCTAGTCTTATTGTATTAACATTATCCCTGAATGTTAATACTCGACTAGGAATGATTTAGAGTAGTGTTCCCTATATCATCTCACTATCGATTCAACTAATCGATTGATATAGGTATGAACCTTCTACTCAAGGACGCTATTATACTTAGTCTATTTGGCACTAATACAAATAAGTATAATAACCAAACAAATACCTTTATTAATATACAAGAATATGATACAATGAGTCCATACAATCATCAAATGATTGGCTCTAGGGCTCTAACTAACAATCTCCCACTAGCACTAGTGCCAATCAGTATAGGCTCTAAGGCCTAATGACCTAGTGTGACCATCATGCTTCCTCTGTGCCAAAGCCTTGGTCAAGGGATCTGCGATGTTAGCCTCTGTAGGTACTCTGCAAATCTTCACATCTCCTCTATCGATAATCTCTCGAATGAGATGGAAGCGCCGTAGTATATGCTTGGTCCGCTGGTATGAGCGAGGTTCCTTCACCTGTGCTATAGCTCCATTGTTGTCACAATAGAGCTCAACTAGGTCAGCGATGCTAGGAACCACCCCAAGTTCAGTGATGAACTTGCGGATCCAAACTGCCTCCTTTGCTGCCTCTGATGCAGCAATATACTCGGCCTCTGTTGTAGAATCAGCTACTGTGTCCTGCTTCGAACTCTTCTAGCTCACAGCACCACCATTTAAGCAAAACACGAACCCCGACTGCGATCTATAGTCATCCTGGTCGGTCTGGAAGCTAGCATCACTGTAACCCTTTACAGCTAGCTCATCATTGCCTCCATATATCAAGAAATATTCTTTAGTCCTTCTTAAGTACTTAAGAATATTCTTGACCGCTATCCAGTGACTTTCACCTGGATTTGACTGGTATCTGCTCGTCATGCTCAAAGCATACGAGACATCAGGTCGAGTACATAGCATGGTGTACATGATCGATCCTATGGCTGAGGCATAAGGGATCTGATCCATACCGTCTCTCTCCTCTCTAGAAGAGGGACCTTGAGTCTTCGAAAGACTCACGCCATGTGACATCGGCAGAAATCCCTTCTTGGAGTTCTGCATGACAAACCGAAGGAGTACCTTGTCAATGTATGTAGTCTGACTTAGGCCAAGCGATCTCTTAGATCTATCCCTATAGATCTGTATCCCTAGAATGCGGGATGCCTCACCTAAGTCCTTCATTGAGAAGCAACTCCCTAGCCAGGTCTTGACAGACTGAAGCATAGGGATGTCCTTCCCAATGAGTAGTATGTCATCCACATACAATATGAGGAAGACAACTATATCTCCTACAACCTTCTTGTAGACACAAGGCTTATCTTCGTTCTTGATAAAACCAAACTATTTGATTGCATCATCAAAACGAAGATTCCAGCTCCGAGAAGCTTGCTTGAGTCCATAAATGGACCTATGCAGCTTGCATACTCTGCTAGTATGCTGTGGATCTACAAAACCCTCAGGTTGTGTCATGTACACATCCTCGAGCAGGTTTCCATTCAGAAATGCAGTTTTGACATCCATCTGCCATATCTCATAGTCACGGTAGGCTGCAATAGCAAGCATGATCCGAATGGACTTAAACATCGCTACTGGAGAAAAGGTTTTATCATAGTCAATACCATGAATCTGCTTGAAACCTTTAGCTACCAAGCGACCCTTATAGATAAGTCCATCCATGTCAGTCTTTCTCTTAAAGACCCACTTGAACCCAATGGGTTTTACCCCTTCAGGTGGATCAACCAAAGTCCATACTTGGTTGGTGTACATGGATTCCATTTCGGATCTCATGGCCTCTATCCATTTCTCGAAATATGGTCTCAACACAGCTTCCTGATAGGTGGTAGGCTCATCCTCTATGAGCATAACGTCATCATGGTCAGACAAGAGAAATGAGTATCTCTCAGGCTGACGACGTACCCTATCAGACCTGCGAAGAGGTATGTCTACTTGAACCTGTTGTTGTTCCTCAACTCCTTGTGGAACATCATCCACAACACTTTGTGGCTCCAGTTCAACTTCCATCGAGGCTTCAGTGCTAGTATTCGCATCTTGAACTTCTTCAAGATCGAACGTGCTCACACTAGTCTTTCTAGAAACAAAGTCCCTTTCTAGAAAGACCCCAGTCTTTGCCACAACTACCTTGTGCTGATTGGGAATGTAGAAGTAATATCCCTTAGTTTCCTTGGGATATCCAATGAAAAAGTACTTGTCGGATTTGGGTCCTAATTTGTCTGAGACTTGACGTCTAACGTAAGCCTCACAACCCCAAATCCTCATGAAAGACACCTGGGCATCTCTCCCAGTCCATATCCTATATGGTGTCTTTATCACGGCCTTTGATGGAACTCGGTTGAGTATGAAAGCTGCCGTGTCTAGAGCATATTCCCATAGATATATCAGAAGATCTGTGTGACTCATCATAGATCATACCATATCTAATAAGATACGATTCCTCCGTTCGGATACACCATTCCACTGTGGTGTTCCAGGAGGAGTGAGTTGGGATAGAATCCCACACTCAGCTAGATAGTCACGGAACTCATGGCTAAGGTATTCTCCACCTCGATCGGATCGAAGTATCTTAATACTCTTGCCAAGCTGGTTCTGTACTTCATTCTTGAATTCTTTGAATTTTTCAAAGGATTCGGACTTATGTGTCATTAAGTACACATAACCGTATCTACTGAAGTCATCAGTAAATGTGATGAAGTACCTATAACCGCCTCTAGCAGCGACATTGAAAGGGCCACATACATCACTATGTATGAGTCCTAACAAATCAGTCGCTCTCTCGCTGTGCCCACTAAAGGGAGTCTTGGTCATCTTGCCTCATAGGCATGACTCGCAGACCTCATATGATTCAAATCAAATGAGTCCATCATACCATCCTTATGGAGCTGGGATAAGCGCTTGTCATTTATATGACCTAAGCGACAGTGCCAGAGATAGGTGTGGTTCATATCGTTCGATTTGAACCTCTTGGTACTAACGTTATAGATAGAGCTCTCAAGGTCTAGAATATAGAGTCCGTTCATCAGAGGTGCACTACAATAGAACATATCGTTTAAATAGACAGAACAACATTTGTTCTTTATTATAAACGAGAACCCTTTCTTGTCCAAACAAGAAACTGAAATTATGTTCTTAGTCAAGGCAGGCACATAACAACAATCATCTAATTCTAGTACAAGCCCAGAGGGAAGAGATAGATGATAAGTTCCTACAGCAATAGCTGCAACTCGTGCTCTATTGCCTACTCGTAGGTCTATCTCACCCTTCGTCAATGCCCTGCTATTTCTCAGCGCTTGTACATTAGTACAAATGTGCGAAGCACATCCGGTATCTAATACCCACGATGAAGAAATAGAGAGGTTGACTTCTATAACATGTATACCTGAAGTAGAAATCTTATTTCTCTTCTTCGTAAGATCTTCCAGGTATTCTTTGGAGTTCCTCTTCCAGTGCCTTGCTTGTCCTTGATATAGGTGACAAAGATGTTCAACCATATCGTAAGCGCTCATCAACTCATGTTGCTTCTGAAGCTCAGAGTTCATGGTTGCGAGCATAAGACAGGACACATCTAATGCGTCATCTTGATGCTTCTTGTAAGCATCCCGGTCAGCTCGCGTGGCAGTGGCAGGAGGAGCCTCCGGAATGGGCTGCTCCAGAACGTACAGTTTACGTTCCTGAGTGAGAACTATTCTCAGGTTCCTGTACCAGTCCAGGAAATTTGCTCCGTTGAGCTTGTCCTTCTTAAGGACAGAACGCAGGGAGAAAGAGTTCGTATTCGACGTCATGGTTATCTACAACAGAAAATTTACAGAAATAAATATCATATTCTTTTAAAATCATTTAATTAGGCCTTTAATTAAATGATGCTCCCACTAAATTCTATAATTCTTGTGGGACAAGATCCACATCATACTAACCCTTGAGTTAGCTTTGGCTAATACGCCCAAGGCTTAGTATGATCGGTAGGTAACGATTACCAATTACATCTCTATGCAACTCTTGTTTATAGAATCAATATCCGCATTTATATTAAAACTCGAGTTAGCTTTGGCTAATACGCCCGAGAGTTAATATAGATGTGATTTTGACCTATCTTTTCGAACCGTTAGAATAATGCCTATAGTTGACTCGATCCAACCGAGTAACTAGGAATACTCAATCTAATTGAGTTTGTATTCACCCATGCGTTGATAGGCGGGACCAAGATTGTCCCTCCGTACCCTACCAAGATAATATGTATTGCTCTGCTTTGGCAGATTCAACAATACATGTGATCGAGGTAGTGATAGGTATCACGACACGGTTAGGCATTTAGAGTTGGTTCGATCGAGATCTAATCTAATCGAAAAGGATGCATCTTGTACATGACTTAGATCTAATTTAATCGCAAGGGTGCATCATGTGCACGACTTAGATCTAATCTAATCGTAAGGCACTAATTAATTAATTACTTATTAAACATGCATCATATACATAAGCAATTAACTAATTAATATATTTGTGATTTAGTCATGGCCCTACTACGATCTTCTCAAGCCAATGAGAAGATCGAATGGTCAACCTAGGGTCAACAGCTTCTCCAAGCTCCTCCCTTTGACCACCTTGTGTTGCTCGTGCCCGCCTCGGAACTCCGTCTCGTGTGGACCCTCCACCGCTCCAATTTGTACATTACAATTTGAAACTCAAGTTACATTCGAGTCTAAATCTAATTTACAATAAGAATATAAGAGAAAGGCACGACGCGCAGGTCGCGGAAAAATAAAACATACAACACGCGCAAGCACATAACGGCACGTAGGCCGTATTATGAATTACAACACAATCCAATCATATTGGGTTTTTGGGCCATGACTATCACAAAATTAATATATAATTCAAAATTATATATTTTCATAATTTTCTATAATTTTAAAAATAATTTTTACAATTTTTACGAGTAAAATTTCCCGGCGGTCCCGTTTAGCGGTTCCGGGCGCAATCGCGGAACGAATCCCCTTGCGGGGCCAGGGGCAGCGCCCCTACCCGCGATCTAACTATCGCGAGGGTTCCTTTGCGATCCAACAGCACCTAAACCCGCTGTCCCAAAACGATTTGGGCCGAGACATTGTCGTTTCGGAAAAATCTTCCCGGCGGGTTCATTTTTAGCGATTTCGGGTGCAATCGCGGAGCAAATCCCCTTGCGGGGTTAGGGGCAGTACCCCTACCCATGATCTAACCATCGTGAGTTGCTCCTTTGCGATCTAATGGCACCCAAGCCCGCTGTCCCAAACGGATTTGAAGCAAAACGAAGCCGTTCTGGAAAAATCTTTCCGGTAGCCGAAGCCTACAAGTGCCGAGACACTTGTGCTTCGCGTCTATGGAAAAATTACCCATAAAAACTATAAATATCATAATTTTACAGAAAATTACAAAAACTTTAGTTTTCATAAAACCAAAAATTAAACTCGTACAAGCCTTGCACGTGGCTCTGATACCACTGTTGGGTTTTTCGGGCCGCGAAAATCGCTTTTCGCGTCGCGGAAACCCCGAATCACCCAAAGGCATAGGATCCGTGCAAAGAAAAATTTCGAAAACATGAGTACGAGTTATAAACTACTTTGATCTACAGTAGATCTACAAAGAAAACATTTTACCTTCGATGCGTGCCCTCGCAAAATCCCGCTTGTCCAAGGTACGTGTCGGATCTCCAAAGTATCAAGATAGATACTTCTCTAGTGATATCCACACGAACAAGGAGTACTCTCTAGCACTCAAGGATGGAGAAGAAAGACCCCAAGTGTGCTAGCACTCTCTCTAGGGATCTCGGATGGGAATGGAAGAAGAAAGGAAAGCAAAGAAGAGAATACAATACACTCCTCTAAAAATATTACCTTTCTTCTTGGACTTCTTGGATTAACTCACTCAACCACCTTCTCCTCACCATGGAAGTCACGGCAACCTCTAGCCAAGAGAGGGGAGAAGCAAGGAAGAAGATGATAGAATGAATGCACACATAACTCCACAAAATCAAAAACCCCATTTCCATTAGTGTGGCCGGCCACACAATGTAACCCCCTTCATTAATGTGGCCGGCCACATTAAAACCAAGGGAAGAGTGTAACCCCCATGAGGTGGCATACCTCATGAGGTGGAGGTGATGTGGCAAGGATGAGTCATCCTTATGATGTGGCAATACATCAAGTCAAACATGATGTTTCAATTTCTACTTGGTCAAGTCAAACTTGACCAATTGGCTTCCTTGTTGAGTTAAATCCAACCTTTGATTCAAGTCAATTTTAATTTAATGAATCTCAATTCATTAATATAAATTAACTCAATATATCAAATCTAAATTAGACTCATTCAACAATTGAATCTAATTGAGTCTAACTCAATAAGTCTAATTTGAATCCAATTGGTTCATCATATGAACCCAATCCAATTAGTTCATCATATGAACCTAATCTCCATCCACTTGTTCTTTGTGTGTGACCCAATAGGTTCTTGTAACGTTGGCAATGTTTCTAAACTCCTTTAGAAACATAAGCAATGAGCGACATCTAGCAATACATCATTGCTACCCAAGTTACAAGAATGTTGAGATCCAACATCACCTTGTGACTCCTCACAATATATGACAAGTGTCCTTCTATCATAGACATCTAGATTGATCAATGTGAGGCATAGACCGTGTCATCCTCTGACCAATCTAAATCGTGAACTCCAAGTAGACTCACTCAATCAAATGAGCTCAATATCTCATATTGACTCATTTGGGTATGGCCATACACTTCGTGGTTTTACTCTATCAAGAATATCGATGTCGCTCCCGTCATATGGGAGGGATAGATCCCATCTACATCACTCACATCCCTCTGCATAATTTGTTACATATCCAGTAATCGCCTTTATAGTCCACCCAGTTACGGGTGACGTTTGACGAAACCAAAGTACATAACTCCTTATGTAGGGATCCATGGTGACTTCAGGTCTAAGGACTAATAGTCATACTAATAGCCACATGAGAAAGTATATGACACTTATATAACGATCCATGATACTTTCTCATGGCAGGTCATTCAGTATACATTCTCTAATGCATACCCATGTGTCAGCTTGATATCTCTATATCCATGACTTGTGAGATCAAGTCATCGAGCTGACCTACATGCTAGTCTTATTGTATTAACATTGTCCCTGAATGTTAATACTCGACTAGGAATGCTTTAGAGTAGTGTTCCCTATATCATCTCACTATCGATTCAACTAATCGATTGATATAGGTATGAACCTTCTACTCAAGGACGCTATTATACTTAGTCTATTTGGCACTAATACAAATAAGTATAATAACCAAACAAATGCCTTTATTAATATACAAGAATATGATACAATGAGTACATACAATCATCAAATGATTGGCTCTAGAGCTCTAACTAACACTTCATTCCTGCAGATTTTCATAGATTCAGCATCTATGATTTGAAGTCTGAACTCCTTGGAATCTAGAATCATATTGTTAGGACCAAAAGTAGCTAGAGGGGTGGGGGGGGGGGTGAATAGCTCGTCGCGTTTGCTCGGTGCTTGGCGTTGCTTGTTTCTTCAAGAATATGCAGCGGAAAATACATAAACAAACACAAACACGCTAAAACTAGGAGTTTACTTGGTATCCACCTCCAACGGAGATGACTAATCCAAGGATCCACACCACGCACGCACCCTCCACTATGAAAACACTCCTTTTCGGTAACTACCGAGGGCGGAGAAGCCCTACAAGACTCTCAGTACAAGAAGAAGAAAGGGTAGTAAAGAATAAGCAAAAGCTTACAAGAAATGCAGTAAAAACCCTAGCTTCTTCTTCTTCTCGTTGCAACTCGCCTCTTGACTTGGATGAACCTCCAAGAACCTTCAAGAACTGGCGGTGAGGAGCTTAGAGAGTGCTAGGGAGGAGCTGTGTTGAATCTGGAATGAATCGGTGAAGGTGTTACCGCAGCCATCGAACGCCTGCAGCTATAAACGACGCCAACGGTCGGATCCCGATCGATTCGAATGTTCCCAATCGATCGGGGAGGCTTTGGATCGATCCACGGATCGATCCAGAGCGCCTCTGTGCTCTGGAACGATGCCTCGCGCGAAGCAGCCGCGTCCCAATCGATCCACTGATCGATTGGGACATCTGGATCGATCCACGGATCGATCCAGAAGCTCTCTGTTCGCTGGGACAGGTCTGGATCGATCCACTGATCGATCCAGAGCCTGGATCGATCCACGGATCGATCCAGCACTTGGTTTTTGTCCAAAACCAAGTCCCAAACATCCCTAACCAACATTCGGTCAACCTTGACCTGTTGGTATGTCATGCCTAGCATCTAGTCACTCCCTTGACCTGCTAGGACTCCCTTACCAAGTGTCCGGTCAATCCCTTTGACCCACTTGGACTTTTCTCTGTGCCAAGTATCCGGTCAATCCCTTTGACCTACTTGAACTTTTCTTTCATGCCAAGTATCCAGTCAATCCTTTGACCTACTTGGACTTCCCAGCACCAGATGTCCGATCATCCTTGATCCATCTGGATTTTCCCTTGCCTAGCTTCACTCACCAGGACTTTCACCTAGCTTCACTCACTAGAGTTTTCATCTGCCTAGCTTCACTCACTAGGACTTTCATCTGCCTAGCTTCACTCACTAGGACTTTCACCTGGCTTCACCCACCAGGGTTTTCCATCTGCCTAGCTTCACTCACTAGGACTTTCACCTGGCTTCACTCACCAGGATTTCCATCTGCCTAGCTTCACTCACTAGGACTTTCACCTGGCTTCACTCACCAGGATTTCCATCTGCCTAGCTTCACTCACTAGGACTTCCTTCTGCCTGGCTTCACTCACCAGGACTTTTCTTCTGCCTAGCTTCACTCACCAGGACTTTCATTTTGCCTAACATCCCAGTTAGGACTTCCCAGTCAAGTATCCAGTCAACCTTGACCTACTTGACTCTTCTTCAATCAATATCTTATTGTCAAACATCTAAACCCAAACCAAGACTCAGCTTGGTTACCCAGGTCAACCTTGACCTGAGGGATATTGCACCAACAATCTCCCCCTTTTTGATGTTTGACAATACCACAATAACACTTACAATCCCATATGTAAGTTAGGCTAATCCCATAGCCTCCTTCTTCATGCCACTAGGTAATGAAAGCATAAATTAAGCTCTTCATTCTCCCCCTAAGAGGGCAAACTCCCTCTAGGTAATGAAAGCCTAACTTACTCCCTTTCATGAGTCCTTTCATTCTCCCCCTATGACCTTCCCATAGGTAATGAAGGACTAAGCTTAACCATACATTCTCCCCCTATTGGCACACATCAACCCATCGTTGGACACACATCAACCTATGCTCAAATTCTGGGCACACTTCAACAAATCCATTTGTTGAAGACTCTCCCCCTGAAGAGTTGCTCATCGTTGTTCACAAGATCACTCGTTGTGATCAACACGATAATGAAGGTCTCATACCCTTCATTTATCCTTAACTTCTCCCTCAATGTAGACAACTACCCAACCTTGAGCATTATCTACCACTCGAGTGTCCACTTGAAATAATGAGGATATCCACTCCCCATTTTTCCCCATTTCAAGTTTAAATGCTCAACCTTGAGCAAGTCCACAATAGAAGGTTAACCACCTTCCAAGGTTCATGAAAAATAATTTTCATGTCTTTAAAGAGTCCCTCCCCCTAAAGACATGGTGGTAACTTCTGTCATTGCACCAACAATGACTTGGTATCCCTAAAACATTAGGAAACCCAAATTTGGAAGTTTTGAGGTTCAAATATTCAAAATTTGAAACAACCTCAACCTAAACTTCTACTTAGTCTTCGTTAACCAATCCATCCTTGTTTTCAACATGAAAACACCCTTTGTATGTATACAAATGTATTTAAGGGGTTTGAAATGGTTACCTAGACTCAAAGAGGTTCAAAGATGCTGAAATCAGGCCTTCCCAGCCAAAATCAGCAACTTGGATCGATTGGAGTTGGGTTCCAATCGATTGAACCTTTCTGAATCGATCCACGGATCGATTCAGACTCCCTGGATCGATCGGCTGATCGATCCAGCGAGCTTCTGCTCGCGGGAATTGCCGTTTGAATCGATCCATGGATCGATTCAGGAACTCCAATCGATCCATGGATCGATCGGAGCTCTGATAGTTGCTGAAATTCCATTTCAGTCAACTTCAGAAACCCCTAGAAAATTCTACAAAAATCCAAAAATTATGAAATTTCGTGTAGACATTATTTAGGGCATACTTAATCATGGAAAAATAGTTTTCTATGAAAATACATCATATTTTCAAAGATTGACACAAACTTGAAAACTTGCAAAAACTTTAGTGTTTTTCTTCAAGTTTGTGTCTAACTATTCAATGGTGATTACTATCAAAAGATAGCCTTCACCAAGGTTTTCCAAAAACATTTTAAAAACATTTTCAAAACCAATATCCCATCATATTCCTTGGGCATAATGCACATGACTTGTACATTAGCTTTCCCAATGATGGGAAAACACATAACTATGTGTTTTGATGAATTTAAAACTCAAAGGAATGCACTAAATCAACATCTTGAGCTTTGTTCATCATCCTAACATCTCACTTGTATATAATATGCACTAAAACACATACAAGTCACCTTAGAGGTCTTTGTGAGATGTAAAATTTGGTTTTGCCCTATTCTAGGGATCATGCATATCTATCTAGGCATTTTAGAAATGTTAGACATCCACCTAGGATGTCACTTGTCAATAAGTGTCGTTAAATGCCATTCGTCCTTAATTACAAGGAATTAAACTTAATGCATGATTATGTTATGGCATACATCAAAATAAAATAGCTTTCAAAAGAAAGATTTCTATAACTACATGATGTATGTATGGCATGACATGGTATTTTTGTATTTTTCATGATAAGTCATGAATGCAAAATCCAAATAAGATAAAATATGATGTCATGGCATATTATGAGCAAACAATCATGGCATGGTTTAGCATAAATAAAATATACCTAGATTACCTATCTAAGTATCATTAATCTTAGCTAATCCTAAAACTTAAACCCTAGATTGCCCAAAGTGCTTCAAGAGAGTGCCAAAACCTAAGTTTGCATTTCTTATTCCCTTGATTAATTTATGCCAATTAAAATAAACATGTCCTCAAATGTTGGCATATTCCATTTTTCCTCAAGAGTAGCACTTTTAAATTTAAGGCCCGGATTGCCTTAAATTGCCTAAGAACATACCAAAAACCCAACTTGATAGTTCTTATGAATTTTCCAATATGTGCCATTTAAGATTAAAATCAATTCTTCCACCATTAGGCACATTTTACTCTTTCAAGGAGTAATCAATAATTCCATTTCATTTTCAAAGGTTAACAAAAACCTTGAAAATGCTCCTTGAGTGTCAATTTCCTCAAAGTTGGGTTAACTACCCTTCTAATCGGAGTTGACACTCTCTAACCCATCTATGGGGTAGAGAAGATGCTCCTAGGAACCCAACACCTATTGGTGCTCCTTGGATGCTCTAGGTACTCACTAGGATAACTTCCCTAGATACCTTCCTAGTGACCTTGTTGGGCTTCTTAGAAGCCTTGGTCACATTTTCTAGGTCAACTCTAGGGATAACCTCCCTTGTGACCTTGTTTGTGACTTTCTTAGACTTCTTAGAAATCTTAGTCACATTTATTGCAAAAATACTCTTAGGGATGACTTCCCTAGTATTCTTGGCTTGACCACTAGACCTAGGGTTTGTTCCATAACTATATGGAACTCTATGGTAAGAGGGCACATCCTTCTTAGCCTTTGGTTTGTATCCCAAACCTCTATGGCCATTGGATGGCTTTTGTACCCCTAAACCTAGGTTATGCTCATTTTGCCCTAATAGGATATTTTCCATCCTTTTTAGGGTCTTTTCCATTTTATCAAGCCTTGATCTCAAGACTTGATTTTCTATCACTAAGTCCTTAGTTTTTGGTTTTTCATTTGATCCATGAGCATTTTTGTTTCTAGGCTTGTATCTTACATCCTTAGAGTTATCGCCTAGGTTTTTACCTACATTCCTAGCCTTAGGGATAGTAGTTTTGGCATGTAGGGCCACATGCTTTTCCTTAAAGCCCTCATGCTTCCTATTCTTATGGTAAATCGCATTAAAATGATAAAAGTTAGAACTATCATGCTTTTTACCATAATGTAAAGGGTTAGGCTCAATAAATGTTACCTTCTTCTTTACCTTGGAGGCTCCCCCTTGCCTAGTGCCTCCTTGAGCCTTGACCACCTTCTTCCCCTTGGGGCATTGACTTCGGTAATGCCCCTTTTGATTGCAAGAGAAGCATATAATATGCTCCTTGCTCTTCTTTGTGTTGGGAATGATCTCCTTGGGCTTCGCCTTGCCCTTTGTGCCACTTGGCCCTTCTTCTTGGCCAATTTAGGGCACTTGCTCTTGTAGTGCCCATGTTCCCTACACTCAAAGCATATAATATGATTTTTATTATTAATTGAAATATTTATACCTTTGCTTGTAGGGGTGGCATCTTTTTCTTTGGATCCGGAGGTAGAAGCTTCCTCTTGATCGGACCTTGATTCTCCTCCATTTGGTTTTTCTTGACTTGTGGAGGTAGACGCTTCTTCCTCCTCTTCTTCTCTTGACCCGGATGTAGAAGCTTCTTCTTCTTCTTGATCCGGTGTCACCAAGGATTGCTCCCCCTCAATCCTAGAGGTGGAGGCTTCATCATCTTGAATGTGAAACAAGGAGTATGCTCCCTCCTTGTTCCCTTCGGTGCATTCCCTTGAGGATGAAGCTTCTTGGATTTCCTCTTCTTCGGAGGTTGAGTATCTCTCAACCTCGGAGTCCTCCTCTTGGTCTTGATCCAATGAGTCGCCCTCTTTGGATTCTTCTTGATTTGATACAGTGGAGGGGATCTCATGAATTCTTGCCAATTTGCTCCAAAGCTCCTTGGCATCTTCAAACTCTCCAATTTGTTCCAAGATGTTGCTTGGCAATAAATTGACCAAAAGCTTGGTCACTTTGTCATTGGCCTCACATCTTTGAATTTGGTCTTTGCTCCACTTGCTCCTTTTGAGTACTTTGCCCTTGGAATTTGTGGGAGCTTCAAAACCTTCCATGAGAGCAAACCATTGCTCTATCTCCATCATAAGAAAATTTTCAATTCTTGATCTCCAAGAATCGAAGCTTGCCGATGTGTATGGTGGAGCCACCCTTGTGTCAAATCCAAGTCCATCTTGGAATTGCATCTTGAAGTTGAGCTTGATAAAGTCTTGAACTTGAAGAATTTGCTCCAACTTCTTCACCCTCTAGCTTTTCTTGATATGCTTGACCCTTCCGGCGATGATTCCGGTGAAGAGCGGCCTCGCTCTGATACCACTTGTTAGGACCAAAAGTAGCTAGAGGGGGGGTGAATAGCTCGTCGCGTTTGCTCGGTGCTTGGCGTTGCTTGTTTCTTCAAGAATATGCAGCGGAAAATACATAAACAAACACAAACACGCTAACACTAGGAGTTTACTTGGTATCCACCTCCAACGGAGATGACTAATCCAAGGATCCACACCACGCACGCACCCTCCACTATGAAAACACTCCTTTTCGGTAACTACCGAGGGCGGAGAAGCCCTACAAGACTCTCAGTACAAGAAGAAGAAAGGGTAGTAAAGAATAAGCAAAAGCTTACAAGAAATGCAGTAAAAACCCTAGCTTCTTCTTCTTCTCGTTGCAACTCGCCTCTTGACTTGGATGAACCTCCAAGAACCTTCAAGAACTGGCGGTGAGGAGCTTAGAGAGTGCTAGGGAGGAGCTGTGTTGAATCTGGAATGAATCGGTGAAGGTGTTACCGCAGCCATCGAACGCCTGCAGCTATAAACGACGCCAACGGTCGGATCCCGATCGATTCGAATGTTCCCAATCGATCGGGGAGGCTTTGGATCGATCCACGGATCGATCCAGAGTGCCTCTGTGCTCTGGAAACGCGCCTGGATCGATCCACGGATCGATCCAGCGCTTATCGCGCGAAGCAGCCGCGTCCCAATCAATCCACTGATCGATTGGGACATCTGGATCGATCCACGGATCGATCCAGAAGCTCTCTGTTCGCTGGGACAGGTCTGGATCGATCCACTGATCGATCCAGAGCCTGGATCGATCCACGGATCGATCCAGCACTTGGTTTTTGTCCAAAACCAAGTCCCAAACATCCCTAACCAACATTCGGTCAACCTTGACCTGTTGGTATGTCATGCCTAGCATCTTGTCACTCCCTTGACCTGCTAGGACTCCCTTACCAAGTGTCCGGTCAATCCCTTTGACCCACTTGGACTTTTCTCTGTGCCAAGTATCCGGTCAATCCCTTTGACCTACTTGGACTTTTCTTTCATGCCAAGTATCCAGTCAATCCTTTGACCTACTTGGACTTCCCAGCACCAGATGTCCGATCATCCTTGATCCATCTGGATTTTCCCTTGCCTGGCTTCACTCACCAGGACTTTCACCTAGCTTCACTCACTAGAGTTTTCATCTGCCTAGCTTCACTCACTAGGACTTTCATCTGCCTAGCTTCACTCACTAGGACTTTCACCTGGCTTCACTCACCAGGGTTTTCCATCTGCCTAGCTTCACTCACTAGGACTTTCACCTGGCTTCACTCATCAGGATTTCCATCTGCCTAGCTTCACTCACTAGGACTTTCACCTGGCTTCACTCACCAGGATTTCCATCTGCCTAGCTTCACTCACTAGGACTTCCTTCTGCCTGGCTTCACTCACCAGGACTTTTCTTCTGCCTGACTTCACTCACCAGGACTTTCATTTTGCCTAACATCCCAGTTAGGACTTCCCAGTCAAGTATCCAGTCAACCTTGACCTACTTGACTCTTCTTCAATCAATATCTTATTGTCAAACATCTAAACCCAAACCAAGACTCAGCTTGGTTACCCAGGTCAACCTTGACCTGAGGGATATTGCACCAACACATATTACTATTGTTAATTCTCTGAAATGCTGGAACCTGGGGATTTAGAAACAAGGATTTTAGAAATAAAACTTAAACTCTGAAATTTCTAGAATTTAATTTCTGAGAATTGAAGAAAGTTAGCACATGAATTGGCACTGATTTTCTGTCAATTATTGTACAATGGATTGATAGTTACAGCTAATGCAATAGAGATGCATATCTCCAGCTGAGTGGTATTGAGTGTTAGCTGCAAAAGTAAGATAAGAAAAGAAGTTGATTTCTTCAAATGAATACAATAGTTAATCATTTCAGAAATTATTTTATGCCACTTCATGATACTGTCTTCATCAGTATAGCAATCTGAATTTGAACTTCTAACATTCCAGAACCAAATGATACTCTCATCCTAGCTGGATTCTATTTGATTTAAGTTGATGCCACCTCAGAATTTCAATGCCGAAACTTAGGCCTTAATTCTAAAAATTTTGATTTTAAATTCTGAGTTCTGAAGCCACCTCAGAAACTCTTTCATCTGGAGCTTTAATATGAAGAATAAAACCTTGGTATTTTGGGAGCTGCAGCTTTTCAAATTCTTGCTGAACTTTGAACCAAAATTCCAGCAACTAGTTTCTACTGGAGTGGAATGTATTTTTGATGCCAACTGATTGTTGATGAAGTCTATAAAATCAAGAACTGTTGGTTGTAA
This sequence comes from Zingiber officinale, assembly GCF_018446385.1. Lineage (NCBI taxonomy): Eukaryota > Viridiplantae > Streptophyta > Magnoliopsida > Zingiberales > Zingiberaceae > Zingiber > Zingiber officinale. Next base: position 86,108,574 of record NC_056000.1, on the reverse strand, counting down.
AAGTGGTTGGGAGCTGAGTTTCAAGCTGAGCTGCAGCAGTGAGAAAATATACAAGAAATATAGCAAGTTTGTGCCAATTTTTTGACCCATTTTCTAATTAGGAATAAGGGTGAATTCAATTGTTATTAATGTAGTGCTAAAAGAGGTCTACTTCCAAGTTTAACTCTTCATGAATCCGGCCAAGATCTTCTTGAATTTTGAATTCTGAAATTAAGGTTCAGAAAATCACTTTGGTTAGCTGAAAAACTCTGAGTTCATAACCTATACTATTGAATTCCTTGGATCTGATTATTTTCCTGAGAAGCTGAATTCTGATTGTGACAGAAATGAAGCCAATGTAACAGATGGTTTCCTCCTGCAATGTGATGATGTTCATTAAGTTCCTTCTCTTATGTTCATTAAGTTCATTAAACATCTCTGGTTTCAAGTGTGGAGGTTGCATTCTTCAGAACCTTACAAGGCTTTAGAGTTCTGAAGTTTGAGACAAAGAACTCAGTTCTAGGTGTTCCTCCAAATTCCTAGATCTGAAACCCGAATTCTGAAAAGTTGTTTTGTGGAATTAAGTTTAGTAGCATAAATGTTGAGTATCAAATGAAGCTTTAAAATGCCAAGATTCAGTTGATAGCTGTAAAAGATTGAGGAGGAATTAGATGTGGCATTTGAGTCTAGCTAAGGAATTGACATAGAAGATGGTTGCTGATGGACAGGAAACACAAGTGTGAGTTCGAATCTGAATAATTAGAGAAGCTGGAATCAGATTGGTGCAAATATTTTTGGAATTAATTCATGGGATCTGAATCTTAACTAAAGGGGGTTTCTAGTTTAACTAGTAATGTTCTCTATCTGCAGATGAAGAAACAACTGGGAGTTAGTTCAGAAGGATAGAAATGACTCAAAACTGCTGAAATGTAGAAACTGAAACCAGTAATTTCATAATTCTGAAATTGTGATGTTGCAAATTGGTAAGGAGCTAGAAGCTGCTGAAAACTTGTTAAATCCTTCAACAAACCATCCTTCATTCACTCAAAAGCCTTGAAGTTCTTAGGAATTTAAATTCAGAAGATCTGAAGACCTGAAACTATAATGGAAATGGAACCTGCTGGACAGAATACTAATAGCATCAAATTGTTGGATTCTAAAGTTGCCGTAAGCTTTTTAATTGATGTACTTAAGCTAAAACAAGATGGAAATCAAGCTATCATTTGATTTAATGGTTGAAAAAGTTCTAGGGGAATAAATTGTTGAAGCTTGAAGTGAGAAAGCAGAAATTTCAGAATTCTGTGTCCAACTAAAAAAAAACTGAGCAAATTCGAACAATTTGAAATGAATAAAGTATCAAATGCTAACATGGAATTATAGGAATGAACCAGCTCAACAACCCTATACTTACTGCAGAGAACAAAAGTAAAGAACTGAATCTGCATGGTGAAAAATTGCAGAAGTGGAGTGGCACACAAAGAGATATATTTGAACTTAATTTGGCTTTGTTAAGAGGATTTTGGAACTCAATTTCGGTGAAACATTTAGATAGGTTGTGGATTTTTGATAGAAGATGTGAAGTGAGCTCCTTGATACACTATTTTTGTGCCACTGTACCTCCTGGAAACCAGTAATTCAAAATTGAATTGATTTTGAACTCCTTCTATTATTCAAGGAATATGATTCTATTATCGCTATGAGGAAATCAGGAACCTATAGGATTGAATAACCTGAACTGTCCAGATTCTAAATTGATTCTGCATGTTATGGCACTAGGCAGAAATTGGTTCTATAGAGCTGAATTTTGTAACAATTTCCATATCATTAGTCCCTTTTGTTTTCAAGCCTGTTGCTAGTTCTCTGCCTTTGTCTTTTGCATTGTTTCCATGATTATGTATTGCCTGGAGCATTTCTGAAACAGGGAGGGCAGTGGTAACAACTATGGACGGATCTGATTCCTGAGAAGAAAATCTGCATAATTTAAATTAGATACTGAATTTCTTGGGAAGCTTTGTATTGTTGGTGGATTTTTCCTAGCAATCCGTGATAATTTGCTGGTATTTGTTTAACTCACTTAATGGATGCAATTGTTTGGAATCACATTTCCAGAACTTGAGATTAGAATAGCTGGTGGCTGCAGCTTGTGAAATCTGCAGAAATGGGAATTCCATATTTGAAACTTTTAGAAATAAGTTTCATTTCCGTTTATTGTTGATAGCTTGGAATTGTTGGGGCTACGTTTATTGCAGCTAGATTCTACTAGTATTGAATTCTAAGTTGGATGTAGATTTCTGATAAGGGAAAAGATTGTAATTCAGAGCTATTTAGGGTTGCTTACCTGAACCAAAATGTTGATAGATGTTGATTCCTGGAATTTACCAGATGCACTTTAGTAGAATTCATTTGAATTTTAATACCTACTGATTTTATTTGTTTTGTTTAGAATTCTGATATGCTGAAATTGGAAACTCAGAACCAGTTAGTTGATTTGATTCTTTTGCCAAAAACAGAACTGAATCCTTGGAAGGTTATTTGGATAGGGTACATTAGATGTTGGGACAATAAAACAGTAAAGAAGAAAGGAATCTTGCGGTACTGAAACTCTGAAGGAATATTGGTTTGTTTCAGTTCTTGATGAAGAATGGTGATACAAAGAATATGTATCAAGTTAAAGAGTACATGAGAATTGATGAAGACTTCAATTTTGAATAAATCTTCAGGTGAGCACAATTCACCTATGACATTTCATGATTTTTGCAAGAGCTAAGTTAGAGGAAGTAGTTTGCTAGCAATACAGAATTGACTTATGCAAATCTGTGAATGCATTACTGCTATTTGTATTTTCGAAAAAGTTGGAAAATCTGAATATGGAATTGGAAGACTGCATTAATAGAAACATGGATCACGTGGAATTCCAGAAGGTTCATGTTAAAACTCTACAACAAGGATCCAACTTGTAAGCTAGTTCAGAAAGAGACCAAGAAAGTAATCTTGTGCCTTGTCTTAGTGTTGTTATTTACCAGAAATACTACAGAAAAGTCACAGAAAGGAAGAAACAAACAATTCTGCAGAATGGAGAAAGAAATAAAATAGTGGCTAAAGGTGTTTTAACTTTGATTGAATGGAGTTGTATTGTCCGAGACGGCCAAAATTATAAGTGTGGGGGAGGGAACTCCTCTTGGCTAGTTGATGTGAGATTATTTGAGTTTCAAAATGCTGGAATTGAAGTGTGAAAGCTGAATTTGAAGTGAAAAAATAGTGAAAACAGAGAAAAACAGTAAAAAATTTGGCAAGTCAAGAGTGTATCAAAGGTGAAGATAGAGTATCAAGATTTTTTGTTAGCCATCAAATTGAAAGAGAGGTTAGCTTGATATTTTGAATTGGTAACGACAAATGGTATTCATCTCCTTTTGCATCAAATTGGTCAACTCATCAAGTATATTCCTTCAATACTCTCATCTTCTAAAATTTTCATTAAATACTTTTCTTTTGCCAATTTCATTCACTTTAATTGTTCTTCTTGATTTCATCTCAATTCTTGTTGATTAAATTTCTTTTGATTCATGTATGCTATGTTTATAGTGGTGGAGAATTAGAAAATAAGCAAGCTTATGGTAATGAAATGTTGTGAGTTGCATTGAGTGAGCTCCACTTATACATGCTTGAGTTTGAGAGATAGAATAGGTGAATGCCTTGTGAGATTGCAATTTGCTTAATTTTTCAATTGGATTGAAACTACCATACCTACTGATTATTGTTTGGATTGTATTCATGATTGTTTGTGATCTTTAGATGGTCTTAGTTAAATTATTTTTACTATTTTCTAGGTATTCCTAGGGAATTTTTTGTGGAGATGATTTTTAGTTTTCTTTACTTGCACGGGACGTTCAAGACTAAGAGTGGGGGATTTGATAACCATGATTTTACTGTATTATTTTGATTCATATATGCATGGTTTGATGTTGATTTCATAGATTTAAATCATGGTTATATCACATTTTATGCATTGTATCGATTTTGGACATAATTGTAAATTATCTTATTTTTATGTTATTTGATGCTAATATTTGATTCTTATTTTGTAGGCATCAAAGGATCTTAGATTTGGATCTATTCGAACCAAAATTGTGCTCAAATCAGAGTTCAAACGAGAAGATCAAGCTGTGGAGCATTATGGGTCGTTCATCAAAGATTGGACAGATCTGAACCATCCAGTGAAGATCTGGTCAATCCGACCTAAGGGAGAGTAGATCCAGACCCTAGATCAAGATCAGCACCTTAGGATCAGATTTTGGGTGGCTTTTCACCGTTGATCAAGCTCCAAATCGCTCACAACCGTCCGTCAGATCTGGATCATATTCAAAAGAGAAGCTACAGTAGCATTCTGCTTCGTCGATTCCTCCGTGCAGTCCTGCGTCACGCGAGCGCCACCGGTGGATTCCGACCCCTTTCCTTTCTCGGATCATTCTCTCAAGCTTCAACCTTGGTGGAGAGCTTCTCGGCAGCTTTAACCCGATCATCTGGAGCCATCGGTGGGTGTTCTCTCCGGTGGAATTCTTATCTCGGCAAGCCTCTGTTTTCACCAGATTTGGAGGTGTTCCTCCAAATCTGAGCTCCGATTCCATTTAGCAACGTTCGGCGGTGGTCCTCCGGCGTTACTGAGCTTCTTCCGATGACCATTCATAGACCACAGCCTCCATCCAGATTATGAGACCAGATTTTCAGATTTCTGACCATTTATGGGGTTTAGGGTTGTTCTACCTCGTCGAAGGTGGTCCGTCGGCGTAGTTGACCATACCTTGAACTGAGACGCAGTTAAGATGCTCCATTAAGGTCCAAAGTTGGGTGTTCTCGACTTTGGCACACTTGTGTGACGGCAAGAGTGTGTAGTTTGTATAGATTGGTTGTGAGTTGGATCGGTTAGGGTTTATTTCTTTTTATTTCTGTTTTTACAGCTTGGCACAGATTACTTTTATGTTTTGTTATATTTTTAGCAAGTAATTTAGCATTTCATTTCATAGTTGAAGCTTAATTTGTGCTTATTTGATGCTTGGTTAATTGTTTAATGTTTTAGTTTTACGCTAGGGTTTATTTGATGCTTTAGATCAGATTTATTTTATGTCTTGTTCTTTTATTCTATGCTTAAGATTAGATTTAATTGCGTCTCGTAATTTCATATTTTGTTTAAGTGTGTTGATGGTTTAATTATGACGTAGGGTGACAATGCGTTATGATTTGATCATTGGCATCTAGTTAGGTTTCACTATTGCTTTAGATTAATTTCTTATTCACTGTGCTTTACTTTTGTTAGATTTAGATTCAAACTTAAACCCCCATTTTCATGTTAAACCCCCAAAAATAGGAATAAAATACGATCCTAAGATTACATCCTACCGTTAGTTCCTCGAGGATCGATCCTGGGCTCGTTATTACAATATGATTGTGTAGTAAAGGGGTTCAGTAGAAAATACATTGTTAATTTGATTTACGGGTGTGACAGACTTGACATCAGCAATCTCTCCTCTTTTTCCTTACCGTGCCCGTGACCTAGGTCCTCGGCAACCACTTCTCCTCGACACATCCAGTCTCTTCTTCTTCGCCGGCACTTGAGCAAGAGCCGGTTGACTCCCTCTCCTCTCTTTTGTGACCGGCGCAACATTTCCTCTCTTGTGCCCTAGTCGCCGTCGTTGCACGGAGCAGCGCCGCACAGTGCCTTAGTTTCCACTTCTGCCAGTGACACCAAGCCCTAACTGCCGATTCTCCTTCGACACCCTCTACCCTAGCTCCGACCAATCTTTCCTCTGCCCTAGCTCCGATCTTGGAGAGCATCTTGTTGCTATACGGTGATCTTGGAGTGGCTACATTGGTTATAGGCAGAGAGGAGGTGATCAGTGTGAACTTAGAATAAGGTATGTTATGGGATGGTGGAAACCTGGATGTTGATTTCAGACAGGATTCTATATGTTGATAGATTCACTGGTCACTGCATCTTCTTCCTCTATTGTTTTTCAGCGGCAACTCTTTTCCGGCAGCAACCTTTCGGCTTAGAAGTAAGGTAAGGTGTAGAGCATTTGATACATGCTATAGATCATGGTTTTGATTCGATTATTTTAGATAATTGTTCATGTGTAGATTAATTTAGGTTTAGATTTGTTATCTAATGGGTTGATTAGGGATTAGGAAACTAACCCTAATTAACCATTGGATTTAATTTAGGTAGATTGAGGTTATGGTTTAGGGTTTTTCCCTAAATTGTTTTTAAGGATTTTATTTAGCTATTCAATGGGTTGTAGCTAAATAAAAATGTTTATGTTGGTGACACAGGACTTTGATGCGAGACGAGTACTCGACGTTAGATTTGGACCGGATACGATCCTTTCTATTGGAGGCGGGTACTTTGACTTTATGTCATTTGATGTGCATAGTAGTATTTTTAACAAATAGCAATGATTATGTTTCTTATCTGCTTCGGTTGGTCACTACCTGATCTGTTACATGCTTGTTTTGTTTATTTGTTATGCACTTCAAGTTAGTACCTACTTGATTATACATGCTTATAGGGGTAGTGACACAACCATGTTTTTATTATGTTCATGACCTAGGTTTTGATACCTTATCTGGCCTGTGTACCTAGACCATTTATTAGGTCAATTTGTTCTAGGGTACACATTATATATATGCATAGGTTCAGGATATTTTCTATGCTTAGTGTCATGCACCATCTCGCATGATTACATGCTGTGTGATAGTTGTCTCCATTATTGTTGAGCACATCGCCAGTTACATGGATCTGCACACACAACCACTCATGGGTTAGTGGTATTTATCAAGCAGGGTGTGTTGCAACAGGTGCTTTATCGTTGCTCCACTGGTCCACTTATGGGTAGCGTGACGCAGCGTGGTAGCACGTCAGGGATCTCTCCTCTAGACTGGCTCAGGGAGATGAGAGCATTGAGCTCCCCCACTTATGATTGGGGGTAGGAGGATAGGTGTACTCCGACAGCATCCCGTCCACTCGGTCACTCATCAGGAGTAGTGGCGCCAGAGTGCACGGTTGTCACAACCCTACCCACTCGGTCTCACCATCGGGTATGAGATGGCTGACTGGCGTTAGGGGTGACCAGGACATGCCATTGGCATCATATGCATTGATGCATTTATTGCTTGTGTTTGCTACATTTATTTGCTGCATTTGGAATGGATGCATTTGTTTGACATGCATACAGGATTTCTATACCTCTTGAATTGTTATACTTATACCCAGGTCCTGGTTAGTACAGTTCTCTCATGTTTATTTCAGTTGCATTTATCATTCCTATATCAGGAGAATGTACGCATGATTAGTACTAGTTGTTATTTTCTTTATTATGCATATAAGTTGTTACCCGCTGAGGAGTTGACTCAACCCATGGTTATTATTACATTTCAGATTGAGGCTGTCCGGAGAGTTCCAGTCGCTAGTCCCCTGCAGGCCGCGAGGATGTGTTGTTTTCGGACTTTGGTTCTTATTTTCTTATTGCACTATCTAGACTTGTATTAGTTTACTTTATTGATATTGTCGATGAGTTTATATGGATTTGTTTTACTACATGTCTGCCTGGACAGCAGAAGAGGTGGGTGGATTTTGTTTCGTCGTGTTTTGAGTTTTATGGGTGTAGTTGAGTAGGGTTGTTTTTAAGTTTTCTTATCACTGCTTTAGTTTGTTTACTATTAAACTCCATGGATGCTTGGTTATTGTATTTTTATTATCGTTATTGTTCCAGTCATGTTGGCCGAGGTATATGTGGCCCTGAGGACAATGTATAAGTTTCAGATTGTCACCCGTACAAGGAAGATGTTGCTGAAATTTTATTCGGACAGGGACTACCTGGGACGTGACAGGTGGGGTGTCCAATGCGGACCATTTGCGATAATATGGATCATCGGGATACCTGATCCAAGTAGAAATCCCCATGTAGATTCTATGCAAGTTGACCAAAGCGGTGGAGGAGTTGACTTGAGGATACAGAGAAGTTGGAACAGGGCTCAGATCTAATTAAGTCAGAGATGAAAGGAGTTCCATGGCCAGTGTTGGCCAGGCAAACTGAGATCGCCTCAACTGTGGCTTCACTGACAGTTTCAGTGAGGATGTCTTTACTAGGAAGTGTCAGGTTTATGGTCTTCCAGAGGTTGACTCCAAGGTAGAGATCGAATTGAACAAAAGGACTATTCTTGAAGTCGTAGTTCCGTACAAGAAGGTTGCTCTTACCAAGTATTTTGATCCTTGGTTGATTGACTTGAAGGTATAACAATTGCGAGATCCCTCAGGAAAGCTCCGAGCAAGGTAAGAAGGTACGTCAGACTGCGGGACGGCGAAGTTTACGCCCTTGTCGATGAATTGGTCGTCGGAGACATACTGTAGCCCGAAGTTCGACGTAGGAGTTTGGATCAATCCCGCAGTCGATTAAGACAAAGCCTGCAGAAGCTTGAGAGCTAAGTTAATTGCATGGCACATAGATTAGAAATTGGGAGGTAGAATGCATGGGTTGTGTAGCACCTGGCGGCTGTCCCTGAGCTCGAAGGGCGGTGGCCATGCACCATGAGGAAGAGGAGTAGAAGAATCAAAGAGCCGGCTATCTTGTCTTGTGCTGATCAGTACTGTCCCTGAACTCGTGTTAATTCTTCCTTTGCATTAAAAGGTAGCAGCTAGCGGAGAATGCAAATGGATCACCGGCAACAAAGTCAAAATTCAAAGCAGAATTCCTCCTCTTCCTCGTTGCCAAATGGAGGCTGCGAGATTAGAAATTGGTTACATAAATCATCTTTTCTATTTTTTTTTTACACAAACAAAATTCGCTAAGGTCAATTGTTTTTTTATCTTTGCTTCTCAGGAGAGGTTTCCTTCACAATTCAAATCACCTTAGATCAATAGCTAGCATATGTAAGAGGTTGAACAAATCTCACATGGAGGCTCGTGTTGAATTTAATCTCTATTTGGTGGCTCATGCTTTATTTGTAAGTGTGAAGATTTATGCCATAAACAAAAACAAAAACATATTAAGTGATCTAATTAATTTAGAGTGTTTGAATTATTGGATGTACATATTGGCTAATAAGGAATTAAGTCATATATATATATATATATATATATATAGGGAATGATCCTCGTTGGATTAGGTATGCTGATAGATCTCTTTGCTCCCCATCGACAAAGATCAGACTTTGATGTCGTCAACCTAACTCCGAAAGACCAGCCTCTTGCTCTCCTTCCGTAGGATTCCTGAATTCTTGGACAACACAAAAAGACGATGACTTTTCTGCCGCAATTAGGTCCATCGCTTATTTTATGTATTTATGTTTGCTATAAATTCGATGTAACTAAATCCTTGTTCCTTTGTTTTCCTATACTAGAGTTCCCATATGTTCTTGAATTCATGCGGCTTAGGGAAACTTAATCTCAACAAGTAGTATCATAGTCATAGTTGTTTCGTCATTTTCTATGGCATTAAGGTTTAGGCTTTCATTGATTTTGTTGTTCTATGCTAGATTTGGATTTGCTAGTGTAAAATGATGTTTGTTCGTCGAAATATCTAGAAAAGAAAAAACTTAGGAAAAATCAACATGTAAAATATGTAAGTATCCCGTGGTAATTTTGATGTGATCAACCAAGTCAAGTTAGGTCCTGTTGTGGTTTGTTCCTTGTATCTAAGTGTGCAGAAACTTAGGAGCACAGAAAGTCAAGTAAAAGACGCAGCTAACGAGAAAAACTGTACTGGAGAGAGTCGACAGGCTTGGTGCGTCCGAGAGATAAGGCGCTGCGGAAGAGTACGCCTGCGGACGAGAAGGAAACACGTGGTGTTTCCGAGGGACGAGAAGCCGGAGCGGAAGGTTGCTTGAGAAGGCTAAAAAATGAGTTCACGTGAGCCCTATTCCGGATTGCTAAAATCACCCAAGCGAGCGGAGCTAGTGCGGAAGACCCGGACAGAAAGTCAACATGGAGTTGACTTTCTAGTCCGGGTGCCCGGAGCTACTCCAGGTGCCCGAACCAACTTGGTCTCGCCTGTGCACCTCAGCGAGGTACCCCTGCTTAAAGGTGGTCCAGGCTCCCGGACCAAATAAGAGTTTATCTTTCAGTCGTTACATAGTCGTTGCTTCAGATAAACTTTTATCCATACCCAGGTGCCTGGAGCCTTTCCAGGCGCTCGGACCATGCCACGTCAGCAATGGTCAGTTTCGACTAATGGGCTATAAATAGTACCTTGGTCTTCTCCTTTCAGAAAAACACACTTTGTACTTCAATTCCCTTTTAGTTGTTCATTTTTGAGTATTATTTCTGTGTATGAGGTTTCCCCGCCTCTAATGTTCTGTTCGAGAAGGAAATCTTAATAGTGAGCTTACATTCCTTAGAGTAGCAATCCTTTGATTGCCAACTAAGTAAAAATTCCTTTTTCTCGTTGTTTTATTGCTTTATATTTTATTTAAGTGTGTAATTGATAAAGCCCGATCGAGTTGAGAAAAGTATTGCTTGTTTTATTTTGTGCAGGGCAATTCACTCTCCTCTTGCCTACCGCAAGGATCAAATAAGTGGTATCAGAGCCCAACTACTCCAGAAGGACTAATCGCCGATCGAAGCATAAAAGACGATGGTCGGACCGAGCATCTATCCGCTTAAGTTCGAGGGGGAGTTCACGATTTGGAAAAATAAGATGGAGGTATTCTTCAAAACTGACTTTGAATTATTAATAATAATGAAGTATGGTTTTGTAGTACTAAAGGAGCAACAAGGGAAAGACAAAGAAGAATATCAATGGATGAAAAGGAGCAAGCCGGCTTCGTGACAAATTACAAGGTAGAATTTCATATGCTTGATCATTTTACCTCCACAAGAAGTCAACAAGATCGGAGCCTATGAGTCAGCCAAAGAGCTCTAGAATAAATTCCTAGAACTATACGAAGGGACCTCGGAGGCAAAACTTGTGAGACGAGAACTACTCCAGAACCAGATCAGCAATCTCCGGTTAGAAGAAGGCGAAACCGTCACACACCTCCACTCGAGAATCAAAGAACTCATCATCGGACTCACAAATATCGGAAAAAAGGTAACCAACCGAGATTCCCTAAGGTACGTGCTTAACACTTTTCCTAGGACTCCTGAATGGTCAACCCTAGTAGATGCATACTTCATCTCTAGGGACTTAGAGGTAAGTAATTTAGAAGAAATTTTTTCAACTTTTGAAATTCATGAGTCTAGATGTGCAAATTTAAAGGAGTCAAAGCATAATATTGCCTTAAAGACAAAAATAGATGAAGCAAATTCCAAAACATCCCTTGATGATGACGAAACAACATTCATTGTAAGAAAGTTCAAAAGTTTTTAAAACTAATACGTTTAATCAAGTGCAGGCCAAAAGAAGGAAAAGGATAGTAAGGTGCTATCATTACAATGAAGAAGGGCATGTCAAATACAACTACTCAAAACTGAAGAACAAGGATAAGGACAAGGAAAAGGATAAAAGAGTGACTCAAAAGAAGCACAAGAAATCTAAAGGCGACATGGGACGAAACATTTTCATCAGATTCCGACATCGTAGCCTATGCTGGACTTGCATTAATGGAAAGTCACCAAGAAGAAGAAGATGAAGAAAGCTCATCCGAAATAAGCATCGAGAGCATCAATGAAGGGGGAGCAACATCAGAAGAAAGCAACTCAACAAGGGGAGCATCAGATAATGAGATCAACAAGGTAAGTCAGGTACGATCTCTACCTCCTGATAAGTTATTTAAGTTTATAAAAATATTGTCAAAAAATTCTTGTAAATTAGAAATTAAAAATGAACATTTAAAAAGAAAAATGAGGAATTAAAAATAACCTTAGCAATATCTTGTCGATTAGAAGACTTTGACAAGATAAAAATTGAAAGTAGAAACAAAAAATTTGAAGAATTATACATGTGTACGTGTTTAACAAATTAGAAATTATTCAAGACTTAATTAGAATTTTAGATATCATAAGGGCTAAATTAAAAAATTATCATCAAAATATATCCCTAGGAAGTTCTTGATTAATTCGATTGAAAGGAACCTATATTGGGTTTCAAAATCATATTTAAATTAAATTTTTATGCATGCATGTCATACTTTTAAATTGATTTACTTTTTGTTGTTTGCTTAGAATTATCTAAATATTTTTTTTTGTATAATTTCCTTTTGAAATTAATTAGAAATAAATATTTTTGAGAAAGAGCATTTCATTTCTTAACTGTAGAAAAAATTTCCTTAGCTATTCACTTTTCCCTTAGAGACTATTTCAGATTTATTTCCAAGTCATTTTAAGATTACCCCTATTTTTAATGTGATTAAAGGGGAAGAATTAGATATTAAGTATAGGGGAAGGGTGTTGGATCGAAAGCGCTAGATCGGGGGGGGGGGGTTGAATAGCGCTCATGGCTTTCACTTTTCGTTTCGGAAATCTTACGAGTAACGCAGCGGAAATAAATAAAACAACCAACACACAGAAGACTCCAAGATTTACTTGGTTCGGAGCCTAGGGCGACTCCTATTCCATGGTCCGCGATCATTGATCGCTTACTGTGGGCAACAACTATATCGCGCACAACTGAGAATTATAATAAGTGCAATAATTAAAGTAAACTTATACTGACGACAGAATCTTAAAATCGCGGAGCTCCGGGTCGTCAGAAACTTGTAGCAGCACTTCAGGGTGTTTTTGAGGAAGCGCGTTGTAGCTTGATCGCTTGGAAGATGATGTTAGAGCCTCTGCCTCGAACCCCCTTTCAAACAGTGCTGGAGGTGCCTCCAAGCCTGTCCGAGGTGCCTCCAGGCCGCCGAGTCGCACACTTGGATCAACTCTGATCTTGTCGCACCTTATCCCACTGAAGGTGCCTCCAAGCTTCTCCAAGGCACCTCCAACGCCTGGTCCAAGGCGCCTCCAGTGACCTCCGAGGCGCCTCTAGCGTCTCTGGACAACTGGCTTCGGCTAGCACCCGAGGAGCCTCCAAGCCCCATGGAGGCGCCTCAGACACTGTTCATCTGAAGTCTAAGTTGCTCCTTTGTTCCTGCAAATTGTGTTAGTCCCAAACACAAACCCTGCAAAACAAAGTTAGCATAGAAACAATATGATAGATATACTTGACAGTCGTCGGACTGTCCGGGTCTAACTTCGGATTTCCAACCGGAAACCCTAGGTCGACCCGACGCCTACTGTTCCCTCTACGGGGAACGCGTCATCACCTACTCCACTCAGTAGATTTACCTGATGTCCTCTAGATCGACTGGACTTTAGCTCAGCGTTCGAAGCTTCCGGACTTTCTGCTGGACTTCCGCTTCGCGGCTGGTCCAGTCTGTCACCTGGTTCGTGACACCATGACTTTCCACCTAGGGTTACCCCTCCCCCCTAGGACTTTTGCCAGAAGCTCTCGACCCGCTAAGACTTTCCGCATAGGGTTACCACCCCCTATGACCTAGGATTACCACCCTTTAGTGTTTTCCACCTGCCTAACCGCAGCTAGGACTTTCCTGAAACACTTAATTAAGTGCATTAGATCACAAAACAACTTAACTTTGAATTACTTTGCCATTATCAAAACAACGGTCGATCGTCAGATGCTTCCCGCACCAACAATCTCCCCCTTTTTGATTATCACAACTAAAATACAAAGCTAAGTAAAATAGATGCATAAAGTTTAAGTAAGCAAGCTTAATAAATTTTAAATGCACGCATGGTTAAGCTAAAACTTAAACTTTGTCAGCCTCCCCCTTAATAAAGGCATTCTTTAATTTTTTTTTTTTTTATAAATTTTTGCTTTTGAATTCTGAATTTCTCTACTCTTCCCCTTTGCCATTTATCAAAAAGAATGAACACGTTTGAAAAAATCTTAACTTTTCACAAAAATTTTAGGACAAAAGAAAAACTAAGTATTGAAACTTTAAGACACTTTTTAAAAGCGATCAAATCGCTAAGTGAAATAGTTTGAGTTCGAGGTTAGTTTTCTAAAACTTTATCAATTAATTATGTTAGAGAAAGATTTTTCTTTTGTCGCATAGCAAAAGCAACCTTAGTTTTAAGCAATTTAGGCAAGATTTTGAAACATTAGGCTTTTAATAAGGGACAAAGTATTCTGGTAATACTTGGCTGAGTGAAATCAAGGTCTAAAGAGCAATTTTTCTTTCATAAAGGCTAAAAAAGTTGACTTTGAAAAATACTTAGTTATATTTTCAAAATACTTAGCTTTTAAAATGGCCAGAATTTTGAAAGCTTAGTCTAAAAAGTACAACAAAAATGACTTTTGAAAGTTTAAAGTTTTGAAAACTTAGCTAAATTTGAAAGAATTTTTCTTTTAGACAAATAATTAATTTAAAGCTTTTGAGGGCAAGGGAGGAGCTTCAATCCTTAATGTCCAAGCATGAGTTAAGTGAGATTGATTGTAAATTAGCTAATTTCTCTTTAAGTAAGGTATCAGAGCCTTAATGTTCATGCCTGAGTGATCTTAAAAGGTTTAACAATCAAGCACGTAGGTTCGCGGCCACATGTTTAACCATTTAGCTACTAGTTGATTACCTAGAGGGCAACAGCTTTCACTTGGTTAGTCAAGTTAAGTCAATAAATCCAGTTAGATTTGACTAGTGCTGGAGGACTTGACTTGATTACTGCTAACTAGGTGTTTAATGCCCAGACTTACATAAGCTGTAACAACCCACCCTTCTTACTACTACTCTCTAAGGGTGATCGTTACCTAACTACTACTCTACTTACTAGTATCACTGACGCTATTATTAGAATCAGTTAGATTTATCACGGTTCAGAGGAATTCCTACCGAAAAATTTCGACAGAGTCTCCCCTGTACTGGTGACCAAATCCATAGTACATAAGATATATACGTAGCCACAGGCGGCTGGAATACATTTTTCACAACCACGCAGTTATAAAAACAACAGTAAAAGAAAGAACTACTCCAGTAAAAACAACCAACTATATCACTCCACAAATAATTAAAGTGACTAAATGCATATGCGGAAATAAACTCAACTACAATCTCACAAACTTCATAATAGTGTTAAAGAAAAGAACTAAAGCATAAACTCTAATCAAATAGGTCCTGCAGGTTTGGTAGTACTCTCTGGATCTCTCCATAGTCCAGTCACCACACACCTTCATCACCACCACCACCCTGTCGCCTCCCTTTCATATCTTAGGTTTTTCCTTTATCTGCAGTAGGAGGAAAGAAAACAAAACTATAAGTGAAAACGCTTAGTAAGTACTAATGTATCTCACAAAACTCGATGTGTATAAAAGTAATGCAATAATACTGAAACTGAAATGCTAAAGCAAAGCTACATGTACTCATGGTATACAGAAATAAAACTGAATACTAAACATGCTCACTAACTGACAAGAAAAATAAGGAAACTAACACTGTAAGCTTAGAATTAAAGAAACTAAACTTCTATTGATTAAAAGCATCAAGCTTATTTCATTTTCTTAGATCTTTATACTAGAAATTAATCTTTTAATTTCTCTTTCACTTTCTTCTTCTTTTTATTCTTTTCTTTTCTTCTTCTTTGGGCCCAGGCTTAGTACCATCTTTGTTTTACGCGCTCTCTAATAGTGACTGGGGTAGCGAGCCTCCAGCCCTATGAGGATAAAGACCTCGGTCTTACCAGGGCCAAGACCTCAGAATTTGTCACCTGGATTTGTTTAACAACAACCTCGGAAGTCGGGTACTAGCCTCTTACTTTAATTTACTTGTTATCTCTTTTTAACTATACTTTAGTCTTTTTATTTACTCATGCTTCTTATAATCCTTTATTGGAGCCTATTAGAATCCTATAGATATATCTAACAAGTATAGGATTACAACTAACCAAGCATACTATATAAAAATAACATAAGGGAAGCAAATTTGAACTCTCTAAGCATGTTATAAAACAAAGCAAAGGAAAGTAAATCTGAACTTACTAATCATGCTATAAAATAGAGCAAAAGAAAGCAACTTTGAACTTACTAATCATGCTATAAAATAGAGCAAAAGAAAACAACTTTAAACTTACTAATCATGCTATAAAATAGAGCAAAAGAAAGCAACTTTGAACTTACTAATCATGCTATAAAATAGAGCAAAAGAAAGCAACTTTGAACTTACTAATCATGCTATAAAATAGAGCAAAAGAAAGCAACTTTGAGCTTACTAATCATGCTATAAAATAGAGCAAAATCAATCACTAAAATGTTGGATAGGGAAGCAAAGTAAGCTAACTCTGAATTGTTATAACAAGGTTGTTCTTGCCTTTAAGAGCAGTAATAAACAATATATCCAAACATACTAGTATACTAAATTGTGCATGCTCATTAAGTGGCAAGGAAAACTAAACAATTTAATTTGAGTTTCATAGCAGCAAGGGAAATTACACATGCTCAACTAATTGCTAATGGAAACTACTCAAATTACTTAAAGCCTCTTCTCAACTTCCTATAAGGACTCACGGCAGCAAAAAGGAAACTGAAGGGTTGATACTGTTCAGTCCACAGCAAAGAGCCAAATACAAACCGAGCACACATTTTAGGGCTACACTGCTTATCAATTCCAAGCAAATCATGTACAAGAAGTAAATCTACTATGCCAAGTTCCAAAATTCTGTACAAAGCAAGGAAAAACTATAGGAAGCTGTTACCCACAGCTTCTGATCCCAACTGTATAGTAGACCCGAAACAACCTTGGTAAAGAAAATTCTGCACAACATGATCCTAAACAAGAGGAACTATATCCCTAGCACAATAAATTCGGCACAACCAAATCTGGATGCATGGAAGAAAACCCTAACATGTATTTCTACTCGGCACTGTGAAATCCAAAAGCAAGGAAGAAAATTGAAACTCGGAGCAACTCCTACCACAGGTGAGTAGTACTTACTCCTTGTTCTTGCACTTACAACCGAGAAGGAGGAAGGAGAAGGCTCTTAGGGTTTTCGGAGGGCTCGGGTTTACAGATTTTCTGGCTTCTTCTTGTGCCCGCGAGCTCTTCTCTGTCGGGATGACCTCCCATGGGTGAGGGTTGGCCGGAAGAAAGCTTCGCCGGCGCCGGAGACCCAAAACCTAGCTTCTTCTTCGTTTCCGCCGAGAGAGAAGGCGCCTTTGCGAGGGAGAAGGAGAGGGATTTTTGAGAGAAAATGTTTTGGTTTTCCGAAAATCCAAAACCTAATTCCCTTTCTTATATTCGGGTTTAATCAAAACTATGCAATAAACTTAATTCTCTCCTTATAAGGTTAACAAAACCGTGTAGCTCAGCTGGTTGGGCCGGTTTTTCTTGGGTCAGTCCAACCCGAGGTCGTAGGTTCGAACCTCGCCTTCAACGGTTTTTGTCAAAATTTCTTTCTTTTTGAAAATATACTAAACGACCTCCAAAAATTGCATAAAAATACTCTAAAAATTTCTAAAAATCTCTAGAATATTTTAAAAGCATTTCTAAATATTTTTATTGACTTTTAAAACTTGAAATAGGGAAAATTGGGTCGTTACAATCCCCCATACCTTATAAAAAGTTCGTCCTCGAACTTAGAATAGCTCTGGATACTTCTGTCTCATACTATCCTCCCGCTCCCAAGTGACTTCCTCGTGCTTCTGGTTCTGCCAGATGACCTTCACTAGTGGTACTTCTTTATTTCTTAGTCTCTTGACTGCTCTGTCCACTATCTGTGTAGGTCTGCTCTCATAACTAAGATCCTCTTGGATCTGCACTGACTGAGGCTGAATCACTTGGCTTGGGTCGTGGAGACACTTCTTTAGCATAGAGACATGAAATACATTATGTATTGCTGACATGTCTTGTGGTAAATCCAGCTTGTAAGCTACTTTCCCAATCCTCTCTATGATCAGGTAAGGTCCTACATAACGAGGGCTTAACTTGTCCTTCTTGCCAAATCTCATCACTCCCTTCATAGGAGCGACCTTGAGGAAGACTGGATCCCCTACTTGGAATTCTAGTGGCCTACGGCGTGTATCAGCATAACTCTTCTGTCTGCTTTGGGCAGTCTCCATTCTCTGTCTGATTTTCTGGATTGCCTGAGTAGTCTCATCTATTAGCTCTGTCTGAATGCTCAGCTCTACTTCCATTTCTTTTATCTCACCTTCTTCTTGCCAGCAAAGGGGTGATCTGCACTTCCTGCCATACAGTGCCTCATATGGTGTCATCTTGATGGTTGCCTGTTAACTATTGTTGTAGGCAAATTCAACTAAGCATAGATACTTGCACCAACTTCCCTTGAAATCCAGCGCACAAGCTCTGAGCATATCTTCTAAAACTTGATTTACTCGCTCTGTCTGTCCATCAGTCTGAGGATGGAAGGCTGTGCTGAACTTGAGTTTGGTGCCTAGTGCATTCTGAACGCACTCCCAAAAGTGTGAGGTGAAGCACCCATCTCTATCAGAAACAATAGATTTAGGAACTCCATGAAGTCTGATCACCTCCTTAACGTATAGTTGTGCCAACTGCTCTATGGAGTGAGACACCTTGATGGCTAGGAAATGGGCAGACTTAGTTAATCTGTCCACTACTACCCATATTGCGTCATATCCATTTGTAGTTCTTGGAAGACCTGTTATGAAGTCCATAGATATGTCTTCCCACTTCCACTCTGGTATTGGGAGAGGCTGAAGAACTCCTCCTGGTCTCTGGTGTTCTGCTTTGACTCTCTGGCATGTCAGGCAGGTACTGACATATTTAGCAACGTCTCTTTTGAGTTCGGACCACCAGAACCTTTGTTTCACATCTTGGTACATCTTGGTAGAACCAAGATGCATGGAGTATGGTGTACTATAAGCTTCTTCTAAAATTTTCTTTCTCAGTTCTTCATCATTGGGGACACAAAGACGGCTCCCCTGATAAAGAATTCCACTATCCGATAATCAAAACTCTGAATTTTCTTCTTTCTATATCCCTTGCTTGATCTTCTGGATATCTGGATCTTCACTTTGCTTTCTCTGTATATCCTCAAGCAACGTAGACTCTAAGGTCAATGCAGAGAGTTGCCCATAAATAATTTCAAGTCCAAAATCTAACAACTCCTTCTGCAATGGCAGGGCTAATGATGACAAAGACATCAAGGATGCACTGGATTTTCTGCTTAGTGCATCTGCCACTTTATTAGCTTTGCCTGGGTGGTAGAGGATTTCACAGTCGTAATCTTTGACCAACTCCAGTCACCTGCACTGTCTCATGTTTAAGTCCTTCTGAGTGAAGAAGTACTTAAGACTCTGATGATCTGTGAAGATTCTACACTGAACTCCATACAAATAATGTCGCCAGAGTTTCAGTGCAAAAACCACAGCTGCCAGCTCATGATCGTGAGTGGGATAGTTCTTCTCGTAGTCTTTGAGTTGTCTGGAAGCATAGGCTATGACTTTTCCTTCTTGCATGAGTACAGCTCCTAAGCCCATCTTGGAAGCATCACTGTAGATGTCAAAACTCTTGTCACTCTCTGGAACTGTTAGGATAGGAGCACTGGTCAGTCTCTTCTTGAGCTTTTGGAAACTCTGCTCACATTTATCTGACCAATCAAACTTCTTGTTCTTCGTGGTGAGAGCTGTTAGTGGAGAGGCTATCCTGGAAAAGTCCTCCACGAATTTCCTGTAGTACCCAGCTAAACCAAGAAAGCTTCTGATCTCCTTGGCGTTCTTGAGTCTATGCCAGTTGTTGACCGCCTCTATTTTGTTGGGTCCACTTGAATACCTTCTTTAGAAATTATGTGACCTAGAAATGCCACTTGATCTAACCAGAACTCGCACTTTGAGAATTTAGCATAAAGCTTCTTCTACTGTAGGGTCTGCAGTACTATTCTCAAGTGCGTGTCATGCTCCTCTGGGGTCCTTGAATAGACTAGAATGTCGTCGATGAATCCGATGACAAATTTGTCAAGGTATTCTCTGAACACTCTGTTCATTAAGTCCATGAAGACTGTAAGTGCATTAGTCACTCCAAAAGGCATGACTACAAATTTGTAGTGTCCAGATCTGGTCCTGAACGTCGTTCTGGGTATATCCCTTTCTTTCACTTTCAGCTGATGGTACCTAGAGAGCAGGTCTATCTTCGAGAATACTGTTGCCCCTCTCAGCTGATCAAATAAGTCGTCGATTCTGGGCAGTGGATACTTATTCTTGATGGTCACTTGATTCAGAGCTCTGTAATCTATGTACATCCGCATAGATCCATCTTTCTTCTTGACAAACAACACAGGAGCTCCCCAAGGTGAGTGACTAGGGCGAATGAAGCCTTTGTCAAGTAACTCCTGTAGCTGTTCTTGTAACTCTTTCAACTCTACTGGAGACATGCGATACAGATCTTTTGAAATTGGACCGGTACCAGGAACCAATTCAATCTCAAACTCCACTTCTCTGTTGGGAGGTAGTCCAGGTAGCCCTTCTGGAAATACCTTTGGATACTCACAGACTACCCGAACATCTTCCTGCTTGGGTCTTTCTTGTTATCTTTGTCCTTCCAGTTCTGATTACTTGACTGGGGTCTTTGTTTCCCCACTGTCTTGTCTTCTATCTTGACTGGCTTGTGTTGCGTTTGTTGTGCCTTGTTGCTGTTCAGATAGTGCTCACTAATGCCCTGCTGACCAGCTCTTCACCAATCTATGGTCGGTGAGTTTCACTACTCACATTAGGTGCTATTTCTGGTCTCAGCATTCGGAGCGTCAGTATGACTCGTTCTTTCACTGTACTTACTAACTCTAGGCAAAGGTGAGCTAGCCTATTAAATCTTTTGACCGCTTCTTCTACTGGTAGGTCACCTTGTCTGAATTCAATAAGCTCCTCATACTATTTATTGGTGATCCGTTGACGGAAGAATTTTTTGTAAAACTCTATCTCGAAGTCAACCCAGCTCATCTGGTTGACTGCTCTCTTACTCTTAACTCGCTCCCACCACATACAAGCACCTCCAGATAGGCAGAAAGAGGCACACTTACCCTTCTCGACTTCTGGTCAGTCAAGAAGCTCCATTGTGCTCTCAAGTGTCTTGAACCAAGCCTGGGCATCCCAGGGCTCAGTCGTGCCTGAGAATCTTTCTGGTTTCAGCTTCAGCTACTGGATGAGGTATGCTTCTTGTCTTCTAGGTGTTGTGGCGACTTCTAGGGCAACCGATAGGACTTCAGTCACCACTGGGGTCGCCACATTAATGGTTGGGGGAGAGGAAGGAGTTGGCTTCTGATTGGCCATTAGATTGGCAATCACTTGCTGCTGCTCGCTACTTGTCTCTGAAGTTGAGCAACAACTTCAGAGAGAATAGGCCCAGAGGTTCTGGGCTCTTCGTTCTCCTGAACTCGATCCTCAGTATGAACGGTACGGGGACGTCCTCTTTTTGACATCTAATTATGCAGAGGAAAAGACTTGATAGCTTCTCTAACCCTTCTAATCATACTTATATATGAATATAGAAAAGGGAAACAAAATCTTCTATCTTACTTAAGCATTCAAAAACAAATACTCTATACTGCAGTTAATAATAAGGAAAGCAGAATAAAGAATGGATTTAAATACTTTCTTACTTGGAGACGACGAGGATGATGTTGATGTGTGTGTGATGCTGGAGAATTGAACACTGCTCTGATACCAACTGTAACAACCCACCCTTCTTACTACTACTCTTTAAGGGCGACCGTTACCTAACTACTACTCTACTTACTAGTGTCACTGACGCTATTATTAGAATCAGTTAGATTTATTACGGTTCAGAGGAATTCCTACCGAAAAATTTCGACAGACTCTCCCCTCTACCGGTGACCAAATCCATAGTACATAAGATATATACGCAGCCACAGGCGGCTGGAACACATTTTTCACAACCACGCAGTTATAAAAACAACAGTAAAAGAAAGAACTACTCCAGTAAAAACAACCAACTATATCACTCCACAAATAATTAAAGTGACTAAATGCATATGCGGAAATAAACTCAACTACAATCTCACAAACTTCATAATAGTGTTAAAGAAAAGAACTAAAGCATAAACTCTAATCAAATAGGTCCTGCAGGTTTGGTACCACTCTCTGGATCTCTCCATAGTCCAGTCACCACACACCTTCATCACCACCACCACCCTGTCGCCTCCCTTTCATATCTTAGGTTTTTCCTTTATCTGCAGTAGGAGGAAAGAAAACAAAACTATAAGCGAAAACGCTTAGTAAGTACTAATCTATCTCACAAAACTCGAAGTGCATAAAAGTAATGCAATAATACTGAAACTGAAATGCTAAAGCAAAGTTGCATGTACTCATGGTATACAGAAATAAAACTGAATACTAAACATGCTCACTAACTGACAAGAAAAATAAGGAAACTAACACTGTAAGCTTAGAATTAAAGAAACTGAACTTCTATTGATTCTAAGCATAAAGCTTATTTCATTTTCTTAGATCTTTATACTAGAAATTAATCTTTTAATTTCTCTTTCACTTTCTTCTTCTTTTTCTTCTTTTCTTTTCTTCTTCTTTGGGCCCAGGCTTAGTACCATCTTTGTTTTGCGCGCTCTCTAATAGTGACTGGGGTAGCGAGCATCCAGCCCTATGAGGATAAAGACCTCGGTCTTACCAGGACCAAGACCTCGGAATTGGTCACCTGTATTTGTTTAACGACAACCTCGGAAGTCGGGTACTAGCCTCTCACTTTAATTTACTTGTTATCTCTTTTTAACTAGACTTTAGTCTTTTTCTTTACTCGTGCTTCTTATAATCCTTTATTGGAGCCTATTAGAATCCTATAGATATATCTAATAAGTATAGGATTACAACTAACCAAGCATGCTATATAAAAATAACATAAGGGAAGCAGATCTGAACTCTCTAAGTATGTTATAAAACAAAGCAAAGGAAAGCAAATCTGAACTTACTAATCATGCTATAAAATAGAGCAAACAAAAGTAACTTTGAACTTACTATTCATGCTATAAAATAGAGCAAAAGAAAGCAACTTTGAACTTACTAATCATGCTATAAAATAGAGAAAAAGAAAGCAACTTTGAGCTTACTAATCATGCTATAAAATAGAGCAAAATCAATCACTAAAATATTGGATAGGGAAGCAAAGTAAGCTAACTCTGAATTGTTATAACAAGGTTGTTCTTGCCTTTAAGAACAACAATAAACAATCTATCCAAACATACTAGTATACTAAGTTGTGCATGCTCATTAAGTGGCAAGGAAAACTAAAAAATTTAATTTGAGTTTCATAGCAGCAAGGGAAATTACACATGCTCAACTAATTGCTAATGGAAACTACTCAAATTACTTAAAGCCTCTTCTCAACTTCCTATAAGGACTCACGGCAGCAAAAAGGAAACTGAAGGGTTGATACTGTTCAGTCCACAACAAAGAGCCAAATACAAACCGAGCACACATTTTAGGGCTACACTGCTTTTCAATTCCAAGCTAATCATATACAAGAAGTAAATATACTATGCCAGGTTCCAAAATTCTGTACAAAGCAAGGAAAAACTATAGGAAGCTGTTACCCGCAGCTCCTGATCCCACCTGTATAGTAGACCCGAAACAACCTTGGTAAAGAAAATTCTGCACAACATGATCCTAAACAAGAGGAACTATATCCCTAGCACAATAGATTCGGCAAAACCAAATCTGGAAGCAAGGAAGAAAACCCTAACATGTATTTCTACTCGGCACTGTGAAATCCGGAAGCAAGGAAGTAAATCGAAACTCGGAGCAACTCCTACCACAGGTGAGTAGTACTTACTCCTTGTTCTTGCACTTACAACCGAGAAGGAGGAAGGAGAAGGCTCTTAGGGTTTTCGGAGGGCTCGGGTTTGCAGATTTTCCGGCTTCTTCTTGTGCCCGCGAGCTCTTCTCTGTCGGGATGACCACCCACGGGTGAGGGCTGGCCGGAAGAAAGCTTCGCCGGCGCCGGAGACCCAAAACCTAGCTTCTTCTTCGTTTCCGTCGAGAGAGAAGGCGCCGTCGCGAGGGAGAAGGAGAGGGATTTTTGAGAGAAAATGTTTTGGTTTTCCGAAAATCCAAAACCTAATTCCCTTTCTTATATTCGGGTTTAATAAAAACTATGCTATAAACTTAATTCTCTCCTTATAAGGTTAACAAAACCGTGTAGCTCAGCTGGTTGGGCCGGTTTTGCTTGGGTCAGTCCGACCCGAGGTCGTAGGTTCGAACCTCGCCTTCAACGATTTTTGTCGAAATTTCTTTCTTTTTGAAAACATACTAAACGACCTCCAAAAATTGCATAAAATACTCTAAAAATTTCTAAAAATCTCTAGAATATTTTAAAAGTATTTCCAAATATTTTTATAGACTTTTAAAACTTGAAATAGGGAAAATTGGGTCATTACATAAGCATTCTTGAGTCTAGGCTGTACCCTATGCATCTCACGCCGTTCTATGTTTTTCAAACACAAGCAAGGTAAGCCTAGGTGTTTGTGAGATGCTCTGGCTGAATTCTAGGGGAGCATGATTTTAGGGTAGAGCCTAAGCTAATTCCATATTTTGAAAATCTAGTAAAATTAGAATTTTAAAAATAATATTTTCCTAGAATTTTTAAAACTTAAGATGAGAAAAAAAGGAAAAAAAAATGTAGGAAACTGATTTGAAAAATAAAAAATTATTCTACCCAACATATTACCATTTGTGCAGATTGTAAACAACTAAAACTCATAAACATAAATAATTAGAGGTCAACCAAATACTAGTACAATCAGAGAAGACAAATAGGTGTCTGTCCAAGATACATCAAGTGATAGCGTCAAAAGGCAGGATCATCGAAAGCAGGATCATCAGCTGGAGGGTCGTCAGCTGGCGGTGGTGCAAGAGGCTGCTCGGGTGCAAGCTGAGGCCGTCCCTGGCGCCGTATCTCGCCTCGGAGAGACGCGAACCCTGCAGCTATCTCGGATCGAAGAGATCGAAGGAAGCGATGGCTATCTAGCACAGCCCGCCACGTCTGAATTGACTGTATCTCGAGCCGAGCGAGTCTGTCCTCGACGGAAGGAGGTGTCGAAGTCAAAGGCCCGGCTGATGTGGAGGGTCCGGCAGAGGTGGAAGGATCTGCGAAAAACTCCTCTGCCAAGAAGTCGGGCCACTCCTCACCCTCACCTGGTACATCCTCGGCCTCTGGAGCACCAGGAGCAGCGACTGGCGGTGGCCGACCCTTCCAGGCAAGAATCCCCTCGGCAGTGACCTCTACACCCGCTAATCTAAGACTACGCTGACCTAACTCATCATATATAGTAAGTGGGATGAGTGCCCCTCTGGTAGTGTCTATCCTAGAGGTGGAGAAAATCTGGGTCAGGATATGGCAGTAGGGCATATGAATCACTCCAGACGTGACTGTACTAGATGCCTGAATGATGTTATGAAACATATGCAGTACAATGTCTATATCTAGGTGATGGCTAAGAGCGTACAAAAAGAATGAGTGGGATGATCGCATCTTCGAGACGTCTCGAGATGTGATGGGCAGGATGCATGCTGTCAGGACTCTGTACATGACATAGTCCTGAACTCGAAGAAGAGAATACCTGAACTCAGTCAGGCCAAAGGGTCTCTCCTCCCCAAAAAAATGCATGTAGATGTCGTCTAAGGTAATATGGGAGTAAGGATCACCGAATGGTAGATCCCTACTCGGGTAACATAAGAATGTACATGGAGACTCCCTAAGCTCTAAGCTAGTGCGAAGCAGGGAGGGAGTGAACTAAATGTCAGTTCCACCAACTCTGGTGGAATAGGTGCTATCATCAACCTTTTCAAGGTTGTGATAGAACTGTGCACATAAGTCTTGATTCACTGTGGTGTTGCAGTCAACCAGTTTACCTAAGTGATAGTAGTCTATCATCTGAACTACGAGACAAAATTGGGAAAAAAAATGCCCTACCTATATACCTAGGTTTAATGAAATCAAAGGTAAACCTAGCAAAATCTATCCTATGCTGTTCCGAGGGGAATCTAGGGTCCGTATAAGGGGCCCTAGCCGGTGTAGGATCAACAATGCGATGTTTCCTATTTTTGACAATATATATAAAAAGATGCAAAATAACTACAAGTAAGGACAATAGGGAGGTTTGAGATATACCTAGGAGGCATCGTTAGGAGTAGAGGAGAAAAAGGTGGGTTGAAGGCACCTTTGAGGATGAAATCGCATGCTGTAGAGAGGGAATTATGGACAGAAAGAACGAACAGAAAGGCTTCTGTTCGTTTCTGAAATCTCGAGTTGGAGGCGCCTTATACGATTTTTAAGGCACCTTCATTGGAACGTTAGAGGCGCCTCGGAGACCATCCGAGGCGCCTTTAGTTAAGGCGACGGGAAATTTCCCGCCGTGATTAAGGGCGCCTCCCTTGTGTGGGAGGCGCCTTTGCTGGGCGCCAACGTGTCCCTTTTTGAGTTAATTTGTTTTAAAAGTTAGGTTTAATTAAGAAATAAGTTAATTAAATTTTGAAAAATAATTTTAAGTTACTTAAATTTTTCAAAAATAATATTAAGTTAATTAATTTTTGATTTTTTTTAAGTTAATTAATTTTTGAAAAATAATTTTAAGTTAATTAATTTTTGAAAAATATTTTATAGGTTAAAAAGAATAATTTAAGTTAATTAATTTTTTTTAAAATAATTTTAAGTCAATTTGAAAAATAATTTTAAGTTAATTAATTTTTGAAAAATATTTTATAAGTTAAAAAGAATAATTTTAAGTTAATTAAAATTTTGAAATTAAATTTTAAGTAAATTAATTTTGAAAAATATTTTATAAGTTAAAAAGAATAATTCAAGTTAATTAAATTTTTGAAATATAATTTTAGGTTAATTAATTTTTGAAAAATAATTTTAAGTTAATTAATTTTAGAAAAAAATTTTAATTTAATTAATTTTTGAAAAATAATTTTAAGTTAATTAATTTTCAAAAAATAATTTTAAGTTAATTACTTTTTGAAAAATAATTTTAAGTTAATTAATTTTTTGTAAAATAATTTTAAGTTAATTAATTTTTTGTAAAATAATTTTAAGTTAATTAATTTTTTGTAAAATAATTTTAAGTTAATTAATTTTTGAAAAATAATTTTAAGTTAATTAATTTTTGAAAATAATTTTAAGTTAATTAATTTTTGAAAAATAATTTAAGTCAATTAATTTTTGAAAGATAATTTTAATTTAATTAATTTTTGAAAGATAATTTGAATTAATTTTAATTACGAATTTAATTTTGAATTTGAATTAATGAATTTAATTTTGAATTTGAATTACGAAATTAATTTTGAATTTGTAATAATTTTAATTACGAATATAATTTTGAACTTGATTATGAATTTAATTTTGAATTTGAGTTAATTTTAATTACGGATTTAATTTTGAACTTGATTATGAATTTAATTTTGAATTTGAGTTAATTTTAATTACGAATGTAATTTTGAATTTTAGATAATTTTAATTACTATTCTTAGTCATCTCAACCCGATCTAAATTTTCAATCAGAGAATCCTATAATTTTTATGAAATGAATTAGATTCAATTTTAGGGTTTGGTTTAACTTTGTGTTAGATTCAAGTTTAGCTTTGATTTCAACAAGTAGGCGTTCTTCGGATAAACTTCTGGGCTATGGTGAGTCACAAGGACCTCATTAAAGTAACCATACCTTCGAGGTTTTCCAAATAGTCCTACCCATTGAACTTAGTACAAAACCTTGGTTTAACTGGTTAGGATCCATAAATGGTAGCTTCGGTCAGTTCCACTAAGCCAAATGCACCAGGTCGAAGCCATATCTTCCTAGACATGCGATGACTAAGTTTCCCCAACGTACTACCATCCAATACTTCACCAGTATTGTGGGTCAAGTTAAACCTAGCCCATTTTGATCTAACCTTAATTACCCTGCCGAGTAGTCTACTCTTGGTTACCTTTATCGGGTGGATTAAGTTCGGAGGTGCCAGCTATTCTGGAGCTTCCTTCTATTTTGAATTTTTGTTTACTTTTGATTTGATTTTGATTTTAATTTTACATTTGAATTTAAATTTTAATTTTAACGATTTTTGTGTTTACTTCCCCTGGATCATAGCCTCGATATGGTCTATCGAGGTAATGTATTTGATCCTTGGGAACCCAATATTGTCCAAGTCCAACTTGATTGATTAGGTTGGACTTGAGGACCCATGTTTGGACCATTTTTCTATTTGTTCTTTGTATAAATGATAAATATGACTTATATTTCTTTTTCGATTTGAATCCTAGTCCAGTTCTATTGTAGATTGCCCTTTGTGTTCCAAGAATTAGGTCAAGGATCTTGGAACCCAAAGAGAATCATTCTAATGTTTTCTCCAGATCTTTGACCTGAGTTTTCAGGCTGAAATTCTCTTCCTGAAGTTTTTGGACTAGAGTCGAGTTTCCAGTCTGAACTGGTTCAGTCAAAGATTCGGAGTTAGTCACTTCTTTAAGGACAACTACTTCCTTTAGAAGTGACTTATGTAACAATCCAAATTTCCTCATTAAGAGTTCAAATTGTGGTTAAAAATATTTAGAAATGCTTTAGAAATATTCTAGAGATTTTTAGAAATTTTTAGAGTATTTTTATGAAATCTTTGGAGTTCGTTTGACATTTTTACCAAAAGGAGGAAGTTTCAAAAAATAAATAGGTTCAGCCAAGGTTCGAACCCGCGACCTCCGACCCGAACCAAGTCTTAAGTGGTTTCGGCTAGCCAGGCGTCCAAACGTGTGTTTCGTCATAAAAAGGGAAGTAAAATTATCTTGAGCAATAACCGAACCTAAAAATAACCCTAGGTTACAAAAGTATAGGTTAAGAGGGGAAGGGGATTATTTTTGCCCGTGACCTAAATCCATTCCCTTCTTCCTCTCGCGTCCGCGGCGGCTCCTCTCGGGCGGAAATGAAGCCGGAGGCTAGGTTTCTCTCCTGCGACCGGCTAAGGGGGATCTCCGAGCGGTTGTCACCACCATCACGATCCTTTCGTCGAGGAGGATCTGTGGGCGCAAGAAGAGGCCGAAAATTTTGAGATTTTCCGAAGCCCTTGAAGCCGATTCGGTTGTAACTCCAAGAACACCAAGGTAAGTTGCTACTCACCTGCAGTAGGAGTAGTTCCGTGACTTTGTTTTCTTCTTTACTTCCTTGCCAAGCATGAACAATCCTCCTTGTGGAGTTAGGGTTTTGAATTCATGCAGTGAGTATAACCAGCCTTGTTTTTGAAAGCATTGTAGATTGAGTTCTGGGTTTTCTTATTAAGTAGGAACAGCTAAAAGAGCTAGTCTTTTGAATTGGTCACCTTTGATCTCTGTTGTGTAGTTTCGAATTTCAGTTTTCAGTTTTCTTTGCTATTCCATGAGCAGGAACAGGTGCTCCATATTAGTATTTTTGGCTTAGACTCTCCTTGCTATTTTCGGACAGCCTTACCTAAATTCCAGCATGTGGTTTTGGTGTTCTGTTAGCATTTCAGTTTGTTCGAGGGCCTAGCTAATTTATCAAACATGCACAGCCTTGTTTCAGCAAGAACAACCCTTTCACAACAAATGAAGCATTGCAGATTTTATTATTTAGTAAGCTTCTAGTTTCCTTTAGTATTTGCAGTAGGCGGGAATCACAATAGTAGCATTTCAGTTTATCTTCTTTAGCAGTGCAGATTCTTTGTTCTCTTTAAGCATCTACTTCCTTTTGTCTTGGCAGTAGGCGTGTACCATATTCAGTAGAGGTGCAGAGATTTTAGATCCCTTTAAGCATCTAGTTGTTTTGTTGTTATGCACGTGTATGTGCACAATGAGTTTTTGTGTTAGGCAGCGCTTACCTAGTATCTAGAACCAATTGCTATTTTCATTGAGCATGCATGGTTTTCCTTAAACTTCCAGTTTTAGTTTTTTGAGTACCAAGTTTTAGTTTGTTATATGTATATGCAAATTTTTGTAAAGCTTTGTATACAGATTTTTATTAAGTTAGTATGCAGATTTCTGTTAAGCATTAGTGCAGATTTTTGTTAAGTATTGTATGTGCAGATTTCTTTTGTGTTCTATTCATGATTGTGTGTTATCTAGTTAGTTTAACTTATAGATGCATATGGAAAATACCCTATCAGTATTTTGAGTGTATGAAAAGTATAAGAAAGATAAAGAAAAGAAAGAAAAAGGCCAGGGCATTAAGTAGATCCCAAAGTCAAGACTTTAGGGATTTTGGCACACAAGGTGCTTGTTAAAATGCCAAGGTATTTAAAGAAGAAGTAATAAAGATATTTTACTTTTTAAAAGGCTAGTACCCGACTTCCAAGGTTGTCGTTAAACAAATCCAGGTGACCAATTCCAAGGTCTTGGCCCTGGTAAGACCAAGGTCTTTACCCTCGTAGGACTGGTGACTAGCTACCAAAGTCTCTGTTAGGGAGCGCGCATTGGTACTAAGCCTGGGCCCAAGAGAATCTTTATTATTATTTTGAAGTATTAAAGTATAAGTTTTTGAACAAGTAAAATAAGCTTCACGTAAGTTTAAATTCAACAAGTTTAGTTTTCTTGTATGCTGGCATGTTTGTTTAGATTTGCTTTACATGTTTAGCATTTCAGTATGCCTTGTTTCCTTTGCTGTTAGATAAGCATGAGTAGTATCTTCTTTTGAGCATTCAGTTCTAGATTTCTTTCAACTTACATGCATACTCGAGTTTTTGTGAGTTAGATAGCGCTTACTAAGTAATTTTTCTTTTAGATTGCATTTCCTCTTACTGCAGATAAAGGAAAGGAAAAGCTATAGCAAAGGAAGGCGACAAGGAGGTGTTCGATGATGTGTGATGCCAGGACTATGGGAGAGACTTGGGACATTATTAAGTTTCCGTGTTTTAGTGGATAAGAAACATTTGAGAGTGTACTTTATATTCCATGTCATTTGAGATTATTCTTGTTTTAGATTGCATGCTAAGATGAGTTCAGTTTAGTAAGTAGGTACTTTTGTATTTGCATTGAGATATAGTTTCATATGTTTTCTGCTATTATGAGTTATATGTGCATGTCAGTATTGTATTGTATTTTAGTCCTGCTGAACTGCATATACTCTGCCAAAATTTTAAATTTTCTTGAAAAATTTAAGTACAGTTTGTTACACTAGTTAAATAAGAATCTATAGTAATTATGTAACGGGCACCTTCAGAGCGGTTCCTATTCTCCAGCATCACACATCAGCAACAATCTTGCCGTCTTCAAGTAAGAAAGTACTTAAGTTTTTGTTTTATGCTTTTCCTTATCATTTGCAGTATAGAGTATTTGCTTAGATATGCTAAAGTAAGATGAAAGTTTTTGTTTTCTTTTGTTTACATATGTATATATGTCTAAAAAGCGTAGAGACGATTTTAAGTTTTTCTTTGCAAAACTAGATGTCAAGAAGAGGGCGTCCCCGTA
The DNA here is from genome assembly GCF_018446385.1 of Zingiber officinale. NCBI lineage: Eukaryota > Viridiplantae > Streptophyta > Magnoliopsida > Zingiberales > Zingiberaceae > Zingiber > Zingiber officinale. Next base: position 86,077,227 of record NC_056000.1, on the reverse strand, counting down.
CCACTCGTACTGAGAACCGAGCTCAGGAGAACGAGGAGCCCAGAACAACTGAGACCAATCTTTTCGAAGTTGTTGCTCAACTCCAGAGACAAGTACCAGAGCAGCAACAAGTGATCATTAATCTAATGGAGAATCGGTAGCCAGTCCCTCCCACTCCTCCAACTATCAATGTGGAGACTCCAGTGGTGACTGAGGTTCCACCAGCCGCCCTGGAAGTCGCCACAGCACCTAGAAGACAAGAAGCATACCTGATACAGTGGCTGAAGCTGAAGCCAGAGAGCCCTGGGATGCTCAGGCTTGGTTCAAGACACTGGAGAGCACCATGGAGCTTCTTGACTGACCAGAAGTCGAGAAGGTCAAGTGTGCCTCTTTCTGTCTATCAGGAAATGCTCGTATGTGGTGGGAGAGAGAGTTAAGAGCAAGAGAGTAGTCAATAAGATGAGCTAGACTAACTCCGAGACAGTGTTTCACGAAGAATTCTTCTGCCAACGGATCACCAATAAATATTATGAAGAGTTTATAGAATTCAGAAGGTGAACCATCCTTTGAGTTCACGGGAGTGCCGAAGAGGAAGACCCAGAAATTCCTCTCCTCCCTAACAGCTCACCAGATGTTAGCTAAAAGATGTACTGATTTTCTTACGTATATCGTGAATGCAGAAGAACAAGAAGGACCCAAGCAGGAAGATGTTCGGGTAGTTTGCGAGTATCCAGAGGCATTCCCAGAAGAGCTACCTGGACTACCTCTCAACAGAGAAGTGGAGTTTGAAATTGAATTGGTTCCTGGTACTGGTCCAATTTCAAAAGCTCCTTACCGAATGTCTCCAGCAGAGCTGAAAGAGCTACAAGAAAAACTCCAGGAGCTGCTTGACAAAGGCTTCATTTGTCCCAGTCATTCACCATGGGGAGCTCCGGTGTTGTTTGTTAAGAGGAAAGACGGATCTATGCTGATGTGCATAGATTTTAGAGTGCTGAGCAAAGTAATAGTTAAGGACAAGTACCCACTGCCCAGAATCGATGACTTATTTGATCAATTAAAAGGGGCAACAGTGTTATCCAAGATAGACCTGCGCTTTGGGTACCATCAGTTGAAAGTGAAGGAAAGTGATATACCCAGAACAACTTTCAGGACCAGATATGGACACTATGAGTTCGTAGTCATACCTTTTGGTGTGACTAATGCACCTGCAGTCTTCATGGACTTGATGAACAGAGTGTTCAGAGAATACCATGACAAATTTGTCATCGTGTTCATCGACGACATTCTAGTTTATTCCAGAACCCCAGAGGAGCATGACACACACTTGAGAATAGTCTTGCAGACCCTACAGCAGAAACAGCTTTATGCCAAATTCTCGAAGTGCGAGTTTTGGTTAAATCAGGTGGCGTTTCTAGGTCACATAATTTCTAAAGAAGGCATCCAAGTGGATCTTTCCAAGATAGAGGCAATCAATAATTGGCATAGGCCCAAGAATGATAGAGAGATCAGAAGTTTCCTTGGTTTAGCTGGGTATTACAGAAAATTTGTGGAGGACTTTTCCAAGATCCACTAACAGCCCTAACGAGGAAGGACAAGAAGTTTAAATGGTCAGACAAATGAGAGCAGAGTTTCCAAAAGCTAAAGAAGAGACTGACCAATGCTCCCATCCTGATAGTTCCAGAAAGTGACAAGAGTTTTGACATCTACAGTGATGCTTCCATGATAGGCCTAGGAGCAGTACTCATATAAGAAAGAAAAGTTATAGCTTATGCTTCCAGACAACTCAAAGACTATGAGAAGAACTACCCCACTCATGATCTTGAGCTGGCAGCTATGGTGTTTGCACTGAAACTCTGGCGACACTACTTGGTTGGAGTCCAGTGAAGAATCTTCACAGACCATCAGAGTTTAAAGTATTTCTTCACCCAGAAAGACTTAAACATGAGACAGTGCAGGTGGCTGGAGTTGGTCAAAGACTATGACTGTGAAATCCTCTACCACCCAGGTAAAGCTAACAAAGTGGTAGATGCACTAAGCAGAAAATCCAGTGCATCCCTGATGTCTTTGTCATCATTAGCCCTACCACTTCAGAAGGAGTTGTCAGACTTTGGAATGGAAATTATTTATGGGCAACTCTCTGCATTGACCTTAGAGTCAACCCTGCTTGAGGATATACAGAGAAAGCAAAGTGAAGATACAGATATCCAAAAGATCAAGCAAGGGGTACAAAAAGGAGAAAATTCAGAGTTTCGAGTATCAGATAGTGGAATTCTTTATCAGGGGAGCCACCTTTGTGTCCCCAATGATGAAGAACTGAGAAAGAAAATTTTAGAAGAAGCTCATAGTACACCTTACTCCATGTATCCTGGTTCCACCAAGATGTATCAGGATGTGAAACAGAGATTCTGGTGGTATGGGCTTAAAAGAAATGTTGCAAAATATGCCAGTACCTGCCTGACATGTCAGAGGGTCATAGCAGAGCACCAGAGACCAGGAGGAGTTCTACAGCCTCTCCCAATACTAGAGTGGAAGTGGGAAGAAATATCCATAGACTTTATAACAGGTCTTCCAAGAACTACAAATGGATATGATGCGATATGGGTAATAGTGGATAGATTGACCAAGTCTGCCCATTTTCTAGCCATCAAGGTGTCCCATTCTATAGAGCAGTTGGCACAACTGTATGTTAAGGAAGTGATCAGACTTCATGGAGTTCCAAAATCTATTGTGTTTGATAGAGATGCGCGCTTCACCTCTCACTTTTGGGAGTGTGTTCAGAATGCACTAGGCACCAAACTTAAGTTCAGAACAGCCTTCCATCCTCAGACTGATGGACAGACAGAGCGAGTAAATCAGATTTTAGAAGATATGCTCAGATCCTGTGCACTAGATTTCAAGGGAAGTTGGTGCAAGTATCTATGCTTAGCTGAGTTTGCCTACAGCAATAGCTATCAGGCCACCATCAAGATGGCACCTTATGAGGCGTTGTATGACAGGAAGTTCAGATCACCCATTTCCTGGCAAGAAGCAGGTGAAAGAAAAGAAATGGAAGTAGAGCTGGGCATCCAGACAGAGATGATAGATGAGACCACTCAGGCTATCCAGAAGATCAGACAGAGAATTGAGATTGCTCAGAGTAGACAGAAAAGTTATGCTGACACACGCCGTAGACCACTTGAATTCCAAGTAGGGGATTCAGTTTTTCTCAAGGTCGCTCCTATGAAGGGAGTGATGAGGTTTGGCAAAAAGGGCAAGTTAAGCCCTCGCTACGTAGGACCTTACCTGATTATAGAGAGGATTGGGAAAGTAGCTTACAAGCTGGACTTACCACAAGACATGTCAGCAATACACAACGTATTCATGTCTCCATGCTGAAGAAGTACCTCCACGACCCTAGCCAAGTGATTCAGCCTCAGTCGGTGCAGATCAAGGAGGACCTTAGCTATGAGAGCATACCTACACAGGTAGTGGACAGAGCAGTCAAGAGACTAAGAAACAAAGAGGTGCCATTAGTGAAGGTCATCTGGCAGAACCAGAAGCATGAGGAAGTCACTTGGGAGCATGAGGACAGTATGATACAGAAATATCCAGAATTATTCTAAGTTCAAGGATGAACTTTTTATAAGGTATGAGAAATTGTAACAACCCAAATTTCCTCATTAAGAGTTCTAATTGTGGTTAAAATATTTAAAAATGCTTTAGAAATATTCTAGAGATTTTTAGAAATTTTTAGAGTATTTTTATGTAATTTTTGGAGTTCGTTTGACATTTTTAACAAAAGGAGGAAGTTTCAAAAAATAAATAGGTTCGGCCGAGGTTCGAACCCGCGACCTCCAACCCAAACCAAGTCTTAAGTGGTTTCGGCTAGCCAGGTGTCCCAACGTGTGTTTCGTGATAAAAAAGGGAAGTGAAATTATCTTGAGTAATAACCGAACCTAAAAATAACCCTAGGTTATAAAAGGATAGGTTAAGAGGGGAAGGGGATTATTTTTACCCGTGACCTAAATCCGTTCCCTTCTTCCTCTCGCGTCCACGGCGGCTCCTCTCGGGCGGAAACGAAGTCGGAGGCTAGGTTTCTCTCCGGCGACCGACTAAGGGGGATCTCCGAGCGGTTGTCACCACCATCACGATCCTTTCATCGAGGAGGATCTGTGGGCGCAAGAAGAGGCCGGAAATTTTGAGATTTTTCGAAGCCCTTGAAGCCAATTCGGTTGTAAGTCCAAGAACACCAAGGTAAGTTGCTACTCACCTGCAATAGGAGTAGTTCCGTGACTTTGTTTTCTTCTTTACTTCCTTGTCAAGCATGAACAATCCTCCTTGTGGCGTTAGGGTTTTGAATTCATGCAGTGAGTATAACCAGCCTTGTATTTGAAAGCATTATAGATTGAGTTCTGGGTTTTCTTATTAAGTAGGAACAGCTAAAAGAGCTAGTCTTTTGAATTGGTCACCTTTGATCTCCGTTGTGTAGTTTGGAATTTTAGTTTTCAGTTTTCTTTGCTATTAAATGAGCAGGAATAGACACTCCATATTAGCATTTTTGGCTTAGACTCTCCTTGCTATTTTCGGACAGCCTTACCTAAATTCCAGCATGCGATTTTGGTGTTCTGTTAGCATTTCAGTTTGTTCGAGTGCCTAGCTAATTTATTAAACATGCACAGCCTTGTTCCAGCCAGAACATCCCTTTTCACAACAAATGATGCATTGCAGATTTTATTATTCATTAAGCTTCTAGTTTCCTTTAGTATATGAAGTAGACGGGAATCACAATAGTAGCATTTCAGTTTATCTCCTTTAGCAGTGCAGATTCTTTGTTCTCTTTAAGTATCTACTTCCTTTTGTCTTGGCAGTAGGTGTGTTCCATATTCAGCAGAGGTGCAGAGATTTTAGATCCCTTTAAGCATCTAGTTGTTTTGTTGTTATGCACGTGTATGTGCACAATGAGTTTTTGTGTTAGGCAGCGCTTACCTAGTATCTAGAACCAATTGCTATTTTCATTGAGCATGCATGGTTTTCCTTAAACTTCCAGTTTTAGTTTTTTTAGTACCCAGTTTTAGTTTGTTATATGTATATGCAAATTTTTGTAAAGCTTTGTATACAGATTTTTATTAAGCTAGTATGCAGATTTCTGTTAAGCATTAGTGCAGATTTTTATTAAGTATTGTATATGCAGATTTCTTTTATGTTCTATGCATGATTGTATGTTATCTAGTTAGTTTCACTTATAGATGCATTTGGAAAATACCGTATCAGTATTTTGAGTGTAAGAAAAGTATAAGAAAGATAAAGAAAAGAAAGAAAAAGGCTAAGGCCTTAAGTAGATCCTAAAGTCAAGACTTTAGGGATTTTAGCACACAAGGTGCTTGTTAAAATGCCAAGGTATTTAAAGAACAAGTAATTAAGATATTTTACTTTTTAAAAGGCTAGTACCCGACTTCCAAGGTTGTCGTTAAACAAATCCAGGTGACCAATTCCAAGGTCTTGGCCCTGGTAAGACCAAGGTCTTTACCCTCATAGGACTGGTGACTAGCTACCACAGTCTCTATTAGGGAGCGTGCATTGGTACTAAGTCTGGGCCCAAGAGAATCTTTATTATTATTTTGAAGTATTAAAGTATAAGTTTTTGAACAAATAAAATAAGCTTCACGTAAGTTTAAAATTCAGCAAGTTTAGTTTTCTTGTATGCTGGCATGTTTGTTTAGATTTGCTTTACATGTTTAGCATTTCAGTATGCCTAGTTTCCTTTGTTGTTAGATGAGCATGAGTAGTATCTTCTTTTGAGCATTCAGTTCTAGATTTCTTTCAGCTTACATGAATACTCGAGTTTTTGTGAGTTAGATAGCGCTTACTAAGCAATTTTACTTATAGATTGCATTTCCTCTTACTGCAGATAAAGGAAAGGAAAAGCTATAGCAAAGGAAGGCGACAAGGAGGTGTTCGATGATGTGTGATGCCAGGACTATGGGAGAGACTTGGGATATTATTAAGTTTCCGTATTTTGGTGGATAAGAAACATTTGAGAGTGTACTTTATATTCCATGTCATTTGAGATTATTCTTGTTTTAGATTGCATGCTAAGATGAGTTCAGTTTAGTAAGTAGGTACTTTTGTGTTTGCATTGAGATATAGTTTCATATGTTTTCTACTATTATGAGTTATATGTTCATGTCAGTATTGTATTGTATTTTAGTCCTGCTGAACTGCATATACTCTGCCAAAATTTTAAGTTTTCTGGAAAAATTTAAGTACAGTTTGTTATACTAGTTAAGTAAGATTCTATAGTAGTTATGTAACGGGCACCTTTAGAGAGTAGTAGTAAGAAGGGTGGTCGTTACAACTTAATTCTAAGATTAGGCTTAGCTAATTTTCGTAACAAGTTATGGACTAGATTGTTTAGTCGAGGGATACTTACAGAGGGATTGGCCCCTTCAGAAACGGATACGGATCCGTGGATTCTTTCCGATTCTGCTTCCGACTCGCTCTCGCTCTCGGACACATTGATCTGGTCTCGAGCCATCAAGGCAAGAAGGCTCGTCTGTTCGAGCTCGTCGTCGGTATCCTCTTCTGAAGATTCTTCAAAGGTTGCTTTTAGCACCTTCTTCTTCCTCTGCTTCTTTGCATCCTTCTGATTGGGGCAGTTGGCCTTGATGTGTCCCTTTTGGTTGCACCCATAACAGATCACCTCAAACTTGACCTTTGAGTTGGGTTGAACCTCCTTTGATTGTACGGCTTTCTTTAGGTCTCTCTTGTTGAATCCCTTCTTCTTCTTGTAGAGCTTCTTCACAAGATTCATGAGTTCGGAGGTCAATTCGTCGTCTTCATCGTCTGAGTTGGGTTCGACTTCCGATTCAGGTTCAGTTCTTCGCCGTGATCTTGGTTCGCATGTTCGATTGGTACCTGCAACCAAAGCAATACCTTTCTCGATTGGCTGTGTATTAGTTTGTTCATGCAATTTGAATTCTGCGAACAATTCATATAGTCTAATGGAAGTTAAATCCTTGGAGACTTTGTAGGCATCTACCATCGATGCCCACAATGTGCTCCTCGGAAAAGCATTAAGTGCGTACCTTATAATGTCCCTGTTCTCGACCTTTTGCCCGATAGCGTGGAGTGAGTTGAGGATGTCTTGAATCCGTGCATGGAGTTGACTTGCTGTCTCTTCTTCCTGCATTTTCAGATTATATAATTTATTGAACAAAAGATCTCTCTTGCTTACCTTGGTGTCGGAGGTGCCCTCGTGGAGTTCGATCAGCTTCTCCCAAAGCTCTTTTGCGCTGGAGAACGGTCCAACTCTGTTGAGTTCCTCCTTGGTCAATCCGCACTGGAGGGTGCAGGTCGCTCTGGCATCAGCTTCCACCTTCTTGATTAGGGTAGGTTCCCATTTTTCGCATGGTGTTGGCTTGCCGTCTTTGTCGGTTGGCAGTTGTATTCTAGTCTTGATAATCATCCATGTGTCTAACTGTGTCTTGAGAAAGGTTTCCATTCGCCCCTTCCAATATCCGAAGTCTTCTCCGGAGAAAAGTGGGGGGTGAACGGTGCTGAAACCTTCTTGTTGGGCCTTTAGCGATATGCAAAAGCAATGACAAAATAGAAATGTCCCAAGACTAAGTCTTGGATTAGCAGTGTGGGAAATAAAGTTAAGAAATAGCGAACTCGAGTGGTGTTGCACCAGCCTCGAGCAAAAATCGATCCGAAAAAATAATTAGAATATAGCTATTAAGTTAATTCTAATTGACTCTGTAAAACTGAAATACCACGAAAAATTACGTGATTGGTGGTTGCACCAGATCAACACGACTCCGCTCTGATACCAATTGTTGGATCAAAAGCACTAGAGGGGGGGGGGGGTGAATAGCGCTCGTAGCTTTCACTTTTCGTTTCGGAAATCTTACGAGTAACGCAGCGGAAATAAATAAAACAACCAACACACAGAAGACTCCAAGATTTACTTGGTTCGGAGCCTAGGGCGACTTCTACTCCAGGGCTCGCGATCATTGATCGCTTACTATGGGCAACAACTATATCGCGCAAAAGTTTATACAACTAAGAATTACAATAAGTGCAATAATTAAAGTAAACTTATACCGACGACAGAATCTTAAAATCGTGGAGCTACGGGTCGTCAGAAACTTGTAGCAGCACTTCAGGGTGTTTTTGAGGCAGCGCATTGTAGCTTGATCGCTTGGAAGATGATGTTAGAGCCTCTGCCTCGAACCCCCTTTTAAACAGTGCTGGAGGCGCCTCCAAGCCTGTCCGAGGCGCCTTCAGGCCGCCGAGTCGCACGCTTGGATCAGCTCTGATCTGGTCGCACCTTATCCCACTGAAGGCGCCTCCAAGCTTCTCCAAGGTGCCTCCAACGCCTGGTCCAAGGCACCTCCAGTGACCTCTGAGGCGCCTCCAAGCCCTATGGAGGCGCCTCAGACACTGTTCATCCGAGGTCTAAGTTGCTCCTTTGTTCCTGCAAATTGTATTAGTCTCAAACACAAACCCTACAAAATAAAGTTAGCATAGAAACAATATAATAGATATACTTGACAGTCGTCGGACTGTCCGAGTCTGACTTCAGATTTCCAACCGGAAACCCTAGGTCGACCCGACGACTACTGTTCCCTCTACGGGGAACGCATCCTCACCTACTCCACTCAGGAGATTTACCTGATGCCAGTGCGATCCTCCAGATCGACTGGACTTTTGCTCAGCGTTCAAAGCTTTCGGAATTTCTGCTGGACTTTCGCTTCCCAGCTGGTCCAGTCTCTCACCTGTTTCGTGACACCAGGACTTTCCACCTAGGGTTACCCCCCTAGGACTTTTGCCTGAAGCTCTCGACCTGCCAAGACTTTCTGATTAGGGTTACCACCCCCTATGACCTAGGGTTACCACCCCCTAGGGTTTTCCACCTGCCTAACCGCAGCTAGGACTTTCCTGAAACACTTAATTAAGTGCATTAGATCACAAAACAACTTAACTTTGAATTCCTTTGCCATTATCAAAACAACGGTCGATCGTCGGATGCTTCCCGCACCAACAAAGGGTACATTTTTTTTATATTAATAATTATTAATTGAAATTCATGTACTTGTAATTTTTCACTGTTATTTATTTTTATTTACCCTAACTTAACTTTGTTTTCTCACATCAAAAAGGGAGAGATTGCAAGTATCCTGTGATAGTTTTGATGTAATCAACTAAGTAAAGGTAGGTTATATTGTGGTTTGAACCTTGTGTCTAAGTGTGCAGGAACTTAGGAGCACAGGAAGTCGAACAAAAGACGCAGCTAATGAGAAGGATGGCACGGGAGAGAGTCGACTGGCTCGGTGCGTCCGAGGTATGAGGCGCTATAGAAGAGTACGCCGACGGACGAGAAGGAAGTGTGCAACATTTCTGAGGGACGAGAAGCCAAAGCGAAAGGTTGCTTGAGAATGTTGGAAAATAAGTTCGGGTGTGCCCTATTCTAGATGACCTAAATCACCGAAGCGGCCTAAGCCGGAGTAGAAGATCCGGAGAGAAAGTCAACATGGAGTTGACTTTCTGGTCCAGGTGCCTAAACCAACTTGGTCTAGCCAGGGTGCCTCAGCGAGGTGCCCCTGCACGAAGGTAGTTCGGGTACCCGAAGCTGTTCCAGGTGCCCAAACCAGATAAGATTTTATCTTTCAGCCGTTGCATAGCCGTTACAATGTGGATAAACTTTTATTTGTTAGAGTGTATACTGAAAGCCTAGCTTTTATATAAATATTTATTTAGAAATAAAGAATCACAATGGTCAAATATCTACATTTATTTGTTAAATGTAATTTTGTTCAATTAATTTATATAGTAGACAACATGGTGTGTGTTGTTTCACACACAGAAGATCATGTTGTCAGTTCTTTATAAATTATAAACAGTTGCTCGCGACTAAAATGGAAAGGAACAAATCGTTGAAGTAGTCGTAGTGTAATTAAGTATTAGTTTATCTTAACTAATAAATTACACTGATACACTCCAAGTGTATTGAGTAGGACCATTTTAGGTAAGTTCTTTTTGTACTGACTTTATATAAGAACTAGACTTTAGTTATTATGGAAGTATGTGCTGTTAATCCTAATATAATAACAAACACATATATTTAGTATTTATTTCTTTGACTTATCAATGGGTGAGATTTAGATTGATAAATCAATAAGCTCGATAAGTTGGGAAATGATATTACTTATAGTGTGTATTGTTGATTATAGAAGGAAACTGTGTCCTAGTAATCTAGGTTCAGAATGACCCCAAGAGGAGCTCATAAGAATTGTCATGTTAAACCCTGCAGGTGGACTTAGTCCGACATGACGATAAGGTCGAGTGGTACTACTCTTGGACTAAGATATTAATTAAGTAAGTTGTCAGTAACTCATTTAATTAGTGAGCATTCATTATCTTAAACATAGGGAGACTAACACACTCATAATAAGAAGGATCCCAAAACGTAATTTGGGATTGGTGCGGTAGTTCAATAATAATTCTTTAGTGGAATGAATTATTATTGATGAAATTAAGTTGTGTGTTCAGGGTGAACACAGGAAGCTTAATTTCATCGGGAGACCAAAACCAATTCCTCGTCTCGGTCCCTATCGTAGCCTCTTGTATATAGAGATTTATATCCACCACATACCCACTCCTTACCCAACCCAAGGGGGTCGGCCAAGCTAGCTTGGAACCCAAGCTAGGGCCGGCCAAGACCAAGTGGTTGAGCCAAGTTGGTGGCCGACCAATGCTTGGAGTCCAAGCATGATGTGGCCGGCCACATCACATTAAAAGTGATTTTATTTATAAATTTTTCTTATGTGGATTCCATGATTTTAAAAGAGAGTTTAAAATTTAAATCTTTCCTTTTATAGCTTTCTACAAAAGATTAAGTTAAGATTTGAAATCTTTCCTTATTTGTAGATTGAAAGGTAGATTTTAATTTTCAGAAAACTTTCATTTTTTAACCATGCTCATGATTTAAAAGAGAGTTTAAAAATTAAATATTCTCTTTTATAAGTTTCTACAAAAGATTAAGAAAAGATTTGATATCTTTTCATATTTGTAGATTGAAACGAGGTTTTAATTTTTAGAGATAACTTTCCTTTTTAGAAATCATCCACATGTTTAAAAGAAAGATTTTAAAAATTTCCTTTTACAAACCACCATGAAGGGAAAAATTATTGGAGAAATTTTTTATAAATTTCCGGAAACAAATTAGGAAGTTTTAATTCTTGTGAATTAAAACTTTCCTTGATGGAGAATTTAAGTGGCCGGCCATATGATTTAAGAAAAGTTTTTTAATTTTAATTAATTAAATTTTATTTTTCATGGCAAAGGAATTAAGGAAGTTTTTATTTAAATTTCCTTATTTGCCAAGGCCAAGGATTATAAAAGAGGGGGTAGAGGTGCCTTCATGGAAGCTAACTCTATTCTATTTTCTCCTCTCTTTTCTCCTTGGGCGTGGTCGGCCCCTCCTCTTTCTTTCTTCCCCTTCTTGTGGCCGAAACCTCTTCATTGGTGGAGTTGCTTTGGTGGCCGGATCAAGCAAGGAGAAGAAGGAGAGAAAGGATGCCTTGTTTCTAACATCCCTTGGAGCATTGGTGGTGGTCGAACCACTTCATCTTTGGAGTAGCTCTTGTTGGCCGAAACCTTAAAGGAAGAAGAAGGAGTTTTGGTGGTTCTCATCTTGATAGATTGTTGCTCACATAACGTCCGGGATAAGAAGAGGAATACGGTAGAAGATCAAGAGGCCGTTGCATACAAAGAAATGTATAATTAGTAATTAATTTCCGCATCATACTAGTTAATTTTCTTTGTATGAATTCCAAACACAAGAGGCATTAGATCTAGTTTTTCGAATTAGTTTTTTCGAGTTTGTGTTTTCTTCTTTTTCGAATTTGTGATTCGATTGTAATTTTCGGTTAACCTAGAGTTATTTAAGGAAATTAAATATTAGCTTTCCTTAAAAGGCTTTGTCTAGGCAGTGGTGGTTGCTCCCATATCCAAGAAGGTCATGTGCCTCGCCATGCAGTCCTGGAAGCTAATTTTGAAAATTAATATTTAATGAAATTAATAACATAGGTGGATTTGAATCAATAGTGTTAAGTTCCGCTTGCGATTAAAATCTAAACCATTAAGAATAGATAAGTTAAATTTGGAATCAATGATGTTAAGTTCCGTCTGCGATTCCTAATTTAACTTCTAAAGAACACAATAGGTTATTTAAGGAAAGGTTCGACACTTGTACAAAATTTTTGTATAGTGGAACCAGTACGATTTTTCTAGGACTAACCAACAATTGGTATCAGAGCTAGGGTTTGCCTCTATGTGTTTAGAATTCAAATTGGTTATGCACATATCATACATAATTTAGGCAGGATAATAGTAGGATGTGCTAACTTTTTGGTTGCAGGCTCCAACTATTATGGCTTATAGATGTTGTGTGTGATTGGACCCTTGGACATGTCAAGGGCATTATTGTGTATATGCATGATTGTATGTAACTAATACAGCAGGAGCTGTATTAGCCCTAGGATTTTATAATTTTATTTTCGATCTAGATTTCATGTATATTCCCTTGTGAAATATAGGATTGATATTTGTAAAATTCTATATTTGTCGCGGATCGTATCTTTGCGAGCCGTGGTACTTTTGAAGCACCAGAGGCGCAGCGGAATAAGAAGCAAGATGGATGCGACGTCTCGATCCGATGGCGGTGGCTAAAGATGGTAGCAGCTAGGGTTGGAGCATACTGAAGATAGTGATGGAAAAGACTATAATAGTTGGAAAATTAATTTCTAAATTTATTACTTTTATTTACTGTGATGTTTATGTGCATGAGATGTAAGCTAGTATAGGTTAAAATCCTCATTTTTAAATAACTAAGTGGGAGAGGGATTTTAATAAATTCCACGGTCTCCATTACTAGTTTGTAAGTGATGCAACAAACTTGCGTGTTGGCTCTGAGTGCCTTCCTCCACAACGGATGGATTTGTTGCGGATCACTAGATCAAACTTCTTTTATGGATGGTTATAGGAAATTATTTAGGAGCGTGTGATCTTCTCCAACTGAAGGGGCATAATCCTATTTAATGGACTAAGTATCAAGTAATGGTATACACTTAGTCGCATTCAATAGTATCCTCCCCAACGGAGTCACTGCTATTGTTTTGCGGGACCAAAGCAATACCAACTATTAATTTGTCATAAAGTTAGGTAAAACCCCCCTCTTACAAATGTTTGAATTTGTATACGTCCACACTAACGTGGCATACAAAATTCATGGTGTTTGAGGTAATTTTATTTGTCATAAAGTTAGGTTGACAATATAAAATGGGTAATACCTCCTCTTACAAACAATTGCATTTGTATACGTCCACACTAATGTGGCATACAAAATTCATGGTTTTTGAGGTAATTCAAGGTTTACAAGATAATTAATGGGTAAGACCCTCCTCTTACGAATGTTGAATTTGTATACGTCCACACTAATGTGGCACGCATAATTCCCGGTGTTTGAGGTGTTGGCGAATTTAAATAATATTGTTTGAGGAATCAATGTTATTTTAAATTCAAAGTTTTGACCAAATATTTGATCAAATACAGACCAACTTTTAATTTTATTCGTCATAAAGTAAGGTTGACGAGATAATAAAATTAATGGATAAAATCTCCTCTTTGATTTTGTATACGTCCACACTATTGTGGCATATAAAATTCACGAGGATTTTAAGGAGTTGGTCTTGACCAAATATTTTTGTGATTCTTAGGATTTCAAATGTTAGTCAATCCCCTAGTTGATATACTATAGAAAATACTTAGTAGTCCCAATTATAATGATTGGAAATAGGACTTGGACATTAAGGTAGACTGTCTTCTTAAAACTAAGAACAATATAGGTGTATTTAATTCATTAGTTGTTGAAACATTTTTAGTGGTGTTATCTACCAATACCTGGAGTGTAGATACAGATGCCACCAATCATGTCTGCAATTCATTGCAGGGTTCCAGTAAACCTGACAACTATATGAAAAGGAAAACACCGTCTACATGGGCACTACTGCAAAAGTAGTAGCTGTTGCAGTGGAAGATGTTTATCCTCTGATAGGAATAAAAAATGGATTTTCAGAAATTGTCTTTACGTACTAAGTTTAGAAAGAACCTGATTTCGGTTTCTAAACTATTAAAGAATAGATATTCTGTCTATTAAGATAACAAACTTGTTATCAAGAAAAATAGGGAAGTTATCTGTTCTGGTACGTTGGTTGACAATTTATAAAACAATAACTCCCATAATGCAATAAATGAAAATTAATAACACATTTTCTAACTTTAATAAGAGAAAGTAACCTTCGAAAATGAACCAATTATATTTTTGGCATCTAAGGCTAGGTTATATTAACTTGAGTAGGATTCAAAGGATAATAACCAATGAACTCTTGGGTTCATTGGTAGTGGAAATCTTTCCAACCTGCGAGTCTTACTTGGAAGGAAAAATAACCAAGAAGCTTCTAAGTCTAAGGGGTATAGAGCCAAAGATATGTTGGAATTGGTTCATTCTAATTTGTGTAGACCTTTGACTATCCAGGCAAGAGGTTGTTTCAAATATTTCGTCTCTTTTATAGATGACTATTCGAGATAAGGATACATTTACTTGACACGCCACAAGTCTAAGTGCTTTGATTAGTTCAAAGAGTACTAGGCTGATGTGGAGTAACGTCAAAGTAAAAGTAACAAGACACTACGGTAAAAGCGTAGTAACGAGTACCTCTTAGGAGAGTTTAGGAGTCACTTATCAGAAGTCAGGATTTAATCCCAACTAACTGCACCTCGTACACCCCAATAGAATGGTGTAATAGAAAAGAAGGTATAAGGCTCTTATGGAATAATTAGATCGATGATGAGTTATTCAGAAAATTACCAAATTAATTTTAAAGATGTAACACCCCACCCTCCTCACTACCGGACTGTGAGGGCGGAGCATTACTGCACTACTAACTTTACTTAATTAGAGTGGTTCACATGTAAAGATCAATACATAAACTCTAAAAAAACTCAAAGCATACAATTAACTAGTAGTGGAAGACTAAATGACTCATCTAATACATTCTACTCAACTCTTTGTTAATAAATTCTCATGCTAAATCCCAAGGCTTCTATAGTTCAGGCATCACACATCCATCCGCACCTCCTTGTCGCCTTCCTTTACTATAGATTTTCCTTTCCTTTATCTGCAGTAAGAGGAAATGCATCTATAAGCAAAATTACTTAGTAAGCGCTATTTAACTCACAAAACTCGAGTATGCATGTAAGCTGAAAGAAATCTAGAAACTGAATGCTCATCTAATAGCAAACGAACCATAGCATACTGAAATACTAAACATGTAAGCAAATCTAAACAAACATGCTAGCATAAAAGAAAACTAAACTTGCTGGATTTTAAACACCTTCTGAATCTTATTTCTTTTGTTTGAAAACTTATACTTTAATACTTCAAAATAATAATCAACTTTCTTCTTGGGCCCGGCAACTGTACTTGCTATGCGCGCATCCTAACTAGACCTGAGATAGCTGGTCCCGAATCTAGTAAGGTTTACTAGGTTATCTAAACCTAGGGACGACTATGGGAGCCCAGCCCAAGGACAACTGAGAGTCCTGCATACTAGGTTATATAAACCTAGGGACGACTATGGGAGCCCAACCCAAGGACAACTGAGAGTTCAATACAGTGCCACTGATAAAAGTAAAATACTTGTTATCTTTTAATACTTCTAATATATAATGCCTCGGCATTTTAACGAGCACCTTGTGTGCCAAAATCCCTAAAGTCTTGACTTTGGGATCTACTTAAGGCCTTGGCCTTTTTCTTTCTTTTCTTTATCTTTCTTATACTTGTTAATACCTCTAATAAAAGAATGTTTCTTTAAAAACTGAAATGATTAAACAAATTCTAACTTTGAAATGCATAAACAAAAATCTGCATACTATGCTAATCAAAATTCTGCATACTATTCTAATCAAGATTCTGCATTCTATGCTACACTATTTCTGCATACTATGCAAACATAAAATCTGCACTATAAGCTTAATTAAAATCTGCACTATAAGCCTACATAAAAATCTGCACTATAAGCAATTATATGCTTAATTAAAAAGAACAAAGCTCTGAAACTAATTATATGCAGCTCTACATAAATATCTGCATTATAAGCTTAATAAAAATCTGCACTATAGGCTTAATTAAAAATCTGCACTATAAGCGCATAATTAAAATCTGCAATATAAGCTCTACATAAAAATCTGCATTATAAGCTTAATTAAAATCTACACTATAGGCTTAATTAAAAATCTGCACTATAAGCGCTTAATTAAAATCTGCAATATAAGCTTTACATAAAAATCTACATTATAAGCTTAATTAAAATCTGCACTATAGGCTTAATTAAAAATCTGCACTATAAGCGCTTCTTATGCTTCGAATTCAAGAAGAACAAAGGTCCGAAACTACTCCTACTGCAGGTGAGAAACACTTACCTTGCTTCTTGGACTCACAACCGAACAAAAAGGGCTTCTAGGACCTTGGCCGGCCCCCGGAGATGATGCCCTAACTCCCTTTCATTTTTTGCCCGAGCTCCGCCATCGTACGCAGAAGAGAAGGAGAGAATGGTTTAAGTCACGGGAAAATAGAGCATCAACTTATCCCCTTTTATAATCCAATATTCTGTTAATTATCTTAAATAAATTTGCTACTTTTTCTAAACAAACAAATCCAACATCAACTTATCCCTTTTATAATCCAATATTCTATTAATTATTTTAAATAAATTTGCTACTTTTTCTAAACAAACAAATCCAACATCAACTTATTCCTTTTATAATCCAATATTCTGTTAATTATCTTAAATAAATTTGCTACTTTTTTTAAACAAACAAATCCAACATCAACTTATCCCTTTTATAATATTCTGTTAACTATCTTAAATAAATTCGCTACCTTTTCTAAACAGAAAAATCTGTTTGCACACCTGGTTAGCCGGGTTTTGACCGAGTCAAAGGTCATGGGTTCAATTATCGGCTTGGACATTTTTTTGTCGAAACTTCCTTCGTTTAGTAAAAATACCAAACGACCTCCAAAAATTACATAAAAATACTCTAAAAATTTCTAAAAATCCCTAGAATATTTCTATAGCATTTTTAAATATTTTTAAATTACTTTTAGGACTCTAATTAAGGAAATTTGGGTCGATACAATTCCCCATATCTTATAAAAAGTTCGTCCTCGAACTTAGAATAATTCTATAGCATGTTCTCTACCCTGTACATGCATTAGTTTGCGTCCATAATCTAATGTACTAAGGAAAACCACATCAAAGGTATCTTAGGACCTCCTAACCTACATATAATGAACATAAGCATAAGCAGTGACATAAGCATGACAACATAAACGTAAGCATGGTAGATGAACTAAACATAATGATAGACTCGATCACAAGCATGTCCATATGCATAGGCAAGAACATAACATGAACATAACGTGGACCTAAACATAAACGTAAATATAAATATAACATGACTTGAACATACTTGCATGCATACTTATAAGCATACTATTGTGGTGGCCTAGTTGCACTTAGTAGTACTGTAACATAAGTTGTTGATCAGACAACTACCCTAGCGCTAGGTTGGTAGGGGTCTGAACTTAGGACCGGAGTTCCCCTTTATTCTGGCGCGCTCACCGGGCTTAGGTCCCCGGATCATACCACCATCCCAGAACATATCTTGTTTGATTCTGGCGCGCTCACCGGGCTTAGGTCCCCGGATCATACCACCATCCCAGAACATATCTTGTTTGATTCTGGCGCGCTCACCGGGCTTAGGTCCCCGGATCATACCACCATCCCAGAACACATCTTGTTTGATTCTGGCGCGCTCACCGGGCTTAGGTCCCCGGATCATACCACCATCCCAGAACACATCTTGTTATGTAAAAGAAACTAAGCAGAATTCTTAACTTTATAAGCACTTCTAAATATCTCCCTATTCTATACATATAATCTAATACATCCAAGGATTTCTCTTTATTGTAAAGAATAAAGAAAAGCATACTAAAAACTAAATACTTTCTTACTTGAAGACGGCAAGGTTGGTGCTGATGTGTGATGTTGGAGAATAGGAACTGCTCTGATACCAACTTGTAACACCCCACCCTCCTCACTACTGGACTGTAAGGGCGGAGCGCTACTGGACTACTAACTTTACTTAATTAGAGTGGTTCACATGTAAAGATCAATACATAAACTCTAAAAAAACTCAAAACATACAATTAACTAGTAGTGGAAGACTAAATGACTCATCTAATACATTCTACTCAACTCTTTGTTAATAAATTCTCATGCTAAATCCCAAGGCTTCTATAGTCCAGGCATCACACATCCATCCGTACCTCCTTGTCGCCTTCCTTTACTATAGCTTTTCCTTTCCTTTATCTGCAGTAAGAGGAAATGCATCTATAAGGAAAATTGCTTAGTAAGCGCTATCTAACTCACAAAACTTGAGTATGCATGTAAGCTGAAAGAAATCTAGAAACTGAATGCTCATCTAATAGCAAACGAACCATAGCATACTGAAATACTAAATATGTAAGCAAATCTAAACAAACATGCTAGCATAAAAGAAAACTAAACTTGCTGGATTTTAAACACCTTTTGAATCTTATTTCTTTTGTTTGAAAACTTATACTTTAATACTTCAAAATAATAATCAACTTTCTTCTTGGGCCCGACAACTGTACTTGCTATGCGCGCATCCCTAACTAGACCCGAGATAGCTGGTCCCGAATCTAGTAGGGTTTACTAGGTTATCTAAACCTAGGGACGACTATGGGAGCCCAGCCCAAGGACAACTGAGAGTCCTGCATACTAGGTTATCTAAACCTAGGGATGACTATGGGAGCCCAACCCAAGGACAACTGAGAGTTCAGTACAGTGCCACTGATAAAAGTAAAATACTTGTTATCTTTTAATACTTCTAATATATAATGCCTCGGCATTTTAACGAGCACCTTCTGTGCCAAAATCCCTAAAGTCTTGACTTTGGGATCTACTTAAGGCCTTGACCTTTTTCTTTCTTTTCTTTATCTTTCTTATACTTGTTAATACCTCTAATAAAAGAATGCTTCTTTAAAAACTGAAATGATTAAACAAATTCTAACTTTGAAATGCATAAACAAAAATCTTCATACTATGCTAATCAAAATTCTGCAATCTATTCTAATCAAGATTCTGCATTCTATGCTACACTATTTCTGCATACTATGCAAACATAAAATCTGCACTATAAGCTTAATTAAAATCTGCACTATAAGCCTACATAAAAATCTGCACTATAAGCTTAATTAAAATCTGTACTATAGGCTTAATTAAAAATCTGCACTATAAGCGCTTAATTAAAATCTGCAATATAAGTTCTACATAAAAATCTGCATTATAAGCTTAATAAAAATCTGCACTATAGGCTTAATTAAAAATCTGCACTATAAGCGCTTAATTAAAATCTACAATATAAGCTCTACATAAAAATCTGCATTATAAGATTAATTAAAATCTGCACTATAGGCTTAATTAAAAATCTGCACTATAAGCGCTTAATTAAAATCTGCAATATAAGCTTTACATAAATATCTACATTATAAGCTTAATTAAAATCTGCACTATAGGCTTAATTAAAAATCTACACTATAAGCGCTTCTTATGCTTCGAATTCAAGAAGAACAAAGGTCCGAAACTAATCCTACTGCAGGTGAGAAACACTTACCTTGCTTCTTGGACTCACAACCGAACAAAAAGGGCTTCTAGGACCTTGGCCGGCCCCCGGAGATGATGTCCTAACTCCCTTTCATTTTCTGCCCGAGCTCCGCCATCGTACGCAGAAGAGAAGGAGAGAATGGTTTAAGTCACGAGAAAACAGAGCATCAACTTATCCCCTTTTATAATCCAATATTCTGTTAATTATCTTAAATAAATTTGCTACTTTTTCTAAACAAACAAATCCAACATCAACTTATCCCTTTTATAATCCAATATTCTATTAATTATCTTAAATAAATTTGCTACTTTTTCTAAATAAACAAATCCAACATCAACTTATTCCTTTTATAATCCAATATTCTGTTAATTATCTTAAATAAATTTGCTACTTTTTCTAAACAAACAAATCCAACATCAACTTATCCCTTTTATAATATTCTGTTAACTATCTTAAATAAATTCGCTACCTTTTCTAAATAGAAAAATCCATTTGCACACCTGGTCAGCAGGGTTTTGACCGAGTCAAAGGTCATGGGTTTAATTCTCGGCTTGGACATTTTTTTGTCGAAACTTCCTTCATTTAGTAAAAATACCAAACGACCTCCAAAAATTACATAAAAATACTCTAAAAATTTCTAAAAATCCCTAGAATATTTCTATAGCATTTTTAAATATTTTTAAATTACTTTTAGGACTCTAATTGATGAAATTTGGGTCATTACAAAAGATATACACTGGAAACGAAAGTGAACATAGTACCTTCTAAGTCAGAACTCTTTACTCCCATAGAATTGCATAATGGGCGTAAGCCTAGTCTGAAGCATATTCAGATTTGGGTGGTCTAGCACATGAGAGACACTGATAAGTTAGACATGAGTTCACTTGTTTGTGAGTTATCCTAGAAAAACGAAAAGAGATTTATAATCCTTAAAATCGGAAGGTCATTGTTGGCACCAATGCCCGATTTTAAAAAAGGACTATACTATGAACCACAAACCCATGAGTAAAAATTGTTCTTAAGGAAATTAAAGGACATGTCTAATCTAGTACCAACTGTACAAGATGAAATATCACAAGAAACTGCAACACGTATCACAAATGATACACAATTACAGAAAGTGCCTCGTCGTAGTGGGAGGGTTGTTAGGGAGAGTCTTTAGACTTGATCCCTGGTGAACATAAACCTAATTCCTAGACCTATGACAAAGCGCTCCAAGATAAAGATGCATCATCTTTATGAATACAGAATTAGAATATATGTATTCTAATAAAATCTGGGAGCTTGTAGAACCATCAAATGGTGTAAAAGCCATTGGGTGAAAATAAGTCTACAATAGGAAAAGAGGGATAGACAGGAAGGTAGAAACTTTCAAAGCAAGGCTTGTTGGAAAAGGAAACTTTTTTACCGGTAGCCATGCTTAAGTCTATTCGGATTCTTTTATCTATGAGATTTAGCAAGTGGATGTCAAGACAGCTTTCCTTAATAGAAGTCTTGAAGAATACATTCATATAAAGCAACTAGAAGGGTTCATTGCAAAGAGCAAAGAGCATCTTGTGTGTAACCTCAATCAGTCTATGGACTGAAGTAAAGCTTCAAGGTCTTGGTACATCTGGTTTAATAAAGTAATCAAGACCTATGGATTTATTTTATAACCAAATGAGTTTTGTGTATACAAGAAGTGTGATGGAAACATGGTGGTATTTCATGTACTATACGTAGATAACATTTTTTGTAGTTGGAAACAATATCAAAGTGTTGTCAGAAGTAAGGGTATGGTTGTCCAAACAATTCGATATGAAGGACTTGGGAGAATGCATATATTCTTGGGATCAAAGGAATCATAAAAAAAGAATATATTTTACTTATCCCAAGCTTCATATATCAAAACAATCCTTGCTCGTTTTAAGCATGCAAAATTCCAAGAAAGGTTTCTTACATTTTCAGCATGGAGTAGCTTTATCTAAAGAGATGTCTCCGAAGATATCAAAGGAGATAGAGGAAATGAAGGCAGTTCCTTATGCTTCGGCTGTCGGAAGCCTAATGTATGCTATGCACGAGATCAGAAATCTGTTTTGCCAAGGGCATAGTTAGCAGATATCAAAGTAACTCTGGACAAGGACATTGGACTGCGGTAAAGCATATATTGAAGTACCTTAGAGGCACTTAAGATTATATGCTAGCTTATAATGCAGATAATTTGGTCACTGTGGGTTGCACGAATTTTGACTTCCAATTGGATAGGGACAATAGTAAGTCGACCTCAGGGTATTGTGTTTACTTTAGGAGGTGAAGTCATTACTATGGAAGAGTGATAAGCAAAAGGTGCTTTTTCGGACTCCAGCATAGAAGCTGAGTAAGTGGCAGCTTCTGAGGCAGTCATAGAAGTTGTATGGCTCAGATACTTCATGATGGACTTAGACATGTTTTCTGGTTTGCCCAAAAATTATTACAATTTATTATAATAATAGTGGTGCAATAGCAAACTCGAAGAAATCATAAGTCCATAAGGCAAGTAAACACAATAGAGTGCAAGTACCACCCAATACGAGAAATTATATAAATGGGAGAAGTTGTTGCCGCCTAGATTGCATCAGGTGATGACCTATAGATCCTTTCACTGAGGTCCTTAAGGCAAGAGCTTTTGATGGGCATATTGAAGGGTTGGGAATCAGATGTATGGTAGCATTTATGGCAGCATAGTCTTTTAGTATAAGTGGGAGATTGTTAGAGTGTATACTAAAAGCCTAGCTTTTGTATAAATATTTATTTAGAAATAAAGAATCACAATGGTCAAATATCTACATTTATTTGTTAAATGTAATTTTGTTCAATTAATTTATATAGTAGACAACATGGTGTGTGGTGTCACACACAGAAGATCATGTTGTCAGTTCTTTATAAATTATAAAAAATTACTCACGACTAAAATGGAAAGAAACAAACTGTTGAAGTAGTCGTAGTCTAATTAAGTATTAGTTTATCTTAACTAATAAATTACACTGATACACTCCAAGTGTATTGAGTAGGACCATTTTAGGTAAGTTCTTTTTGTACTGACTTTATAAAAGAACAAGACCTTAGTTATTATGGAAGTGTGTGCTCTTAATCCTAATATAATAACAAACACATATATTTTGTATTTATTTCTTTGACTTACCAATGGGTGAGATTTAGCTCGATAAATCAATAAGCCCGATAAGTTGGGAAATGATATTACTTATAGTGTGTGTTGTTGATTATAGAAGGAAACTGTGTCCTAGTAATCTAGGTTGAGAATGACCCCAAGAGGAGCTCATAAGAATTGTCATGTTAAACCCTATAGGTGGACTTAGTCCGACATGACGATAAGGTTGAGTAGTACTACTCTTGGACTAAGATATTAATTAAGTAAGTTGTAAGTAACTCATTTAATTAGTGGGCATTCATTATCGTAAACACAGGGAGACTAACACACTCATAATAAGAAGGAGCCCAAAACGTAATTTGGGATTAGTGCGGTAGTTCAATAATAATTCTTTAGTGGAATGAATTATTATTGATGAAATTAAGTTGTGTGTTCAGGGTGAACACGGGAAGCTTAATTTCATCGGGAGACCAAAACTAATTCCTCCTCTCGGTCCCTATCGTAGCCTCTTGTATATAGAGATTTATACCCACTCCTTACCCAACCCAAGGGGGCCGGTCAAGACCAAGTGGTTGAGCCAAGTTGGTGGCCGGCCAATGCTTGGAGTCCAAGCATGATGTGGCCGACCACATCACATTAAAAGGGATTTTATTTATAAATTTTTCTTATGTGGATTCCATGGTTTTAAAAGAGAGTTTAAAATTTAAATCTGTCCTTTTATAGCTTTCTACAAAGATTAAGTTAAGATTTGAAATCTTTCCTTTTTTGTAGATTGATAGGTAGATTTTAATTTTGAGAAAACTTTCCTTTTTTTAACCATGTTCATGATTTAAAAGAGAATTTAAAAATTAAATATTCTATTTTATAAGTTTATACAAAAGATTAAGAAAAGATTTGATATCTTTCCTTATTTGTAGATTGAAAGGAGGTTTTAATTTTTAGAGATAACTTTCCTTTTTGGAAATCATCCACATGTTTAAAAGAAAGATTTTAAAAATTTCCTTTTACAGACCACCATGAAGGGAAAAATTATTGGAGAAATTTTTTATAAATTTCCGGAAACAAATTAGGAAGTTTTAATTCTTGTGAATTAAAACTTTCCTTGATGGAGAATTTTAAGTGGCCGGGCATATGATTTAAGAAAAGGTTTTTAATTTTAATTAATTTAATTTTCTTTTTCATGACAAAGGAATTAAGGAAGTTTTTATTTAAATTTCCTTATTTGCCAAGGCCAAGGATTAAGGAGTTTCCTTCATGGAAGCTAACTCTATTCTATTTTCTCCTTGGGTGTGGTCGGCCCTTCCTCTTTCTCTCTTCCCCTTCTTGTGGCCAAAACCTCTTCATTGGTGGAGTTGCTTTGGTGGCCGGATCAAGCAAGGAGAAGAAGGAGAGAAAGGATGCCTTGTTTCTAACATCCCTTGGAGCATTGGTGGTGGCCGAACCTCTTCATCTTTGGAGGAGTTCTTGGTGGACGAAACCTAGAAGGAAGAAGAAGGAGTTTTGGTGGTTCTCATCTCGGTAGATCGTTGCCCACACAATGTCCTGGATAAGAAGAGGAATATAGTAGAAGATCAAGAGGTCGTTGCATACAAAGGAAGGTATAGTTAGTAATTAATTTCCGCATCATACTAGTTTTTTTCTTTGTATAAATTCCAAACACAAGAGGCATTAGATCTAGTTTTTTGAATTAGTTTTTTCGAGTTTGTGTTTTCTTCTTTTTCGAATTTGTGATTTGATTGTTCTTTTCGGTTAACCTAGAGTTATTTAAGGAAATTAAATATTAGCTTTCCTTAAAAGGCTTTGTCTAGGCGGTGGTGGTTGCTCCCATATCCAAGAAGGCCATGTGCCTCGCCATGCAGTCCTGGAAGCCAATTTTGAAAATTAATATTTAATGGAATTAATAACATAGGTGGATTTGAATCAATAGTGTTAAGTTCCGCTTGCGATTCAAATCTAAACCATTAAGAACAGATAAGTTAAATTTGGAATTAATGATATTAAGTTCCGTCTGTGATTCCTAATTTAACTTCTAAAGAACACAATAGGTTATTTAAGGAAAAGTTCGACACTTGTACAAAATTTTTATACAGTAGAACCAGTATGATTTTCCTAGGACTAACCAACATTATCCACACCCAAGCACCTAGAGCCCTTCAAGGTGTCAGGATCGTGCCATGTCAGCAATGGTTAGTTTAGACCAATGGGCTATAAATAGAACCCTAGTGTTATCCGTTTAGTAAAATACTCTGTACTTCAATTCTCTTTCAGTTTTTGATTTTTGAGTATTATTTCTATGTATGAGGCTTCTCCACCTCCAACGTTCTGTTCAAGAAGGAGATCTTGATTGTGAACTTACATTCCTTGGAGTAGCAATCCTTTGATTACCAACCAAATAAATATTCCTTTATCTCGTACTTGTTTTATTGCTTTACATTTTATTTAAGTGTGTAATTGATAAAGCCTAATCGAGTTGACAAAGGTATTGCTTATTTTATTTTGTACAACACAATTCCCCCCCCCCCCCCCCCCCTCTTGTCGGTTACAAGGGACTAACAAAATATGTGCAAGCGGTAGCGATTTTAGTAAAGAACACGAAGGACAACAATAACTACCGTCGTTTTGAGAAAATTGTAGCGTGTGATTCATGAATTGGGGTTTTGCTATGATGCGCTACGACCGTGGTGACCAACCTGGCTAGGTCGTGTCACGTGCTTGTTGAAAACCCATGATGGACCATGATTGTGTCGCCCAACATGGCTAACACTTGTTGATCACTGTGTGGCTGAACACAGTCATGTCAGTTGATGTGTAGCTGAACATGGTTGTGTTAGGTGTTGAACGTGCCAACACTGCCATGTGTTATAGGTTCCTTACATGGTTGTGTGGCATAGCATGATCGTGCTTTCCAACATGGTCGTGTGTAAAGGTGCCTAACACGATCGTGTGACCTAGCACGATTGTGCTTTCCAATAAGGATAGGCCATGTTAGGAGTTATAAGCCTTAACACGACCATGCTGGCCAATACAGCCAAGTCGTGTTAGGAGTATTAAGCTCTGACACAGCCATGTTAAGTGCTATAAGTCGCATAGTTGCTTCACTATTTGAGTTTCTGCTTAAGACCACTTGGGAATCATTAGAGGATCAAATTACTTCTGTTCAATTTGGTTTCCTAAGGTTTTCTTGAGTCTATTTATGCACTTGCTACTAAATTAAACCATTGTGTTGACCAAAAGGAATGCACTTTAGGTAGGTTTAGTACATTTTGCATCAATAAATAAATAAATATATATATATATATATATATATATATATATATATGCTAAAAGTAATTAGCCCAGGGCAAAGCAAAATTATTTTTATATCATATATATGTTTAAGGGTAGCACACAACTAAGATACAAAGCTATTTTATTCGAATCTTGTACTTAATTTGTTAGCCCAAAGGGAGGCATATTACGTGGTTGATTAAGGTTGTTGTGAGTTATGAACTAAAATAGCTCATATAAAGTATGAAATTATGTGTATAATGTGTTGACTCACATATTATAGTGGTCAATTTGTGCTAATAAAGTACCATTAACAACTTACATTTTAGTCTAAGGATAATATAATGTTGTATTTGGTATCGTTTAAAGGTTCATCCATAGTTTATAGAATCGCGATCCTGCGCAGAATCGATTTAGAGTCAGGATCGGATCGGTCATGATCGGATCGTAAAATCGTACGATCCTACCAAAAACCCTTAAAATCTTATCATACATGATTAATAATTAGAAAAATATACCTAAAAACTCATTTGACACTCACTCCTCATATGACATTATTATCTACACAAATTTAAATTAACTAGTAATTTAATTACCATTCTAGCATAATAACACAATAATATTTATATTTTTATATCCTAAAATGAAAAACTATAAAATTTATATTCATGCAATAATAATAATAATAATAATAATAATAATAATAATCGCATTTAACCTTAAGAATGTTTTTTTTGTTTGCAAGTTGACCTAATTTGAAGGCCAACAAAATAGCTGACATAGTGAAAGTTATTGAATCCTTTAATTCGAACATAAATGTCAAAAATAATCTTTTAAAGACACATAAATTCCATAGAATATCAAACAATAGACATTAAAAAATTTATCATTTTAGGGAGTAGAAATGATAATAATTATTGATAAAAACTAACTTTAAAATATCTAATTATATATTTAAATAATTTCAAAACCCTAATTCTAACTCTGTATAAGACAATAAATAATAATAAAAAAGATAAAATCTTTCGAGACCAAAAAAGCTATAAAAGATTTTTTGGGTTTAAAACTAGGCAATTAAGGGTAAATCTTGTAATTAACTATAGATCTCTGAATGAACTTAGATTTAATATATTATTGGTCTTGTGGTTCAATCCAAGTTAAAAGTTATAACTTCTCAAAGTTTCTATCGATCCTGCTCTGATCCTATTCCGATCCTATCGATCATGTTCCTGTTGGTGCAGTGGGGCCGACAAGAGGGGATCAGTGAATTGCCTGCAAAATAAGAACTACCCTCCTCGTACTTTCAACTCTAAAATAGCAATAATAATAAAATAAAATAATAGAAAAAAAAAGAGACAAGAAATTTAACTTAGTTACAACCTAGGTGGTTGTTAATCCAAGGTGGTTGAACAACTCCACTAGAAACATCTCTGATGTGCGTAGATTATATACACCTTTTATGCATGTTTGGACACACATTCACATACTTTATACATGCTTTATCTACGTATTTTTGTACTTTCAGCTTTCCTTTTAGCATATTTACTCTTTTTGTTCGGAGATATGCTTTTGTACATTTTCTGTACACAGGAGTCGAATTTGGTGAAGGATTCATGTTCGACGCCAAATCTGCAAGCGAAGATAGAGAGGAAGGCGTCATTCCTTAACCTCACACATCCCTGCCATGGGGGGTTGCCTAGGCCATGTGGACATCCTTGGTCGTGTCGCTACAGCAGAGGAGGAAATTGCCACAACCGTGTGAACCTCACACGGTCGTGACAAGATTTGAAGCCAAATGGAGCCAGGCCAAATACAGCACACGGTCATGTAAGATTTCCAGAGACCAGGGAAGCCCTGGCCGTGTACACCACATGGGTTGTGTAGGGTTTCCAATGAGCAAGAGGGCTCTGGTCGTGTACACCACATGGTCATGCCAGGTTTCCAGAGGCAGAAGCAGTCCAGGCCATGTAGATCTACACGGCCATGTAAGGGGGGTCATGGAAGATGCATGTCACGGCCGTGTACCACACATGGTCGTGTAAGATTGGCAGAGAAGGGAATGGCTTTGGTCGTGTGAACCTCACATGACCGTGCTTCGAGGCCGTGTGGCACCCAAACCTCACCTTTATATAAAGCCTCCTTCATATTTTGAGAGGGGATCTTCTCCCTTTTGGGGGGAAACAAGATTTGGGGTGTGCCTTACCATTCTTGGAGGGATTTCCTACGATCTAAGGGCGGATCTTCACCGAATCGACTCCAGGGGAATGAGGATTGGATCCGAAGACGGTTCTTCATCGTAGATAAGTTTTTCTTCCCTTTCTTTCTCAGATTTGGGATCAAGATGCTTGTATTCTCTTAATCTTTGGATTTCTTTCCTTGTTCTATGGATTAGATCTCATGTTCTAGGATGGAGGGAGTATTTGTAATGGAGATTTGATGTAAAACTCTTGTGGATTTACCTAATTCCCATTTCTATGATTTTTCCCTGTTTGTATCCATTTGATCTTGTGTGGATTGATGTGATTAGGACCTAATTACCATGCTTGATTGAATGTTTGAATATCTTGTTGATCTTGTAGAGATTGTTTCTCATTCAATTTTCTGAGGGACGTTCGTGACAGGAAGAAGCCCGTGTAAGGATGTTTAAGGGGTAATCTTGAAGGGGAAATTAGGTATTTCAAGAGGGTAGGATAGATTGTATGCATTAATCTTTGTATCTTAATGAGGTTGAGAAGTGATGAATTCTTATGTTGATTATCCGAGGGACGCACATGACAGGCAAGCCCGTGTAAGGACAACATAGATTTCATTCCTAATTGATCACATTTAGATATATTTTAGTCCTAGGTCGGTTGTCTATTGCAAGAGGGAACTGGCAACCTTCTACAAATGATGGACAATTGAGGAATAAGATTTGGTAGATCATTACATTGAATAACATTACAAAGAAACCAAAACTTCTAGAACATACCTTTACCATTGCCCTTATTCTTGTTTCTTATTCTTTCATTTCTTGTTTACCTTTCATAGTTACATTTAGCTTTTGAAAATCAATTGATTAGTTGTTTAACTAACTCGCGTTGAGACATCTTTAGTGGTTATTCCAGTCCCTGTGGATACGATATCTTTCATTATTACTTACGACATTTTCGTACACTTGCGGAGAGTCAACAAGTTTTTGGCGCCGTTGCTGGGGACTGCGCTATAACGTTAGGGGTTATCAATTGAGTTAGACTAAACATAACTTTTCTTTTCTTTTCATTTGCATAGTTAAATCTAATTTTTAGAATTCTGATTTCATAACTTTTTCTTGTATTCCTTTCTACTTCTTACTTATAGCAAATCTAATTCTGGACTTTTGATTTTCTAACATTCTAATCTAATTCTTTCTCTGTTTTTCTTGTCTTTGATTCAACTTCTTTCTTTTTCTTTTATACATATCTTGCAATCTTATTCTTGTGTATGCGAAGATCTAACTTTACAAGAGAACTTCTTCCTTTAGATCCCAAGATAGACAGAACATTTCATAGAAGAAAAATTCTGCAAAGACAACAAGAAGAACTAGAACATTCTATCATGGCTAATAGACCACTAAAGGATTATGCAACACCTTATGCTAGGGGTTTTCGATCTAGTGTTTCAAGGCCTTCAGTTGAAGTAAACAATTTTGAGATCAAACCTGCAATTATATCTATGGTGCAGCAAAATCAGTTTGGTGGAGGACTGCATGAAGACCCAAATCAACACTTGGAGGTCTTCTATGAGATATGCGGCACAATGAAGATGAATGGTGTTCCTTCTGAGGCAGTGCACTTATTACTATTGGGGTTTCTTTGAGAGATAGAGCTAAATAATGGTTAAACTCTTTGGCTCCAAATAACATCACCACATGGGAGCAATGTGAGCAACAATTTCTTGACAAATTCTATCCTCCAAGTAAAATGGCTCATATGAGGAATCTTATTGCAAGTTTCAAATAAGCTGACTCAGAATCTTTATTTGAAGCTTGGGATAGATACAATAGTATGCTCAGATAATGCCCATACCATGGTTTGGAAAGGTGGTTAGTGCTACATATATTTTATAATGTCATCAATTATCATACAAAGGTGCCCCTTGATTCAGCTGCTGGAGGGGCACTTATGAACAAGAGTTTGGATGAAGCCGAAGAAATAATTGAAAGCGTAGCACAAAATCACCATCAATGGGCTAATGAAAGAAGTGGTGGCTATTCTTGTGTGAACCCAACCACAAAAGCATCAAGGAAGATTGATGTCGATGCAGTTACTTTATTGGATGCAAAACTGGATGCTCTCAAAAAAGGGTTTGAGAATATGGGAGCGTAGCACAAAATCACCATCTATGGGGGCAAGACCTAGTTTTCAATCTGGATAGCAGAATTTTCAACAACAACAATCTTCTAAGGGATTTCCTATGTCTAAAATTGAAAAGATGTTTGAAGAAATTATCTCCAATCAGAATGAAATGAAACGAGATATTTTAAGGCTTACTCAGAGAATGGATAGTTCTGATAAACATCAAAAGATTCTGGATAGTCAGATTGCCCAACTAGCTTCCGCATCTTCTAGAGCACCAGGACAACTACCTGGCAAGCCTGATGTCAATTCTGTGAAGCACTGCAATAGAATTGAGGTTAGGAGCAGACGGACCTTGGGAGATTCCCAAGTGATTTCTCCAAAATGGATGCACACTGAAGAAGAGCTCTCTCCTCCAACACAAAATCAGATTCAAGATAATGAGGAGAGTACCACTAAGGTTGAAGAGACTCTTCCACTTAATCATCAAGGTATAGCAATCCCTTTTCCTCAAAGACTTATTATGTTAAAGAAGGATGAAGAGTTTGACAAATTCTTGGAGAAGGTGAAAGAAATATGTGTTGAAGTACCACTTATTGATGCAATTCTTCAAATGCCCAAGTTTGTCAAATTCTTGAAGGATATCATGTCAAACAAAAGAATGAAAGGAGGCATAGAGATCATTGCACTTACAGAGGAATGCAGTGCTCTTTTGGAAAAGAACACTTCCCCAAAGTTGAAAGATCCTGGAAGCTTCTATATTCCTTGCAACATAGGAACTGAATTTATTGAGAAAACTTGTTGTAATTTGGGGGCAAGTGTTAGCCTCATTCCTTACTCTATTTGTAATAAATTAGGTCTCAAAAATTTAATCTTACTACTATGGCATTGTAACTTGCTGATCACTCCTATAGGTACCCTATGGGTATTGTTGAAGATGTGATGGTAGAGGTAGGTGGGACTATAATTCCCACAGATTTTATTGTGTTAGACATGGAGGAGGACCCAAAAATCCCTATCATATTGGGAAGATCATTCCTTGCTACAACTGGAACTATCATAGATGTTAAAAATCATAAACTTTCTTTGGTAATTGGTAAGAAATGATTAGAATATGATTTATCTAATGCCTCTAACCATGTCTCTTCTCTTTTGAATGCTTGTAGTAGGGCAAGTATTTACAAACTTGAGGAATGAAATTTTCATCCTCATGGGAGGCCACCAAATGAAGAAAATATTGTGGTGGAAGATATAGGGAGAAGACCTCCCAACAAAAATGACAAATATGTCTGCCCTCTGAGGGCAAGGAAAAAAGAAGAGTGATTAAGATTGGTCGAGCTAAAGACCCTAAACAAGCGCTTCTTGGGAGGCAACCCAAGGGGTTTTTTTTAGTTAGTGCATTTTATGTTTCTATTTTCCATTATAGTGTCTTTACTTTGATTTTTCTTTTGGTTTTCAGGTTGAAATTTCGCTTCCATGAGCTGGCCGTGATCATTTCATGGGTATGGAAGTATTGGAGAAGTAAGAAAGGAGAAAAACCATCTTTTGGAGCAAAACAGAGCATAGTCGTGTGCTGTACAAGACCAAGCATATGCTACAGAAAAGGGAGATGCTTGGGCTGTGTCTACATGACACGGCCGTGTAGAGTCTCCAGAGAAGAAAAGGTGCTCGGTCGTGTCTCACACACGGTCGTGTGAAGAATCCAGAGAAGAAAAGGTGTTCGGCTGTGTCTCACACATGGTCGTGTGAAGAGACAAGTATAGAAGCATGCACTGGCCGTGTAACAGACACGGTTGTGTGCTGATTCCAATAAAGGAGAATGGTGAGGCCATGTCCCAGTCACGACCGTGCAAGGATAGCTGAGGAGAAGAAGGTTATGGCCGTGCCAATTGGTAAGGCCCTGTGAGACAACTTGAGAGGGAGAAGGGAGGGGCTGTGTAGATCTACACGGCCTGTGTGGAGAAAACTATTCAGGTCGTGTCTCCTATACACGGCCAGATTCAAGCTGTGTCCACCACACACCCCCTCATTTCAACACCCTCTTCTCTCCAAAACTCCTTTCTTCTTCAACCTTTTCTCCAAATCTTCTTAGATCTAGGTCTAAAACTCTTTCTTTTTGACAAACTTCATCTAGATCTAGATTCCTAGACTCAAGATCTCCACTTTTATAACCCTAAGATCTATTTCTTCAAGATCTAGCTTCTCCAATGACAAACAGTACCCTTCCCCACTCAAACTTGACAATATGTCCAACCTTCTGAAGAGACTTCGCAAGGGGGGTGGTGGATCTAGTGGGGACAAAGGGAAGGAGCCAACCAAAGACAAAGGGAAACAACCGGTGAAAGGCAAAGGAAAGAGGACCTCACGCGATGAAGGTAATGATAATGAATTCAATATCGTGTTTAGAAATGATGATCAAATAACTAGATTTACAATTCTTGTCAATAGAAGGATCGTGTGTACTGGGTATATGGACCCAACCGTTTTAGATATGATGGGAATTAGAGATTATATCGATTGGATCATTGGGTTCTTGGATTGGAGTGATATTTTGTACACACATCTAGCTACTTATCCTCGCCTTGTTTTGGAGTTTCTAAGTTCACTAGATGTCCATTTTGCCAATGAGGATGATTATGTTGGCAAGATAACTTTTAGATTAATGAGTCAAGAATTTTAATGGACATTTAGTGACTTTAACACTTGTTTTGGATTGTCTTCTGGTAGCTCTCAAAGGTTTGACTCCAGGTTTAATTGGAACAATTTTTGGAGTTTGATCACCGGATTAGATCAACCCTATGAGCCCTCTAGAGTCAAGGCTTCTCACATACAAAACCCTATTTTTAGATACCTACATCGAGTCATGAGCAAAACTATTTTTGGTAGAGGGGAAAGTGATGGAGTCGTCAAGAAAGTAAAAGTTTATTCTTTGTGGGCTATGTTACATAAGGTTGATTTTGATTCTAGTTTTCATTTTTTGCAAACCTTAGTGAGAACTGCGAGGGCATCCTCAGGATCAATAGTGCTTGGTGGTTTGATTACTCAAATAACCATTAACTTAGAACTTGATTTAGATGGGTTGGAAGGTATTCATGGCAATGATATGATCAACATGAATGCATGTCTTGCTATGAAAATAATCTATCGGGATGAAAATGGTTTTGTATTTCCAAGGTCGAATGATTTTCCTTTACCTCTTCCTTGTCATGATCGAACTTCAGTTTGCAACCCAGCTAATTGGGTAATCACTTATTTAGACGCCGAGAATGTTCCTTCCATATATGGAGATATAGAGCCACACATTGAACCCTCGACATCTGGACACCCACAGCCCTCCGAACATCCGGATCCTACTAGGCATTCTTTTGCCTATGGTACTGGTCCCTCCAGATTTGACTTCTCAGATTTTCGTGCATCTCTAGAATCACTTCATGAGAAGCAAAATGCCCAACGAGAAATGTTGGAAGGTCGCTTCTCTTTATCAAATGACCAGTTTAGGGAGGTACAAAATCACTTTCAGTTCACGAGGAATTTTCAAGGTGAAGTGGCTGAATTTGTCCAGGAGTATGATACGGATCAAGCTAGAATGAGAGATTTTATGCAGAGCATGAATTTCACTAGCCAACAAGTTGATGCTTTGTTTAAATATCATATAATCCTGAGCAAAACTCTAGGTTTTCCTAATTTTCCCATTGGTCAACCACGTTGTAGGCCTCCTTTCCCTCATCCTCCTCCACCTCCTACCATATTGATTTCATCGGGACGATGAAAAGTTTAATTCCGGGGGGGGGGGGGGGTGTTGAACCTGATTTTTCTTTTTGCATTCTAGTTTTCAATTTTTGCTTGTTTTCTCCATGCTTAGTTTTTGTTTTTCATTTGTTCTTGCTTTGATTGCTTGATTTTTTGATAATCACTTGACTATCTTTGGAAAATCTTGTGGCATATATCTTGAGAACATCAAAACTTCACTTATATGATTTCATGTCTTCAAGTTTAAATGTTAGCACGTTCATTATCTAGATTCATGATGTTTTAAATGATGCTAGTAGTATGCTTAATGAACCTCTTTTCTCTATCTTGGGTAGCATGACATAAGCTAAGTATCTTATGGAGATGAGTTTTAGTTTTGGCTTGACCTTAAGGATCTTACCTTCACTTCACTATACTTGATCTTGAATGGTTGTCATCATTGAAATAGTCATTATTTATCTTGTTTGTTTAGTACTTGGTTTCGATGGTGATTTCTCAAACTTCATTTTGGTTACTGGATGAGGATCGAATTATGTAAGCTCATTTTGAAAAATCAAGATATCCCAACATTTGTGCTAAAAGTACATTTGTAAATAAGTTTTGTGTTAGACTTTCGAGCCGAAAAAACCGCTTTTTGCGTGGAGGAAACCCCGAAGCTAGCCACAGATCCGTGCGAAGATAAATAAAAATATTCATTTACATGTTTCTCTACACTAGATCTACCTTAGATCTACATGAAAAGAAGTATTACCCTTGTAGCGATGCCCTTCGCTTATCCCGCTCGTTCAAATGGTTGTCGGATCTCGTAAAGTGTCAAGTGTACACTCCTCTACACATATTCACACGGACAAAAGGTGGAGAGAACCACTTAGAGTGTGCTAGCACTCTTGAGAGGTCTTGGCAATGGAGGAGAAGGAGAGAAGAAGAAGAGAGGAGGAAGAAGAAGAAGCCTTGAATGCACATCTAATGTGGTCGGCCACTTAATGGAGCATCTTATACCTCCATGTAATACCAAGAGTCATGGCTCTTGGTGTTCCTCATGAGGTGGCACAAAATGATGTAGCCTTGATGATGTGGAACATCATCATTGGCTGGCCCATGCCAAGTCACAATGAGATGGCATTTAGTCAAGTCAAACTTGACCCTTCATCTTCCCTCTCAAGTCAAGTCAAAGTTGACCTCTTATCTCCCATGGTTGATCAAATCTAACATTTGATTCAAATCAATTTAATTTAATGAATCTCTATTCATTGGTTTAAATTGACTCAATGAATCATAGTCTAAACTAGACTCATTCGACACATGAATCAAATTGAGTCCAACTCAATTAGTCTAATTTGGATTACTCTTAATCCAATTTGGTTCATCACATGAACCTAATCCTCTTGGCCCATTATATGAACCTAATCTCCATCTAACTGCCCTTTGTGTGTGACCCTATAGGTTCTTGTAACGTTGACAATGCTCCTAAACCCATTTAGAAACATAAGTAATAAGCGGTATCTAGCAACACATCATTACTACCCAAGTTACAAGAATGTTGAGATCCAACATCACCATTGTGACTACTAATTGTGACTCTCACAATATGTGACAATGTCCTTCTATCCTTGACATCTAAATTGATCAATTGAGGCATAGACCGTGTCATCTTCTAATAAATTTATGTCTTGAACTCCAAGTAGACTCACTCTAATCAAATGAGCTCAATATCTCATATTGACCTATTTGGGCATGGCCATGCACTTAGTGGTCTCACTCTATCAAGAATCATAATGTCACTCCCGTCATATAGGAGAGATATATCCCATCTACATCACTCACATCCCTCAGCATAATTTGTTACATACCCAGTAGTCGCCTTTATAGTCCACCCATTTACGGGCGACGTTTGACGAAGCCAAAGTATGCAACTCCTTATGTAGGGAACCATGGTGACTTCAGGTCCAAGGACTGATAGTCATACTAATAGTCACATGAGAAAGTATATGACACTCATATAACGATCCATGATACTTTCTCATGGCGGGTCATTCAGTATACATTCTCCAATGCATACCCATGTGTCAAATTGATATCTAATATCCATGACTTGTGAGATCAAGTCATCGAGTTGACCTACATGCTAGTCTCATCACATTAACATTGTCCCTGAATGTTAATACTTGACTAGGAATGATTAAGAGTAGTGTTCTCTATATCATCTCATTATAAATTCAACCAATCGATTGATATAGATAAGAATCTTTTTCTCAAGGACGCTAGTACTCTCAGTTATTTGGCACCAATACAAGTAAGTATAGAAACCATAAATAAATGCCTTTATAAATATTTATAGGAATATGATACATCGAGTCCATACAACAATCATCACATGATCGGCTCTAAGGCTCTCACTAACAATCTCCCACTAGCACTAGCTGTTAGTTAGAGCCCTAGAGCCAATCATTTGATGATTGTATGGACTCATGTATATCATATTCTTGTATATTAATAAAGGCATTTGTTTGGTTATTATACTTATTTATATTAGTGCCAAATAGACTAAGTATAATAGCGTCCTTGAGTAGAAGGTTCATACCTATATCGATCGATTAGTTGAATCGATAGTGAGATGATATAGGGAACACTACTCTAAATCATTCCTAGTCGAGTATTAGCATTCAGGGACAATGTTAATACAATAAGACTAGCATGTAGGTCAGCTCAATGACTTGATCTCACAAGTCATGGATATAGAGATATCAAGCTGACACATGGGTATGCATTAGAGAATGTATGGACCCGCCATGAGAAAGTATCATGGATCGTTATATGAGTGTCATATACTTTCTCATGTGGCTGTATGACTATTAGTCCTTAGACCTGAAGTCACCATGGATCCCTACATAAGGAGTTATGTACTTGTTTCCTCAAACGTCACCCGTGGCTGGGTGGACTATAAAGGTGATTACTGGTATGTAACAAATTATGCGGAGTGATGTAGATGGAATCTATCCCTCCCATATGGCGGGAGCGACATCGGTATTCTTGATAGGGTGAGACCACTAAGTGCATATGCCCAAATGAGTCAACATTAGATGTTGAGCTCATTTGATCGAGTGAGTCTACTTGGAGTTCAAGATTTAGATTGATTAGAGGATGACACGGTCTATGCCTCACATTGATCAATCTAAATGTTTAGGATAGAAGGACAATGTCATATATTTTGTGAGGAGTCACAATTGGTAGTCACAAGGTGATGTCGGATCTCGACATTCTTGTAACTTGGGTAGTAATGATGTGTTGCTAGATACCGCTCTTATGCTCCTAAATGGGTTTAGGGCATTGCCAACGTTACAAGAACCTATAGGGTCACACACTAAGGACAATTAGATGGAGATTTGGTTTATATGATGAACCAAGAGGATTAGATTCATTTGATGATTCATATTGGATTAAGAGTAATCCAAATTGGGCTAATTGAGTTGGACTCAAGTTGATTCATGTATTTAATGAGTCTAATTTAGATTATGACTCATTAAATCAACTTAATTTAATGAATTAGATTCATTATATTAAGTTGGCTTGAATTATATGGTTGGATTAGATCAACCATGAGAAGATTTGATCAAGTTTGACTTGATTTGAGAGGAAGAGAAAAAGTCATGTTTGACTTGACTTTTTGCCACATCACTAGTGAGTTAGCAAGATGTGGACCAATAGGATTGCTCCACATCATCAATGTGTGCCACCTCATGGAGGTTACAAGCCTCCATAGCATTTAATGTGGCTGACCCACATTAAATGAGAAGGTTACACTTGTTTCCATGTCATTGAGTGAGGTGGCAAGATGTGGACCAATAGTGTTGATCCACATCATCCTAGAGTGCCACCTCATGGGGGTTACAACTCTTAATGGTCTCCACATTAATTGGAATTAATGTGGGGAGTTACACCTCCAAGATGTGGCCGGCCACTCTAGTGGGGAATGAAAATATTCATTTTTCATTCAAGTGTGATTAAGTCATCTTCTTCCTCTAAAGCTCTCTCTTCTCCCTCTCCTCCTCTCTTGGCCGAACAAGACAAGGTGCTAGCACACCTTTGTTTGGTCTTCTCCATCAAGGATTGTTCGTGTGGATACTTCTAGAGGACCGTACACTTGACGGTCTAGGGATCCGGCACCTTGGACGAGCGGGAACGCGAAAGGCACGCTTCGAAGGTATAACCCTTATCTAGTGTAGATCTAAAGGTTTTACAAACTCGTACAAGAAAAGTTTTTTCGAAAAGTTTTTGTTTACGAATCTTTGCACGGATCTACGGCTTTGGATGACTCGGGGTTTCCGCGACGCGAAAAAGCGATTTTCGCGGCCCGAAGAACCCAACAGTGGTATCAGAGCCACGTGCAAGGCTTGTACGAGTTTGTTTTTGGTTTTATGAAAACTAAAAGTTTCTGTAATTTTCTGTAAAATTATGATTTTATAGTTTTTATGGGTAATTTTTCCGTAGAAGCGAAGCACAAGTGTCTCGGCACTTGTAGGCTTCGGCTACCGGAAAGATTTTTTCAAAACGGCTTCGTTTTGCCCCAAATTCGTTTGGGACAGCGGGCTTGGGTGCCATTAGATCGCAAAGGAGCAACTCACGATGGTTAGATCGTGGGTAGGGGTACTGCCCCTAACCCCGCAAGGGGATTTGCTCCGCGATTGCACCCGAAATCGCTAAAAACGAACCCGCCGGGAAGATTTTTCCGAAACGACAATATCTCGGCCCAAATCGTTTTGGGACAGCGGGTTTAGGCGCTATTGGATCGCAAAGGAACCCTCGTGATGGTTAGATCACGGGTAGGGGCGCTGCCCCTGGGCCCTTCAAGGGGATCTGTTCCGCGATTGTGCCCGAAACCACTAAACGGGACCGCCGGGAAATTTTACTCGTAAAAATTGTAAAAATTAATTTTAAAATTATAGAAAATTATGAAAATATATAATTTTGAATTATATATTAATTTTGTGATAGTCATGGCCCAAAAACCCAATATGATTGGTTGTGTTGTAATTCATAATACGGCCTGCGTGCCGTTATGTGTTTACGCGTGTTGTATGTTTTATTTATTCGCGACCTGCGCGTCGTGCCTTCTCTTATATTCTTGTTGTAAATTAGATTTAGACTCGAATGTAACTCGAGTTTCAAATTGTAATGTACAAATTGGAGCGGTGGAGGGTCCACACGAGACGGAGTTCCGAGGCAGGCACGAGCAACACAAGGTGGTCAAAGGGAGGAGCTTGGAGAAGCTGTTGACCCTAGGTTGACCAATCGATCTTCTCATTGGCTTGAGAAGATCGTAGTAGGGCCATGACTAAATCACAAATAGATTAATTAATTGCTTGTGTATGTGATGCATATTTAATAAGTAGTTAATTAATTAGTGCCTTACGATTAGATTAGATCTAAGTCGTGCACATGATGCACCCTTGCGATTAGATTAGATCTAAGTCATGCACAAGATGCATCCTTTTTCGATTAGATTAGATCTCAATCGACTCAACTCTAATGCCTAACCGTGCCGTGATACCTATCACTACCTCGATCACATGTATTGTTGAATCTGCCAAAGCAGAGCAATACATATTATCTTGGTAGGGTACGGAGGGACAATTTTGGTCCCGCCTATCAACGCATGGGTGAATACAAACTCAATTAGATTGAGTATTCTTAGTTACTCGGTTGGATCGAGTCAACTATAGGCATTCTTCCAACGGTTG
The DNA here is from genome assembly GCF_018446385.1 of Zingiber officinale. NCBI lineage: Eukaryota > Viridiplantae > Streptophyta > Magnoliopsida > Zingiberales > Zingiberaceae > Zingiber > Zingiber officinale. The sequence continues at coordinate 86,037,259 of NC_056000.1, read as the reverse complement.
AAAAAGATAGGTCAAAATCACATCTATATTAACTCTCGGGCGTATTAGCCAAAGCTAACTCGAGTTTTAATATAAATGCGGATATTGATTTTATAAACAAGAGTTGCATAGAGATGTAATTGGTAATCGTTACCTACCGATCATACTAAGCCTTGGGCGTATTAGCCAAAGCTAACTCAAGGGTTAGTATGATGTGGATCTTGTCCAACAAGAATTATAGAATTCAGTGGGAGCATCATTTAATTAAAGGCCTAATTAAATGATTTTAAAAGAATATGATATTTATTTCTGCAAATTTTCTGTTGTAGATAACCATGACGTCGAATACGAACACCTTCTCTCTGCGTTCTGTCCTTGAGAAGGACAAGCTCAACGGAGCAAATTTCCTGGACTGGTACAGGAACTTGAGAATAGTTCTCACCTAGGAACGTAGGTTGTACGTTCTGGAGCAGCCCATTCCGGAGGCTCCTCCTGCCAATACCACGTGAGCAGATAAAGATGCTTACAAGAAGCATCAAGATGACGCATTAGATGTGTCCTGTCTAATGCTCGCGACCATGAACTCTGAGCTTCAGAAGCAACACGAGTTGATGGGCGCTTACGATATGGTTGAGCATCTTCGCCAACTATATCAGGGACAAGCGAGGCATGAGAGATTTGAGATCTTTAAGGCACTGTTTCAGTGCAAGATGTCAGACAGGGCTCCTGTAGGTCCTTATGTACTCAAGATGATTGGGTACATAGAGAACCTACAAAGACTGGGGTTCCCACTTAGCCAAGAGCTGGCCACTGACTTGATCTTGCAGTCCTTGCCGGATAGCTATAGTCAATTCGTTCTCAACTATAACATGAACGAGATTGACAAGCCACTGCCTGAGCTACTTAGTATGTTACGAACTGCTGAGATTAACCTTAAGAAGGTTAAGCCCATTCTGATGGTCCAGAAGCGCAAGGGCAAGGGCAAGCCCAAAGGCAAAGGAAAGTCCCAAGCTAAGGCAAAGGCAAGGCATTGAAGCCTAAAGGAGGGGTCGACAAGAATGCTACCTGCTTCCACTGCGGTCAGACCGGGCACTGGAAGAGGAACTGCAAAGTATACTTGGAGGATCTTAAGAAGAAGCGAAGTGAGACTTCCACTTCAGGTATATATGTTATAGAAGTCAATCTATCTATTTCTACATCATGGGTATTAGATACTGGATGTGTTTCTCACATTTGTACTGATGTGCAGGCGCTGAGAAATAGCAGAGCATTGGCAAAGGGCGAGGTGGACCTACGAGTAGGCAATGGAGCACGGGTTGCTGCTGTTGCTGTAGGAATTTATTAGCTATGTCTGCCCTCTGGGCTTGTACTAAATTTAGATGATTGTTGTTATGTGCCTGCTCTTACTAAGAACATAGTTTCAGTTTCTTGTTTAGACAAGAAAGGATACTCTTTTATAATAAAAGACAAATGTTGTTCTGTTTATTTAAAAGATATATTCTATTGTAGTGCACCACTAATAAACGGACTCTATATTCTAGACCTTGAGAGCCCTATCTATAACATTAGTACCAAGAGGTTCAAGTCAAATGACATGAACCAAACTTATCTCTCGCACTGTCGCTTAGGTCATATAAATGACAAGCGCTTATCCCAGCTCCATAAGGATGGTTTGCTGGACTCATTTGATTTTGAATCATATGAGATATGCGAGTCATGCCTACGAGGCAAGATGACCAAGACTCCCTTTAGTGGGCACAGCGAGAGAGCGACTGATTTGTTAGGACTCATACATAGTGATGTATGTGGCCCTTTCAATGTCGCTGCTAGAGGCGGTTATTGATACTTCATCACATTTACTGATGACTTCAGTAGATATGGTTATGTGTACTTGATGACACATAAGTCCGAATCCTTTGAAAAGTTCAAAGAATTCAAGAATAAAGTACAGAACCAGCTTGGCAAGAGTATTAAAATACTTCGATCAGATCGAGGTGGTGAATACTTAAGTCATGAGTTCCGTGACTACTTAGCTGAGTGTGGGATTTTATCTCAACTCACTCCTCCTGGAACACCACAGTGGAATGGTGTATCCGAAAGGAGGAATCATACCTTATTAGATATGGTACGATCTATGATGAGTCACACAGATCTTCCGACATATCTATGGGGATATGCTCTAGACACAGCAGCTTTCATTCTCAACCGAGTTCCATCCAAGGTCGTGATAAAGACACCATATAAGATATGGACTAGGAGAGATGCCCAGGTGTCTTTCATGAGGATTTGGGGTTGTGAGGCTTACGTACGACGTCAAGTCTCAGACAAATTAGGACCCAAATCCGACAAGTGCTATTTCATTGGATATCCCAAGGAAACTAAGGGATATTACTTCTACATTCCCAGTCAGCACAAGGTAGTTGTGGCAAAGACTGGGGTCTTTCTAGAAAGGGACTTTGTTTCTAGAAAGACTAGTGGGAGCGCGTTCGATCTTGAAGAAGTTCAAGATGCCAACAATAGCACTGATGCCTCGATGGAAATTGAACTGGAACCACAAAGTGTTGTGGATGATGTTGTTCCACAAGGAGTTGAGGAACAACAACCAGTTCAAGTAGACATACCTCTTCGCAGGTCTGATAGGGTACGTCGTCAGCCTGAGAGATACTCATTTCTCTTGTCTGACCATGATGACGTTATGCTCATAGAGGATGAGCCTACCACCTATCAGGAAGCTGTGATGAGACCAGATTCCGAGAAATGGCTAGAGGCCATGAGATCCGAAATGGAATCCATGTACACCAACCAAGTATGGACTTTGGTTGATCCACCTGAAGGGGTAAAACCCATTGGGTGTAAGTGGGTCTTTAAGAGAAAGACTGACATGGATGGACTTATCTATAAGGGTCGCTTGGTAGCTAAAGGTTTTAAGCAGATTCATGGTATTGACTATGATGAAACCTTTTCTCCAGTAGCGATGTTTAAGTCTATTCGGATCATGCTTGCTATTGCAGCCTACCATGACTATGAGATATGGCAGATGGATGTCAAAACCGCATTTCTGAATGGAAACCTACTCGAGGATGTGTACATGACACAACCTGAGGGTTTTGTAGATCCACAGCATACTAGTAGAGTATGCAAGCTGCATAGGTCCATTTATAGACTAAAGCAAGCTTCTCGGAGCTGGAATCTTCGATTTGATGATGCAATCAAACAATTTGGTTTCATCAAGAACGAAGATGAACCTTGTGTCTACAAGAAGGTTGTAGGGGACATAGTTGTCTTCCTCATATTGTGTGTGGATGACATACTACTCATTGGGAAGGACATCCCTATGCTTCAGTCTGTCAAGACCTGGCTAGGGAGTTGCTTCTCAATGAAGGACTTAGGTGAGGCATCCCGCATTCTTGGGATACAGATCTATAGAGATAGATCTAAGAGATTGCTTGGCCTAAGTCAGAGTACATATATTGACAAGGTATTCCTTCGGTTTGTCATGCAGAACTCCAAGAAGGGATTTCTGCCGATGTCACATGGCGTGAGTCTTTCGAAGACTCAAGGTCCCTCTTCTAGAGAGGAGAGAGACCGCATGGATCAGATCCCTTATGCCTCAGCCATAGGATCGATCATGTACGTCATGCTGTGTACTCGACCTGATGTCTCGTATGCTTTGAGCATGACGAGCAGATACCAGTCAGATCCATGTGAAAGTCACTGGATAGCGGTCAAGAATATTCTTAAGTACTTATGAAGGACTAAAGAATATTTCTTGATATATGGAGGCAATGATGAGCTAACTGTAAAGGGTTACAGTGATGCCAGCTTTCAGACCGGTATGATCACAGTCGAGGTTCGTATTTTGCATTAATGGTGGTGTCGGTGGAAGAGTTGAGCGGGATACGATGGCGATTCTATAATGAAGTATATTGCTGCTTGGAGGCGACAAGGAGGCGGTTTGGATCCGCAAGTTCATTACTGAACTTGGGGTGGTTCCTAGCATCGCTGACCCAGTTGAGCTCTATTGTGACAACAACGGAGCTATAGCACAAGCGAAGGAACCTCGCTCACATCAGCGGACCAAGCATATACTACGGCGCTTCCATCTCATTCGAGAGATTATCGATAGAGGAGATGTGAAGATTTGCAGAGTACCTACAGAGGCTAACATCGCAGATCCCTTGACCAAGGCTTTGGCACAGAGGAAGCATGATGGTCACACTAGGTCTTTAGGTCTTAGAGCCTATACTGATTGGCACTAGTGCTAGTGGGAGATTGTTAGTTAGAGCCCTAGAGCCAATCATTTGATGATTGTATGGACTCATGTATATCATATTCTTGTATATTAATAAAGGCATTTGTTTGGTTATTATACTTATTTATATTAGTGCAAAATAGACTAAGTATAATAGCGTCCTTGAGTAGAAGGTTCATACCTATATCAATCGATTAGTTGAATCGATAGTGAGATGATATAGGGAACACTACTCTAAATCATTCCTAGTCGAGTATTAGCATTCAGGGACAATGTTAATACAATAAGACTAGCATGTAGGTCGGCTCGATGACTTGATCTCACAAGTCATGGATATAGAGATATCAAGCTAACACATGGGTATGCATTAGAGAATGTATACTGAATGACCCACCATGAGAAAGTATCATGGATCGTTATATGAGTGTCATATACTTTCTCATGTGGCTATTAGTATGACTCTTAGTCCTTAGACCTGAAGTCACCATGGATCCCTACATAAGGAGTTATGTACTTTAGTTTCGTCAAACGTCACCCGTAACTGGGTGGACTATAAAGGCGATTACTGGGTATGTAACAAATTATGCGGAGGGATGTGAGTGACGTAGATGGAATCTATCCCTCCCAAATGACGGGAGCGACATCGGTATTCTTGATAGAGTGAGACCACTAAGTGCATGGCCATGCCCAAATGAGTCAACATTAGATGTTGAGCTCATTTGATCGAGTGAGTATACTTGGAGTTCAAGATTTAGATTGATTAGAGGATGACACGATCTATGCCTCACATTGATCAATCTAGATGTTTAGGATAGAAGGACAATGTCATATATTTTGTGAGGAGTCACAATTGGTAGTCACAAGGTGATGTCGGATCTCGACATTCTTGTAACTTGGGTAGTAATGATGTGTTGCTAGATACCGCTCATTACTTATGCTCCTAAATGGGTTTAGGGCATTGCCAACGTTACAAGAACCTATAGGGTCACACACTAAGGATAATTAGATGGAGATTTGGTTCATATGACGAACCAAGAGGATTAGATTCATTTGATGAATCATATTGGATTAAGAGTAATCCAAATTGGGCTAATTGAGTTGGACTCAAGTTAATTCATGTATTTAATGAGTCTAATTTAGATTATGACTCATTAAATCAACTTAATTTAATGAATTAGATTCATTATATTAAGTTGGCTTGAATTATATGGTTGGATTAGATCAACCATGAGAAGATTTGATCAAGTTTGACTTGATTTGAGAGGAAGAGAAAAAGTCAAGTCAAACTTGACTTTTTGCCACATCACTAGTGAGTTGGCAAGATGTGGACCAATAGGATTGCTCCACATCATCAATGTGTGCCACCTCATGGAGGTTACAAGCCTCCATAGCATTTAATGTGGCCGGCCCACATTAAATGAGGAGGTTACACTTGTTGCCATGTCATTGAGTGAGGTGGCAAGATGTGGACCAATAGTGTTGATCCACATCATCCTAGAGTGCCACCTCATGGGGGTTACAACTCTTAATGGTCTCCACATTAATTGGAATTAATGTGGGGAGTTACACCTCCAAGATGTGGCCGGCCACTCTAGTGGGGAATGAAAATATTCATTTTTCATTCAAGTGTGATTAAGTCATCTTCTTCCTCTAGAGCTCTCTCTTCTCCCTCTCCTCCTCTCTTGGCCGAACAAGACAAGGTGCTAGTACACCTTTGTTTGGTCTTCTCCATCAAGGATTGTTCGTGTGGATACTTCTAGAGGACCGTACACTTGATGGTCTAGAGATCCGGCACCTTGGACGAGCGGGAACGCGAAAGGCACACTTCGAAGGTATAACCCTTATCTAGTGTAGATCTAAAGGTTTTACAAACTCGTACAAGAAAAGGTTTTTCGAAAAGTTTTTGTTTACGAATCTTTGCACGGATCTACGGCTTTGGGTGACTCGGGGTTTCCGCGACGCAAAAAAGCGGTTTTCGCGGCCCGAAGAACCCAACACTAGTGCCAATTAGAGTAGTCTCTAACACCCAATGACCTAGTGTGACCATCATGCTTTCTCTGTGTCAAAGCCTTGGTCAAGGGATCAGCGACGTTAGCCTCTGTGGATATTCTGTAAATTTCTACATCTCCTCTATCGATGATCTCTCGAATGAGATGGAAGCGCCATAGTATGTGTTTGGTATGCTAGTGTGAACGAGGTTCCTTAGCCTGCGCAATTACTCCATTATTGTCACAATAGAGCTCTATAGGATTGGCTATGTTAGGAACCACCCCAAGCTCAATAATGAACTTGCGGATCCAAACTGCCTCCTTTGCTACTTCTGATGCAGCAATATACTTGGCCTCTGTTGTAGAATCAGCAACTGTGTCCTGCTTCGAACTCTTCTAGCTCACAGCACCACCATTCAAGTAAAACACGAACCCAGACTGCGATCTATAATCATCCTGATCAGTTTAGAAGCTGGCATCACTATAACCCTTTACAGCTAGCTCTCCATCGCCTCAAAGTATCAAGAAATATTCTTTAGTCCTTCTCAAGTACTTAAGAATATTCTTGACCGCTATCCAGTGACGTTCACCTGGATCTGACTTGTATCTACTCGTCATGCTCAAAGCATACGAAACATCAGGACGAATACATAGCATGGCGTACATGATAGATCCTATGGCTGAAGCATAAGGGATCTTATCCATGCAGTCTCTCTCCCCTCTAGAAGAGGGACTTTGAGTCTCCGAAAGACTCACACCATGTGATATCGGCAGAAATCCTTTCTTGGAATTCTGCATGACAAACCGTAGTAATACCATGTCAATATATATATTTTGACTTAGTCCAATGAGTAGTGTGTCATCCACATACAATACAAGGAAGACAACTGTGTTCTCAACAACCTTCTTGTAGACACAAGGTTCATCTTCATTCTTGATGAAACCAAACTGTTTGATCGCATCATAAAATCGAAGATTCCAGCTCCGAGAAGCTTGCTTTAGTCCATAAATGGACTTATGCAGCTTGCATAATCTGCCAGTATGCAGTGGATCTACAAAACCCTCAGGTTGTGTCATGCACACATCCATGAGCATGTTTCCATTCAGTAATGCAGTTTTGACATCCATCTGCCAGATCTCATAATCGTGGTATGCTGTAATAGCAAGCATGATCCGAATGGACTTAAACATCGCTACTGGATAAAAAATTTCATCATAGTCAATACCATGAATTTGCTTGAAACCTTTAGCTACCAAACGACCTTTATAGGTAATAAGTCCATGCATGTCAGTCTTTCTCTTAAAGACCCACTTACACCCAATGGGTTTGATACCTTCAGGTGGATCAACCAAAGTCCATACTTGGTTGGTGTACATGGATTCCATCTTAGATCTCATGGCCTCTAGTCATTTCTCAGAATCTGGTCTCATCATAGCTTCCTGATAGAAGGTAGGCTCATTCACAACGAACATAACATCGTCATGGTCAGACAAGAGAAATGAGTATCTCTCAGGCTGACGACGTATCCTGTCAGACCTGTGAAGAGGTAGGTCTACTTAAACTGGTTGTTGTTCCTCTACTCCTTGTGAAACAATCTCATCATCCACAACATTTTACGGTTCCAGTTCAACTTCCATCAAGGCTTCAGTGCTATGGTCCATTTCTTGAACTTCTTCAAGATCGAACGTACTCCCACAAGTTTTTCTAGAAACAAAGTCCTTTTCTAGAAATACCCCAGTCTTAGCCACAAACACTTTGTGGTGACTGGGAATTTAGAAGTAATATCCCTTCATTTCCTTGGGATATCCTATAAAATAGCACTTATCGGATTTGGGTCCCAGTTTGTCCGAGACTTGACGTCGAACGTAAGCCTCACAACCCCAAATCTTCATAAAAGACACCTGGGCATCTCTCCCAGTCTATATCCTATATGGTGTCTTTATCACAGCCTTGGATGGAACACGGTTAGGTATGAAGGCTGCTGTGTCTAGAGCATAGCCCCAAAGAGATATAGGAAGATCTGTGTGACTCATTATAGATCACACCATATCTAATAAGGTATGATTCCTCCTTTCGGATACACCATTCCACTGTAGTGTTCCAGGAGGAGTGAGTTGGGATAGAATCCCACACTCAGCTAGATAGTCACGAAACTCATGGCTAAGGTATTCACCACCTCGATCTGATCGAAGTATTTTAATACACTTGTCTAGCTGGTTTTATACTTCATTCTTGAATTCTTTGAACTTTTCTAAGGATTGTGACTTATGTGTCATCGGATACACATAACCATATCTACTGAAGTCATCAGTAAATGTATTGAAGTACCTATAACCACCTCTGCCAGTGACATTGAAAGGGCCACATACATCACAATGTATAAGTTACAAGTCAGTTGTTCTTTCGCTATGTCCACTAAAGGGAGTCTTGGTCATATTGCCCAGTAGACATGACTCGCATGTCTCATATGATTCAAAATCAAATGAGTCTAGCAAAACCATCTTTATGGAGCTGGGATAAGCGATTCTAATGTATATGACCTAAGCGATAATGCCAGAGATAGATTCGGTTCATTTCATTTGACTTGAATATTTTGGTACTTATGTTATAGATGGGGTTCTCTACGTCTAGAATGTAGAGTCTGTTCATCAGATGTGCACTACAATAGAACATATCATTTAAATAAACGGAACAACATTTGTTCTTTATTATAAATGAAAAATCTTTCTTGTCTAAACAAGAAACTTAAATGATGTTCTTTGTAAAAGCAGACACATAACAACATTCATCTAATTCTAGTACAAGCCTAGAAGGCAGAGATAGAAAGTAAGTTCCTACAGCAACAATAGCAACCCGTGCTCTATTGCCTACTCGTAGGTCCACCTCGCTCATCGTCAATGCCCTGTTATTTCTCAGTGCCTGTACATTAGTACAAATGTGAGAAGCAGAACCGGTATCTAATACCCATGATGAAGAAATAGAGAGATTGACTTCTATAACATATATTCCTGAAGTAGAAATCTCATTTCTCTTCATCTTATGATCTTCCAGGTATACTTTGTAGTTCCTCTTCCAGTGCCCGGTCTGTTGGGTTCTTCGGGCCGCGAAAACCGCTTTTTCGCGTCGCGGAAACCCCGAGTAACCCAAAGCCATGGATCTCGTGCAAAGATTTGGAAACAAAACTTTTCGAAAAACTTTTTCTTGTACGAGTTTGTAAAACTTTAGATCTACACTAGATGAAAGTTATACCTTCGAAGCGAGGCCCTTCGCGTTCCCGCTCGTCCAAATGATGCCGGATCTCAAGACCGGCAAGTGTCGGTCCTCTAGAAGTATCCACACGGACACACTAGATGGAGGTGACCAAAAACCAAGGTGTGCTAGCACCTATATGGTTCGGCCAAGGAAGGAGGAGAGGGAAAGGGAGAGCTTGAGAACACAAGGAAGAAGAAGGAGTTACACAACTTGAATGGGAAAATCAATTCACACCCCAAAACCAAGTGGTCGGCCACTTTCAAAACTCACAAATTAATTGCATTAATTGCAATTAATATGAAACCATTAAGAGTGTGGCTTTGTAACTTCCATGAGGTGGCACCCATGATGATGTGGAACATCATTATTGGTCCACCTAATGCCAATTCACCAATGAGGTGGCAAAAGGTCAAGTCAAAATTGACCTTTGGTCTTCCTTCTCAAGTCAAGTCAAACTTGACTCAATCTCTACCATGGTGGATCTAATCCAACCATTTGATTCGAGCCAACTTAATATAATGAATCTAATTCATTAAATTAAATTGATTCAATGAGTCAAAATCTAAATTAGACTCATTTAACACATGAATCAACTTGAGTCGAACTCAAGTTAGCCCAATTAGGATTACTCTTAATCCAATTTGATTCATCAAATGAATCTAATCCTCTTGGTTCATCATATGAACCTAATCCCCATCTAATTGTCCTTAGTGTGTGACCCTATAGGTTCTTGTAACGTTGGCAATGCCCTAAACCCATTTAGGAGCATAAGTAATGAGCGGTATCTAGCAACACATCATTACTACCCAAGTTACAAGAATGTCGAGATTCGACATCACCTTGTGACTACCAATTGTGACTACTCATAAAATAATGAAAAGTGTCCTTCTATCCTAGACATCTAGATTGATCAATGTGAGGCATAGACCGTGTCATCCTCTAATCAATCTAAATCTTGAACTCCAAGTAGACTCACTCGATCAAATGAGCTCAACATCTAATGTTGACTCATTTGGGCATGGTCATGCACTTAGTAGTCTCACTCTATCAAGAATACCGATGTCGCTCCCGTCATATGGGAGGGATAGATCCCATCTACATCACTCACATCCCTCTACATAATTCGTTATATACCCAGTAATCGTCTTTATTGTCCACCCAGTTACGGGTGACGTTTGACGAAACCAAAGTACATAACTCCTTATGTAGGGATCCATGGTGACTTCAAGTCTAAGGACTAATAGTCATACTAATAGCCACATGAGAAAGTATATGACACTCATATAATGATCCATGATACTTTCTCATGGCGGGTCATTCAGTATACATTCTCTAATGCATACCCATGTGTCAGCTTGATATCTCTATATCCATGACTTATGAGATCAAGTCATCGAGCTGACCTACATGCTAGTCTTATTGTATTAACATTGTCCCAGAATGCTAATACTCGACTAGGAATGATTTAGAGTAGTGTTCCCTATATCATCTCACTATCGATTCAACTAATCGATTGATATAGGTATGAACCTTCTACTCAAGAACGCTATTATACTTAGTCTATTTGGCACTAATATAAATAAGTATAATAACCAAACAAATGCCTTTATTAATATACAAGAATATGATATACATGAGTCCATACAATCATCAAATGATTGGCTCTAGGGCTCTAACTAACAATCTCCCACTAGCACTAGTGCCAATCAGTATAGGCTCTAAGGCCTAATGACCTAGTGTGACCATCATGCTTCCTCTGTGCCAAAGCCTTGGTCAAGGGATCTGCGATGTTAGCCTCTGTAGATACTCTGCAAATCTTCACATCTCCTCTATCGATAATCTCTCGAATGAGATGGAAGCGCCGTAGTGTTTGGTCCTGGTGTGAGCGAGGTTCCTTTGCTCTGCTATAGCTCCATTGTTGTCACAATAGAGCTCAACTGGTCAGCGATGCTAGGAACCACCCCAAGTTCGATGATGAACTTGCGGATCCAAGCGCCTCCTTCTTGCCTCGATGCGGCATTATACTCGACCTCTGTTGTAGAATCAGCTACTCTTGCTTCGAATTCTTCCAGCTCACAGCACCACCATTTAAGCAAAACACGAACCCTGACTGCGATCGGTAATCATCCTGATCGGTTTGGAAGCTGGCATCACTGTAACCCTTTACAGTTAGCTCATCATTGCCTCCATATATCAAGAAATATTCTTTAGTCCTTCATAAGTACTTAAGAATATTCTTGACCGCTATCCAGTAACTTTCACCTGGATCTGACTGGTATCTGCTCGTCATGCTCAAAGCATACGAGACATCAGGTCGAGTACATAACATGGCGTACATGATCGATCCTATGGCTGAGGCATAAGGGATCCGATCCATGTGGTCTCTCTGCTCTCTAGAAGAGGGACCTTGAGTCTTCGAAAGACTCACGCCATGTGACATCGGCAGAAATCCCTTCTTGGAGTTCTGCATGGCAAACCGAAGGAGTACCTTGTCAATGTATATACTCTGACTTAGGCCAAGCAATCTCTTAGATCTATCTCTATAGATCTGTATCCCTAGAATGCGGGATGTTTCACCTAAGTCCTTCATTGAGAAGCAACTCCCTAGCCAGGTCTTGACAGACTGAAGCATAGGGATGTCCTTTCCAATGAGTAGTATGTCATCCACATACAATATGAGGAAGACAACTATGTCCCCTACAACCTTCTTGTAGACACAAGGTTCATCTTCGTTCTTGATGAAACCAAACTGTTTGATTGCATCATCAAATCGAAGATTCCAGCTCCGAGAAGCTTGCTTTAGTCCATAAATGGACCTATGCAGCTTGCATACTCTACTAGTATGCTGTGGATCTACAAAACCCTCAGGTTGTGTCATGTACACATCCTCGAGTAGGTTTCCATTCAGAAACGCGGTTTTGACATCCATCTGCCATATCTCATAGTCATGGTAGGCTGCAATAGCAAGCATGATCCAAATGGACTCAAACATCGCTACTGGAGAAAAGGTTTCATCATAGTCAATACCATGAATCTGCTTGAAACCTTTAGCTACCAAGCGACCCTTATGAATAAGTCCATCCATGTCAGTCTTTCTTTTAAAGACCCACTTACACCCAATGGGTTTTACCCCTTCAGGTGGATCAACCAAAGTCCATACTTGGTTGGTGTACATGGATTCCATTTCGGATCTCATGGCTTCTAGCCATTTCTCGGAATCTGGTCTCATCACAGTTTCCTGATAGGTGGTAGGTTCATCCTCTATGAGCATAACGTCATCATGGTCAGACAAGAGAAATGAGTATCTCTCAGGCTGACGACTTACCCTATCAGACCTGCGAAGAGGTATGTCCACTTGAACCGGTTGTTGTTCCTCAACTCCTTGTGGAACAACATCATCCACAACATTTTGTGGTTCCAGTTCAATTTCCATCGAGGCATCAGTGCTATTGTTCACATCTTGAACTTCTTCAAGATCGAATGCGCTCCCACTAGTCTTTCTAGAAACAAAGTCCCTTTCTAGAAAGACCCCAGTCTTTGCCATAACTACCTTGTGCTGACTGGGAATGTAGAAGTAATATCCCTTAGTTTCCTTAGGATATCCAATGAAAAAGCACTTGTCGGATTTGGGTCCTAATTTGTATGAGACTTGACGTCTAACGTAAGCCTCACAACCCTAAATCCTCATGAAAGACACCTGGGCATCTCTCCCAGTCCATATCCTATATGGTGTCTTTATCACGTCCTTTGATGGAACTCGGTTGAGTATGAAGGCTGCCGTGTCTAGAGCATATCCCCATAAATATGTCGGAAGATCTGTGTGACTCATCATATATCGTACCATATCTAATAAGGTACGATTCCTCCTTTCGGATACACCATTCCACTGTGGTGTTCCAGGAGGAGTGAGTTAAGATAAAATCCCACACTCAGCAAAGTAGTCACGAAACTCATGGATTAAGTATTCACCACCTCGATCTGATCGAAGTACCTTAATACTCTTGCCAAGCTGGTTCTGTACTTCATTCTTGAATTCTTTGAACTTTTCAAAGGATTCAGACTTATGTGTCATCAAGTACACATAACCGTATCTACTAAAATCATCAGTAAATGTGCTGAAGTACCTATAACCGCCTCTAGCAGCAACATTGAAAGGGCCACATACATCACTATGTATGAGTCCTAACAAATCAGTTTCTCTCTCGCTATGCCCACTAAAGGGCATCTTGGTCATCTTGCCTCGTAGGCATGACTCGCATATCTCATATGATTCAAAATCAAATGAGTCCAGCAAACCATCCTTATGGAGCTGGGATAATATGACCTAAGCGACAGTGCCAGAGGTAGGTTTGGTTCATGTCATTTGACTTGAACCTCTTGGTACTAATGTTATAGATAGGGCTCTCAAGGTCTAGAATATAGAGTCCGTTTATTAGTGGTGCACTACAATAGAACATATCTTTTAAATAAACAGAACAACATTTATCTTTTATTATAAAAGAGTATCCTTTCTTGTCTAAACAAGAAACTGAAACTATGTTCTTAGTAAGAGCAGGCACATAACAACAATCATCTAAATCTAGTACAAGCCCAGAGGGCAGAGATAGCTGATAAGTTCCTACAGCAGCAACCCGTGCTCCATTGCCTACTCGTAGGTCCACCTCGCCCTTTGCCAATGCTCTGCTATTTCTCAGCGCCTGCACATCAGTACAAATGTGAGAAGCACATCCAGTATCTAATACCCATGATGTAGAAATAGATAGATTGACTTCTATAACATATATACCTGAAGTGGAAGTCTCACTTCGCTTCTTCTTAAGATCCTCCAAGTATACCTTGCAGTTCCTCTTCCAGTGCCCGGTCTGACCGCAGTGGAAGCAGGTAGCATCCTTGGCGACTCCTCCTTTAGGCTTCAGTGCCTTGCCTTTGCCCTTGGTTTGGGACTTTCCCTTACCTTTGGGCTTGCCCTTGCCCTTGTGCTTCTGGACCATCAGAATGGGCTTAACCTTCTTAAGGTTAATCTCAGCAGTTCATAACATACTAAGTAGCTCGGGCAGTGGCTTGTCAATCTCGTTAATGTTATAGTTGAGAACGAATTGACTATAGCTATCCGGCAAGTACTACAAGATCAAGTCAGTGGCCAACTCTTGGCCAAGTGGGAACCCCAGTCTTTGTAGGTTCTCTATGTACCCAATCATCTTGAGTACATAAGGACCTACAGGAGCCCCGTCTGACATCTTGCACTGAAACAGTGCCTTAGAGATCTCAAATCTCTCATGCCTCGCTTGTCCCTGATATAGTTGGCGAAGATGCTCAACCATATCGTAAGCGCCCATCAACTCGTGTTGCTTCTGAAGCTCAGAGTTCATGGTCGCGAGCATTAGACAGGACACATCTAATGCGTCGTCTTGATGCTTCTTGTAAGCATCTTTGTCGGCTCGCGGGGCATTGGCAGGAGGAGCCTCCGGAATGGGCTGCTCCAGAACGTACAACTTACGCTCCTGGGTGAGAACTATTCTCAAGTTCCTGTACCAGTCCAGGAAATTCGCTCCGTTGAGCTTGTCCTTCTCAAGGACAGATCGCAGGGAGAAGGAATTCGTGTTCGACGTCATGGTTATCTACAACAGAAAATTTGCAGAAATAAATATCATATTCTTTAAAAATCATTTAATTAGTCCTTTAATTAAATGATGCTCCCACTGAATTCTATAATTCTTGTGGGACAAGATCCACATCATACTAACCCTTGAGTTAGCTTTGGCTAATACGCCCAAGGCTTAGTATGATCGGTAGGTAACGATTACCAATTACATCTCTATGCAACTCTTATTTATAGAATAAAATCCTCATTTATATTAAAACTCGAGTTAGCTTTGGCTAATACGCCCGAGAGTTAATATAGATGTGATTTTGACCTATCTTTCCAACTATTGGAAGAATGCCTATAGTTGACTCGATCCAACCGAGTAACTATGAATACTCAATCTAATTGAGTTTGTATTCACCCATGCGTTGATAGGCGGGACCAAGATTGTCCCTCCGTACCCTACCAAGATAATATGTATTGATCTGCTTTGGCAGATTCAACAATACATGTGATCGAGGTAGTGATAGGTATCACGGCACGGTTAGGCATTTTAGAGTTGGTTCGATCTAGATCTAATCTAATCGAGAAGGATGCATCTTGTGCACGACTTAGATCTAATCTAATCGCAAGGGTGCATCATGTGCACGACTTAGATCTAATCTAATCGTTAAGGCACTAATTAATTAATTAATTATTAAACATGCATCAAATACATAACAATTAATTAATTAATCTATTTGTGATTTAGTCATGGCCCTACGACGATCTTCTCAAGCCAATGAGAAGATCGAATAGTCAACCTAGGGTCAACAGCTTCTCCAAGCTCCTCCCTTTGACCACCTTGTGTTGCTCGTGCCCGCCTCGGAACTCCGTCTCGTGTGGACCCTCCACCGCTCCAATTTGTACATTACATTTTGAAACTCGAGTTACATTCGAGTCTAAATCTAATTTACAACCATAATATAAGAGAGAGGCACAACTCGCAGGTCGCGAAAATAAAATAAAATTACAAGCACGCACATCACATAACGGCACGCAGGCCGTATTATGAATTACAACACATTGTCCAATCAAATTGGGTCTTTGGGCCATGACTATCACAAATTTAATATATAATCCAAAATTATATATTTTCATAATTTTCTATAATTTTTAAAATTAATTTTTAAAATTTTTACGAGTAAAATCTCCCGGCGGTCCCGTTTAGCGGTTTCAGGCGCAATCGCGGAACGGATCCCCTTGCGGGGCCCAAGGGCAGCGCCCCTACCCGTGATCTAACCATCGCGAGGGTTCCTTTGCGATCCAACAGTGCCTAAACCCACTGTCCCAAAACAATTTGGGCCGAGACATTGCCGTTTCGGAAAAATCTTCCCGGCGGGTTCGTTTTTAGCGATTTCGGGTGCAATCGCGGAGCAAATCCCCTTGCGGGGTTAGGGGCAGTACCCCTACCCACGATCTAACCATCGTGAGTTGCTCCTTTGCGATCTAATGGCACCCGACCCCACTGTCCCAAACGAATTTGGGGCAAAACGAAGTCGTTTACAAGGAAACTTTCCGGTAGCCGAAGCCTACAAGTGCCGAGACACTTGTGCTTCGCTTCTACGGAAAAATTACTCATAAAAACTCTAAAAACTCAATTTTTACAGAAAATTACAGAAGGTATATTTTTCATAAAAATACAAACGAATTCGTACAAGTCTTTGCACGTGGCTCTGATACCACTGTTGGGTTCTTCGGGCCGTGAAAACCGCTTTTTCGCGTCGCGGAAACCCCGAGTAACCCAAAGCCATGGATCTCGTGCAAAGATTCGGAAACAAAACTTTTCGAAAAACTTTTTCTTGTACGAGTTTGTAAAACTTTAGATCTACACTAGATGAAAGTTATACATTCGAAGCGAAGCCCTTCGCGTTCCCGCTCGTCCAAATGATGCCGGATCTCAAGACCGTCAAGTGTCGGTCCTCTAGAAGTATCCACACGGACACACTAGATGGAGGTGACCAAAAACCAAGGTGTGCTAGCACCTATGTGGTTCGGCCAAGGAAGGAGGAGAAGGAAAGGGAGAGCTTGAGAACACAAGGAAGAAGAAGGAGTTACACAACTTGAATGGGAAAATCAATTCACACCCCAAAACCAAGTGGTCGGCCACTTTCAAAACTCACAAATTAATTGCATTAATTGCAATTAATATGAAACCATTAAGAGTGTGGCTTTGTAACTTCCATGAGGTGGCACCCATGATGATGTGGAACATCATTATTGGTCCACCTAATGCCAACTCACCAATGAGGTGGCAAAAGTTCAAGTCAAAATTGACCTTTGGTCTTCCTTCTCAAGTCAAGTCAAACTTGACTCAATCTCTACCATGGTGGATCTAATCCAACCATTTGATTCGAGCCAACTTAATATAATGAATCTAATTCATTAAATTAAATTGATTCAATGAGTCAAAATCTAAATTAGACTCATTTAACACATGAATCAACTTGAGTCGAACTCAAGTTAGCCCAATTAGGATTACTCTTAATCCAATTTGATTCATCAAATGAATCTAATCCTCTTGGTTCATCATATGAACCTAATCCCCATCTAATTGTCCTTAGTGTGTGACCCTATAGGTTCTTGTAACGTTGGCAATGCCCTAAACCCATTTAGGAGCATAAGTAATGAGCGGTATCTAGCAACACATCATTACTACCCAAGTTACAAGAATGTCGAGATCCGACATCACCTTGTGACTACCAATTGTGACTACTCACAAAATAATGACAAGTGTCCTTCTATCCTAGACATCTATATTGATCAATGTGAGGCATAGACCGTGTCATCCTCTAATCAATCTAAATCTTGAACTCCAAGTAGACTCACTCGATCAAATGAGCTCAACATCTAATGTTGACTCATTTGGGGAATGGCCATGCACTTAGTGGTCTCACTCTATCAAGAATACCGATGTCGCTCCCGTCATATGGGAGGGATAGATCCCATCTACATCACTCACATCCCTCTACATAATTCGTTATATACCCAGTAATCGCCTTTATAGTCCACCCAGTTACGGGTGACGTTTGACGAAACCAAAGTACATAACTCCTTATGTAGGGATCCATGGTGACTTCAGGTCTAAGGACTAATAGTCATACTAATAGCCACATGAGAAAGTATATGACACTCATATAACGATCCATGATACTTTCTCATGGCGGGTCATTCAGTATACATTCTCTAATGCATACCCATGTGTCAGCTTGATATCTCTATATCCATGACTTATGAGATCAAGTCATCGAGCTGACCTACATGCTAGTCTTATTGTATTAACATTGTCCCAGAATGCTAATACTCGACTAGGAATGATTTGGAGTAGTGTTCCCTATATCATCTCACTATCGATTCAACTAATCGATTGATATAGGTATGAACCTTCTACTCAAGGACGCTATTATACTTAGTCTATTTGGCACTAATATAAATAAGTATAATAACCAAATAAATGCCTTTATTAATATACAAGAATATGATATACATGAGTCCATACAATCATCAAATGATTAGCTCTAGGGCTCTAACTAACACGGTCTGACCGCAGTGGAAGCAGGTAGCATCCTTGGCAACCCCTCCTTTAGGTTTCATTACCTTGTCTTTGCCCTTGGCTTGGGACTTTCCCTTACTTTTAGGCTTGCCCTTGCCTTTATGCTTATGCACCATCAAAATAGAGTTGAGCTTTACTTTCTTAAGGTTGAGCTCAGCAGTTCGCAACATGCTTAGCAGCTCAGGCAGTGACTTATCAATTTCATTCATGTTGTAATTTATGATAAATTGACTATAACTTTTTGGCAAGGATTGCAAGATCAAGTCAGTGGTCAGTTCTTAGCCAAGTGGGAATCCCAACCTTTGTAGGTTCTCTATGTACCCAATCATCTTGAGTACATATCGACCTACGGGAGTCCCATCTTGCATCTTGTACTGAAACAATGCCTTATAGATCTCGAATCTCTCGTGCCTTGCTTGTCCTTGATATAGTTGACGAAGATGTTCAACCATATCATAAGCAGTCATCAACTCGTGTTGCTTCTGAAGCTTAGAGTTCATGGTTGAGAGCATGAGGCATGACACATCTAATGCATCATCTTGATGCTTCTTATAAGCATCTCGGTCGACTCGTGTGGTAGTGGCAGGAGATGCCTCCGGAATGGGCTGCTCCAGGACATGCAGTTTTCTTTCTTGTGTGAGAACGATTCTCATATTCCTGTACCAATCCAGGAAATTAGCTCCATTGAGCTTGTCCTTGTCAATGACAGAATGCAAGGAGAAAGTGTTCATGTTTGTCGACATAGCAATCTACAACATAAATAAAGCAAAGAGTAAATATCATATTCCACTTATCATTTAATTAGGCCTTTAACTAAATGATGCTCCCACTGAATTATAGAGCTTTTATAGAATCGAGTCATGGATGTCGTTAAACCACACTACTAGATTCATACCAATTAGCTATAATTCTCGCGGGACAAGATCCACATCATACTGTGCCTTGAGTTAGATTTGGCTAAATCGCCCAAGACTTAGTATGATCGGTAGATAACTAATTACCAATTACATCTTTATGCAACTCTTATTTATCAAACCGTTGGAAAAATGCCTATAGTTTACCCGATCCAATTGAGTTAACTAGTTATACTCAATCTAATTGAGTTTGTCTTCACCCAAGCTTTGATAGGCGGGACCAAGATTGTCCCTCCGCACCCTACCAAGATAATATGCATTGCTCAGTTTTGGCAGATTCAACAACAATAAATGATCGAGGTAGTGATGGGTATCAAAACTTGGTAGGCATTTCAAGTTGATGTGATTAAAATCTAATCTAATTATGAATGTGTATCATATACACATTAAGGCACTAATTAACCTACATTAGCATGAATCACATACACACAAGTAATGAGACATATATATATATATATATATATATATATATACTAATTAATTAATTTGTGATGAGGTCATGGCCCTACTACGATCTTCACAAGCCAATGAGAAGATCGGACGGTCAACCTAGGGATAACGGCTTCTTCAAGCGCCTCCTTTGACCGCCATGTGTTGACAACATCCTCCTCGTAACTCCTTCTTGAGTGGACCTTCCACTACTTTATTTTGTACATTACAAATATGAAACTTGAGTTACATTCGAGTCTAAAGTCTATTTACAACAGGAACATAAATAAAGGAGGCACGACGCGCAGGTCGCATATCGTATACAACACGCACAACACTAAAATGGTGCGCAGGCCATATTATGAATTACAACACAATTTTAACCAATCATATTGGGGGTTTTGGGACATGACCATTACAATATCATACATAATTCTAAATTATGTAGTTTACATAAATTTCTATAATTTTACTACTGTTTTTATCAATTTTATGAGTCACAACTCCACGGCAGTCCCGTTTAGCCATTTTCGGGCGCGATCGCGAGACAATGCCCCTTGCGGGGTTAGGGGCAGCACCTCTTCTAGCGAAATGAATATCACGAGTGTCCCAAACTGATCTAATAGCGCCTTAAGCCGCTATCCCAAAAAAAATAATTTTATTTGGGCGAAACCTTGCCGTTTCGGAAGATTTTTCTTGGTATTTGAAGCCTACAAGTGTCCAAACACTTGTTGATTCATCTCTACAAGAAAAATACTCACAAAATCTATAAAAGTAGAAAAATTACATAAACTTACATATCTGAAATCTTTTCATAATAACAAATACAAATATGTACAAGCATCGCACGTGGCTCTGATACCACTGTCAGACTTTCGAGCCGCAAAAATCGCTTTTTACGTTGCAGAAACCCCGAAGCTAGGCACGGATCCGTACGAAGATAAATAAAAAATATTTATGTACATGTTTGTCTACACTAGATCTACCTAAGATCTACATGAAAAGAAGTATTACCCTTGTAGCGATGCCCTTCGCTTATCCCGTTTATTCAAATGGTTGCCAGATCTCGTAGAGTGTCAAGTGTACACTCCTCTACACTTATCCACACGGACAAAAGGTGGAGAGAACCACTTAGAGTGTGCTAGCACTCTTGAGAGGTCTCGACAATGGAGAAGAAGGAGAGAAGAAGAAGAGAGGAGGAAGAAGAAGAAGCCTTGAATGCACATCTAATGTGGCCGGCCACTTAATGGAGCATCTTATACCTCCATGTAATACCAAGAGTCATGGCTCTTGGTGTTCCTCATGAGGTGGCACATAATGATGTAGCCTTGATGATGTGGAACATCATCATTGGCCGAGCCATGCCAAGTCACAATGAGGTGGCAGTTAGTCAAGTCAAACTTGACCCTTCATCTTCCCTCTCAAGTCAAGTCAAAGTTGACCTCTTATCACCCATGGTTGATCAAATCTAACCTTTGATTCAAATAAATTTAATTTAATCAATCTCTATTCATTGGGTTCAATTAACTCAATGAATCATAGTCTAACTAAACTCATTCGACACATGAATCAAATTGATCCAACTCAATTAGTCTAATTTGGATTACTCTTAATCCAATTTAGTTCATCACATGAACCTAATCCTCTTGGTCCATCATATGAACCTAATCTCCATATAACTACCCTTTGTGTGTGACCCTATAGGTTCTTGTAACATTGGTAATGCTCCTAAACCCATTTAGAAACATAAGTAATGAGCGGTATCTAGCAACACATCATTACTACCCAAGTTACAAGAATGTTGAGATCCAACAGCACCATTGTGACTACTAATTGTGACTCTCACAATATGTGACAATGTCCTTCTATCCTTGACATCTAAATTGATCAATTGAGGCATAGACCGTGTCATCTTCTAATAAATTTATGTCTTGAACTCCAAGTAGACTCACTCTAATCAAATGAGCTCAATATCTCATATTGACCTATTTGGGCATGGCCATGCACTTAGTGGTCTCACTCTATCAAGAATCATAATGTCACTCCCGTCATATAGGAGGGATAGATCCATCTACATCACTCACATCCCTCCACATAATTTGTTACATATCCAATAGTCGCCTTTATAGTCCACCCATTTACGGGTGACATTTGACGAAGCCAAAGTATGCAACTCCTTATGTAGGGAACCATGGTGACTTTAGGTCCAAGGACTGATAGTCATACTAATAGTCACATGAGAAAGTATATGACACTCATATAATGATCCATGATACTTTCTCATGGTGGGTCATTCAGTATACATTCTCCAATGCATACCCATGTGTCAACTTGATATCTAATATCCATGACTTGTGAGATCAAGTCATCTAGTTGACCGACATGCTAGTCTCATCGCATTAACATTGCCCCTGAATGTTAATACTTGACTAGGAATGATTAAGAGTAGTGTTCTCTGTATCATCTCATTATTAATTCAACCAATCGATTGATATAGATAAAAACCTTCTACTCAAGGATGCTATTATACTCAGTTATTTGACACCAATACAAGAAAGTATAATAACCATAAAGAAATGTCTTTATAAATATATATAGGAATATGATACATCGAGTCCATACAACAATCATCACATGATCGGCTCTAGGGCTCTCACTAACATTTTACACAATGCAAATACTTATGAAAAAAAAAAGTGAAAAAAATAGAAAAAAGTGAATAAGGGATATAAAAAATAGTTGTTGTGAGTGGAATCTAGCAAGTCACCCCTTTGAGACTGAGTTAGGTTACTGGAGAAATGACTGCTTAGCTTCTCTTGAGATTGAGCACGCCTTTGAGACCTTAGGTTGATTGAGAAATATGAACCAAGTGTTTGGAAGTAAGTGACTATCACTGGTTACTTGTCTATCACCGGAAACATTAGGAATTAAAATTTGATGATGACTTAATTAGGACATAGATTGAAACTTGAAGAGTTTTGCGTTACCTTGCACTGTGCACAAGAGACTTATGCTTGAGCCATTCTTATCTTGTTTCCATGATCATGCTTGTTAATGAAACTTTTTGATAGAGTTAGAAGAATGCATTAGGGATATGAGAGTATTGTAAAACATGTGAGTTTAGATTGCAGCATTTTGCTTGAGGACAAGCAAAGGTTTAAGTCTGGGGGTGTGATGTGCGTAGATTATATACACCTTTTATGCATGTTTGGATGCACATTCACATACTTTGTACATGCTTTGTCTACGTATTTTCGTACTTCCATCTTTCCTTTTAGCATATTTACTCTTTTTATTCAGAGATCTACTTTTGTGCATTTTCTGTACACAGGAGTCGAATTTGGTGAAGGATTCATGTTCGAGGCCAAATCTACAAGCGAAGCTAGAGAGGAAGGCATCATTCCTTAACCTCACACGACCCTACCTTGGGGGGTTGCCCAGGCCGTGTGGAGATCCTTGGTCGTGTGGCTGTAGCAGAGGAGGAAATTGCCACGACCGTGTGAACCTCAAACGGTCGTGCCAAGATTTGAAGCCAAATGGAGCCAGGTCGTGTACACCACATAGCCATGTAAGCTTTCCAGAGACCAAGGAAACCCTGGTCGTGTACACCACACAGGCCGTGCAGGGTTTCCAGTGAGCAAGAGGGCTCTGGCCTTGTACACCACACGACCGTGCCAGGTTTCCAAAGGCAGAAGCAGTCCAGGCCGTGTAGATCTACACGGCCATATAAAGGGGGTCATGGAAGATGCATGTCACGGTCGTGTACCACACATGGCCGTGTAAGATTGGTAGAGAAGGGAATGACTTTGGCCATGTGAACCTCACACGGCCGTGCTTCGAGGCCGTGTGGCGCCCAAACCTGACCTCTATATAAAGCCTCCTTCATGTTTTGAGAGGGGATCTTCTCCCTTTTGGGGGGGGGGGGGGGAACAAGATTTGGGGCATTCCTTACCATTCTTCGAGGGATTTTCGACAATCTAAGGGTAGATCTTTACCGAATCGACTTCGGGGGAATGAGGATTGGATCCGAAGACGGTTCTTCATCGTAGATAAGCTTTTCTTCCCTTTCTTTCTCGGATTTGGGATCAAGAGGCTTGTATTCTCTTTCCTTATTCTATGGATTAGATCTCATGTTCTAGGATGGAGGGAGTATTTGTAATGGAGATTTGATGTAAAACTCTTGTGGATTTGTGTAATTCCTATTTCTATGATTTTGCCCTGTTTGTATCCATTTGATCTTGTGTAGATTGATGTTATTAGGACCTAATTACCATGCTTGATTGAATGTTTGAATATCTTGTGGATCTTGTAGAGATTGTTGCTCATTCAATTTTCTAAGGGACGTTCGTGATAGGAACAAGCCCGTGTAAGGACGTTTGAGGGGTAATCTTGAAGGGAAAATTAGGTATTTCAAGAGGGTATGATAGATTGTATGCATTAATCTTTGTCTCTTAATGAGGTTGAGAAGTGATGAATTCTTATGTTGATTATCCGAGGGGCGCACGTGATAGGCAAGCCCATGTAAGGACAACATAGGTTTCATTCCTAATTGATCGCATTTAGATATATTTCAATCCTAAGTCGGTTGTCTATTGCAAGAGGGAACCGGTAACCTTCTATAAATGATGGATAATTGAGGAATAAGATTTGGTAGATCATTACATTGAATAACATTACAAAGAAACTAAAACTCCTAAAACATACCTTTACCATTGCCCTTATTCTTGTTTCTTATTCTTTCATTTCTTGTTTACCTTTCATAGTTACATTTAGCTTTTGAAAACCAATTGATTAGTTGTTTAGTTAAATCACGTTGAGACATCTTTAGTGGTTATTCCAGTCCTTGTGGATACGATATCTTTTATTATTACCTATAACATTTCCGTACACTTGCGGAGAGTCAACAGTCTCCTTCGCTTTAGGCGGAGAAACCTTTTTACACACTAAGAAAGCTCAAGAGTTGCTAGGAATTAAATACAAAGTTGAATGATTAATTTCCTCGCTTCAGGGGTCTTTTTATAGCTCCTGAAAATCCTATCTCGAGTCTTGAGGGCGCCTCCAAACGGGTTGAGGGCGCCTCCAAGTGGATAAGCGGATAAAACTTTATCCGCGCTCAAATGGCCATGTTGACCCAGTTGACAGCGCCCTCAAGGACATTGAGGGTGCCCTCAATGCTGTTGAGGGCGCCCTCAATGTAGTTGAGGGTGCCCTCACTCTGGTGATGGCGGAGGCGCCTCAACAGTTGTTGAGGGCGCCTCCAGTTGCTTTTCCAGCACTTCTTCATCTTCACTTTAGCTTCCAAAGTCCTGATAGCTAGGGCGATTGTGGCCAACTAAAATAGGGCTCACCCAAACCCAATTTCTGGCCTTCTCCTAGAGCAGGAGGTGCCTCTGGAATGGGCTACTCCAGGACGTACAATTTTCTCTCTTGAGTGAGAACAATTCTCAGATTCTTGTACCAATCCAAGAAATTACCTCCATTGAACTTATCCTTGTCAAGGACAGAACGCAAGGAGAAGGTGTTCGTGTTTGTCGACATGGCAATCTACAACAGAAATAACGCAGAAAGTAAATATCATATTTCATTTATCATTTAATTAGGCCTTTAACTAAATGATGCTCCCACTGAATTATAGAGCTTTTGTAGAATCAAGTCATGGATGTGGTCCAACCACACTACAAGATTCTTACCAATTAGCTGTAATTCTCGTGGGACAAGATCCACATCATACAATGCCTTTAGTTAGCTTTGGCTAAATTGCCCAAGACTTAGTATGATCGGCAGATAACGAATTATCAATTACATCTCTATCCAACTCTTGTTTATAGGATCAAAATCCTCATTTATAAGAAACCTTGAGTTAGCTTTGGCTAAATCGCCCAAGATTTAGTATAAATGTGATTTGTGTCCAATTGTCCAACCGTTGGAAAATGCCTGTAGTTATACCCGATCAAATTGAGTTAACTAGTTATACTCAATCTAATTGAGTTTGTACTCACCCAACCCTTGATAGGCGGGACCAAGATTGTCCCTCCACACCCTACCAAGATAATATGTGTTGCTCTGTTTTGGCAGATTCAACAACAACAAATGATCGAGGTAGTGATGGGTATCAAAACTTGGTAGGCATATCGAGTTGACTTGATTAAGATCTAATCTAATCGTGGATTTGTATCTTATACGCATCAAGGCACTAAATATCCTACACTATCATGCATCACATACACACAAGCAATGAATAATTACATTTTGATTAGGTCATGGCCCTATTATGATCTTCTCAAGCCAATGAGAAGATCGGACGGTCAACATAGGGTCAACAGCTTCTTCAAGCTCCTCCCTTTGACCACCATGTGTTGCTCGCACCCTCCTCGTTGTTCCTTCTCGAGTGGACCTTCCACCGCTCCATTCTGTACATTACAAATATGAAACTCGAGTTACATTCGAGTCTAAACTCTATTTACAATAGGAAATAAAAGGAGAGGTATGACGCGCAGGCTGCATATAATATATACAGCACACACAACACACAAAAATGGCACGCAGACCATATTATGAATTACAACACATTTTGTCCAATCAAATTGGGGTTTTTGGGCCATGACCATTACAAAATCATACATAATTCTAAATTATTTATTTTACATTAATTTCTATAATTTTACTACTATTTTTACAATTTTATGAGTTAAGATTTCCCGGCGGTCCCGTTTAGCGATTTTCGAGCGCGATCGCGGGACAATGCCCCTTACGGGGTTAGGGGCAGCGCCCTTTCTCGTGAAATGAGTATCATGAGTATCCTACTACGATCTAACAATGCCTTAAGCTATTGTCCCAAAACAATTTGGGCGAGAACTTGCCGTTTCGGAAAATTTTTCTCGGCAGTCGAAGCCTACAAGTGTCCTAGCACTCGTTGCTTCGCCTCTACGAGAAAAATACTCATAAAAATCATAAAAATCGTAAAATTACAGAAACATACAGATCTGTAATTTTTCATAAAAATTAAAATAAAAATAAGTACATGCTTCGCACGTGGCTCTGATACCACTGTTAGAACTTTCGAGCTGCAAAAACCGCTTTTTGCGTTGCGGAAAGCCCGAAGTTCTTAGCCACTAGATCCGTGCGAAGATAAAAATTTTCATGTACTTAGTTTTTCTACTCTAGATCTACTTTAGATCTACATGTTAAGGAGAATACCTTTGAAGCGAAGCCCTTCGCAAATCCCGCTCGTCCAAGGTTCTTCGAATCTCAAGTGTGTTCAAGTGTACACACCTCTAGAAGTATCCACACGAACAAGAGATGGAGAGAAAAACTAAGAGTGTGCTAGCACCCTTAGAAGTCACGGCAAGGATGAGAGGGAGAGAAGAGAGGAGGAAGAAAAAGGAATCAATTAGCACACAATTGCACTTATTCCCACCTCTTAAGTGGGCGGCCACTTCAATGTGAGTTTGTAACCTCCATGGAATATCAAGAGTCAAGGCTCTTGGTTTCCCTCATGAGGTGGCATACCATGAAGTTACCTTGATGATGTGGCATATCATCATTGGCCAACCCTATGCCAAGTCACAATGACATGGCATTTGGTCAAGTCAAGGTCAAGTCAAACTTGACTCTTCATCTTCCCTCTCATGTCAAGTCAAACTTGACTTAAATCCCCCATGGTTGATCAAATCTAACCATAAATTCAAGTCAATTTGATTTAATGAATCTCTATTCATTAAATTAAATTGATTCAATGAGTCATAATTTAAATTAGACTCATTCAACACATGAATCAAGTTGAGTCCAACTCAATTAGTCTAATTTGGATTACTCTTAATCCAATTTTGGTTCATCACATGAACCTAATCCTCTTGGTTCATCATATGAACCTATTCTCCATTTAATTATCCTTTGTGTGTGACCCTATAGGTTCTTGTAACGTTAGCAATGCTCCTAAACCCATTTAGAAGCATAAGTAATGAGCGGTATCTAGCAACACATCATTACTACCCAAGTTACAAGAATGTTGAGATCCAACATCACCTTGTGACTACTAATTGTGACCCTCACAATATATGATAATGTCCTTCTATCCTTGACATCTAGATTGATTAAATTGAGGCATAGACCGTGTCATCCTCTAATCACTCACATCCCTCCGTATAATTTGTTACATAGGAGGGATATATATGATATATAGGAGGGATATATCATATATATCCTGTCATATATGATATGTCACTCCTGTCATATAGGAGGGATATATCCCATCTACATCACTCACATCCCTCCGTATAATTTGTTACATACCCAGTAATCGCCTTTATAGTCCACCCAGTTACGGGTGACGTTTGACGAACCCAAAGTATGCAACTCCTTATGTAGGGAACTATGGTGACTTCAGGTCCAAGGACTAATAGTTATACTAATAGTCACATGAGAAAATATATGACACTCATATAACGATCCATGATACTTTCTCATGGCGGGTCATTCAGTATACATTCTCCAATGCATACCCATGTGTCAACTTGATATCTCTATATCCATGACTTATGAGATCAAGTCATCGAGTTGACCTACATGCTAGTCTCGTCGCATTAACATTGTCCCTGAATGTTAATACTTGACTAGGAATGATTAAGAGTACTGTTCTCTATATCATCTCACTATCGATTCAACCAATCGATTAATATAGATAAGAACCTTCTACTCAAGGACGCTATTATACTTAGTTATTTGGCACCAATACAAGTAAATATAATAACCATAAAGAAATGCATTTATAAATATATAGGAATATGATACATCGAGTCCATACAACAATCATCACATGATTGGCTCTAGGGCTCTAACTAACACTGATACCACTTGTTGGTGCAGCGGGGCCGACAAGAGGGTGGGGGTGAATTACCTGCAAAATAAGAACTACCCTCCTCTTACTCTCAACTCTAAAATAAAAATAATAATAAAATAAAATAACAGAAAAGAAGAGACAAGAAATTTAACTTGATTACAACCTAGGTGGTTGTTAATCCAAAGCGGTTAAACAGCTCCACTAGAAACGTATCCTTCACTACAGGCGGATAAGCCTTTTTACAAACTAAGAAAGCTCAAGAGTTACTAGGAATTAAATACAGAGTTGAATGATTAATTTCCTAGCTCCAGGGGCCTTTATATAGCTCCTGAAAATCCTATCTCGAGTCTTGAGGGCACCTCCAAAGGGGTTGAGAGCCCCTCCAAGTCGATAAATGGATAAAACTTTATCCGCGCTCAAATGTCCATGTTGACCCAGTTGAGGACACCCTCAAGGACATCGAGGGAGCCCTCAATGCTATTTTTCCAGTTGCTTTTCCAGTACTTCTTCGTCTTCACGTTAGCTTCCGAAGTCCCGATAGCTTGGGTGATTACGACCAACCGAATAGGGCTCACCCGCATCCAATTTCTGGCCTTCTCCTCGAGCGGGCTTCCGCCCTGACTTCTCATCCCTCAAACGTTGCGCACATTCTTCTCGTCCACCGGTGTACTCTTCCGTAGCTCTTTCATCCTTCGGACGCACCAAACTCGTCGGCTCCCTTCCCGTGTTGTCCTTTTCTAAGTCTATGTTTAGTTGAGTTACATAGCTGGGGCAATGTTGTATGCTCGATCAGGCTTTGCCTGCTAAGTACATGTAATACTTGTTTAACTATATAAGGCTAAATGCCTCAAATGCAATTGATATGTTATATTCAACTAATCCCTTTAATCTCGGATGATGCAGACTTATTTTTTATAGACGTATTAACTCTGTTGATATTGACCTATCTCTTATGCATGTGTTGACCCGGTCGACATTAACCCATCTATTATGAGCGTGGTAACCCGATCGATATTAGCCTGTCTGTTGTAGACCATGTTATACCGACCGATATTAGCCTATTCATTATAGACAAGAGTATCTCGACTGATATTAGCCTGTCCATTATGGACAAGGTTATCCCGGCCGATACTAATTTCCTTTTTATGATAACACTAGCTTGGTCAATATTTTCTACTTGATTGACCCTTATTTTCTCCCCTTTTTTTTTAACCAGGGATTTGTCAAATCTAATCCTTCTCTATTTATTGCCCCTAGTAAACTACGCCCCTTTTTCCAGCATTTCCATGGTAAGAGAATGTTGGAGGCGCATAACGAGGTGTTACCAACTCCTGCATGATTCGATTTGTCGCGCCCATCATCAATACCCATTTATGGTCATTTGACGCGTGTCTTTTCTTTCCTCTGTAATACCAATGCTGGCACGCCCCTATAATCAACGGTGTCTGTTGAAAAAAGGTATTCCGATCTAACGGTGGTTGCACATTCTTTCAACCCTAAACCCTTCACTTTCTTGTCGAATTTGCCCCTTCTTCTTTGCCTTAGCATTTTCTTTTTTTTTCTTTGACTGCACTCTTTTGATCCATCTTCACGCTTGCCTTCTTCCCGTGCTCTTCTTTCTTAGTTCTCAGTAAGTAACCTGTTGCTTCATTAACCTTTACTTCTCTCTATGGCTGAAGAAACAATAGCTCCTTGGTATACTCAAATTTCATCTTATTTCGACAAGGATGCTCAGCTTGCTATCCGTATGCAATATGAAATTCCTGAGGAATATGATATCATAATCCCTGAACCAGATGAGCATCCTCACCATCCTCCTACTAACTGTGTGACTTTCTTTAGGGATCAATTGATAGGGGGTTTAAGGTTTCTCATTCCTCCATTTCTAATTGATGTAAGAAAATACTTTGGCATTCCCCTTCAACAATTTGTGCCCAATGCCTTTCGTTATCTATGTGGCCTGTACATGTTGTTTCATACACTTGACATTCCTCCTACTCCTCAAAATGTTTTCATGTTTTCCTATCCAAAGTTAGCAGAGCCGGGTGTTTTTCTCTTCTAGTCTCGGACCAAGATGGTCCTTTTTAATGATATGTCTTCTTCTCTTAAAGGCTAGAAATCTCGTTTCTTCTTCATAAAGTTTCCCGGACCTATTTCTTGGTCTCATGCTTGGAAATCCTCTTTACCTCCCTTGCCTGATGTTAAAGAGTTTCACCTTCACCCGTCTTTTCCCCATTACTGTGAAAAATTGCAATGTCGTCATCTTTCTATTACTAAATGGTTGCGGAGCGATCTTCTATATCTATTTGGTTTAAGCCCAGTCAGATCTAAGATACGCGGCTCCTTAGGTAAAATTTTGTCTTCTTTTCTACCAAATTTTACTAACTAAAATATTTTTCTACCATTTTGCGTAGTGGCTGGTTTTTATACTACTTTGATTGACGAGGAACTACGTCTGGAAGGGGCCCAACTTCATGCAAAAGAGCAAGAGCTTCTTGCTGCCATTAATCTGCCACCTTCAATTGAAGCTTCGGTTCTACCAGTTGAAGATTCTAGTTCTCAAGTTACTCCTGACGTTCTCGAGATTCTTCCAGCAGGAGTTCCTGCTATCACTTTGCCAACTGCTCCTTCATCAACCCCTTCTCCCTCCGTTGCTGAGCTTACATCCCCTGTAAACTCAGAAAAAACTCTTGCTGAAATTGCTCCGGGCAAACGTCCGGGATGCAAACTAACTAGAGTCCCCCCTTCTTCAAGGCGACTCACTCTTCCTGCTGAGGAATCACCCTCAGAAGGTTTTGCTTCTGCTGCCCCTTCTTCTAATGAGCCTAATTTGGCTGATTTATATTCTTCCCCTTTTTTTTCTTCCTCTTCTCTTAGCAATACTGCCCCTGGTAGTACTTCTTTTACTTTTCCTTTATCTGTTTTAGAATCTAGGTCTTTACCTCCTTCATCCTCTTCTTACTTAGTTTTCGCTCCCCCTTCTATCCCAACTTCCTCCTTTTCTACGACTTCCTCTTCTATCCCTTCCTTCTTTTTCTGCCCGGCCTTCCTCACCTTCTGTCCTCCCACCTTTATTTAGACAGGCTGTGGGTCTGCCTTCTCAATTGGGGCAAGCTTTGGATCCTCCCAGTTACGATTCTTTGCAGCTACAAGGCCCATTGGCTGAAGCTTGGCAGCATAGCCAAGAACTGCTAAGGGGCACTAGCATTTCCAACCGTGTTGACAGTCATAGTCGTCAAGCTATTGCCGTAAGTGTTTTTCATTATATATTATTATCGTATCATTATTTCCTGCTAACTGCACTATTGTTTCAGTTTCTTGCCTCAAGTCTTCATCTAGACCAACTGCTCATTACTTTGGAAAGGGAAAATGGCAAGTTAAAAGCTCAAATAGAGGCACTAAAAGCTAATCTTCCTCCTTCCCACACTGAGCTTACTCAGTTACAAGAGAAGATAACTTTACAGGCTCAACAAATAGAGACTATGAAAAAGGAAATGCAGCATGAGCGACAGTCATTAAAAAACAAAGAGCTTGAAAGAAAAACTCTAGAGTTACGAGTGGATCGGTTAAATTCCAGCCTCCAGGTGGAATCTGCTTTAAAAGACAAAGTCATCTCAGATATTTCTCACAAAAACATTGTCTTAGAGAAAGTAGAGAGGCTTCACAATGTCTTTCTTTTTGAGCAGGCTCAAGATTCAACCTCAAGAGATTTTGCTATTCTACAAGAGAAAAAACAAAGAAAGGCTCAAGATGCCAAGATATCCTCACTCCAGAAGGAGATATAGCAGCTCAAATCAAAAAGAGATGCTTTCAAAGCCCAAGCTGCCACATTACAAACCGAATTTCAATGTTATAAGGAGCAGGAGGAGGATCGATGGGAGGACAGGCGCTTAGCCTATCTAAGGTCTCCAGCATTTATTAATGAATATATCCGCCGGGTCATAGGGACTTCGGATCATTCTGCGACGGGAGTTATTCAACAATTGAGGGAAGGTGGTTATCTACCTTGCGAACCTCCCCTTCAATTCATAAATCGTCGCAGACTTAACCATGAATTACCCCAAGACTTGACAGGCGATTTTAAGTAAGCATGATTACGTACTCAAAAAGACTTGTAAACAAAAGACTTGTAATTAAGTACTTACAATATTTGTAAAAATTCATATTTACATGTTCTTCCGACCTTCATTATTTGGCTGCTGCTTCTTGAGAATACATACTGTCTTGCTTAAAAGCTTCTCCTATTGTGGTATTTTAATTAATTATATGGCTTCTACCAACAAGGCTTCTCCTTAAACCCTTGGATCTCTATTCAGGCTTGACTGTATATAAGGAATTTCAAAGACCTCGGTGCTTCCGAGGGATGTATACTCTCAAGTAACTTTGTCTGAAAAGCTCCATAGGATTTATGTATTCTTGGTCGGGTGTACCATTCCGGGCAATTTTAAATAGAGAACTTCAGATGATTGTAACTTCTGATGAGGATTGTAACTTTGAAGGGTGATATATAAAGAATTCCCTCCGAACTTCGAATCCTGGTCAGGAGTGTAATACCGAGTGATCTTTACAAAGAAATCCCAATGCCTTTGAATCTAGACCAGGCAAATAATCCCGAACAATTTAATGTGAAGAATTTCATCAACCTTTGGTCGGGCGTATGATCCCGGTTGATTAAATATGAGGAATTTCATCAAACTTTGAGCTTTCGGTCGGGCGTGTAATCTCGATCGATTTAATATGAAGAATTTCATCAACCTCTGGTCAAGTGTATAATCCCAGTCGATTAAATATGAGGAATTTCATCAACCTTTGAGCTTTCGGTCGGGCGTATAATCTCAATCGATTTAATATGAAGAATTTCATCAACCTATGGTCGAGCATATAATCCCGACCGATTTAACATGAAGAATTTCACCAACCTCTGGTCGGACGTATAATCCCGACCGGTCTAATATGAAGAATCTCATCAACCTCTAGTCGGGCGTATAATCCCGACCGATTAAATATGAGGAATTTCATCAACCTTTGAGCTTTCGGTCGAGTGTGTAATCTAGAATAGAGTCCTATGCTCTATCATATTTTGATTAGGTACTCAATCCTGCATGACTTTGTTCATGATAGTTTAAAGTCTCCGGTTCCTCCCAAGAAGAACCGTCTGGGTTACTTCAAGAGATTTCCCGATCGACTATGTTTGTAATAGTTTAAAATCTTCGGTTCCTCCCAAGAAGACCCATCCGGGTTACTTCAAGAGATTTCCTGATCGACTATGTTCATGATAGTTTAAAGTCTCTGGTTTCTCCCAAGAAGACCTGTCCGGATTACTTCAAGAGATTTCCCGATCGACTATGTTCATGATAGTTTAAAGTCTCCGGTTCCTCCCAAGAAGACCCGTTCGGGTTACTTCAAGAGATTTCCCGATCGACTGTGTTCATGATAGTTTAAAGTCTCCGGTTCCTCCCAAGAAGACCCATCTAGGTTACTTCAAGAAATTTCCCGATCGACTATGTTTGTGATAGTTTAAAGTCTCCGGTTCCTCCCAAGAAGACCCGTCCAAGTTACTTCAAGAGATTTCCCGATTGACTATGTTTGTGATAGTTTAAAGTCTCCGGTTCCTCCCAAGAAGACCCGTCCGGGTTACTTCAAGAGATTTCCCGATCGACTATATTCATGATAGTTTAAAGTCTCTGGTTTCTCCCAAGAAGACCCGTCCAAGTTACTTCAAGAGATTTCTCGATCGACTATGTTCATGATAGTTTAAAGTCTCCGGATTCTCCTAAGAAGACCCGTCCGGGTTACTTCAAGAGATTTCCCAATCAACTATGTTTGTGAGTGAAACTACAAATTCTTTCACTAACCTCGTGATGGTTTAATGTCTTCGAGATTCCTTAAGGAAAACTGATTGATCCCTCCTTAAAGTCCCCAATCGACGACCACTTGAGCAGAAAAAAAAATGTTTGCCCGGTAATTACCACGCTACTTAAACTGCGCTTATTTTTTGAGTGATATTTGGCCTGCATTGAATTTACTAAATGAAGTACATAAATTATGAGCATACTTGTTATTTGTTCACAGGGCCAAACGTAGGGGAATTGCTTAAAGTAAACTTAATTTGTTCTTTTGATAGCGCTGAATTTCACATGATTGGATGATTGAAATACACTGAAGAGGTGTTAGTCCGCTTCTTCTGGGATATCTGTATTTCTCGAGTGATATAAGCCTATTAGGTTCAGTAGGGATGTAAATGATTTGCATTCCAGGGGCGCCCGAGAACTCTCCCTTCTGTGTCTTGGAGATAATATGAGCATGATGCCAGTTTTTCTACCACCTTATAGGATCCTTCCCATTGTGGTGCTAATTTGTTAACATCCCCAGCAGGCTTGACACGCTTCCATACTAGATCCCCTGCTTGAAAGAATCTTGGGATGACTCTTTTGTTATAATTCTGCCTCATTCGTTGTCGGTATGATATAAGACGAGTTGTAGCTTTGTCTCAAATTTCTTTTATCAAATCTATCTCCATAAGTCATCTGCCTTCATTATCCTCGTCATATAGTTGTCTTCTGTCAGATTCTATTCCCATCTTGATAGGAATTACAGCTTCTCCTCCATAAACTAGTTGGAAGGGATAATCCCGGTAGCTTCTCGAGGTGTAGTGCGATATACCCAAAGAACACTGGGCAATTCATCTACCCAGCTACCTCCGACATGATCCAGTTTGGTTTTTAAACCTCTTATAATCTCTCTGTTGGTTACTTTTGCTTGACCATTACTCTATGGATACACCACAGAGGTGAATGCTTGCGTAATACCATAGCTTTTACACCAATCTAAGATTCTGTCTCCTTGAAATTGTCTTCCATTGTCAGAGACTAATTTATAAGGAATACCGAATCTGCAAACAATATTTTTCCACAAGAATTTAATAACCTCATCTTCAGTAATTCGGGCAAGTAGTTTTGCTTCTACCCATTTAGAGAAATAGTCTACCGCTACTAATAAAAACCTTCTTTGTGCAGTTTCCATAGGAAACGGACCAACTATATCCATGCCCCATTGATTAAAGGGGCAGGAAACTATAGAGGTTCTCAATAATTATGTAGGATGATGTGGAATATTATGATGTTTCTGACAAGAAATGCAGGCTCTTACACATTTGGTAGCATCTTCATGCAAAGTAGGCCAGAAATATCCCGCTAATAAAATTCTGCGAGCTAAGGATCTTCCTCCTATATGACTACCACATGAGCCCTGATGAACCTCTTGCAAAATAAATTGTATATCTTCTGTTCCGACACATTTAAGCATAGCTCTAGAGAAAGCCCTTTTATATAATAATTCCCCTATCATAGTGTATTGGGAAGCTCTCTTCTTAAATATTCTTGCTTGTTCTGCATCAATCGGAAGAATGCCTTGCTGTAAATATAATATGATTGGTGCTCTCCAATCACGTTGTATCTCTATTTCAACTTGTCTCTCGATACAAGATACTAACAATGTCTGTTTGACTCGCCAATCCAGGCTCCATGGTGTTATAGCAAAGGCCAATTTAGCTAATTCATCCGCTACTTGATTCTCAGATCGAGGAATCTTTTGTATATTTACTTAGCTTTTAACTTATCAAATGCCTCAGCATATAACCTGAGTCTATCATTATTGATTTCAAAGTTACCTGATAATTATTGGGCTACCAACTGAGAGTTAGAATAGATATAAACCTTGGCTGCTCCTACATGTCGAGCGACTTGTAACCCTCCTATCATTGCTTCATATTCTGATTCATTATTAGTGGCCCTATAATTCAGCCTGACAGAAAGTTGAAGCTTATCTTCCCTTGGAGATATAAGGAGAATACCAATTCCACTTCCTTGTCTGGTTGAAGATCCATCCACATACACTTTCCAAGTACTCTCTTCTTCGGGACCTTAAACTTCTATGATGAAATCTGCTAGAGCTTGTGCTTTGATGGCCGAGCAAGGTTGGTATTGTATGTCATACTCACTAAGTTCGGTCGTCCATTTGATCAACTGACCAGATGCCTCTGGGTTGAGCAACACCCGCCCGAGAGTACTGTTGGTCAACACAATAATCACATGTGCTAAAAAATATGGGCGCAACCTCCGAGCGGTTAACACTAATGTGTAAGCCAACTTTTCGAGTGTAGTATATCTACACTCGGCTCCTTTTAACAAATTGCTGGAAAAATATGCAAGTTGTTTCTCTTTCCCTTCCTGTCTAACTAACACCGAGCCTACAGCATTCTCATTGGTCGACAAATACACCCATAAAGTTTCTCCTACTACGGGTTTAGCCAATACAAGAAGGGTGGACAAGTAGTCTTTTAATTCCTGGAAAGCTTTGTCACATTCTTCATCCCATTGAAATTTGTTAGCCTTCTAGAGTATTTTGAAAAAATGGAAGCTACGATCGACCGACCTTGAGATGAATCTAGACAAGGTGGTGATCCGGCCGGTGAGTCTTTGGGCTTCCCTCAGGTTGCGTGGTGGCTACATGCTTTGAAGTGCTTTGACCTTGCTTGGGTTGACCTCTATTCCCCGTTCGGACACCAGATACCCCAGGAACTTTCCACCCTTTGCTCCAAACAAACATTTGCCCGGGTTCAATTTGAGTCCATATTGCCTCAATGTTCTGCAAGTCTCCTCTACATCCCTGCAGAGATCAGTAGCCTGAAGAGACTTAATTAAAATATCATCAACATATACTTCCATATTTCTTCCAATCTGTTTCTGGAAGCCTTGTTCATAAGCCTTTGATAAGTCGCTCCTACATTTTTTAGTCTAAACGACATAACATTATAACAATAAGTACCTTCAGATGTTATAAAAGTGACCTTCTCTTGATATTCCTTAGCGAGAGGAACCTGATGATAGCCTTGATAGGCGTCCAGCATAGAAATATATTCACACACGATTGTAGAATCCACTAACTGATCAATCCGGGGTAATGGATAATAATCCTTCGGATAGGCCTTGTTAAGATCACGAAAATCAATACATACCCGCCATTTGTTTCCTGGTTTAGAGACCAGGATAACATTAGCCAACCAACTGGGGAACTGTACCTCCCTGATGTACCCGACTTCCATCAATTTATCCACTTCTCCCTTGATGATATGATTTTGCTCTACACTGAAATTCCTCTTTCTCTGCATGACAGGCCGGGCATCTGGGAAGACATGTAAAGAATGCTCCATTATCGAAGGAGAAACACCCGTGACTTCTTTAGGCGTCCAAGCAAAGACATCATTATTCTTCTTCAAGCCTTGAACTAGCTCGGTTTTCAACGTAGGATCAAGATCAGTCGCGACATAGGTAGTAGCTGTTGGTGTTGCAAGGTTGCAAACATAGTCCCACATTGAAAACACATGGGAAAGATCATGGGTTTATAAGAGAAAAGATATCTCCATTAGCATCAGGCCTTATGGGTAGAGCCCAAGAGCAAAACCATGAGGGCTTAGGCCCAAAGTGGACAATATCATGCAATTGTGGAGATATCTAAATTCTTTTCGATCCTACAGTAGCCTCAGGTCGACCGGTCTGTATCTGGATCTCTTCCTTCTCCTCGTAAACCAGGACATGTGGCCTCTCTTGAATATCATTAACCTCCATTCCTTGCGTTTTCTGGGCGGCATTGGCCTCAGTCCTGACTATCTCCACATAGCATTTTCGAGCCGTCTTCTGATCACCCCTTACTTCCCCCACCTGATCCTCAACAGGAAATCTGATTTTTTGACAAAAAGTAGAAACGCCCGCCCTAAACTCATTTAGGGTCGGTCGACCCAATATCACATTTTAGGTGGATGGGGTATCCACCACCATGAAGTAAGATCTTCTCATCCTCATTAGGGGCTCCTCTCCTAAAGATATGGCCAACTTTATTTGACCCAGCGGTTGTACTTCGTTACCAGTGAATCCATATAGAGGAGTCACCATCTGTTGGAGTTCGCTTGGGTCAATATGCAGTTAATCAAAAGCCTTTTTGAAAATAATATTTACAGAACTACCAGTGTCTATGAAGGTGCGAGAAATAGTATAATTGCCTATCACAGCCTTAATTATTAATGCATCATCATGGAGTATTTCTACCCCTTCAAGATCTTTGGGCCCGAAATTGATTTCTGGCCCTGCTACTCTTTCCATGCTGCATCCTATAGCATGGATCTCGAGTCTTCGTGCATGTGCTTTTCTGGCCCTGTTAAAATCTCCATCAGTGGGCCCGCCCATGATCATATTAATGCTGCCTCGGGCAGCATTGCTTCTATTTTCTTCCTGTCGGGCGGTCATGGCCTCAGACTGAGTCTTCTCAGGCACCTGAGTTGTACTGACCGGGACTGGTAATACACCTTGTTGAGGCTCGACCGGGTGATATTCTAATTTGAGTGGGCTTTGTTGCTTGGGATATTGCTACTGATAATAGTTTTGCCTCTGATATCGATCTCTATTTGCTTTCCTATTTCTTAGAACAAAGCAGTCTTCTGTATGATGACTGCTAGTCTTGTGATAAGTACACCATCTTCTTGGTGCTTCTTGTTGCATCTCCACATGCTGTACTGCTTGTGGGCAATATTCTGGATGACGATGGGGCGGGGGGATTACTCGAGGTCCCCTTGGGGGAGGAACTGGAGCGGGAACCTTCTCCTTAACAGGAGCAGAAGAAGAAGTAGTATCTTCTTTTCTATGTGCAGTCTGAGCTTCTTCAACATTAATGAATTCAGTAGCACGCTCAATTAATGAGTCAAAATTGGCAGGAGGATTTCTCACCAAATCTTTAAAGAAATCATTATCATTCAAGCCTTGAGAAAAAGCACTTACTAAGATTTCAGTAGTAGCATTGGGCACATCAATGGTTACCTGATTGAATCTTTTGATGTAGGCTCTAATGGCCTCTTTGGGTCCATATTTAATTGAGAATAAGCTCCAGGGAGTTTTATGATACCTCTTGTTGCTCGAAAAATGATGTAAGAAAACCTTCTTGAAATCTTTAAACCTCCAGATAGAATTTTATGGTAATCTTTTGAACCACCGTTGAGCAGCTCCTCCAAGTGTTGTAAAGAACATCTGACACTCCACTCCATCAGAAAACTGCTTCAATAATGCGTTTAGGAAGTGGATCATCCAGTACACTCCACGAAAATGGAGAAATAACTCTTTCCGGTGAGCTATCACTAGCTACCATCATCTTAGCTTTGCGCTTCTCTTTGTCAGGTACCTCGCCAGAGGATTCCTGAAATATAGACCTTCGTCCTCCTTATTCCAAAGGGGTACGAAGGAAAGCTCGAGGGCGCCTGGTCGGTGAAGCAATGGTCGGAGGGAAATATACATGATCTTCTTCCTCCAACTCCTTTCCCCTTCGGTGCTCAATAGTCGAGATAGCCGGATTATGAGCTACTAGCAGAGTAGCTCTAGTATGAGCTTGTTGTTGCTGTAAAGCCTTCTGTACATGAGTGTTGATGAGGAAATCTAGATCTTCGCGGCTAATAGTGAGTAGGTTCGATTTTCCAGTGTCTTCCATCTTGTAATCTCAGATTTAGGTGAAGCTTCCCACAGACGGCGCCAAATTTGATCCTATCTGAGAAGCTTGACAAAACGAAAAGCTGGGAGAAAACCTACTGCTAATAAAGAATAATACCTGTAGAACACCGATCGGAGAAACCCAAAGCGGATCTAGGAGAATAAGAGTCACAGAATGCCCTCCTTGTGCGAAGACCCAAAGACGAAAGGAAGGGTTCAATGAAGAAAACCAAGATCTGGAGCTTCCAAAGTTTCATGTGCATAAGAGACCAACCAACACTATTGTCAGTGACCTAAGACCGGGGTGGGAATCCCTGGCTATGTAACGACCCACCTTCTGGGTACTGGCTGTAAGGCCGGTCGCTACAATTATGCTAAACTACACTGTGCGGAAAACTGGATTTATTAAAATTTTGCTAATCTAATTGTTGGGAACGCTGAAACTGAATGTTCTACATGTACCTAATAATTGTACACATGCTAGGGGAGGTGTTTACAACTGATAATAAACTTCGGATCGATCCACAGACCGATCTACTGATACTGGTACGGTAGGAACCTCCGGATCGTTCAACCGACCGATCCATAACTAGGCTGCAATTCTGTACGCTGCTGGATCGGTCTGCCGACCGATCCAACTGGTCCCTGATCGGTCAGTGAGACCGATCAGTGGCTTACTGATCGGTCTGCTGACCAATCAGTGAGCCGCGATCCATCCGATCGGATCGATCGGCGGATCGATCCAATTCCTTTCGTTCGCGACAGAATGCGTCTGGATCGATCGGCTGATCGATCCAGCTGCATTCTGTTCACGGGAATCAGCCCTCAATCGATCCATGGATCGATCGAGGACTCCCGATCGGTCCATGGACCGATCAGGGGTTTCTGATTTCGAGCTGAAACTCTGATTTCAGCAGATTTCGTGCCAAAATCAGTGAAACAGCTCTACAAATGCTAATAACTATTCTATCATGCATTGGGCAACAGTCAAGACCTAATATAATGCATGTTCACTAGTTCATACCATTAACCATACTAGAATGCGAAGCATAAGGGAAAAGAGAACAAGACTTTAATAACTAGACTTGTTTCAAGTTCTAATGCGTAGTAAAATAAAACTAGATCCCTAGGATCTTTATTCCAGTTCCTGCCACACACATCCTCAACTGCACTGACCTCTAGCCTCCACTGCTAGTCAATTTTCCTTTTACCTGTATCTGTAGTATAAGGAAAATAGTATCTGTAAGCTAAAAAGCTTAGTAAGAAACCATCTACCTCACTAAATCATGCATACGATGCAAATATACTTTTAAATCATGCTGTTTGAAAAAACATACTACATATGCAAGCATGGCATGGCATGGTATCATACAAAGCATGGCATAACATAAGCTGAACATAAAATAAAACTGATCATGACATGTCTAGAACTGTATATGAAGCTATCATATTTAACAACTGAAATAAGCTGAGCTGGTACAAAAGTGAGCTAAGCTGAAGCTGAGCTAATACTGAATTCCGTTATGTTTTAAAACTGATTTGGAAAACTGTTATGTATAATAGATAAAAATACTAAACATGCTGCTGTAGGGCCCTGGCAACTGTACTTGCTGTGCGCGCATCCCTAACTAGACCCGGGATTGCAAGTTCCGAATCTAGTAGGGTTTACTAGGTTAGCTGAACCTAGGGGCGACTATGGGAGCCCAACCCAGTGGATATCTAATCCAGTACAGTGCCGCTGCTGAAAGTAAAATACTGAAATACTAATTAGCTGAATCTAGGTTATCTAAACCTAGAACTAGGTTGTCTGAACCTAGAGGTGACTGTGGGAGCCCACCCATTGGACATCTAGTACCATAAAGCTGAAATAAAACTGATATGCTGGTTTAAATGCTTCTATGCATCTAACTATGCTGTTAAAACTGTCTAATGTTGCGCTAAACATTTTATCGAACACCTAGGGTGCTCCAACTCTCCTCCCTAATAGGGGGACTACCTCTAGGCACCCGACAACGTCTAGAACCTCTATCTGAAGAGGAAAACGCGCCCGGCCCATCCAGAGATACTCAACTAACCCCTAAATCTGCGAAGAGAATTAAATACACTCTAGATATCGATAAAGATCTACATATAACTAAATTATAAGCATGCAATCAAACGAGAGCTACTTATACTGCAGGTGAGGGGTTTCTTACCTTGTGTGCGAGATTTCTTACAAATCTAATCGCTAGAAATTCCGGTGGAGACGACCTCTCGACGATTCGCTCGCGTCCACGCATTCTTCTCGCGGAGGGGAACGTCCTCGTATCGAAGATCTCGCCGAAAAGTGCTCTTAGAGCCCTTGGGGCTTGGTGTGCCGAGAGAGGAAGAAGAGGGAAGAGGCGGCGGTGAGGTCTCGGTGGTGAGGGTTGAGAAGTTGCCGAACCCAAAATAAACCAAAACCTACTTAAGTTCTTAATTTATATTAAGTGGATTATTGAACTCAACTCTAATATAAATATAATTGGTTCCTCTTTCTTTCAGCACGGCCCTACTGGGTTCACCGGTTACTAAGGCTAACTAAAGTTTTAGCGGACCCGAGAGGTCCCGGGTTCGATTCCCGCTTAAACCATTTTGCTTATCAAATTATTTTTGCTA
The DNA here is from genome assembly GCF_018446385.1 of Zingiber officinale. Taxonomy (NCBI): domain Eukaryota; kingdom Viridiplantae; phylum Streptophyta; class Magnoliopsida; order Zingiberales; family Zingiberaceae; genus Zingiber; species Zingiber officinale. Next base: position 85,994,264 of record NC_056000.1, on the reverse strand, counting down.
CTTCCGCTATTCGGAAAATTCCGTAAAAATATTCTAAAATTCCAGAAAAATAATAAAATATTTCTAAAAAATAATTTGAGAATTTTCGGGCATTACAGGCTAGGCCCTCCGACGCTCAAATCAGTGATCTCTCTTGGTGTGGAAGAAGGAAGAAGATGAACAGTAACTGAAAACTAGGGTTGTGAGTGTGATGAGCCTGAGCATACCTGGCCAACGGAGAGGATTCCCCCTTTTATACCACTTCATATAACCTCCGTAGTCAATGAAGTAGACCCTGGTTTGTTAAAGTTTGTTATGAGATGACGTAAGCCACGTACTTGCAGAAAATAGCTTTTTAAGGAATCTTTTTTGTACCCCAGATGTACCTTCTTTGTCATCTAGTACCTGCAAAAGAGTCTAGAAACATTCTTCCCGCCAAGTTAGTCAACCTGTTATACGATTACATGTAGCAGATATTTTCATAAGCTATTCATAAATATCCTCAAAATGTTTATTCTCGTTGTAACACCCACGAAATTATAAGATAGGTATATGAATATTATTTTCCTTGGAGCATAGAAATGAAAAGAATAAGAGAAAATGAAAAATGAAAAACAAAAGAAAATCTAGAACAAGAAGAGGTGAGGTCAAGGATTGTGTTGGTGCGGGAAGCATCTAACGATCGAACCTGAGTTTTGATAATGGCAAAGGATTCAAAGTTAAGGTGTGTTGTGATCTAACATGTTGAATGAGTATTTCAGGAAAAGTCCTAACTGCGGTTAGGCAGGTGAAAAACCCTAGGGGGTGGTAACCCTAGGTCCTAGGGGGTGGAAACCCTAGGTGGAGAAAAGTCCTAGCTGCGGTTAGGCAAAGGGAAAAACCCTAGGGGGTGGTAACCCTAGGTCATAGGGGGTGGTAACCCTATGCGGAAAGTCTTGGCAGGTCGGTGGCTTCAGGCAAAAGTCCTAGGGGGTGGTAACCCTAGGTGGAAAGTCCTGGTGTCGCGAACCAGGTGAAAGTCTGGACTAGCCGGGAAGCGGATGTCCAGCAGAAAGTCCGAAAGCGTCGAATGCTGAGCAAAAGTCCAGTCGATCTGGAGGATCGCACTGGCAACAGGTAAATCTCCTAAGTGGAGTAGGTGAGGACGCGTTCCCCGTAGAGGGAACAGTAGGCGTCGAGTCGACCTAGAGTTTCCGGTTGGAAACCCGAAGTCAGGCTCGGATAGTCCGGAGACTATCATTATCACTTCTATTATGTTTCTGTGCTAACTTTGTTTTGCAGGGTATGTGTTTGGGACTAACACATTTTGCAGGAACAAAGGAGCAAGTTACAACTCGGATGAACAGTGTCCGAGGCGCCTCCATGGAGCTTGGAGGCGCCTCGGGTGCAAACCAGGAAAAGCCAGCGCAGAAGGTTGGAGGCGCCTTAGATGAAGATTCAAGGCGCCTTGGGTCGAAGGTTGAAGGCGCCTTGAACTGGATGAAGTTCGACCAAGTCTGTGCTGATCTCCGCGGGTGACTCGGCCTGTTTAAGGCGCCTTGAAGGGCTTCAAGGCTCCTTGAACACCATTTATAAGGGATCTCGAGCAGCAGCACCAGTACAACAAGTTCCAAGCCTTCTTTACTCAACGTGCTGCTCCTAAAGACTCCCGGAAGTGCTGCTACACGTCTACGACGACCCAGAGCTCCAAGATTCCTCTTTTTCTTCGTCGGTATAGATTTCTTTTATCGCATCTCTTGTAATACTTAGTCTGTAATAATCGAGCTTATAGTTGTTGCCCACCGGAAGTGATCAAGGATCGCGGGCCTTCGAGTAGGAGTCGCCTTAGGCTCCGAATGAAGTAAATTCCTCTGTGTTTGTGTGTTTGCTTTTTATTCCGCTGCGTCTTAATTAATCGAGTGCTTTACAAATCGAACGAAATAGTCGCGAGCGCTATTCACCCCCCCCCTCTAGCGCGTCTCGATCCAACAATTGGTATCAGAGCGGGGTCGCTTCGAATAGGTGAGACCACCATTCAAGCATTTCTTTTGTGGCTTTGTCGTGTTTATAGGGTAAAAATAAAACCTTACACCTTTCGTTTTTTTCCCTCCAAAATTATTTTCGAAAAATACATTTTCATCCTTTCACGATTTATTAGTATTGATAAAATATTGAATTTGACAAAATTTGAAATAATATTTTTAAATATTTTTTAATATTATTTTATTATTTTTTCTTGAAACTCGTAAATTTCTTTTTCTATCCTTCTACCACACTACTAATCCAGGATTAAGTCCTGGGACAAGTTTTTTGCTCATTTTTCGTGCAAGATTCAATGGCTCTCCAAGAAGGCTATAGCACCACTCGACCACCGCTCTTCTCCGGAGAAGACTTCGGCTACTGGAAAGGCCGAATGGAGTCGTACCTACAAATCGAGTTTGATGTCTGGATGATCACCAAGACCGGGCTCGAAATACCAACTGACGGCGCTGGCAAGCCACTACCATACGAGAACTGGGACGTGAACCTTATCAAAAAGGTAGAAGCAAATGCAAAAGCAATGTATACACTTCTGTGCGGCTTAACGAATAAGGAGCTGAATCGCGCCGGCCCATTCTCAAGCGCCAGGGAGCTGTGGGAGAATCTGATTCAGTTACACGAAGGTACCGAAGTAAGTAAGCATTATTTAATAGATGATTTATTTGAATTAGATGAACAGTATGATACTACTTCGGTCGAGGAAGGTATTACATTGGTTGCAGGTACAAGCAAGACAGAGGAAGCTAGAAAGAAAAAGACGAAGAAAGTGTTAAAGGCAACATGGTCCGAGTCATCAGACGAATCTGAATCCGATGAAGAAGAACAAGCAAGCCTCCTCGCTCTACCAGTACTAGCACATGTTGTTGAAACAGAGTCCGAGTTCGAGTCCGATTCAGAGACCGAGAGCGAATCAGACACCGAGTCCAAGCGAAGCCACGGATCCGCATCCGTTTCCGAAGGACCAAAACCCACAGTAAGTGCTTTAATGTCTAGTATTAACTTAGATGACTCGCAAAATTTAATTCCATACTTGCTTAAGAAGTTGGCTAAATCCAACGTCCGGGTTAAGTCGCTCCAAAAGGAGGTAACAACCCTTAAGGAAGCGACTGACTCGAGTTCTTTAACTGAGTCAGTTCAAATTGGAAGTTCAACTCAAGTCCAACAACTTGAGGAAGAAAATTCCAATCTGAAAGCTCAAATTAGAGAACTCAAGAACACGTTGGAACGATTCACCTTGGGTTCTAAGAATCTGGATCTGATTCTTGGAAAACAGCGAGCCGTTTACAACAAAGCCGGACTTGGATTTAAGACCAAAACGAAATACAAATCGTATTTATCATTAGTTAATAGAAATAATATAAAGGTAGTCCAAGCATGGGTCCCCAAGTCCAAATTGATCAATCAAGTTGGACTTGGCCAATACTGGGTTCCAAATGATCAAATACACTACCTCGATAGACCATATCGAGGCCATGATCCAGGGGGAGCACAAAGAAAAACGATATTAATCAAACCAACTTAATTCGAAATTAAAATTAAATTCAAAAATCAAATTACAAATTCTAAATTCGAAATTAAAACAAAATTCTAAATCAAATTCGAAATTCTAAATCAAAAATTCAAATTCAAAATTCAAATTTAATTTAAATTCGAAATTCTAAATTCGAAATTCTAAATCAAATTCGAAATTCTAATTCAAAATTCTAAATCAAATTCGAAATTCTAAATTCGAAATTCTAATTCAAAATTCTAAATCAAATTCGAAATTCTAAATTCGAAATTCTAAATCAAAAATTCAAATTCAAAATTCAAATTTAATTTAAATTCGAAATTCTAAATTCTAAATCAAAAATTCGAAATTCTAAATTAAATTTGAAATTCTAATTCAAAATTCTAAATCAAATTCGAAATTCTAAATTCGAAATTCTAAATCAAAAATTCAAATTCAAAATTCAAATTTAATTTAAATTCGAAATTCTAAATTCGAAATTCTAAATCAAAAATTCTAAATTCTAAATCAAATTCGAAATTCTAAATTCGAAATTCTAAATTCATGGTGGATCCAAACTAGCTGGCACCTCCAACTGAACTACCCGACAGGGTAACTGAACCTAATTTACCCGAAATGGGTAAAACAAGAGTAGATTACCCGACAGGGTAACTGAACCTAATTTACCCGAAATGGGTAAAACAAGAGTAGATTACCCGGCAGGGTAATTAAGGATAGTTTAAAAAGGGCTGAGTTTAACTTTAACCACAGTACCGGTGAAGTTTTTGGATGATAGTACGTTAGGGAAACTTGGGCATCGCATGTCTAGGAAGATATGGCTTCGACCTGGTGCATTTGGCCAAGTGGAACTGACCGAAGCTACCCTTAAATGGATCCTAACTAGTTAGACCAGGGTTTAGTATTAAGTTTAATGGGTAGGACTATTTGGGAAACCTCGAAGGCATCAGGCATGGTTACTTTAATGAGTTCCTTGTGACTCACCATAGCCCAGAAGTTTATCCAAAGAATGCTTACTTGTTGAACCCAAAGCTAAACATGAATCTAACACAAAGTTAAACCTTACCCCAAAATTCAACCATAATTCATCTCACAACAATTATAGGGTTCCCTGATTGACAATTTAGATCGAGTGAGATGACTAAGGAATTAAAAGTTCAAATTCAAAATTAAATTCGTAATTAATATCATGTTTGTTTTAATGAAATCAATTTTAAAATTATTTCAAAATCTTTTTCAAAAATCTTTTAAAATTATTTCAAAATCTTTTAAAAAAACATTTCAAAATCTTTTAAAATTTATTTGTAAATTCTTTTAAAATTTATTTCAAAAATTATTCAAAATCATTTTAAAAATCTATTTCAAAAATCTTTCAAAATTATTTCAAAATCATTTTAAAATCTATTTCAAAAATCTTTCAAAATCATTTTAAAATTATTTCAAAATCTTTTAAAAATCTATTTCAAAAATCTATTCAAAATCTTTTAAAAATCTATTTCAAAAATCTTTCAAAATCTTTTAAAATCTATTTCAAAAATCTTTCAAAATTATTTCAAAATCATTTTAAAATCTATTTCAAAAATCTTTCAAAATCATTTCAAAATCATTTTAAAATTATTTCAAAATCTTTTAAAAATCTATTTCAAAAATCTTTCAAAATTATTTCAAAATCATTTTAAAATCTATTTCAAAAATCTTTCAAAATTATTTCAAAATCTTTTTAAAATCTATTTTAAAAATCTTTCAAAATTATTTCAAAATCAATTTAAAATCTTTTAAAATCATTTTAAAAATCTTTTCAAAATTCTTTTAAAATCTTTTCAAAATCATTTTAAATCTTTTAAAATATTTGAAAAATCATTTCAAAATCATTTTAAAATTATTCAAAATCTTTTAAAAATTTATTTCAAAAATCTTTGAAAAATCATTTCAAAATCATTTTAAACTTAATTTCAAAAATCTTTGAAAAATCATTTCTAAATCATTTTAAAATTATTTCAAAATCTTTGAAAAATCATTCCAAAATCATTTAAACTTTTTCAAAATATTAATCAATTAATTTCAGAATATTATTCAATTAATCTCAAAATATTAAAAGGGTTTAAAAATCTTTTCTTCTCAAATCATAATATGGCTGCAAATGTTAACTCCAATTAATTTTCACTATAGTCTTCAAGTTTAATATTTACTAATTTGAAATTCAAACCTATATTTTCAATAATCTTAATTGACAAAGTTTATTTTATCTAACACTTACTCATACGCCAAACATGCCTGAAAACCTAGAATGGATGAGATGAAAAATTCAACAAAATATAAAAGACCCATTATATTTTTGGACTCTAGGACTCTAGGACTCATTAAAGAGATTCATGTTTCCATTAGTTAAGGAGGAGTGAACGGAGTCAAACTAATTATCTAGTTTCTATTGAAGAGCTTTTTAAATTTAATTAAATATCTTTTGAAAAAACTTTTCAAATAGAAATATTTAGATTTAGCATGCTTGTGATTTAGGGCTCTGATACCTAATCAAATCAAATTTAAAATTTAATTAACTTGACTCATACTTGGACTTAACGACAAACTGAATTTAACTTAACTAAACATTTAGCTACTCCCTCTTTGCTAACAAAAGACTTTAAACTAAATATCTTTCAAACTTGAGAATGTTTTTAAGCTAAAATACTTAAAACTTTAGCTACATTTTCTAACTTTTACATCTTTTCAAAATCACCCTTGAAGACTCCTTCAAAAGTCAAGTTTGCAAAAGGCTTAGCTAAGTGATTTCTATAACAATGAAAATTAAAAGCTAAGTCAATGTTTCAAAAGAAAAATTCTTATTTTTTAACTTTTATTTCACTTAGCAAAAAGTTAAACAATGGAAATTAATTATAACAAAGCTAAGTGTTATAAAAGCTATTTCAAATTTTTCTAAGTATTACTAGTGTTTAAAAATTTCAGATTTTTTTAAAAAAGGTGATAAATTTTCAAATCTTGTCTACTCTTATCCCTCTTTAAAAAGTTAAGCATCAAACTAACTTGCTCTTCTGAAAAATTCAAACTTCTTTCACACTGGTATATTTTGATATATGGCAAAGGGGGAGAGTAGGAAAATTCAAAAGTAGGAAAATTCAAAAAACAAAAAAAGAGGGCTTTTATTAAGGGGGAGTTTAGTATTACAAAGTTAAAAGTTTCCAGCTTAACTGTGCTTGCATTTAAAGTTCACTTACTTAAGCTTGGTTAAAACTTAATGCATCTATTTGTTATCGCATGTTTTTTTACTTAACTTTGAATTTGGGTTGCCATAATCAAAAAGGGGGAGATTGTTGGTGCGGGAAGCATCTAACGATCGAACCTGAGTTTTGATAATGGCAAAGGATTCAAAGTTAAGGTGTGTTGTGATCTAACATGTTGAATGAGTATTTCAGGAAAAGTCCTAACTGCGGTTAGGCAGGTGAAAAACCCTAGGGGGTGGTAACCCTAGGTCCTAGGGGGTGGAAACCCTAGGTGGAGAAAAGTCCTAGCTGCGGTTAGGCAAAGGGAAAAACCCTAGGGGGTGGTAACCCTAGGTCATAGGGGGTGGTAACCCTATGCGGAAAGTCTTGGCAGGTCGGTGGCTTCAGGCAAAAGTCCTAGGGGGTGGTAACCCTAGGTGGAAAGTCCTGGTGTCGCGAACCAGGTGAAAGTCTGGACTAGCCGGGAAGCGGATGTCCAGCAGAAAGTCCGAAAGCGTCGAGTGCTGAGCAAAGTCCAGTCGATCTGGAGGATCGCACTGGCAACAGGTAAATCTCCTGAGTGGAGTAGGTGAGGACGCGTTCCCCGTAGAGGGAACAGTAGGCGTCGAGTCGACCTAGGGTTTCCGGTTGGAAACCCGAAGTCAGGCTCGGATAGTCCGGAGACTATCATTATCACTTCTATTATGTTTCTGTGCTAACTTTGTTTTGCAGGGTATGTGTTTGGGACTAACACATTTTGCAGGAACAAAGGAGCAAGTTACAACTCGGATGAACAGTGTCCGAGGCGCCTCCATGGAGCTTGGAGGCGCCTCGGGTGCGAACCAGGAAAAGCCAGTGCAGAAGGTTGGAGGCGCCTTAGATGAAGTTCAAGGCGCCTTGGGTCGAAGGTTGAAGGCGCCTTGGGTAGGCTGAAGGCGCCTTGAACTGGATGAAGTTCGACCAAGTCTGTGCTGATCTCCGCGGGTGACTCGGCCTGTTTAAGGCGCCTTGAAGGGCTTCAAGGCTCCTTGAACACCCTTTATAAGGGATCTCGAGCAGCAGCACCAGTACAACAAGTTCCAAGCCTTCTTTACTCAACGTGCTGCTCCGAAAGACTCCCGGAAGTGCTGCTACACGTCTACGATGACCTAGAGCTCCAAGATTCCTCTTTTTCGTCGTCGGTATAGATTTCTTTTATCGCATCTCTTGTAATACTTAGTCTGTAATAATCGAGCTTATAGTTGTTGCCCACCGGAAGCGATCAAGGATCGCGGGCCTTCGAGTAGGAGTCGCCTTAGGCTCCGAACGAAGTAAATTCCTCTGTGTTTGTGTGTTTGCTTTTTATTCCGCTGCATCTTAATTAATCGAGTGCTTTACAAATCGAACGAAATAGCCGCGAGCGCTATTCACCCCCCCTCTAGCGCGTCTCGATCCAACAGATTGAACCTTGAACCTCCCACAATTGATGGAGAGATAAATTGATGAATGATAACCATTAGGATAAGGAGAAATGATTGGATAGAAAGGAATGAAAAATTTAGTTAAAGGAGAAAAGAAAACTAAGCAAAAAGAACAAGAGAAAACCAAGTTGCTTACCTTCTTTTCCCTCTTGGTTAAGAAAAGGGAGCAAGCAAAAGAGGGATTGTCTACTCCCCTCCCTCTCTCTATTTTCGTGGGAATTAAAGGAGTGAGGAAAAAGAGGAGTTGAGGGAATGAATGGGGACATGTTTCATTTGGAAAAGGGATAAAAAGGGTTAGAGAAGAAAAACAAAGGATTTAATTCATTTTCTTCTTCCTCCTTCTCCCTTCTTCATTCTCACCGAACCAAGGAACCCCTTTCCTCTCCTCATACCAATTTCTAAGTTAAGTTCTTCTCCAAGAAAGCTAATTTCTGAGAAGAAAACTTCAAGTTCTAGCCCTTACAAGCAAAGGAAACAAAAGGAGGTACAAGAAGAAGAAGCTTCCACCTTCCTTATCACCTAGAACACTTTTCTCTCTAAGGAAAACCACAAGCGAAAGGATGTAAGTTCCCCTCACCTGTGGTACAATAGCTCTTATTTTTTTATGAAGATTCGATCACATGAAAAAGTTAAGAAAAACATCAAGAAGAAATTCTAAACAAGATAAGACCAAAGGAAGGACCTAGAGAATGAAAGGATCTAAAATTAATATGCTTGATATTTCTCTTGTAGCATGTATTTTATGGTAAGGATTTATCTATGTTAAAATGTTTGGTAGAACTTAGATTCATGAGTATTCGGCCATGGTAGAACTAAGGGCCTAGGAGGGCTTTAATTTAAAACTAAGTATGCCATGATCTCCTTAAGATAAGACATGAAACTATTATGATATGCCCATGATTATATGTTAAGTTAAACTCTATTTCACATCCATGAAGTTTCGGTTAGGTTTGGATTTTTTTTTAAAGCCTAGGAGAATTTAAAGCAAATCTAAGATGCTCATGATCTCCTTGATGAAATGTTATGTAGCTAATCCAATGTGCTTATGTTTATTGATGTATGGAAATTAAATTCATGCTCTATATCATTCGGCCACTTCATGATTTAGGACTTAGGGAACTTAGAACCTAACTCAACCATGCTCATGTTATTCCTTGATATTTTTGCTATGAAAGTTGTTTAAGGTTCTCATGCTTTTAGGGCACTTAAACCCTAATTTTAAGCCCTACAAGTTTCGGCCACTTCATGATTTAGGGCTTAGGGAACTTAGAACCTAACTCAACCATGCTCATGTTATTCCTTGATATTTTTGCTATGAAAGTTGTTTAAGGTTCTCATGCTTTTAGGGCACTTAAACCCTAATTTTAAGACCTACAAGTTTCGGCCACTTCATGATTTAGGGCTTAGGAAACTTAGAACCTAACTCAACTATGCTCATGTTATTCCTTGATATTTTTGCTATGAAAGTTGTTTAAGGTTCTCATGCTTTTAGGACACTTAAACCCTAATTTTAAGCCCTACAAGTTTCGGCCACTTCATGATTTAGGGCTTAGGAAACTTAGAACCTAACTCAACTATGCTCATGTTATTCCTTGATATTTTTGCTATGAAAGTTGTTTAAGGTTCTCATGCTTTTAGGACACTTAAACCTAAATTTTAAGTCCTATAACATTCGGCCATTACATGATGAAGGACTTAGGAAACTTAGAACCTAACTCAACCATGCTCATGTTATTCCTTGATATATTGGCTATGAAAGTTGTTTAAGGTTCTCATGCTTTTAGGGCACTTAAACCCTAATTTTAAGCCCTACAAGTTTCGGCCACTTCATGATTTAGGGCTTAGGAAACTTAGAACCTAACTCAACTATGCTCATGTTATTCCTTGATATTTTTTCTATGAAAGTTGTTTAGGGTTCACAAGCTTGAATGATAGTTTTTAACCCAATGTATGCTTGATAAGTTTCGGCCATGATAAGTTGTAAGTTTAAGTAAACTAGAACTCTACCTAAACTTTCTCATGATAGTTCTTATGGTATAAGAAATGGTGCTTACTTAGGGTTCACATGTTGGGATGAAGTTTTACCAAAAACCCAACCTATATGATTCGGCCACTAAAAGACATTAGGGTTAGAGATCGAATTATGTGTTCCATGTATCTTATATGCCATGATTTTGAGATTTCAATGCTTCTATGTTTAATTATGCACACTTATGATCTAAACATGATGGAAACCCTTATGCTATGGTGTGTATTATTTATGATGAAGCTATGTGCAAATTTATCCATGATATATGTGATGAACTGTGTGTCCAATTTATGCATGAAATATATGATGTGCTGTGTGCCCAATTTTATACATAAGATATATGATGTGCTGTGTGCCCAAATCTTTACATACCATCATGATGAGCTGTGTGCCCAAAAGTCTATATGGTATGATATGGTAAGTGACACGATGTACAAGAAAAGATAAGAACCATGATATGTAAAAACATGTTATTTTACTTTATGTATGATTTGTACCAAGGGTGGGCTCCATAAGCGCCCCGGGGTCAATGGACTAAGAAACGGGCCTAGTTAGGGATGGGCTCCTAAGTGCCCCTAGGTCGATGGACTAAGAAACGGGCCTAGTATGTATGCCTTGTAGGGTTCAAGACTTGCTACCTTGGACCTACATAGGACGCGTGCATTTATGTATGTGGTACAAGCCGGGGCCCTAATCATGTTAAGATTATGTTTAAGTATGTATATTATAAGTTTTCAAAGGACGTACTGCATATGTTTTCATGATACATGTTTATGAATTCACCTTGCATGTACCTTATGATTATGCCATGATATTTATGATGATGTTATGATATGTCAAGGTGCAATTGATGATTATGTTATGTTATGCCATGATACCTTACGCTTATGTTATGATATGCTGCATGATATAATGAATTTCCTCCATGTGTTATGTCTTGTGATTTTTGATATGTTATACGGTTTTTGTGAGTAGGAAAGGAACTTACTGAGCCATGAGTGCTCACAGCTTACTTTCTTGTACCACAGATAAAGGCAAGGAATGGATGAACTAGGGGAGCAGCAGGAGGGGCTAGAAGGATGTGTGTGGTAGTGCCTTGGCTAAAGGAGAAAGACCTGCTTTTGTTTAATAAGAATTATGCCTAGTTATGTTACTGCTTTATGACTCCATGACATTTAATTTGGTGTTTGGGCATTTTGAATTAAAAATCATATTAAGTATGCTTTGTGGTGTTATATGTCCAGGTGATTAGTCATGTTGATTTTAAAGAAAATAAAAGTAGTTTTTAACTTCTATAAATAAGACTTCCGCTGTAATAAGTATGTATATGTATGTGTAAGTAACCCCCGTCGCCTTAGCAGGAGGGGCGGGGCGTTACACTCGTCCTGTCCTATAAGTTATATTTTATCACCCCTGCTTGATTGTCCTGTCTTCACTAAGTTGTGGACAGCCTAATATTATACTATGTTTTGTACCGGTCGGGATTGATCCTAGGTTTCGTACAGGCGGGTTATTATTTTTATTTAACACATGTCCTCATCGTCCGATAATATATTATAAATCCTGTACGGTCTTCTAGTTGCTCATTCTCGGACGATCATATACATCCGCCCGATATTAGTCTGTATTCGCATGTGCTAACTCAGACAATCCCTGCCGATATTGGTCTTTCTTTCTTAAGGTATATCCCGGCCGATATTAGCCTACCCTTCCACTACAACAAAAACTGCAAACGACAACGGATATTATCCGTTGTCGTAGAGTAAAAAAACCGTTATAACTGAGGGTGTTGTAGAATATATTGCCCTACGACAATGGTTTTGAATCCGTTGTCTTTGTAGACATTTGACAACGGGTTTTATCCGTTGTTGTTTATATGCCCAAAATTTGGCTACGAAGGATACGACAACGTTTTAAAACCGTTGTGGTAGATAATTTCAACAACAGAAATAAACCGTTGTGGTAGACATTTTTTACAACAGATATAAACTATTGTGGTAGATAATATTTGACAAGTTTTTTTTTTTACAATAGTTTTAATATATTTTACAATGGATAAAACCGTTGTCTTTTATCACTTTTTACAAAAAAAATTTCGTTGTGGTTTACCTAGTTTTTACAACATTTTTAACTGTTGTCTTTAATGTTCATTAATACCAAACAACCAATCTTATTTTACTATAAGCAAGCCACCAATACAAAACTAAATATATACTAAATTAAATCCAAAATAAACATCCATATATAATTCATCTTGTAGCCACACATATACAAGATGAGTAGTATCAAACCATGCATAAATCACATGTTCTCCATATGACTTTACACATTAGCAAGGCAATTTACAACCTAACAAAGCTCACTCCTTGCATCAAAAGTCTCAAGCTACACGAATTGACTGAGTTACATACCTGCAACAGAAAAATTAAACAAAACTTATCAATTCCAGATTTAGATTTATTCATATAAATCTACATAAAAAACAAACAATATAACCAACTTATGGTCTAAGAAATAAAACTTATGCAATACAAACTTATGCAATACAAGCAATTCTCGGATTTCGCATAGCTCTAATATAAAACAATTCCATGACGAGCAATACCAGAATTCTAGAATTCTTATTTAGATTTATTCATATAAATCTACATAAAATACAAGCAATATAACCAACTTATAGTCTCAGAATTTAACTTATGCAATACAAACTTATGCAATACAAGCAATTCCAGGATTTCACATAGCTCTAATATAAAGCAATTCAATGACAACGGTCAATACCAAAATTCCAGAATTCTGATTTAGATTTATTCATATAAATCTACATAAAATACAAGCAATATAACCAACTTATAGTCTCAGAATTTAACTTATGAAATACAAACTTATGCAATACAAGCAATTCCATGATTTCGCATAGGTCTTATATAAAACAATTCCAGGACAACACTCATTTCCAGAATTCCAGAATTAGATTTATTCATATAAATCTACATAAAATACAAGTAATGTAACCAACTTATAGTCTTAGAATGTAACTTATGCAATACAAACTAATGCAATACAAACTAATACAATACAAACTAATAAAATACAAGCAATTTAACCAACTTAGAGTTGTCTTGGTAACTTCCATTGAAAAACTTATGCACATAGATTTAAATTCGCATAATAAGTTTACTCTGCTTGTGCCTATCTATTAGATCAATGAATGTCATTGACCTTGCCATTGAGTTTCTAAATAATCAGTCAAAAATATTCTTAAAAGATACTCGTGGCAATAAGAAATTAACTAAACCTGCAGAAAATGCATCTAAACATTGATTTAGGATGCAGACTTGTTGAGTTATAGACAGGATTGACAAAATGACAAGAACTTGTCTAGGCAAATGTTGAAAACGGACAAGGAAATTAAAATCAATTAAGTTCACTATCAACATTCAAAATATATATATGCGAACTTTAATACAAATTCTCTGTGTTGTAGAGAAAAAATATCAATCTATGGAAGGTTCAAGGAAACAAACAATTAGAGAACCCGACTATTATAATTACACAAGGAAACAAGTAATGTTATCTGTTAGAAGTATTGTTAAAACAATTATCTCTTCAATTAAGAAACAAAGCAAATGGAAGAGAGACAACTAACTGAGCAAATGGAAGCAAATGGAAGTATTGATTTCCTATGCTCTGGATGTCGATACAACAACCTACAAAGAAAGAAAAACAAGCATCATCAAGAACAATATATCAAAAAAAACCCTTAAAATATTCTATGAGAACAGTTTCTATGCATCTTTATGAAGGTCTTAACCAAAAGACAGTTTGATCATATTAGTATCACTGAATTATTGAATCTGCAATCTGAGTTATCGATGCTCACCCGCTATTTCAAGCAACAAAATGCGTAGATCTTCATGCCGAATAGAGCACGAATGGTACTGCAAAGCATGTAAACAAAATCAGCTACTAATGCATTGTGTACAGTAAGAAGAGGCATTCACCATTTGTTGCAGTCCCGATAACTTGCATAGTGAGGTTAGTATCTAAATTAACTTTCTACCTACTCCTGCCTTGATGATTCTTCTAGGTGATACAACTAAAGGAATGGAACATATCAATTCCTAGAAACTTTTGCCTGCAAGTGATAAATGGACGAAGATGTGCTTGCATAGTGAGGAGTGAATGACTTGGTTTATCACCTGCAAGTGAAAAATTATTAGTGTGTTGCAACTACAGACATCACAAGCTAGGACGCTTCATCCTAAGTTGAGAATTTTGCATACCAGGCACAGTTTCAGAGAAGAGTGAATGGCTTGGTTTATATCCTGCAAGTTTAGAGAGGAGTGAATGGCTTGGTTTATCTTGTGCATTATGTACTCCTGCCAGTTCATCTCCTGCAAGTGAAACATTTTTAGAGAGGCACGAATGTCTTGGTTTATCTTGTCCATTATGTACTTCTGATGGTTCATCTCCTAAAAGTGAAACTTTTTTGGAGAGGGGTGAATGACATGATTTATCTTGTACATTATGTACTCCTTGTGGTTTATCACCTGCAAGTGAAATATTTATTGGAGTGTGTGGCAGCTACAGACATCACAAACTAGGACATTTCATCCTAAGTTGAGAATTTTACATAATAAGCACATTTTTAGGTGATGGTCTATGTTGAATAATGCTGCCAATAGCAGCATCCATCTCTTGAAAAAGGCTCACCATCCTTTCTACATGAAAAGCATGCCTAGTGTCTGCAAATATTTAGAAGAAAGGCTAACACATGATATGATTTATAATTTCAGAGCTGTGTAAAAGTTGTTAATTGTAACAAATTTATACCTTCATATCAAAAAGGGTTTTGACAAGAAAGGCAAACAGAACGTTCACTAGTTAAAGGAGTGATAATACAGTCGCTGAATACGCTCAGAGCAATGACTTTGTATTTAGTATTATCTATCATCAGATTTGGAATAACACACAAATGAACACAAATACCTGCAAACTATGTGATTACAAGGTAATAATTTTGGTGTTCTAAGCAAATCATTGCTGCAAGAAAATAAACGATAATAAGACATATTATTTCATTCTAAATAAACTCTCAAATGAAAAGAAAATTATTCTTATCACTGAAGCTAGAGAATTGAAGCCTTAGAATGACTGAATAACACTACCATATGAAGCATTTCAGCTCCTTCTCTAATTTGATGAGATAATTGAGAAATGGACTCCACAATTGGGATATCTCTTCCGCATCAATCATCTTTGTAACACTACTAAAAGAAGGAAAACATTAAAAAGAGAAATCCACATGAGTTCTTCCATTTTACATCTACGTAGCCTCCATTGTAGAGTTGAAAGTAAACACAATAGAATTACCTCCTTAATCACGTGGCTTGTAGCTTACAAAAAGGTTGGTCTTTGGGTGTGTTGGCTGAAAACGTAGAGATATTATGACGAAGGGGGAGAAGATGAACAAAATAACAGTATAAGGTAGGAGTCTCTCCTGCTATGATTTCTTTTTTCTAATAAAAGAAGTAGCACTGAGGAAGAAATGCATAGACGTAAATATAAGAACAGAATTTAAGGCTTTGTTGCTGCCTTAAATTCTGATAAATGGACGGAGAGTGGAAAAAAAGACACATCTTCACTCTAAATCTTAAAGTAAAAAAAAATCAAGCACGACCACTTGTCCAATATTTTCCTTAGCACTTTAAGTAAAAAACTTAGCACTTTACATTACCAGATTTTATTACTAGTATTTTAGTTGTTTGGTATTTCACCTCTGAGCACAGTTCAACTGTATTAACTTTATATATATATCTATAGATGCAGCATTTTGAATCTCAAATTGTGAATATGATTTAGAAGATACCTGTTCTACTAGCTTGTGCTTCAGCACCTTCTCTTTGTCAAGGATCTTGATAGCAACAGGTTCCCCGGTCTCAATGTTCATTGCAAACCTAACTTTTGCAAATGTCCCTTCCCCAATTGTGCGTCTGAGCTCATATTTACCCACATGACGCTTCACCTTACTTTTACTTGTTCCACTTTCCATTCTATAGTTTATTTGATAAGCACCCAAAGTATGATTGGTATGCTTCACCAGTCTGTTAATATAGAAATTTTAGTTAAAATTGAAGTTAGATGGTAGAATGTTTTATGTTTAAAAATTTTAATAGCACTAACAATTCTTGTCCATTGGTAAAAGTTAAAGAAAGAGATCATGAACTTTTAGGCAGCATGATTGTGGTAGAAGTCTGAGGCTGGATAATTAGAAAGCTCACTCATCTCGAAACAAAATTCCACAGTTGTGAAGCAAATTTGTTATATTTCAATACCAAAAAGCCCACAGTGCTATAGAGATGCATTCCCAAATAGCTTTAGTTAGGAAACAGATTGTAAAGCTAGTAAATAAGACAAATCCCACGACTGGTTACAACAACAGCACAGAGGCAAAACTACATAAAAACACACATAAAAAGGGGGGAAAGAAATTATTAGCCACCAAAAAGAGGAAATACGAAAGACGAAAACCCCAAAAGCGTCTTAAATCTCATTAAAAACAAACAGAAAGTTTTGATCTTTGCAACAAGAGTAATCCATCGATCACCCGCTTACAATAGAGGGGATTAGGGAACTGACCTTTGAATCCAGCGATGCGGCACTTTTGTTGGATCAAGTATGCGGGTCTAGGAGACTCTGCAGCAGAAATTGATGAGGGGGCGGCGGGGGTGACAGAGTGAAAACACAAAGGAAACCGATGGGTGTGCAAGTGGTACAACAGCAACAGCGGCTATTGATGGCAACAGAGGTGAAGGCGAAGGATGTGGTGGCCATTGAATCGCACATAGAACAAGCAAATCTGCGTCGTTGTGTGCCACCAGTATCCGGCAAGGAATCTGGATGTTTCCACCTTTTTTTATTATTGAGAAAGAGATGTTTATTTGGAGATTAAATATTGACATGATGGATTGGAGCTGGAGCTTCTGGCGCTCCTCCTCTGAGATGGTGGCGAAGGCAGCGTTGCCCTGCTGTGCGCCGTCCTTGATGGGGGTGGTCGGCGCCGACCTCTTCTTCTGCAGGGAGTGCAATTCGTCGATGGTCTTCACCTTCACCGGCAACGCGCTGTCATCGTGGCAGATCCCGTTCTCCGGTTTCTCCCTCCCGTGCGTCTGGATCTTCGGCAGCCCATTGGAGAACGCCGCCGCTCACCAGGAAATGAGGAGTACAACGTCGTATGAGGAGAGGGAAAGATAAATGGCTTAGGTTTGGGAACGCGAAAATACGGCGCCGAAAAGAAAACAGCGAGGGAAAGAAAAATAACGAAGGGGGGAAATGACCAAATTCAATTACAACGATTTTTTTCAAAACTATTGTCGTAGCCGCTAAAAACGCGGATAAAGACAACGATTTATAAAACCATTGTAAAAAGTGTTGTCGTTTTAAAAAAACTCGCTCAATGACAACAGTTTTGCTAAAACCGTTGTCTTTTATATTTAATGGGGAGTTCAAAGACAACGGTTTTGGCAAAAACCGTTGTCTTTGAGCAAATACGCAACACTTTCTCTTAAAACCGTTATCGTAGGGGTGTTGTCGTTTACAGTTTTTGTTGTAGTGTTCTCAAGATGTACCCCGACCAGTATTAGCCTATCTTTTCTTTAAGGTATTATCCCGGCCGATATTGGCCTATCTTCTCTTTAAGGTGTTACCCCGTCCGGTATTGGCCTATATTTTCTTAAGTGTGTTACCCCGTCCGGTATTTGCCTACATTTCCTTAAGCATGTTGTCCCGGATGATATTGTCCTATATTTTCTTAAGCCTGATACCCCGACCAATATTTACATTGCTTAATTCTGCTATCTCTTTTCTTTCCCCTTTTCACTGGGGACCTACTAAACCTAGCCCATATCATTAGATAACATAACACTCTAACTTTAGACCCCTTATCATTCATCAAAACATGATGAGTTAGATCATTAGTACAAATTGCACCAATAGTTGACACACTTTACAAATTATATTTTCTAAATTTTTTAATTTAGGTAGACCTCTAACTAAGCTATTTTAGCTCATTTTTGAATGAGTCTAATGTGAGTGTGACCCAATCTTTTGTGTCACAATTTGGTTTCCTCTATTTGTGTCAAGAGACACTTGAGTGAGGAGGTTGGTAGGTCAATTGTGTAAATATTATTTTTCCTGATTCTCTTAAGTGTAATTTCAAGATTTTCAACGTTTTTGATTAAACATTCAAAGTTAGAAAGAGTTACTAGGTAACCAGAGTCACACAGTTGACTTATGCTAAGTAAGTTAAAATTGAATTTATCAACTAATAGGATTTTTTGAATAATAAAATTGGAACTTAGTTCAATATTACCTGTTCTGATTATCTTAAGCTTTCCGTCGTTGCAGAACGCAACTAACCCTAGGTCTTTGAGTTTTATCTTGGTGAACTTCAATCGATCTCCAGTCATGTGTTTGGAGCATCCATTATCCAACATCCATTGGTCGAAATCATTATATACCAACACATAAGGTATTTGATTTAGATCTAATTTAAACAGATTATAAGATAGATAGATTAAGTTCAACCCCTTATTTTCCATCTCACCAAATCTAAGTTGTTAATCATGTTATATCTATGAGTGATTGTAAGATGGTTGATTGAGTTTAACTTATGTTAATTAATTAGATTTGAGTTAATTTAAGTTAAATGATTAGATTTGAGTTAATTTAAGTTAAATAATTAGATTTGAGTTAATTTAAGTTAATTGATTAGATTTGAGTTAATTGATTATATTTGAGTTAGACTAAGGTTTAATAGTTAGTCAAATAAATATTCATTTCAATAATTGAATTCCTGGCTATGGCGAGGCACTAGTCTTTTTTGGGTATTGGAGCAACAATGACTTCTAGACAAAGTCTCTTAAAGAAATTAAATATTTACTTTTCTTTCTAAAAATCATAGGTCTAACTAGTCAACTATGAATCAAGCCTGAATCCTTATCTACCCTAGTCTAGGCATGTATAATTAAAAGTAGTAAAGCAAGTATCAAACAAGTTTATCTAACAATAAAAATGGTCTTTCTATTGGCTCTCCTTAGATCATAACCTTGATAAGGTCTATTAAGGTAGTAGATTTGATCCTTGGGGATCCAATATTAATCAAGTCCAACTTAGTTAACCAAGTTAGTCTTGGGGACCCATGCTTAGATCATTTTGCTATTTGTTCGATTAACAAGAGACAGATAAGATTTGAATTTGTGTTTAGCCTTATATCTAAGTCCAGATCGATTGTATACGAATTTTTAATTTCTAAGAATCAAATCAAGATTCTTGGAACCCAAGGTGAACCGTTCCAATATTTCTTTAGTTCTTTGACTTGACTTTTCAGGCTGGAATTTTCTTCCTCGAGTTGTTGTAATTGAGTTGAAGTTCTAGTCTAAACCGATTCAGTCATGGAGCTTGAGTTAGTCACTTCTTTAAGGGTTATTACCTTCTTTTGAAGTGATTTGATCCGGATGTTGGATTTGACCAGCTTATGCATCAGGTAATTTACTAGATTATGTAATTTATCTACTCGAGAAGAATTTACAGTGTGGATAGGCCCTTCAGAAATGGATATAGATTTGTGGCTTCTTTTGGGCTCGATTTCCGATTCGCTCTCATTTTCAGACTTGTCGGCTTGTTCTTGGGCTGGAAGCGCGATGAAGCTTGTTTGCTTGAGATTCTCATCGAGTCTTCTGATGAAGATTCATCCCACATTGCTTGTAGCGCCTTCTTCTTTTGCTGCTTCTTCATTTCCTTCTGATTTGGACAATTTGCTTTTATATGTCCCTTTTTATTGCAGTTATAGCAAGTTACTTCGGACTTGATTTTTAGGCTTGGTTGCGATGCTTTTGATTGGATCACCTTTGTGATCTCCCTTTTGGTGAATCCTTTCTTCTTCTTTCACATTCTTTAGACTAGGTTCACGAGTTTGTTGGTAATTTTGCCATCTTCTTCTTAGTCTGGGTTGTCTTCAGACTCTGGTTCGATCTAGTACTTTTTCCTATTCTCCTTTGTCTTGCCTATACCTGCGACTAATGCAATACTTTTCTCGGATGGAAGTGCATTAGTCTATTCATTCAATTCAAATTCTAAAAATAATTCATCTAACCTAATTAGGGAAAGATCCTTAGAAACTTTGTAAGCATCCACCATCGATGCCCACAAAGTATTTCTCAGAAATGCATTTAGCGTGTACCTGATTAAGTCACGATTTTCTACTTTTTGTCTAATCAAATGGAGACCGTTTAGAAGATCTTGGATACGAGCGTGTAACTGGCTTGCCGACTCACTTTCTTGCATCTTAATATTGTATAATTTATTAAGAATTAAGGGGGCGTTTGGTTCTTTCTAGGAATAGGAATAGGAGTGGGAATCATTGTATTGTGGAATGGGAATGGGTATGAGCATGAATATCACTCTTAAAAACAATGTTTGGTTAGTTGTATATCTTCTATCGGAATAAATCAAAGTTTCTTTTTTTACCCTTAAAGGAAAATAAGAGAAAAATTAGATGTGAGAGAAAGATGAATGTGAGAGAAAAATATGATGAAAGAGAATGATGAGAGAGAAAGTATTATGAGAGTGAAAGTGTGGTAAGAAAGAATGAAGAGAGAGAAAGTGTGATGAGAGAAAATGAAAAGAGAGAGAAAGTGATTGGAGAGAGCATGATGAGAGAAAGTATGATATGAGAGAAAGTATGATGGGAGATGATGAAGAGAGAGAAAATATAATAAGTAAAAGTGAGGAGAGAGAGTGTGATGAGAGAGATTGAGGAGAGAGAAAGTATGGTGAGAAAAAAGAGAACAGTGAATATGATGGGAGAGATTGAGGAGAGAGAAAGTATGATGAGAGAGAAAGTGTGTTGAGGAAAAAAGGAGGAAGTGTGATAAGAGAGATTGAGGAGAGAGAAAGTGTGATGAGAGAGAAAGTGTGATGAGAAAAAAGAGAAAAAGAATGTGATGGGAGAAATTGAGGAGAGAGAAAGTGTGATGAGAGATAAAGTGTGATGAGGAAAAAAAAGAAGGAAGAGAGTGCGATGGAAGAGATTGAGGAGAGAGAAAGTATGATGAGAGAGAAAGTGTAATGAGAAAAAAGAGGAAAGAGAGTGTGATAAGAGAGATTAATAAGAGAGAAAGTGTGTGATAAAATGATGAGAGAGAAAATATGATGAGAGAGAATAAGGAGAGATAAATGATATGAAAGAAAAAATAAATAAATATATTTTGATATTTGATATTAATGGAGAAAATTTTAGTTTTAAGTCAAGAGTATTTTTGGAATAAGGGAATATTTTGATTGATGAAAATAGGGTAATGACTCATTGAAGGGGAGGTACATGGGAATGAGTTATTACCCAATTTCAAGGATTCATTCCCTTATTTGTATTCCTATTCCTATAATCCAAACATTAACAATAGCAATCAATGATTCTCATTCTCATTCCCCACTCTTATTACCCTAAACCAAACGCCCCCTAAGTCTCATTTGCTTACCTTAGCGTCGGAAGTGCCTTCGTTTAGCTCGATCAACTTTTCTCACAGATCCTTTGCACTATTGAAGGGGTTGACCTGGTTCATTTCTTCTTTGGTTAGGCCGCATTGAAGAGTTTGTGTTGCCTTTACATCGGCTTCAATCTTCTTATGGGTTGGTGCGCCCCATTTGTCACAAGAGATGGGAGCTCCATCTTCGATAGGATATGTGAATCTCCACTACAAGAAATTTTGGATTCAACAACAGTTTTTTACCATTGTTATAAGCCCTAAAGAACTATTGTTAAAAGTTGTGTTGTTAAAAGGGGTGATCAAAGATAATGATTTTTCACCTTTGTCGTTTAGTGCAATCAACAACAGTTTAACAATAGATTTAAACCGTTGTCTTTGGATAGAATAGACAACAGTTTGATAATAAATAAAAACCGTTGTCTTTTATTTTGACGACAACAAAAAAAAAACTATTATGTTTTCAATAGTTTTACAATAGTTTAAAAAATCATTATCTTATATTTAAAAGATAAATTATTTAAATAATTAAAAAATATAGGGATCAATCCAATTCAATAACAATAATAACATTATGAAAATACTTCGCGTTAATAAAAAGTGACAATAACATTAATTACCCATCTTAGATTACAAGATATTGTAACAAAAAACTAAGTCATATAAGGATTTAGTTACAAGTAGACTTAGCAATATTTTGTCTAATGAAAACATAAAACATGCAGTATTTGTAACATGCTTCGCCAAACCGATGTCTTTCAAGTTCATAATATGACGTGCATTTTGAAAACAATGCAACATGCTTCGCCAAACTCTGTTATCTTGTATATAAACACCAAGACTCGACTGCAGCTTATTTGTACAATGCATCCTCCATGAAAAACTAAGGCACGCCCACTCCAGTTCGTCCGGTTTCTGAGAAGACAGAAGAACATGGAAAGAGGGAGCAAGTCATTCAAACAAACAGACTTCTACCAACATAATGAATAAGACTCAGAGAACCATATTTCTACCTACTATACCAAAATGGAAATAGTCAAAGTCATTAAAATAATCAGAGGATATTTTATAGAAAGAAACTAGCATTAAAAGTAGATTACAAGGAAGAACATTATCAACCAAATTTACATAGCAATTGAAAAAGAAACAACTTTTATTCTCACAAAAGTAGATTACCAGGAATGGAGACCATTCTGTGCAAACCAAAATAGAATGGAGACTATTCTATTTTCCAGCGATGCTCAACAACACTATACATATAAATACAATAGTGCTCAACAACATATGCAATGTTCCCACTTTGTTGAACATTGTGCCGAGGCTAAAGGATTAGTAAAATAACTTATTATGGCATTACATGCAATTTCAAAATAGGGACTTGAACTAGATTGTTCAGTATAATTGCATATTCTAAACCTAACACGAACAAGATACATAATTTTTTAGTATCAATATGGTGACAAGAGGAAGAAATATTCAAAGAATTATCTACATACCATTAGTTTAAACATATCCATCAAGCTTCATTTGGACCAATGAAGAGGTGCATCTAAGTATTAACTGAATCAAGTTAGCCATGTTGAGAACAATTAGCATAGTCTTAGGCAAGCTAATGTATTTGTTGGCCTTAAAGGGGAAAATGCATGAGGGTGAATAGCTAAACAAGAATAATGAACAAGCTTGGTAAACTATGATGAATAGCTAAATCCAAGATAGTGCTATAATCAGATGCTTTCACACTTGTTGTAGCATTTACGACATGTTATGAATTGTCTTCAACTTGCATGTTAAGTCTCCAATAGACAGAAAAGTCACCAAGCCATTTTCTTGATTGATCATTGAAATCGACTAAACATAATCTTTGGTTGGATTAGATCACCCTACTTAACCAGTATCTAACTGATTTGCTTTATTTATTTGTCAAATTGTTAATGACCAATACACACATTAAGATATTTGATTGAAATAGAAGTACACATACCTTGATTACTTCCCATGTGTACATGTTTTCTTCCTTTCCTTCCTTTGTTCGAATTAAATAATCTTAACGCCCTTTATATATACATTCACATAGTTGATATAGGAGGGTTTTATGACTAAATAAAATGCATAATTAAAAGAATATATGAACTCACATTTCCACAACATATTTCCAATCAAAGTTCTCTTCAGATTATTCATTCATCAAACATAAGTAATAACTTTTTTTCTCAGAAAATTTAAAATTACAAAAAAAAAAGTCATATATGAACGAGGATGAGGATGAGGAATTCAGTAGCAATTTTATAAAATTTCATAAACCTATTTATCATAAACTTTTTGACACTTAGTGTTGTAAATGAACCAAACGTTCGTGAACAAGCTTGGTGTTCAGCTTGGTAAGAGTTTGTTTATGTTCATTCAATATACATAAGAGTAATTAAACAAACAAACTTGAATAACTCGTTAAGCTAAACAAACAAGCTTGAACACATATGTGTTCAGCTCGTTAACATTCGTGAACAACGTTCGTGAACAATGTTCGTGAACAACATTCATGAACAATGTTCACGAACCATATTTATTAATAAAACTCTTTTCAATATGCTAAATAAACAATAAAATAAAATAAATAAATTTAAATTATCAATCTTAATAACTAATCAAACAATTAAAAGTTTCAAATAATCAAACAAGCTTGAATTGAGAGTTTGATAACATCTAAATGAACCATGCCCAAATTAAGCTTAAGCCAAGCTCGAACCAAGCTCAAGCCAAGCTTAAATTGAGAGTTTGATAACATCTAAATGAACCAAGCTCAAGCCAAGCTTTAAACAAGCTCAAGCTCATAAAAAATAAACCAAACCAAGCTTAAACACTCATTTCAAAAGTTTGGTTCATTTTAAGCTCGGCTCGGCTCGGCTCAGTTATCTTATCAAACAAGCTTGAACACCCTAAAGCTCGGCTCGGCTCAGTTCGGTTCGTTTACAATCCTATTGACACCATCCACAAGTTGATAATACTTGGATAGTTTGCATACAAGTTTTAATACAGTGAAAACATGCTATTCATGAGAAATTCTTGCTCAACGCTAACGAACCCTCAAATAAGCTTAACATCAAGCACCAAATTGATAAGAAAATAGAACCTTAAGAAAGACAAGATCATACCAGAGAGAAGTTGAGGTATTTCTAGCCAGAGATGGAATGTGAATCTTACATCTTGATGTTTGAAGAACTTAAAGATCCACCTTTGAATATGTATGAAGAAGAGATAAAAGAGGAAAGGAAGAAGATGATAGCTAGAAAAGAGAGAAGAAAGAGAATCAAATCAGTCAAATAGTGATTTTCGTTAAACAGAAATCCTTTACCCCAAAAGAAATATATTCATCTCATTAAAAGACACGCACCATATCGATTGAATGGATCCACACTAGCACAAGAGCCACCATGCGTGACTTAGGAGACAATTATCCATGAATTCAGACCTCGGAAAACACCCTTTAATTGCTCTCCATGGAAACAAAAAGACAAAGTGAACAAAAAGGGAGAATCAGAGCAAGTAATGAAGATCGAGAAAGAGAAACACTTGACAGCTCTTCAACCAAGAGAGCACGAGCACAAGGAAGAGGTGGAGGAGGCTCGACCAATGTCGCGGAGAAGAGGAGGAAGAGGCGTGGAGGAGGGTTTTGGCGAAGGAGGCGCGGAGAAGTCCGATAGGCGCGGAGGAGGGATTTGGCGTTGTGGAGTTTGTTCGTGGAGGCTACCTAGGTTTTGTGTACGTGTAAAAAAATTAATTAAAGACAAAAGTTTAGTATAACCCAAAATTATTGTTTATTATTATTATTATTATTATTATTATTATTATTATTGGAGATTCAACAATATTCAATAGACAACGGTTAATTAAAATTATTGTCATAGTTCCAAAAAAAAAAGCTCAAAGACAACCGTTATAAAATACCATTGTCTTTGACATACATAAGACAATGGTTTTAAAAAAACTATTATCTTTTATAAAAAAAAAAATGATCAACAACAATGGTTTTCAATAAAATCGTTGTTAAATGGGTGTTGTTAAATCTCAAATTTCTTGTAGTGGCCGTCTGGATGATTATCTATATTTCCACCTAAGGTGGTACTCCATTCAGCCCTTCTAGTAGCCAAAGTTTTTGACGGAGAATAGTGGAGGATGTGCAGTGCTGTAACCTTCTTGGTGGGCCATGAAAAGAGCTCTTGCACAACAAAAAACAAAAACTTGTCCCAAGACTAGGTTTTGGCTTATTAGTGCAGAATAAAGTATTAAACAAATAAAAGAACTTGAGTGGTGTTGCACTATCTTTGAGAAAGAAGAAAACTCGATTGTGAGAAAACTTATTAGAAAGAGGCAACTGGCCCGATTCCGATTGACTCTGAAAAAAACTAATACCTCAAAAAATTTGCTTGAATGGTGGTTTCACCGATTTGAAGTGGCCCTACTCTGATACCAATTGTAGGATTAATGCGTGCTAGAGGGGGGATGAATAACACTCATGGATTTTTTCACTTTTCACAAATCATAGAGTAAAATGCAGCAGAAATAAGGAAATAGATAAAGCAAGCACTAACACTTTTGGTTACTTGGTTTAGAGCCTGTGACGACTCCTACTCCAAGACCCGTGAGCGTCGATCGCTTTCGTTGAGAAATCACTATAAGTTCAAGAAACCTTTTATAGAGATGACAAATATAAGTATTGAAATTAACAACAAGGTTTATCGACAAAAAGAATTGCAACAGTTTGTCGATTATCGGAGCAGTGCTTGGACGTTGGCGGATTGTCTCAGAGTAGCACATAAGGGAGCAAAAGTTGTTCAGATTCAGTTGTTTTAAGGTGTTGGTCGTGTCCCCATTTATAGCCGAATCAAACTTGATCCAGATCCACTGATCTCAGGATCACTATTTGACTTGACGCAGATCAGTAGGACGATCCAGATATTTAGTCGACCGAACCTTCTAAACCTGCCCAACTTCCCATCCAGATTCTGCCGCTTCAGATAGAGCCTTCATTTAGTCGATCGATCCTACCATTCGATCGACTGATCCATTGATGATCCCCAGCTTATTTAGTCCAATCAACTCAGCTTGACCACGTCGATGCCTATCCACGATTCAGTCAACTGATCCCTTGGATGAACCCGATCAACTTGCTGGAAATATGATCTTGTTTGCTTAGAGGTTCGGTCAACCAATCCGGACATTCAGTCAACCGAACAAGGCAAGATCTAACCCTACAGAAATGTTAATCATCCTACAAAGCAGAGTTAGAATAATAGCAGATAATATGAAATATAACTTTCGACAGTCTCCAAACTGTTCGGTTATGACTTTTGGATTCCTCGAAAATCCTAAGTCGATCCGATACCTACTGTTCCCTCTTTGAGGAATGCGTCTTCACCTACTCCTCTTAGGAGAAATTATCTTTTACCAGACCAGTCCTTTAGACTGTCTAGACTTTTGCTCAGCATTCGAGACTTTAGGGCTTCATGTTGAACGTCTGCTCCATGACCCGTCCTGACTTCCACCTGGTCCGTGGCCCTCAGGATTTTCACCAAGAGTCCTTGACTCTAGAATTTCACCCAAGGTCCTCAACCCACCAAGACTTTGCCCAGTCCTCCAGACTAGGACTTCATTACCTAACCGCAGTTAGAACTTTCCACCTGCCTAGCCTCAACTAGGATTTTTCCTTTGCTTAAGATCACTTAGGACTCTCTGGCACACTTAGTTCAGCTTGTTAGACAATAAGACAACTTAATTTTGAACCCTTTTCCATAATCAAAACTTAGGTTCGATCGTCTCGTGCATTCTTCACCAACATCGTAAACTAGCCACCCATTGAAGCATAATCAGATGGAAACATGAAAAACGGAGCGTGAGGAACAAAATTCGAACCAGTGAGAGCATTTTGTGAAAATTGAGTTGCATAAGCAAATTGAGACGGATGTGGATTGGGAAGAGAACATGATTGAGAATTTTGAGAGTTTGAATTTCCCTTTGTATTTAGATAACCAAATAAATTATTGAATGAACCACTGAATCTTTCAGCTATTTAGAATAAGGAGATAGAAATATTGTGGTAGAGAAATTGTGGAGAAAGTTTTAGATAGTAGCAGAGAAATGAAAAATATATCTCTATTTATAAGCTAAAAAAACTTATTGTTAAAATAAAAATAATATCAAATAGTCATTTTTCTAACCGTTCTGCAAAAAAAATAAACGTTGCCAAAAGCTAACCGTTGCCAAAAGTGATTCTTCATTAAATTTCCTTTTCTTAAAACAAAAAAAATAAAAAAGTATACGACCAACAGCTATATGTGGGACCCATACCCACTAATTTTTTTAATTTGGAAACTACTATGAACCCAGCATCCAAAATTGGATGTTGGGTTCTTGAATCCACTAATTTTACATCACTTGCAATGCCATTGGGTTTACAAACCCCAACTTCTTCTGTTTTGTAAACCCAGCATTGCAGATACCCTAAGGAGCAAACATATAAGATATTTATTGGACAGAAGTGATAATGGGGCACACCTCTTATAGGCAAGGCTGGATCCCTTTTAGTTTAGTTTTGAACTAAAATTGGATTGGTATAATAATGAACCAAGAGTGTTTTGGTTTTAAACGAAGTTAGTTTCGTTTTGAACTAAACTTAATGATAGCGGATTGGGCAGTTATTTGATTTTGGATTTGGGAGATTATTCGCTCCCCAAATCATTATGAAGAGGTATATATATATAACCCTCAATAAGTAGAAGAGATAAGTTTTTATTTCATTGGAAGAAAAACCTAAAATAGTTTTAGGTTTCTCTCTCTCTCTTCTCCTTCTTATCTTATTGCTGAAACAAGGGTGTCGCCACCCTTGTAGTGTTGCCGCCTAAGGAGCACCACCGGCTACCCCAGTGATGTGATCAAATTGCAAGTGCATGATATGCCATCAAATAATAAAAGATATTGAACCCATGAGGACTATGAATCAAGTACTAGTCAAAATTGAAAAATAGGTTATCTAAAGAATTATGAGTGGTTGAAGTCGCAAGAAAGGTGGATCAAGTAGATAGAGAGAAATCAGAAAGAAGACAGACGAATCACAGTAAGAAGGCAGAGTGATCAAAGGGATAATGCATAGAGATCACAATGAGAAGGTAGAGAGATATGAGAAAGAAGGCAGAAAGATCTTAGTAAGAAGACAGAGAGATCATAGAAAGAAGGCAGAGTGAGCAAAGTAGAAGGCAGTGAGATCACAGAGAGAGGTTAGAGTGATCAAAGTAGAAGTCAGTGAGGTCATAGAGAGAAGACAGTAAGATTTTAGTAAGAAGGCAGAGATGATCACAGTAAGTTTAGTGAGTGAAGGCAAGTTTAGGATTTCTATTTCACCACAATGATTATAAACACATAATCTATGTTTGATTTTCTATCCTCAATGGGTATTTATATAGGTAGACTATCCAATGGTATCTGATGTAAATTTTTGGAACTACACCGGCATATCAATTTTCAATTCGTCGTCTACTTTTAGAGCAACAGAGTAGAGGGGTTGCTTTCCTAAGGAGACCTTGTCATGAGATTCCAATCCCCAAGTTTTGTTATCCTAATGTGTGGCTACGAATTGGAATTGATCCATTAAGATCTATGACAACCTATTGCTCCTCAAGACATACTGTTCTACTTTCATAGGTGACTCTCCATGTTTTAGGTTATATGAGTTGGAGGATTGGATTCTCCTTTTGATTCATTCCCAAATCCTCGTGGGATATGAATCTCGTGATTTTGGCATCGAGATCGTGTGTACATAGTAGGCTCGGACCATAAACACACATTTCATCAAACAAGAAACATGCAAACATATATATTAAACAAAAATATGTTCACATATCAAAAGGGCTATTCCCTACATCCTATAATCAAGAGAACTACTCCATAACAAGGGAATTACAAACTAAAGACACTAAGAAAAATATTCATACAGTCGAAAACAAAGAATAGAGATAAAGAAATGCTTAGGGAGAAAATTCCTAGTGTCTTCAGATGAATTCCTCGCTCTAGTGGTGGACTGATCATCACAATGGCTCCTCAAATGGTGGCTCTAGGGGTTCCCCAAGAGGGAAAAATCCTCTCCCTAGGATGGGGATGAAGTCCCCTAGTCCAAGATAAGTCAAACAAGGGTTTGCTTGACCCTTTTATACTTCCCTCATACATCCCAGATCTGCTCTCATTTGTTAAGCTCTGCCAAATTAGTGTTTCACTCCTTAGACCAATTTTCTTGAGTTAGTCCTTGAAGAAAACTTGTAGAGATTGAAATTATCTACATTTTGATAGGTTTTTCGACCCATGGCTCCAATTGAGCTAATAGTTATGGCACTTCAAAGTTTGTTCTGCAATTTGGGTCGAGCAGGATAGATCTGCAAGATTTACAAGGGTTCGTCAAAATGGATTTTTTTTACCATTATATCTGGTTTTCTCATGTTAACCCTAAATAAAAGTTGTAGATCTTGAAATTATCTACATTTTTATAGGTAGTATGACCCATGGTTTGAACCGAACTAAAAGTTATGGTCGTTCAAAATTTAATCTGCAGTGTAGTCCAGAGGCTGACATGGGCTATGTTCTCCAACACGGGCACCCATGTTCAGTTCTAGAAAAGCGCTATTTTGGACACATCTGTGTACAAAAACATGGGTGGCCATGGTTGAGGCTGTTTGGTGGCATTTTAGTACCATTTTATGCTCGATTTCTTCCATATGAATACCCTCGTGTCCTGGGACATTGCTAGAGCATATTCCTCGATGAAAACTTCATTTTGATGGTATTTTGAACCATTTTTCTTCATGGATGCTCCGTGTGCTTGGATTGATAATGAATCTTGATGATGAGATATGGTTTGCCCATGTTGAGACTTTTTCACTCCATTTTTCATCTTTCTTGGTTATATGAGCACGCCCATGTCATAGAATATGGTCAGAACATGCTCCTTGCTCCATCTCCATATTTAATGCTCCATTTTAGCTCAAGATTCATGTCCTATCAATTAAAATAAGTAAAGGGTATTTCTCCAACTAAAAGTAACAAAATAAAGCACATAGAGATGAAAATATGAAATATATGCATATAAAATGAGATAAGATGTGCGTTAAATCATGATAAAACCCTATATGAAATAGGCTCATCACCCAGCTTACCGTCAGGCACCTCCCGCCACTGGTTAGCCTTTGGCAACGTCTCTAGTATCTTCCTTGTTGCCGAATAGTTGCCAATAGGCTATTGTGCTTCCTTGTTTTGCCGAACAAAAGGAGGAAAGTCCTCTTTGCTTACTGTCAGCCACCTCCCCTATTGTCGACTCCACCCAACCATTAAACTAGTCTTTTGACCATCGAACAGCAGGAAAGGCTCTGCTATGTCACTAGAATAGCAGCTGCAATGGTTGAGCCCTCACCTCACTTTGTACCTCTAGGTTCCCCTCGCCATCGGGCTCAAAGTTGAGCCGGGTTTCCTCTCTTGAGTTGTGTCATCTCTTCATTTGGCTAGTACCAAAATAGACATGAAAACTTGTGGCTTAGCTAATTCATCTCTAAGATATCTTAGTGTGGATATCAATAGAACCAATCTTTCAAAAGATTGATAGTTGATGTCATTTCCACTACTCATTATTATTAGTATTAGCCCAAAGAGTCAATTATAAGATGATTAGGCTTATTGATTAATGGATATGGATTGACTTATTGAGTTAATAGTTAATCCAATATGCTAAAATTTAACCTATTAAAGATGATTAATGGAGATTAATTATGCATTGAAGAAGGAAGACAAAAAGGCATGAAACCCTTGGTATTCATTGGATGAATATAAAAGTCTTTTAAGTGAAATTTTTAAGAGTGACTCTTGATCTTCTTCTTCTTCTCTTGGTCGAATCATCTAAGTGGCTAGCACTACAAAGGTGGTTCTTCTCTGAAGCCTGAGTTCGTGAGATGAATGAGGGTCGTCTTCATGTGGATACCGTGGAGCCGCGAACATTCTGATCGCACTGAGATCTACCAAACAATCAAAGTTACTACTAGGATTGTATCATTCATGTAATAAAGGTAACTATTCTATTTGATAGAGTAGAAGAATGAGTATATCGTATTCACAATGATCTCTGGAGGGATCTATTTTTTTGCTATGTTTATTTGTTGTTTTTCGTCTAAGATCCCTACAATGGTATCAGAGCCACTTGTGTATACGTATACTTCATTGCAGATCTATTTTATATGTGATATACATGTATTTATTATGATTGCATGATTGTATGGCGTTTTTGTCAGGAATGAATATCACAAAAATGTGAACAACAATCTATGTTGTTGTTGGGTGTTGCTTATTGCTGGACGTTTGCTCCAACCGTGGACAACAATTCGTCACAGCAACTTGTTGGTTGCTCCGAACATTGAAAGAAACTCACATTCATAACAGAAAGGTTTGAGACTCTGAATAGTGGCTACAAGGGTCTCGGGTTCATCTTGATGGACTAAGGGTTGCAATTCATTCAATGAGTTGATTTTTACTTTAGGGGCGCTGCCCCCAGACCACCCCCCCCCCCCCGCAAGGAGCACTAGCGCCCACATCCAAGACTTGTTCCTACTAAGCTTTACAATTCAGTGGGAGAATCATTTAATTAAAGACGTAATTAAATAATTGGAATATGGTACTTATTTATGCATTGTTATTGCAGATCACCATGCTAACCAATATGTCTAATACACTCTCACTACGATCCTTGATAAGGATAAGCTCAATGGAGTTAATTTCCTTGACTGGTATAGAAACTTGACAATTATCCTCAAGTCAGAAAGAAAATTATACATCCTAGAGCAACCCATTCCTAAACCACCTGCCACTACTGTTACTCATGCTGATAAGGATGCTTATAAAAAGCATCAAGATGATGCATTAGATGTGTCATATCTTATACTTGCTACCATGAACTCTGAGCTTCAGAAGTAACTTGAGAACATGGATGTTTATGATATAGTTGCACATCTTAGATAACTATATCAAGGGAAAGCAAGGAACGAGAGGTTTGAGATATCCAAAGCCTTGTTTCGATGCAAGATGTAAGAAGGAAGTCTCGTAGGAACTTATGTATTCAAAATGATTGGGTATGTTGATAACCTTGAAAGATTGGGATTTCCATTAGGTCAAGAATTGACCACTGACCTTATTCTATAATCATTGCCAAAAGGCTACAGTCAATTTGTTATGGACTATAACATGAATAAAATTAACAAATCGTTGCCTAAGATGTTAAGTATGTTGAAAATTGTTGAACTGAACCTTAAGAAGGTAAAGCCTAATACCATTTTGATGGTGCAAAAAGGTAAAGGCAAATGACAACCCAAAGGTAAGGGTAAGAGGCAACACAAAGGCAAGGCTAGGTCTCATGCATTGAAACCTAAAGGTGGGGTGGCTAAGGAAGGAACCTGCTTCCACTGTGGTGAGACTGGATACTGGAAGAGGAACTGCAAGTTATATCTAGAGTAAGTAAAAAGGAAGAGAAGTGAGACTTCTGTCTTAAGTATATATGTTATAGAAGTCAATTTATCTATTTCTTCTTCATGGGTATTAGATATTGGATATGCCTCTCTCATTTGTACAAATGTGCAGGGCTTCATAAAGAGTAGATCATTAATAAAGGGTGAAGTGGACCTACGAGTAGGCAATGGCGCAAGAGTTGCTGCTATAGTTGTAGGAAAATATTCTTTATCTTTACCCACTAGGCTTATTTTAGAACTTGAAGAGTGCTTTTATGTCCATGCTTTAACTAAGAACATTATCTCTATCTCTTGTTTAGATAAGAAAGCTTTCTCATTTATAATAAAGAACAAATGTTGTTCTGTTTATTTAAATGAAATACTTTATTATAGTGCACATCTTCTGAATGGACTCTATATTCAAGAATTTGAAAACCTAATCTATAACATAAATATAAAATGGTTCAAATCTAATGATTTGAATCAAACATACCTCTGGCATTGTCACTTGGGCCACATAAATAAGAGTCGCATATCACAACTCCATAATGATAGACTCTTGGACTCATTTGATTTTGAATTATATGAGGTATGTAAATCTTGTCTACTAGACAAGATGACAAAGACTCCTTTTAGTGGACACAGCAAAAGATCTAATGATTTGTTATGACTCATACATACTAATGTATGTGGCACTTTCAATATAGCAGCTAGAGGAGGCTATAAATAGTTCATTACTTTTACTAGTGATTTCAGTAGATATGGCTATGTGTATCTCATGAAACACAAATCTGAATCCTTTGAAAAATTCCAAGAATCCAAGAATAAAGTACAAAACTAACTTGGTAAGCGTATTAAGATGCATCAATCAGATCGAGATGGGAATACCTTAGCCAAGAGATTAGTGACCATCTCATTAAGTTTGGGATTATATCTCAACTAACTTCATCTAGAACACCATAGTGGAATGATGTATCAAAGAGAAAAATTTATACTTTATTAGATATGGTACGATCAATAATGAGTCAAATAGATTTTCCTACTTCTTTCTAGAGATATACTATAGAGACGGCTGCTTTCACACTTAACCGTCTTTCGTTTGGGAAGTCCCAAAATGTCTTTTCTAAAGATTTAGGGTTGTGAGGCTTACATTAGACGTCAAGTCCCAAAGAAACTAGGACTCAAATGAGATCAATACTATTTTATAGGATATTCCAAGGAAATAAAGGAATATTACTTTTATAATCTCATATAAGGCAAAGTATTTATTGCCAAAAATGGTGTTTTTTAGAAAGAAAATTTATTTCTAGAAGAACTAGTGGGAGTAAAGTTGATTTTGAAAAAATTTGAGATATACAAATTAGCACTGAGGTCTTGATGGAAGTTGAACAAACACCACAAAGTGTTGTGGATCATAAATCTGTTACACCATAAGAAGTTGTGGAGCAACAACCTGTTTGAGTAGAACAAGTTCTACGTAGATCTGATAGGATACGTTGTCAACGTGAGAGATATTCTTTTCTCTTATCAGATGATGGTGATGTATTGCGTGTTGATCTCAACGAGCTTACATCCTATCAAGAAGTTGTAATGAGCCCAGATTCAAAGAAATGGCTAGAGGCTATGAGGTCCGAAATGGAATCCATGTACACTAACCAAGTATGTGTTGGTTGCAACTCGGAATACCGTACTAGTTCCCCTGTACAAAAATTTGTACAAGCATAGAACTATCCTAGCTACCCCATGTGTTCTGCTAAAGTTAAATTTGGATTGCAAATGATGCTTAACATTATTAATCCAAATTTTCCCTTTAGAAGTTAAAATTGAATTGGGAACGAAACTTAACATTCTTACTTCAAGTTCAACCGATGTGATCTTCCTAAGTTAAACCATATTACAGAAGTTAATAAAATATCAATTTCAAGGATCAGCTTCTAGGTCAAACATGGTGGGGCACTAGGCCTTCTTGGGTATAGGATCATCCACCGCTGCCTAGACAAAACCTTTCAAATAAATCGGATATTTAAACTTCTCACAGTAAACAAGGTTTAACAATAGAGACCTCAATAGAAACACATTATCGAAACATGAAATCAAAATGAAAATCGATAACAAAAATGATAATTAAAATCGATAATCTCTTGTGT
Source organism: Zingiber officinale (assembly GCF_018446385.1). Lineage (NCBI taxonomy): Eukaryota > Viridiplantae > Streptophyta > Magnoliopsida > Zingiberales > Zingiberaceae > Zingiber > Zingiber officinale. The sequence goes on along the minus strand of NC_056000.1, from coordinate 85,958,840 downwards.
TTGGGTTTTCAAGATTTATATAAAACATGAAATAGTTATGATGCGGAAACTAATAACTAGTTATACCTCTTGTAACTTATAGACCTCTTGATCTTCTATTGTATTCCTCTTCTTATCTCGGACATCGTGTGGGCGACAATATTCCAAGATGAGAATCCACCCAAGCCTTCTTCTTCCTTTCAAGTTTCGGCCACCAATATTTCTCCATGAGATGATGAAGTTCGGCCACCAACTTTACTCCAAGGGATGCTAGACAAGAGAACCTCCTTCTCTTCTTCTTCTCCTTCAAGCAACCGGCCATCAATGGATCTCCACACCAATATGCCGCCGGCCACCAAGAGGGAAAACAAAGGAGAAGAGAGAAAGAGTAAGGGTCGGCCACCACCAAGGAAGAGAGGAGAGGAATAGAAGATGTATATTGTTGTGAGGTGAGGCACCTCTACTCTCTCTTTTATATTCCTTGGTATTGGCAAATAAGGAAAGTTTTAAACATAATTAAAAACTTCCTTATATTCCTTGCCAATGACTAAAAAGGAAAGTTTTAAAACAAAAAATTAAAACTTCCTTTTCTTCTTGTCATGACCGACCACATGTTTGTTCTCCAAGCAAGGAAAGATTTTAAACAAAAATTAAAATCTCTCTTTTAAAAATCCCTTTTGTGGATAGTTCTAAAAGGAATGTTTTATAAATTAAAATCTCTCTCTTTTAAAATCCTTTTATGGATATCTATAAAAGATAAGATTTAAAATAAAACATGGTTTCAAGAAAGAAAAGTTTAATCAAAAAATTAAAATCTTTCTTTCACATTATAGATAACTACAAATAAGGAAAGATTTCAAATCTCTCTTTTATTCCTTTGTAGAAAGCTATAAAAGGAAAGATTTTAAAATTTTAAAACTCTCTTTTAAAACCAACATAAAAGGAAAGTTTTCAACAAAATAAAAACTTCCTTTTATTTCCTTTTATGACCGATCTAAAAAAGGAAAGTTTTATATTAAAATCATACTTTTAAATCCTTTTAATGGATCTCTATAAAAGGAAAGATTTTACAAAATAAAAATTCCTTTTGAATTCAATGTGGTCGGCCACCCTTGCTTGAGCTCCAAGCTAGGGTCATCCACAACTTGAACCCATCTAACCTTGGTTTGGTCGGCCCTAGCTTGAGCTCCAAGCTTGGCTTGGCAGACCACCTTAAGGTGGGTAAGAAGTTGGGTTTGGGTGGATATAAGACTTTATAAATAAGAGCCTACAATAGGGACCCAGAGGAGGAATTAGTTTTGGTCTCCCGATAAGCTTGAGCTTCCCGTGTTCACCCCGAACACCCAACTCAAGTTCATCAATAATATCTCATTCCACTAAAGAGTTATTATTGCACTACTGTACCAATCTCATATTACTATATGGGCTCCTTCTTATCATAAGTGTGTTAGTCTCCCTGTGTTTAAGATATTGAATGTCCACTAATTAAATGAGTTACTGACAACTCACTTAATTAATATCTAGCTTCAAGAGTAGTACCACTCAACCTTATCGTCATGTCGGACTAAGTCCACCTGTAGGGTTTACATGACAATCTTTATGAGCTCCTCCAAGGGGCATCATCAACCTAAATTACTAGGGCACAGTTTCATTCTATAATCAACAACCCACCATATAAATAATATCATTTTCCAACTTATCGGGTCTATTGATTTAATGAGCTAAATCACACCCTTTGATAAATTAAAGAAATAAATACTAAGTATATGTGCTTGTTATTATATCATGATTAAGAGTACTCACTTCCATAATAGCAGAGGTATTGTTCTTTTATATAGTCAGTATAAAAAGATACTACCTCAATTGGTCCTGCTCAATACACTCATAGTGTACTAGTATAATTTATTAGTCAAGATAAACTAATACCTAATTACACTATAACCACTCCAATGGTTTGTCTTATTCCATCTTGGTTGTAAGCAACTGTTTATAATTTATAAGGATCTGATAACATGATTTTCTGTGTGTCACCTCACACAATGTTATCTACAATATAAATTAAATGGACAAACTACACATATCATAAATGTAGGCATTTGACCAATGTGATTCTTATATGTTTATACAAAAAACTAGACTTTTAGTATACACTCTAACAATCTCCCACTTATACTAAAAGACTATGCTGCCATATACCCTGCCATACATCTGATTCCCAACCCTTCAACATGCCCATCAAAAGCTCTTGCCTTAAGGGCCTTAGTGAAAGGATCTCCTAGGTTATCATCTGATGGAATCTAGGTGGCAACAACTTCTCCTCGTTATACGATGTCTCGTATTGGGTGGTACTTGCACTCTATGTGTTTACTTGCCTTATGGGCTCATGGTTCCATCGAGTTTGCTACTGCACCATTTATTATCACAATACACTGTAATAATTTTTGGGCAAAGCAGAAATCATATCTAAGTCCATCATGAAGTTTCTGAGCCATACAGCTTCTATAGCTGCTTTAGAGGCTGCCACATACTCAGCTACTATGGTGGAGTCTGAAAAGCATCTATGCTTATCACTCCTTCATTGTTATGGCTTTACCTCCTAAAGTAAACACAAAACCCCGAGGTCGACTTACTATTGTCCCTATCTGATTGGAAGTCAAAATCCGTGTAACCCACAGGGATCAAATCATCTACTTGGTAAACCAGCATATAATCTCTATGCTTTATGGCAGTCCAATGTCCTTGTCTTGGATTACTTTGATATCTACTAACCATGCCCATGAAAAAATAGATATCTGGTCTCGTGCATAATATAACATACATTAGGCTTCCTACAGCTGAAGCATAAGGAACTGCCTTCATATCTTCTATCTCTTTTGATGTCTTCGGAGACATCTCTTTAGATAAAGATACTCTGTGCCTAAAAAGTAGATAACCTTTTTTGGAGTCTTGCATGCTAAAATGAGCTAGGATCGTATCTATATATGAAGCTTGGGATATGCACAACATTCTTTTCTTGCGATCCCTTATTACCTTGATCCCGAGAATATGTGCGCATTCTCCCAAGTCCTTCATATCAAATTGCTTGGACAACCATACCCTTACTTCCGACAACACTTTGATATTGTTTCCAACTAATAAAATATCATCTACGTATAGTACAAAAAATACCATTATGTTTCCATCACACTTCTTTTACACAAGACTCATCCGGACACTAAATAAATCTATACGACTAGATTACTTCATTAAATCGGATGTTCCAAGACCTTGAAGCTTGCTTTAGTCCATAAATAGACCGATTGAGCTTATATACTAGATGCTCTTTGCCCTTTTCAATAAACCCCTCTGGTTGCTACATATGGATGTTTTCTTCAAGACTTCCGTTAAGGAAAGCTATCTTGACATTCATTTGCCAAACCTCATAATCCATATGAGCAGCAATAGATAATAGTATCCGGATAGAGTTAAGCATAGCTACTAATGAAAAGATTTCCTCATAATCAATTCCCTCTTTCTGAGTATACCCCTTCACAACAAGCCTTTCTTTGAAGGTTTCTACCTTCCCGTCTGTCCCTCTTTTTCTTTTATAGATCCATTTACATCCAATAGCTTTTACACTATTCTAAGGTTCTACTAGCTCCCAGACTTTGTTAGAATACATGATTCTTTTTCTAAATTCATTGCTCTTTGCCAAGATGATGCATCTTTATCTTGAATGCTTCATCATATGTACGGGGATCAAGTTCATGTTTACCTGGGATCAAGTCCGACGACTCTCCCAAAAACATGAATCTTTTAGGTTGCCTAACAACCATCCCACTACGACGAGGCACTGTCTGTAGTTGTGTATCATTTGTAACACGTGTTGCAGTTTCTTGTGGTATCTCATCTTGTACTGTTGCTACTAGATCAGATGTGTCCTTTATTATTTCCTAAGAACAAATTTACTTATGGGCTTATGGTTCATTACATAGACCTCTTCTAAAAATCGGGCATTGGTGCTAACAATGACCTTCTGATTTTTAGGACTATAAACCTCCTTTCGTTTCTCTAGGATAACCCATAAACAAGTGAACTCATGTCCAATGTTTCCCTTCAGCATATATGCTGAACTACTCCAAATCCGAATATGCTTCAGACTAGGCTTACGCTCATTCTACAATTCTATGGGAGTAGAGGGTTCTAACTTAGAAGGTATTATGTTCACTTCCGTTTCCAGAGTATATCCTCAAAACAAATTTGGTAATTCTGAATAACTCATCATTGATCTAACTATTTCCATAAGAGTCATATTCCTTCATTCTACCAGACCATTTTGTTGGGGTGTACCAGGTGCAGCTAGTTGGGATTGAATTCCGACTTCTGATAAGTGACTCCTGAACTCTCTTAAGAGGTACTCGCCACTACGATCTCACCGTAGTGTCTTGATACTTTTACCATGACGTTTCTCCACATCAGCCTTGTACTCCTTGAACTTATCAAAGCACTCAGACTTACGGCACAGCAAGTAAATGTACCCGTATCTCGAATAGTCATCTATAAAAGAGATGAAATATTTGAAACCATCTCTTGCCTGGATAGTCATAGGTCCATACAAATCAAAATAATTCCAACACATCTTTGGCTCTATACCCCTTAGTCTTAAAAAGCCTCTTGGTCATTTTTCCTTCCAAGTAAGACTCGCAGATTGGAAAGTTTTCCACCACCAATGAACCCAAAAGTTCATCAGCTATTATCCTTTGAATCCTACTCAAGTTAAAATGACCTAGCCTTAGATGCCAAAGATATGATTGGTTCATTTCCGAAGGTTGCTTTCTCTTATTAGAGTTAGAAGATGTGTTAATTGTTGCATCGTGGGAGTTTTTGGATTTAGAATATATAAATTGCCAACTAACGTACCAAAACAGATAACTTCCATATTTTTCTTGATAACAACTTTGTTATCAAAATAGACAGAATATCAAATTCATTGAATAGTTTAGAAACTGAAATCAAGTTCTTTCTAAACTTGGTACATAAAGACAATTTCTCAAAATCCATGTTTTATTCCTATCAGAGGATAAACATCTCCCACTGCAACAGCTGCTACTTTTGTAGTAGTGCCCATGTAGACGGTGATTTCCCCTTCATATAATTGTCGGGTTTCTTGGAACCCCTGCAATAAATTACATACATGATCAGTGGCTCCCGTATCTACACACCAGGTACCGGTAGATAACACCACTAGACATGTTTCAACAATTTATGAATAAAATACACCTTTATTGTTCTCAATTCTGAGAGGGCAGTCCACCTTTGTGTCCATGTTTTGTTTCTAATCATTATAATTGGGACTATTAAGTATATTCTATAGTATAATAGCTAGGGGATCCTAAGAATCACAAAAATATTTGGTCAAATTCCAACACCTCAAAATCCCCATGAATTTTGTATGTCACGTTAGTGTGGACGTATACAAATTCAAACATTTGTAAGAGGAGATTTTATCCATTAATTTTATTATCTTGTCAACCTATCTTTATGACAAATAAAATTAATAAGTTTGTCTTCAATCAAATATTTAGTCAAAACTTTTGAATTTTAAAATAATATTGATTCCTCAAAACAATATCATTTAAATTCACCAACACCTCAAACACCGTGAATTTTGTATGTCATGTTAGTGTGAACGTATACAAATTCAAACATTTGTAAGAGGATGTTGGTAGTTTTGAGAGCATGAAACAACAATTAAATAAAGCGGTAACCACTCACATGGATCTCCCGAAGAAACGTCGTTGAAGAACCGCTGGTCGACGAAGAGGTTGCCACTGTCGGAAGCACGATCATGGAGCAACCGGAAAGCGCTTCAAAATTCATGATCCAAATCCCATCCCCTGGATGTTCTCCCTTTGCTCGACCAAAACACCTCACAACTTGGCAGTGCTCTTCTCAGATCACCTTCACAACATCAGTCATCGTTCCTTTTCTGATTGCCTTGGATGCCTCTTATAAGAAGGCTAAGGAAGACGAAGGGGAAAGGATGGCCCTTCGTCTCCTTGGCATTTGCAGCAAAGAGAGTAATGAAGGGGAATCTGTGCCCCTTCGTATGGATCTCCAGTAATTTCCAATATCTCCCACTCGTCCAAGTCAATCCATATGGTCACATAGACCATGTCAGTCACATAGACTATAAGGTGATCATGTCACAAAGACTAGAGCAAAACTAGTCACAAAGACTAAATAAGTCATGTAGACTTTATAAGGATCAAGTCACGAAGACCAGAGCAAAATTTAGTCACAAAGACCAAATAAGTCACATAGACTTTATGAGGATCAAGTCACGAAGACCATATCAGAACATCCATTCCATACATTAGGGAAAATGGTTCGTGCGACAGCAAGCACAGTGAGCATTCAATTGCTAAGAAGATTGTCACACCTTACTTAGCTGCTCCATAGAACAAATCAGAGACATAAATGTCCATAGAACGAATCAAAGACATAAATGGCTTGCCTTTACCCCAGATTAAATTATTTACATCATCATGAACATCTCTAATCCCTCATATTGACCATATGTCAAGAGCATGCTCAATATCTCCAATCAAATAAATTATTCACAGTTACATTTTATGTACTGAACTAAAAATGTAATCGGTACCAATGAATAAATGTCACAGATGTAAATGAATCTTAATCTTCCTTTTTAGCTAGAATCTATTCATTCTAATCAGTTGCTTTCCTAGTTATGCTCCATAGACCGAATCATCCATAACCAATAGGAAACATGCTAAAGTAGCAGACACTGATAAGAACTTCAAGTAGACAGCTAAATAGTCACTTAGGGTAAGATTGAGATTAACTTATAATCTCAAAGCTCTCACATAGTAGAGAAGTAGGGATCCATTCACCTACTACCCTTCTTGTCGCCATAGCACATGTGGTATGAATCACATGCTACGATGTTATTCTCTTTACTAAAAAGAGCGCATGTTTTTTCCAAATTTAACATCGTACAGATTTCGATCTAGACATTCCCAATGTCTAATCCTGAATTCAACATATGAATTCTAATCTAGCCTCAAGCAGATTCAGTAAATGATGGGTGCATTTACTCCAATCATTACACAAATGATCTCATCTTGACACAAATATCAAGGCGACCTTAACTTATGGGTATGCCTTTATTCACAGCTACATAAGCTGTCCCATAAGCAACAGTCTTACCTCTATTCGTACTTAACAAATAAAGATGATTGTCCATGTGAGTGGACCAATCTCAATCTGCCAACATGCTTATCGAGACTTTTATTCGAATGTAACCAAGACATATACACTGAATAGATCATGGCATTTTTCATTTATCAAAATGTCTTTACAATTGTTACATTCTTCGAAGTCCCAAAAACTTCACATACCCATGAAATGACTCTTTAGTCAATGGCTTAGTAAAAGGATCAGCAAGCATATTCCGTGTAGGGATGTACTCAAGAATAATCTTTTTCTTATCAACAATATCCCTTACAAAATTATACTTAATTTCTATATGCTTGCCTTTGCTGTGGTATTTGGGATCCTTGGGAAAAGCTATCGCAGCTTGACTGTCACAGTACACAGTAACAGGACTCCCACTATCCTCAGCAGTCCTCAGATGCTTCAGGAACCTTCTTAGCCAGACAGCCTCTTGCACACCTGCTGCACAAGCCACATACTCAGCTTCTATTATCGATAAGGCTACACAAGCCTGCTTCTTGCTGTTCCATGAGATGGTGCCACCATTCAGTAAGAAGACATAGCCAGATGTGGATTTCCTGTCATCAAGGTCCCCTGCCCAATCTGCATATGAGTAACCACTTAGAATCATATCTGATCCTTAGAAACAGAGGCAATAATCAGTTGTTCCTTTAAGATATCTGAATATCCTCTTTACCGCTTTCCAGTGTCTCAATCCTGGGTTTGACTGAAAATGACTAACTAAGCCAACAGTATAGCTTATATCGGGACGAGTACACAACATAGTGTACATCAAACTACCAATAGTACTGGCATATGGTTTCTTCTTCATTTCGGCTATTTCCTCAGGAGTCTTGGGATACATACTTTTGCTCAAGACAGTACCTTTCGCTATAGGCGTCTGTTCAATGTTGCAATCTGACATATTGAAGTGTTGTAGCATCTTAGTGATATAAGCTTCTTGAGACAAACCCAAAAGCCTCTTTGATCGGTCTCTAACAATCTTTACTCCTAAGATGTACTCTGCTTCTCCCATATCTATCATGTCAAATTGTGAAAAAAGCCAACTTTTGACTTCTATCACACACTTTATGTCGCTTCCAGCTATTAGCATATCATCAATATATAATGATAAAATGACAAGCTTTCCTTTTTCCTTTCTTAGGTAAACACAATGATTCTCATTGATCATTTCGAAACCATAAGACAATATTACTTCATTAAATCTTATGTTCCATTGTCTTGACGTTTGCTTTAGCCCATATATAGACTTCCGAAGTCTACATATTCTTTTCTCTTGGCCTTCAGCAACATAACCTTTTGGTTGTACCATATAGATTTTTTTCGTCAAGATTACCATTAAGGAAAGTCGTTTTTACATCCATCTGATGTAATTCCATGTCATATTGTGCTATTATAGCTAGGATGACATGTATTGACGCAAACATTACAACTGGGGAGAATGTCTCTTCAAAGTCAATACCCTCCATTTGGGTATACCCTTTTGCAACTAATCGACCTTTGTATCGATAAATCGATCCATCTGCTTTCCACTTTACTTTGAGAATCCACTTATTCCCAATAGCCCTTCGGCTCGAAGAAAGATCGACTAAATCCCAAACTTGATTCTTTCTCATTGACTCCATTTCTTCATCTATTGCAATTTTCATTCTTTTCTAACTGAGCTTCTCAAAGCTTCCTTAACTATTCGAGGTTCCTCATCATCAATTGGGAGAACCATCAATGCCTCATTCTCAATATCAAACCTTCTCCGAGGAATAATTTGACGACTACTTCTTTGAAGGTTAGACTATTGAGAAACTGACTCATTCAGTGGCAAATTACTCCCACTCGGTTGACTAGATTCAGGCATCTCCTGATCTGTTGATAAAGGAACATTATCCTCCTCCTCTATCTCATATAAAGGAATTGTCTTATCAACTTCACCTCGTGTTGGGAACTCAGTTTCTAGAAAAGTAGCATCTCTTGACTCTATTTCAGAGATGGTTCCATCTTGTGCTCACCAATAAAAACATAACCCTTAGAAGTCTCAGAGTACCTTATAAAGATACACTTCTTACCTTTGGGTTCTAATTTTCCATATTCGTGAGTCTTATCATAAACATAGGCAGCTAACCCCCAAGGTCTCAGATTACTCAAATCCGGCTTTCTTCCTGTCCAACGTTCATGTGGGGCAGATGGAACTGACTTTGAAGGCACTTTGTTAAGTATATAGGTCACAACTAATAATGCATCTCCCCAAAAGGAGATTGCCAAATTAGCCTGCGCCATCAAAGACCTAACCATTTCAAGAAGAGTCCTATTTTTTTCTTTCAGCAACCCCATTTTGCTGTGGAGTTTCAGGGATAGTTAGCTGTCTAATAATCCCTTTCTCATTACACATTGTCTTGAACTGATTAGACAAATATTCTCCTCCATGGTTAGTGTGCAAGGTTTTAACCTTACGTTCTAATTGATTCTCAACTTCGTTCAAGTAACGAATAAAGCAATCCAATGCTTTAGATTTGTGAGAAATCAAATACACATGACCAAAATGTGTGAAGTCATCGATAAATGTAATGAAATAAGAACTCCCATTTCTAGCCTTCATATTCATCGGACCACAAATATCCGAATGAATTAATTGCAATGGTGATTCAGCCCTAATAGCCTTACCAAATGGTTTCTTAGTCGTCTTTCCAGCAAGACAATGCTCACATATAGACAAGTTAATCTTTGCATGAGTGTCTAAGAGGCCCTCCTTAGCTAATCTATTCATTCGTTCTTGTCCTATATGTCCCAATCTAGCATGCCAAATTTCATCATTAACATCAGCATTACTAGTAAGAGCAATGTTTGAAAAATAACTATTATTATTTGGTTCTACATCAAGAACCATAAAACCATTTGTTACATAATCATATCCAATTAACACAGAGTTAATTCGAAGTTCCACACAACGGCTATAAAAATTTACATTGTAACCTAAATCAAGAAGACAAATAACGGAAACCAGATTCCGTCGAATCTCAGGAGCGTACAGGACATCATGTAGAAACAAGGTGCCTCCACCACGTAGGTTGAGCTTGCAAGTGCCAATTCCTTTGACTTCAATTCTTGCATTGTTTCCTACATATATCCATTTGTTGCCAGCTAATACTCGACGGTACTCCACATATGTAGCTCGATCACGAGCTATGTGGTTCGTTGCTCCTGAATCTACAATCCACAAAGGATACGAATTAGCTAATAACACTGTATTTGCAACATATTGCTCGTGGAAAGAAGACAAAAATGAGATGGCTGACAGGTGTACTCCGACAGCATCTCGTCCACTCGGTCACTCATCAGGAGTAGTGACGTCAGAGTGCACGGTTGTCACAGCCCTACCCACTCAGTCTCACCATTGTGTGTGAGATAGCTGACTGGCGTCAGGGGTGACCATGTCATTGGCATCATACGCATTGATGCATTTATTGCTTGTGCTTGCTGCATTTATTTGCTGCATTTGGTTGGATGCATATGTTTGAGTTTTGCATACAGGATTTATGACACTCTCGGTTTGACGACCCTTTTGTTCTGGATAGGAGTTCCTAGTGAGTACATCTTCCTCAGTTACCTTTCAGTTTTGCATTTTTCCTATATATGATTAGGAAGTTGTATTCCATGTTTATTGCTGTTAGATATATCTTACTAAACATGTCTATTGGTATTTGCTGAGTCGTTGAACTCACCCCCGTGGACACTATCTTTTTCAGGTACCAAGTGGTTTATGGAGTCGCTTGGAGTATCCTGTCTGCTGGTCCCCACGTCACATCAGAAGACCTATCTCCACTTGTGTTTATTTTGTTTTGCTATACAAAATTTGTGTATTTGGCTTTGTGTTCCGATTTTGTTTCCGGAGTGTTATGTTGTTGTGTAGTGTAAGCCTAGCCGGCTAGCAGTGTTTTGTTTTGTTTTGTATGAACTTGTATTTATGTTTTTCCGCTGTGTTGGTTTTGATTTCAGCCGAGTGGGCTGATAAAAATATATATAACTGCGTGGTTGTTGTTATATTTGTCTGACCTTGTAGGCTGAGATTATTAACTGCGTGGTTGTGTATATATTCCAGCCGCATGTGGCTGATGTATATTGTGTCTGTAAAAATGCTTCAGATTGTCACCCATACAGGGGAGGTGCTGCCGAAATTTCTTCGGACAGGGACTTTCCCGGGGCGTGACAATTTTAGTGGTATCAGAGCAGGTATAAGTTACTTGCTATGTGTTCTGGATTTTCAAGATTTATCTTATACCAATTTATTTGGTATCAGAGCACGGTTTACGAGTTTTATATCCCGTGTTTTGGATTTTGTGTTTTAGTTTTCTCGATGTGACTTTTCGGGTTTTGGGACCTGGCAGCAGCAGGACATCTCCAAACTATAGGAGGTATGTTGGTATACTGTTATCCTACCTTTTTGTTAGTATATGCACCGTTGACTATTACAGTTTATGACATGTATTAGCATTCTTTATTAGTACCTGTCTAGTTGATATAGCATATATTTTATGTGTTAGGTAAACCCCTGATCATGGTCGACTTTAATAGAGATCGAGGATTACAGTCTCTGGTGATTTTTCATATCATATCACCAGTAGTTTTAGCTTCTGTTACTACTAGTTGGTTAGAGGTTGGAGACACATACCAGTCTCTGTTGTTATTGGCTAGGTGTTAGGAAGTGACTAGTAACTATATATTCTAGTTGACTCAGCCAGTAGAATACCGATATACTTTAGTTAGTTTTCGTCGGTAGATGATTAATGTACTCTGGTTAGATCGGTCAATAGAAAACTGATTTACACATGTTGATTTGGGTAGTCGTGGATCGATTTACCTTAAATGCTTATGGAGGATTAGTGTATTCTTGATTAGTTAGTAGATGACCGATTTATTTATGTTGGTTCGATCAGTAGGGGACTGTCATACTCTATTTTTAGAGGTTCGAATCTTTGGATTATTTGTGCTTAGTTAGGTATCTAGAGCACATTTGAGTACATGACTCGTACTAACGTGGAAAAGACTGAATTAGTCGTATACCATTGTCGAATTGGGTCAATCTATAGAGGATCGATGTATCCTATTCCATGGATACATTAATTTTAGACTATATGTACCTAGTTGGATGACATAGAAGGTAGCATAGAGAATATCAGGTTGTTTGGATTAAATATGCTGATTCTGCATATCTATGTGGTGTGTACATATGGTTATATGTGTTGTAGGAGTGTTATGATGGACGGTCTGATTTTATGTAGTGGGTGTATATTTTTCCAGTTATGATTGTTGTGGGTTTCTAGTAGATTATACCCGAGTGGTCTGATTTGTTTATTGGAGGTATTTTATCGATTAAATCTATGTTGTGAAATGTGCACATGTGTTTGAGTGTTTTATTGGAGGTATCTTATCGATTTAATCTGAGTTGTGATATGTGCAAATGTGTCCGGTGTAATATTCGAGGTATCTTGTTCATTATATTTGTTCTGTGCGTACACTCGTGTCGATTATGATTTGTTGGAAGTATTACGTTGATTATACTCTTGGCATAGGTGTATATATGTCATGTGAGTGTTGTTTGAGGTGTATTGTTGATTATACCTATGTTGATATATGCACACGGGTTCGGTATGTATTGTTGAATGTATCATACTGAATATACCTGAGTTGTGTGTGTGTTTGGTGTATAATAATTGGAGGATTATGTCGATCATACATAAGTTGTGTGTGCATGTGTGCCAGGTGTATGGATGGTAGCATCATGATGATTCTACCTATGTTGAGTGTTTATATTATGACATTTGTGGTATTACCTTGTCAACTAATTCTCCTATTAGTGGGTGACTAACCCACTAGGATGATGATAGAGTTGACTATGGATTTGATTTCCTTACTAGGTTGTTATACCCTAGGCTACCCACAGTGATCTGTGGTAGAGAGATCTCGTGCAGTCTCTAGCTGGATAGTTAGGTGCCTTGGGCACTTATGTATTGTTGTGGTGGAGCGTTCCTCCCACATGTTATGGATCGTTTGTGGTGGAACGTTGCTCCCACATATTGTGTATTGCTTGTAGTGGAGTATTGCTCCCATATATATATTGTAGATACATATTTCAGATTATTTGCGGTGGAGCGTTGCTCCCACATATGGAGGATTTCTTGTGGTAGAGCGTTGCTCCCACATATGTGGTATTTCGTGTGATGGAGTGTTGCTCTCACACTAGAGGATCTATTCTTTGGTGATTTATATCGTTGGTGATCAGATTTCCTGACTTGTTGTCGGGGATCTTATGGTTGAGAATGTCTGATTTACGGACATTATAAGTTCTTGGTTTTATCATTTAGGCTAATAGTGCCCTAGATGTTATCATAGACTCGATGATTTGGTATTCCTGGGATGTTGGATCGGTTTCCATTGTCTTTGTTGACAATGTTGTGATCTATTTCAGATCCGAGGTGAGTCACGTACACCATCTTCGCATAGTTCTAGAGATGTTTCGACGGAAACGTCTATATGTGAAGAACAGTAGTGCGTATTTTGGTTATCTTCTGTGAGATGTTTGAGACACACGGTCACTAGTAGGAGTATACCTTGGTTTCACAGGAGATAGAGGTTGTTACCGTTGGGAGTAGACAAAGTCTATAGAGGAGGCACGCAACTTTCTTTGTTTGGCTCGATATTTCTGGAGATACATTGAGGGTTTCTCTCGGATTGCTATGCCACTTACATACCTGACCAGGAAAGGCGTGAAGTTCACTTGGACTGAGGATTGCGAGACCAGCTTCCAGGAGATGAAGCAGAGACTAGTGTCCGCTCTGATTTTGGTTTTACCTTCTGAAGAGGACGGATTCGTGCTCTATACCGACGCATCTCTACAGGGTTTGGGCGCTATTTTGATGCAGCACGGCAGGGTAGTCTCCTACTTCTCAGCAGTTGAAGGAGCATGAGGAGAACTACCCAGTACATGACTTGTGGTTAGCCGTCATTATTTTGCCTTGAAGATTTGGCAGCAGCATCTGTACGGTATTACATTTGAGATTCTCACTGACCATAAGAGTCTCAAATATCTGTTCACTTATAAAGAAACTTAATCTCCGACTGAGGAGAAGGATGGAATTCCTTAAAGATTACGATTTGTACCATTAGCTATTACCCGAGGAAAGCTAATGTGGTTGCCGATGCACTCAGAAGAAAGTCCGGAGGGACTTTGGTTTGCCACCAGACTTCAGTCACAGACTTGATTCAGGGTTTCTCCGAGTTAGACCTTGAGGAGCAGGGACAGACAGAGCAGGGTATTCTTGTTACCATGGTTGCTCAGTCGTCGATCAGGATGAGGATCCGAGAGGCCTAGGCTGGTGATCAGCATTTGCAATTTATAGGCAGCCAGATAGCTTCCGGGAAGTAGACCGAGTTCACACGAGACGAGGAGGGTATTATATACTTCCGAGGTAGATTATGCGTACCTCAGTCTCACCCGGTCTTACAGGAGCTACTTCAGGAGGCTCATTGCTCTCGATTTACGATCCACCCAGATGGGACTCGCAGATGTCGAGATTTGAGGCGTTCATGTTGGTGGTATGGTATGAAGAAAGACATCGCGGAATTTGTAGTGAGATGTCTAGTCTGTAAGCAGGTGAAGGCCGAACACCAGAGACCTGCCGGCTTACTTCAGCGGATTCCTATTCCTGAGTGGAAATGGAAAACACATTACCATAGACTTTGTAGTAGGTTTGCCGAGGTCATGACGCGATTTGGGTAATCGTTGAACAATTAACCAAATCGACGCATCTCTTAGTGATCCAGAAGACTGATTCCCTGGATCGATTGGTAGATCTGTATTGTCGGGAGATCATCAGATTACATGGTGTCCCGTTGAGTATCATTTCGGATAGAGAGCCTCATTTCATGCCTCGATTCTGGCAGAGTCTGTAGCAAGCTTTGGGCACTCAGCTCCGTTTCAGTACAGCTTTCCATCCGCAGACAGATGGACAGTCAGAGCGGACCATACAGACTCTAGAGGACTTGCTAAGGTCATGTGTATTAGATTTTGGAGGCAGTTGTGATGACCATTTGCCATTGGTAGAGTTCGCCTACAACAACGTCTTGCATTCGATCATCCAGATGACACCGTTTTGAAGCGTTGTATAGTAGGCCTTGTCGGACACCCACCCTCTATGATGAGGTTGGGGGAGGCCCAGTGGTTGGGACCTCATAGTGCTCAGCATGAGGCAGAGTTGGTCCGTACTATCTGACGGAGGATGTCAGAGGCGCAGGACCGCCAGAAGAGTTATGCAGATCGTAGACGTAGACCTTTAGAGTTCTCTACTGGTGATCATGTTTTTCTGCGAGTTTCACCCACAAAGGGGGTGACGAGATTTGGCCTCAGAGGTAAGCTAGCTCCGCGATACATTAGATCTTTCCAGATCTTGGAGAGGATTGGAGCGGTAGTTTACAGGCTGACACTACCCCCGTGCCTGGCAGGCGTCCACGACGTATTCCACGTGTGTTGAGGAGATACCTACCCGATCCAGCACGTGTGCTGACAGATATCTCTGTTCCTTTTCAGCCCGACGTTACCTATGAGGAGGTTCCGGCACGGATTTTGGACCGAAAAGAGCGTTAGTTGCGAAACAGGACAATTCGACTGGTTAAAGTCGAATGACAGCATCATTAAGAGGAGGAGGCTACCTGGGAGCTCGAGAATACTATCCGAGCTCAATATCCCCACCTTTTCACTTGAGATATGTGATTTAATTTACCGTTCAGCATTTATACTTTCTATCTGTTGTTAGTACTTGTTGATGGTAGATAATGAAATTTGGGGACCAAATTTTTATTAGTGGGGGAGAATGTAAAATATCGAAAAATGACAAATAATAATAAGGGAATTTTTCAAAATTTTTGGAAATTCTTTGGGAATTTTTCGGAGCTCGTATGGACGAGTTTACGGAGATAAAAATGGGGGTCCGGGAAAGCCTGTTTAGGCTACCCCTTTTAAGGGAGGAAATGTTGATTTTCTTTTTATTTCTTTTTCTTTTATTCTTTTCTTTCCTCCGTTTTCTTTTCTTCCCCGCGTGCCCCGCGTGCCCGAGCCCCTCACTCGACGCCTCGCCTGCGCCTTCTCCTCCCCCTTGCCCTAACCGCCCTTCCTTCTTCTCCTCTCACGCGTCGAGCGGTTACTTCTCCCACTCATACAAAACCTTCGGCCGAAGTTCATCTGCTCTCCACCGTCGCACACCGCATCCACCCGACTCCCTCTGCCTCTGCGCGCCCCTGTCGGTCCACCGCCGTCAGCCCGAGGGCCACATGGGAGTCGTCGTTCAGAACGCCGGCATGGCGTTGTCTTCCCTGTGCCCTAGATTTTTGACCTCCTCTTCGAGCCTCGGCACGCCAGCTGCCTCCCTTGCCCTAATGACCATGCCCTTTTTGGTTGTGCCCTAGGTCTCTCCGGGTTGTGGACAGAAACAGAGTAGTCCGAGCGTCTCGGTGACCATGACCTACCGCTCGACGCCACTGCTTTACCCTCTTCATTCTTCCGGCAGCCGGGTTCATTGCCACCACCTCCTCCACCGACCACAACCAACAGCTCCTTGCATACGTTGTCAGGTAAGGGATTATCTTCGACCTCTATGTAGGTAATTTTTTCATTGATATGGACTCCAAGTGCGTACTACTTGATAAGTCCACCATATGCTCGAAGTTATATCTATGAGCAATGAGGCGTTAATTAACTCCCTCGTCTCTGGTTATGCAGGGGTTGGAGACATGAACGTGGTCATTCGGTGTTCGAAGAAATGTGTCGGACATCCGACAGTCAATCACCTCTATTCTAGCAATGAGGTAGAGGTAAGAGTAGTTCAATTAAGAAGTTATGACTTCATGATTAGTGTAATTGATTTAGGTATGGATTATTATTCTAATGAGTTGATTAGGGATTAGGAAAAACTAATCCTAATTAATCGTTGGATTTAACTAAGGCAAATTGAGGTTTATGGATTAGGGTTTTGCCCTAATTTAGTGTAAGAGATTTTATTTAGCTATTTATAGGAATGTAGCTAAATAAAATATATTTATGTTGGTGATAGGAATGGGCATCTCGACATCGGATTGGTTCGATTCGATCTATATTGGAGGCGGGTACCTCTTGACTTATCTTTTGTGATATTGTCAATTGGATATGCATAGTATTTTATAGCTACAAGCAATGATGATGTTTGTCTTTGGTATGTCACGGTTTGATACCCATAGCATGTTCTGTTTTATCGCTTGTTATGTATCCATGTTTATACCTTGTGATTAATGCCATGAGTACCTTAGTTCCTAGAGTAAGTGACATACCATGCTTTACTGAGTTTAGAACTAGATTCTAGACTTTTATTATCTGGCATATGTACCTATATTTTTATATCATATCTGATCTGTGTACCTAGACCCTTTTGCTTTGATCCATGTATGATCCTGTCCGAACCAGAAGTCAACAGACGCTGGGCACGTGACGCTCCAAGGCTCGCTGATGTAGGTCTCCAACTAGTGTCGAGATGCTCCGGCTATCCTGCACAGAAGTCGAGCCGGGAAGGGGATTCCCAGCGACGACCCTCCGACGCTCAAGTCAGGTAAATCACGATGAACAAGGTGGCTCCAGAAGTCTCAGAGTACATACCAGCCCCCTCTGTCGATGAAACCTGAGGTTCTTTATATAGAGCTGTGAAAGGTTTGGGCACGCGTACCAAGGTGCATAAGTGTCCCCTGTCCTATCCTAGGTATGCGGCTGTCAGAAAGTTTACCTGTCCTTTCCTAGGTACGCGGCTGTCAGAAAGTTTACCTGACCCATATCGCTACAGTCAAAGCATGCCCTCGATGGGACAGCAGAATCCCCTGTCACAAGATTTGGAGCATGACACACACGTGAAACCTACAGGTTGTCAGAGAAAGAAATCCTCTGGCCCTTTCCTTTGCTCCAAACTTGTAGTCCGAGCGGAAAGAGACCTAAACATCCGACCGGACATCCGCAGTGGTTTACTTGTGCTTTGTGGAGACTAACAAACAGGGGTGCTTTATGACTGTGATCGGTCAAAAGGTCAGCTCGGTCCATGACCTTTTTAACTGAGCGTCGGAACCCCGATTTGACAGGGTGCCTACCAACTATAAGTGCAAACCGGCCGGACCCTTCCAGGTACTCGATTCCATTGGCCGGCCGGCAGTCCAGTCGGACCGGCCATCTATGGCCGTCCGTCCGGTCGGACCACACTCTCCTCTGGGTGGGCGGCTGTTCCGGTGACTTCCACTTGGCGTTGACTTTGCCAGAGGAGGGGGGGGCCCGCTCTTACTACCGGATCACCAGACGGCGCCAATTTGATCCTGTCCGAACCAGAAGTCAACAGACGCTGGGCACGTGACGCTCCAAGGCTCGCTGATGTAGGTCTCCAACTAGTGTCGAGATGCTCCGGCTATCCTGCACAGAAGTCGAGCCGGGAAGGGGATTCCCAGCGACGACCCTCCGACGCTCAAGTCAGGTAAATCACGATGAACAAGGTGGCTCCAGAAGTCTCAGAGTACATACCAGCCCCCTCTGTCGATGAAACCTGAGGTTCTTTATATAGAGCTGTGAAAGGTTTGGGCACGCGTACCAAGGTGCATAAGTGTCCCCTGTCCTATCCTAGGTATGCGGCTGTCAGAAAGTTTACCTGTCCTTTCCTAGGTACGCGGCTGTCAGAAAGTTTACCTGACCCATATCGCTACAGTCAAAGCATGCCCTCGATGGGACAGCAGAATCCCCTGTCACAAGATTTGGAGCATGACACACACGTGAAACCTACAGGTTGTCAGAGAAAGAAATCCTCTGGCCCTTTCCTTTGCTCCAAACTTGTAGTCCGAGCGGAAAGATACCTAAACATCCGACCGGACATCCGCAGTGGTTTACTTGTGCTTTGTGGAGACTAACAAACAGGGGTGCTTTATGACTGTGATCGGTCAAAAGGTCAGCTCGGTCTATGACCTTTTTAACTGAGCGTCGGAACCCCGATTTGACAGGGTGCCTACCAACTATAAGTGCAAACCGGCCGGACCCTTCCGGGTACTCGATTCCATCGGCCGGCCGGCAGTCCAGTCGGACCGACCATCTATGGCCGTCCGTCCGGTCGGACCACACTCTCCTCTGGGTGGGCGGCTGTTCCGGTGACTTCCACTTGGCGTTGACTTTGCCAGAGAAGGGGGGGGCCCGCTCTTACTACCGGATCACTTGCCTTCCCTTCAAGTCTAGTCGAAGGAGGCGCATAGTCCGACTGACTGGACTGTGAGTCTAGCCGAACGGCTCTTCCATGCTAATCTCCTCCGCCCGGTCAGCGGCAGAGGTATCCTTGAACGAATCAATGATGGCTTTCGCCGGATCTCCTTGCGTTCTGCGCCAATCTTCGACATCAATGTCGATCATACCTTCATTAAATGCTCCGAATGATTGACTGCCACGTGGAGCAATGCCATCAGAGTACGGAGGCGGTGGCATGATATTTTGATGTGACCGAAGCAATTCGAAATAAACGGCTAGATGTATGCATTGATTCCCGTGACCTGGATCCGACGGTGGAGGCCGACCGGCCCTCACCCTATAAATTCTGCGTTTCCTTCTCGCCTTCACACGCCTCCGTTACCTCTACTGTTGCTCTCTGCGCTGTGGAGCTCCGGCGATCTTGTGGCTGCCTTCTGACGCTCTCCGGCGCCTTTCCTCGATTCATCTCCCCTCAGTAAGGTTTTAGATCTCTCCTCCTTCCTTTCCGGTATCTAATCCGTATTTCTTCCCCTAGCTCGAGTCTTTGAAATTCCATTCCTTCGTCTTTGGAACTTCCTTTTTGATTTCTTCTGCCCCGATCATGGCCAGTTCTTCTCATCCCGAAGAACAATCCTTAGGCCCATGGTATACTACCATGCGATCTCGTTTCGAACAACGGGATTTTGATATTTTGGCTGACAATTTCGAAATCCCCGAGGATATCGAAGTTCGCCTAGCTGGTCCTGCCGCTCGGCCACACAGACCGCCGCGCGGTGGTTTCTGTGTCTTTCGCGACCAATTTACCGCCGGTCTGCGGTTCCCCGTCCATCCTTTTATAGCAGACGTCTGCAATTATTTTGGCGTGCCGCTCGGAAGTTTAGTACCAAACACCTTCCGTCTCCTCTGCGGCGTTGTCGTTTTGTTCAAGATTCACAACATTCCCCTCCGACCGGAGGTCTTCTTTTATTTCTATTATCCTAAGCAAGCCGAGCCGGGCACCTTTATGTTCCAAGCTCGGCCCGGTTTGGTCTTCTTCAATAAACTACCCACTTCCAATAAACATTGGAAGGACTATTATTTCTACCTCCGCATGCCCAGTCAGCCAAACTTTCCGACCCAGTGGCAAGTCAGTCTACCTCCCCCTCCCGAACTGAAGAAATTCAAGACCCGACCGGACTATCTTCACGCTGCAAATGTACTAGCCGGTCTACGACTTGACATCAACAAGCTTCTTCACGAGGGAGTGATGTACATTTTCGGGCTGAGTCCTATACGGACCCCACTTCCGACCGGCTTCGGTAAGAACTTTGCTTTGGCACTTGCTTTAATTGCTAACTGATTTCTTTTTCTCTTCATGCAGCTGACATCGTCATGGACTCGGTGATGGCCGGCGTTCTAAAGAGAAAGGCAGCAGCGCTGGAGGCTGTGGCAGCCAAAGAAATGAAGGCGCTGGGTATTCAGCCGGTCGGTTCTCACGAAGGAGAAAGCGGCACCCAGGCTGAATCGGCCGCTCAGGCCTCTCAACAGCATGTGGACAGCGGCGCTACCCCCTCCAGGGAACCAACGGCCCCCGAGGAAGGGTCCGTTCGGGAGGAGGATCAGCCGCTGCAAAAGAGACGCCGAGTGGAGACCCCGCTACGCTCGGCTACCTCCGCGGTCCAACCCTCTGACCGGGCCGCCTCGACTGCGAAAGGGAAAGCGCCGGTGCCTGAGACCATTTCATCTGACCGGACGCCTTCTGATTGGGACGAGCTGACTGCTCCGGTCGACACTCTCCCCCCCGCTCGCCGTTCAGTCCAACGTTCGACCATCCATTCGCGGTCTTCTGCGCCAGCTTCTGATCCCGGTCGGGCGATCCCTGGTCACGGCCGCACAATACGGGTTACTCTTCATCTTCCGACTGAAGAGTTGCTGCCGAGATGTGGGCCGACGCTCGGGCGCGCGTAGCACTGATCCCTCTCCAGAACTTAGCCAATAGCCACATGCAAGCGGCTACGGGGGTAAGTTCTTCGTTGTTTTTTGTTTTTTGTTTTACCTAAAATATTTCCGCTCGGCTTCTAACAACTGCGCCTTTCGTTTCAGAGGTGGGTGGAAGAGATAGCAGTTTCCAACCGTCTGGCTATGGCGGACGAGGAGATAAGGCAACTGCGGGCGGCAGGTGGTCCGAGCGGCTCCCAAGGACCTTCCTACTCCGAGCTGCAAAAAGAGTGAAGAAAACTCAAACTCTGCTGGCTGCTGAGCAGAAGAAAACAGCTGATCAGGCCCACGCCCTAGCCGAGTCCGAGCGACAGGTCAAGTCGCTTGACACAAAGATAACTCTGGCCACCACTCGGAAGAACACAGCCATCTCCGATCTGGAGAAGAAAAACGTGGAGGCCCGGGGCCTGGAGTTGAAGATAAAGGAGCTGACGGAGCAGCTCGATCGGGAGAAGGCAGGCCGCTCGGCCGATGCGGAGAAGATTGAACGTCTGAATGAGGCCCTGACAAGCTCCCAGGCAACCTTCAAGGAATACCAGGATGCCGAGCCGAGCCGAGTCGCCGCTCTCCGACAAAGTTACATCCGATCGCCCGAGTTCTCGGAGAAAATTTGCGAGCGGATGTACTCGGCTTTCGACCTGGCAATTACGGCCACTATGACCTATCTGAAGTCGAAGGGCCTTCTTCCGGAGTCCACCAATATTCCAGCCGGCGATCAAGTGGAGCTCCTGAGCAACATTCCGAGGGACCTCTACGACTACATCGAGTAATTTTTGTAATTTCGCCACTCGGCTGAACATGAACCTTTTTGTACTTAGGCCACTCGACCTAAGGTTCTAATTTTAATGAAATGCTTTCCTTTCGTGTACTCTATCTTTTTGCACTGTTCCCTGGCTAACACTTGTACGGTCCGCTCGTCTTCTATCACATCATACCTTGGGCATTCGAGGTGCACTCTTCCAGAATGAAGTGTTTTCCCCAGCTCTTCCGTCCGGCCGAATATCAATCTGGGCTGCTAGCCAGAATCGCTCGCCATAAGCCGATCCGAACCTTTTATACCTCGAGTCCGATCGGAAAATAGCTTCGGTCTGACAATCGGCGGGGAATACGGATAATCGCAGTGTCGACGATATTCCGCTCGGATTATTTATAGACGCCGGCTCGTCTCTTGATTTTTAACGACGGAGCTCGTCGGCGCGGATATTTATAGCCGGTCGGCGCGGCTCTCGATCTTTAACGACGGAGCTCGTCGGTATTCCGCTCGGAGGGTTTATAGACGCCGGCTCGTCTCTTGATCTTTAACGACGGTGCTCGTCGGTCTTCCGCTCGGAGGGTTTATAGACGCCGGCTCGTCTCTTGATCTTTAACGACGGTGCTCGTCGGTCTTCCGCTCGGAGGGTTTATAGACGCCGGCTCGTCTCTTGATCTTTAACGACGGTGCTCGTCGGTCTTCCGCTCGGAGGGTTTATAGACGCCGGCTCGTCTCTCGATCTTTAACGACGGAGCTCGTCGGTATTCCGCTCGGAGGGTTTATAGACGCCGGCTCGTCTCTCGATCTTTAACGACGGTGCTCGTCGGTATTCCGCTCGGAGGGTTTATAGACGCCGGCTCGTCTCTCGATCTTTAACGACGGTGCTCGTCGGTCTTCCGCTCGGAGGGTTTATAGACGCCGGCTCGTCTCTTGATCTTTAACGACGGTGCTCGTCGGTCTTCCGCTCGGAGGGTTTATAGACGCCGGCTCGTCTCTCGATCTTTAACGACGGTGCTCGTCGGCGCGGACATTTATAGCCGGTCGGCTCTGCGGTTTAACGTCTGGGCTAGACGGCCGTCAAGGCTAATTTTGACACTTCCGTTCGGAGTTGCTCTTCGCCTTTCCCCCAGCTTGGATAATGCCCTCCTGGCCGCACGGCTCAGGATCTACTTCATCGAGTATTTTGGCTCGGATAATATACCTCCGTTCGAAGGGTACGGGGCCTTCGATCTTCGAGCGTTTGGCTTGACCAATTTAATTCCGGCCGAACGGCACGGGTTATTTGCTTACGAGTCTAACCACATAAACCTCCCGGCCGATCGGCCTGGAGGCCTTCGCGCTACGATGATAATGCCTTATATTCGCTCCTTTGACTTTTCATCTCTGCATTTCAAGTATTTAGTCGAAAAATGAAATACACAGGGTGATTTACAGTGATACACCTTTCACCCTGCCCGGTAAGGCTGGAGGTGGTTCGCGCTCCACGGCCTATCTAGCTGCCGTCCGTCCTCATCCTCCAGATAATACGCGCCCGAGCGGAGCTTTTCGATGATTTTGAAAGGGCCTGCCCATGGCGCTTCAAGCTTGCCGACGTCGCCGTCTTCCAGACAAGATCGCCGACTTGGAACGATCTGGGAATTACGCGCCGGTTGTAGTTTTGCTTCATCCGCTGACGGTACGCCATCAGCCGAACGGAAGCCTTTGCCCTCTCTTCTTCTACCAAGTCCAGCTCCATGTTTCTTCGTTCGGTGTTGTCATCATCATAGTTCTGGATCCTGGTTGATTCAACGCCGACTTCGACCGGTATGACAGCCTCACCGCCATATACCAAATGGAACGGTGTGACTCCCGTCCCTTCTTTTGGCGTCGTTCGGATAGCCCACAAGACGCTCGGCACTTCATCCGGCCAACTCCCTCCCAAATGGTCGAGCCGAGCGCGCAGAATACGAAGAATTTCCCGGTTGGCGACTTCAGCTTGACCGTTGCTCTGAGGATAGGCCACGGACGTGAAATGTTGCTCGATGCCGTAGCTTTGGCACCAATCCTCCAACATCTTCCCTGTGAACTGCCGCCCGTTGTCGGACACCAGTCGGCGAGGGATGCCGAACCGACAAATGATGTGCTGCCAGATGAATTTTTCAACCATTTGCTCGATGATCTTTGCTAGTGGCTCGGCCTCCACCCACTTGGAGAAATAATCTACCGCCACTAGTAAAAATTTCCTCTGCCCGGTCGCCATCGGAAATGGACCCACAATATCCATTCCCCACTGATCGAACGGACATGAGATGGTTGATGCCTTCATCTCCTCTGCCGGTCGGTGGGAGAAGTTGTGATACTTCTGGCACGACAGGCATGTAGATACTATCCGAGCGGCATCTGCTTGTAAAGTTGGCCAAAAGTATCCGGCCAAGAGGATCTTCTTGGCTAACGAGCGTCCGCCCGGATGACCTCCACATGATCCTTGATGTACTTCCTGGAGGATGTAAGCTGAGTCCTCCGAGCTCACACATTTTAGCAGAGGACGCGAGAAAGCTTTCTTGTAAAGCTGATCTCCGATGAGTGTAAACCGACCGGCTCTTCTTCTGAGGAGCCGGGCTGCATATTCATCGGATGGTGTGGTGCCCGAACGGAGGAATTCTATAATAGGTGTCCTCCAGTCACTTGGAAACGCGAGGCCTTGCATCCGGTCGACATGCGCCACCATCAGCGTTTTTTCAATTGGCTGCTGAAATGCGACCGGCGTTATTGAGCTTGCGAGTTTGGCCAACTCATCGGCCGCCTGGTTCTCCGTTCGGGGAATCTTCTGGATAAGCACTTCTCGGAAAGTAGCTTTGAGTTTTTCAAAGGCCTCAGCGTAGAGTTTAAGCCGAACACAGTTGATTTCAAAGGTGCCGGAAAGTTGCTGAGCGGCCAACTGTGAATCCGAATAGAGAGTTACCCGACCGGCCCCCACATGTCGTGCCGCCTGCAATCCGGCTATAAGGGCCTCATACTCTGCCTCATTGTTGGTGGCCTTGTAGTCCAGCCGGACGGATAGGTGCATCTTTTCTTCTTGCGGTGAGATAAGTAATATCCCAATTCCACTTCCGAGCCGAGTGGAAGACCCATCCACATATATCCTCCATAGAGCTTCCAATTCTGGCCTCTGTACCTCGGTCACAAAATCAGCCAAGGATTGGGCTTTAATCGCCGAGCGGGGCTGGTACTGGATGTCAAACTCGCTTAATTCTGTCGTCCACTTGATAAGCCGTCCGGACGCTTCTGGATTCAACAGGACTCTTCCGAGTGGACTGTTCGTCAGGACAATGATTGTGTGGGCCAAGAAATACGGTCGAAGGCGCCGAGCGGCTAGAACCAATGCAAAGGCCAACTTCTCGAGCCCGGTGTAGCGAGATTCAGCATCTTTCAAAATATGGCTCAGAAAATACACCGGCTGCTCTTCGCCGTTCGCCCTCACAAGTGCTGAGCCTACAGCATGCTCAGTTGACGACAAATACATATACAGTGACTCGCCTCCGATCGGCTTGGCCAGTACAGGCAGGGAATTCAGATATGTTTTCAACTCTTCAAATGCTCGGTCACACTCTTCGTTCCACTGGAACTTAGTAGCTTTGCGTAGGATCTTGAAGAATGGCAGGCTCCGGTCGGCAGTTTTGGAGATGAATCTGGACAAAGCAGTTATCCGACCGGTCAACCGTTGCACTTCCCTTGTGTTTCTGGGAGGAAGCATGTCTTGCAGAGCTTTCACCTTGTTGGGATTTGCTTCGATCCCCCGCTCGGTCACTATATACCCCAAGAAACGCCCTCCTTTAGCTCCGAACAGGCATTTCTGGGGATTTAGCTTGACTCCATATTTGCGCAGTGTTCGGAAGGTTTCTTCCATATCCTTGAAAAGATCGGCCGCTCGGACGGATTTGATAAGAATGTCGTCCACGTAAACTTCCAGGTTCCGCCCGATCTGCTCCTTGAATACCTTGTTCATCAAGCGCTGATAGGTGGCCCCGGCATTCTTCAATCCGAACGGCATCACATTGTAGCAATATGTGCCGTCGGCCGTTACGAAGCTCACCTTTTCTTGATCTTCGCGGGCGAGCGGTACCTGGTGATAGCCCTGGTAGGCGTCGAGCATGCAAATTAACTCACAGCCGGCCGTAGAGTCCATCCGGGGCAGAGGATAAAAATCTTTGGGACATGCTTTGTTTAAGTCCCGAAAGTCAATGCAAACTCGCCACTTGCCGCCCGGCTTGGAGACCAATACCACGTTAGCTAGCCAGCTCGGGAACTGCGGCCGGCCTCCGAAGTTTCTCTACTTCCGCCCGGATTATGGCATTCTGCTCGGCGCTAAAATCTCTTTTTTTCTGCTTTACTGGCCGAGCGTCAGGTCGGACATGCAACTCATGTTGCGCTAGGCTAGGCGAAATTCCGGGCAACTCGTGTGTCGACCAAACAAAGACATCATGATTTTGCTGGAGGCATTGGATCAGCTTCTTCTTCTGTTTTTCCTCTAGATCTGAGGCGATGAAAGTGGTGGCCTCCGATCGGGTCGGATGGATCTGAACTTCCTCCTTTTCATCATAAATTAAAGCAGGAGGTTTCTCGGTTATGGCGTGTACCTCGATTCGGGGGACCTTCCGAGCGGAAGAAGCTTCTGCTCGGATCATCTCTATATAGCAACGCCGAGCTGCTAGTTGATCTCCCCGTACTTCTCCAACCTTGTCCTCCACGGGAAATTTTATCTTCTGGTGGAAGGTTGAGACAACCGCTCGGAATTCGCCGAGCGCCGGTCGTCCCAAAATGACGTTGTAGGATGAGGGAGAGTCAACCACCACGAAGTTTGTTGTCCTGGTCCTCCTGAGCGGCTCTTCTCCCAGCGAGGTGGCCAACCGGATTTGTCCGACCGGCTGAACTTCATTGCCCGTAAACCCGTAGGGTCGTCATTGAAGCAGCTCGGCTCGATCAATTTGCTGATCGAACGCCTTCTTGAATAGTATGTTGACCGAGCTCCTGTGTCAACAAATATGCGATGAATGGTGTAATTTGCTATTACCGCTTTAATGAGCAGTGCGTCGTCGTGGGGTACTTCTACTCCTTCCAAGTCTCCGGGCCCGAAAGTGATTTCCGGTCCACTTGCCCGCTCTTGGCTACAGCCGAGCCTGCCTTTCTTGCTCGGTTGGAGTCTCCTCCGGTCGGCCCACCAGCAATAACGTTGATTTCGCCCCGGGAAGTATTGCTCCTGTTTTCTTCCTCCCGAGTGGATGGTCGGGACCGTTCCCTGGACGTCCGGCGACTTTCCTGTCTTGGGGATCTATGCCGATCGGACGTATGGTGATGTCGCCTCTCTATGCGGGTCCGGTCGGCTTCCTGGGTCCTTTGCCTCGTGTTGAGGGGAGGAGACCGTCGTTCGGTTCTCCGGGGAACAGGATTGGACACAAAGGGAAGGCTTCGGCAATCCCTCGTGTTGTGCGTATCCGTTTGGTGGAATTTGCAGAACATTGGGGTCCACCTCTTCTTTGGCTTGGGCCGAGCGGCAGCCACTTCTTGCACGTGCGATCTGGTGTGGGGAGATCGAATTGCTTCAGCCCTTGGTCCTCTAGGTGGTTGCTGAGCGGAGTGCTGCTTCCGCTCGGCATGAACAAGTGCACGTTCGGTTGGAGCTTCTTTTTTCCGAGCGGCTTGCGCTTCTTCCACGTTTATGTATTCGTTGGCCCGATGTAGCATGTGATCATAGTCTCGGGGCGGCTTTCGGATGAGCGACCTGAAGAAGTCCCCATCAACAAGGCCTTGTGTGAAGGCGTTCATCATCGTTTCCGATGTGGCTGTTGGGATGTCCATCGCCACTTGGTTGAATCGCTGGATGTAAGCTCGAAGCGATTCTTTTGGTTCTTGCTTGATGGCGAACAAGCTAACGCTTGTTTTCTGATAACGCCGACTGCTGGCGAAGTGGTGGAGGAAGGCCGTTCGGAAGTCCTTGAAGCTTGTGATGGATCCGTCCGGCAGTCTACGGAACCACCGCTGAGCCGATCCCGAGAGCGTGGTAAGGAAGACTCGGCACTTCACTCCATCAGTGTATTGGTGGAGCGTGGCGGTATTATCAAACTTACCCAAATGATCATCCGGGTCCGTTGTTCCATTATACTCGCCGATCGTAGGGGGCACGTAGTGCTTGGGCAGAGGATCTCGCAGAATGGCTTCCGAAAATTGGCGGTTGGTCCGCTCGGGAGATGAGTCCGTCCGGGGAGCTTTCCCCTTCCTGTCATCCCGCCTTGGCATTTCATCTGAGGAAGATCCTATATCTCTTCGGGCTGGCGTGGCTCCAGGGGTGCGAAATAAGGCCCGGTGGAATGCGACGGTGGCTGGAGGTGCTTCCGCTCGGCCCCCCGACGCGGACGTTGCTTGTTGCTCCGCCCGCTCGGCGGATGCTTTTTGCTTTTGCTCCACGAGTTTGGCGGCCCTTATCTCGACCAGAGCGTCGAGTTCCTCCCTTGAAAGCGTCACCGTGTGCTGTCGTCCAGCCTCGTCCATTGTCTCTGCTCGGATGCAGGAGCGTTCCCACAGACGGCGCCAATTTGATCCTGTCCGAACCAGAAGTCAACAGACGCTGGGCACGTGACGCTCCAAGGCTCGCTGATGTAGGTCTCCAACTAGTGTCGAGATGCTCCGGCTATCCTGCACAGAAGTCGAGCCGGGAAGGGGATTCCCAGCGACGACCCTCCGACGCTCAAGTCAGGTAAATCACGATGAACAAGGTGGCTCCAGAAGTCTCAGAGTACATACCAGCCCCCTCTGTCGATGAAACCTGAGGTTCTTTATATAGAGCTGTGAAAGGTTTGGGCACGCGTACCAAGGTGCATAAGTGTCCCCTGTCCTATCCTAGGTATGCGGCTGTCAGAAAGTTTACCTGTCCTTTCCTAGGTACGCGGCTGTCAGAAAGTTTACCTGACCCATATCGCTACAGTCAAAGCATGCCCTCGATGGGACAGCAGAATCCCCTGTCACAAGATTTGGAGCATGACACACACGTGAAACCTACAGGTTGTCAGAGAAAGAAATCCTCTGGCCCTTTCCTTTGCTCCAAACTTGTAGTCCGAGCGGAAAGAGACCTAAACATCCGACCGGACATCCGCAGTGGTTTACTTGTGCTTTGTGGAGACTAACAAACAGGGGTGCTTTATGACTGTGATCGGTCAAAAGGTCAGCTCGGTCCATGACCTTTTTAACTGAGCGTCGGAACCCCGATTTGACAGGGTGCCTACCAACTATAAGTGCAAACCGGCCGGAC
Source organism: Zingiber officinale (assembly GCF_018446385.1). NCBI lineage: Eukaryota > Viridiplantae > Streptophyta > Magnoliopsida > Zingiberales > Zingiberaceae > Zingiber > Zingiber officinale. The sequence continues at coordinate 85,929,341 of NC_056000.1, read as the reverse complement.
CCTTCCAGGTACTCGATTCCATTGGCCGGCCGGCAGTCCAGTCGGACCGGCCATCTATGGCCGTCCGTCCGGTCGGACCACACTCTCCTCTGGGTGGGCGGCTGTTCCGGTGACTTCCACTTGGCGTTGACTTTGCCAGAGGAGGGGGGGGCCCGCTCTTACTACCGGATCAATGTATATTGTTGGTACATATTTTATGGAGGTGGATATGTTCAGGACCTAGGTTGTTATACCATAGAGGACCTGTATACCCTAAATCTGTGGATATGACTTACTGGTACTAGGGTACACATTTATATATATATATATATATATATATATATATATATATATATATATATATATATATATATATTGATTAGGTTCAGGACATTGTCATGCTTAGTGTCATGCACTATTAGCATGATTGCATGCTGCGTGATAGGCTGCTCCATTATTGTAGAGCATATCGCCAGTTTCATCACTGTTCGGTGCTCCGCTGGGACGCTCATGGGTAGCAAGATGCAGCGTGGTAGCACGTCGGATTGCTCGGTGGTGCTCCGTTGATCCGCTCATGGGTAGTGTGACGCAGCGTGGTAACACGCCGAGATCCCTCCCCGTCATCGTGTACCGGGAGATGAGAGCATTGCGCTCCCCCACTTATGATTTGGGGTAGGAGGATAGGTGTACTCCGACAGCATCATGTCCACTCGGTCACTCATCAGGAGTAGTGACGTCAGAGTGCACGGTTGTCACAGCCCTACCCACTCAGTCTCACCATTGTGTGTGAGATGGCTGACTGGCGTCAGGGGTGACCATGTCATTGGCATCATACGCATTGATGCATTTATTGCTTGTGCTTGCTGCATTTATTTGTTGCATTTGGTTGGATGCATATGTTTGACATGCATACAGGATTTATGACACTCTCGGTTTGACGACCCTTTTGTTCTGGATAGGAATTCCTGGTGAGTACAGCTTCCTCAGTTGCCTTTCAGTTTTGCATTTTTCCTATATATGATTAGGAAGTTGTATTCCATGTTTATTGCTGTTAGATATATCTTACTAGACATGTATATTGGTATTCGCTGAGTTGTTGAACTCACCCCCGTGGACACTATCTTTTCCAGGTACCAGGTGGTTTATGGAGTCACTTGGAGTATCCTGTCTGCTGGTCTCCACATCACATCAGAAGACCTGTCTCCGCTTGTGTTTATTTTGTTTTGCTATACAGAATTTGTGTATTTGGCTTTGTGTTCCGGTTTTATTTCCGGAGTGTTATGTTGTTGTTTGGTGTAAGCCTAGCCGGCTAGCAGTGTTTTGTTTTGTTTTGTATGGACTTGTATTTATGTTTTTTTACTGTGTTGGTTTTGATTTCAGTCGAGTGGGCTGATAAAAATATATATAACTGTGTGGTTATTGTTATATTTGTCCGGCCTTGTAGGCTGAGATTATTAACTGCGTGGTTGTGTATATATTCCTGCCGCATGTGGCTGATGTATATTGTGTCTGTAGAAATGCTTCAGATTGTCACCTGTACAGGGAAGGTGCTGCCAAAATTTCTTCGGACAGGGACTTTCCCGGGGCGTGACACTGACTCCACTTTACTTCTCTCTAAGGGTTACCCAGACAGCATGAGCCGATGGTAATGGCTCATATTCAAACACCAGGTCATCAACCATTGTAATCAATATTCCCTTAGCAATGGAGTCCTTCCTTTTCCATGCCTTATAGGCATCAAGGTCACGTCTGTGCTGTGTTGTGGAACCATCAACCGGTTCCTCCATGAACTGATTTACAGCCTCTAGAACTTCTTGTTCCTCAAGAACGTATTGTATCTTGAGGTGCCAGATTTTGTAGTTGTCCCCATATAATTTCTCACCCTTATTGAGTTCAGCTATGATATTTTTAGTTTCCATGATCTACATAAATAAACAAATTATTTATCATTTTAGTGTAATTCATATATGTGCAACTATTTATTGACTCGGTGTAAATTATAGTTAGTTTATAAAATCAAGTGATAACATTGTTTCCACTCATCATTTGTATATTCTAATCTAATCAACACTGATCAATCATATTACACATATCCCATCTAATGATCGAATCATTATTATAATGAACTAATCATATGGATATATGAAAAAATCATATTCACATGAACTGATCATGTCATGAAATGAACTAATCATTTCCAAGTTAGTTAACATATAACTTAACTTTTCATTATTTAATTCTATTCGTACAAAACGACAGAAATTATTACATGACTCAAAAACCAGATGAGCTAACATTGTTCGTACATAACGACAGTAAACAGAACACTAGTAAACTAGATAAGCTAGCATTACTCCCACTAGGATAAATGCTAGAGCAGTGGGTAATTGCATCCCGTTCATCCCGGATTCTATGATGGGTGGATCAGCCTCAGATGTATCCATCGGATCCATCTCTGGATCTTCTACACATTCTTGAGGATCCTCCTCTGATTCTTCTGGATCCATTTCTAGATCCTTCTCGAGATCCATCTCTGGATCCTCCTCAAAATCTTTAGGATCCATTTCTGGATCTTCTTCAAATTCTTCGAGGTTCATTTCTGGATCATCTTCAGATTCTTCGGGATTTGGATCCTCCTCTAAATCTTCAGAATCCATTTCTAGATCCTCCTCAGATTCTTCGAGGTCCATATCTTCGGGATCTAGATTCTCTTCAGATTCATCAGGACCCCATTCCAAATGAAGTCACTGTCTGCACATCTCTGAATATGAGATGTGTCCATCAGACTCATCCCAAAGTTGGAATGCTATCTGCCTTAGATGTTCCGATAATGAATAAACCAGATACCATCTTCTTTCTGTTTCTTGAACTGGATACCCTTCTTGCTCGAGATTCCAAAACAACCAATCGAGTCGACCAATAAGCCTACTGACTCCGTGATCCGGGTCATATTCCAGCTTCTTGATCTCCTCCCATATCTCATGTTGTCGTCCATAGCGACCAGTCATCGTGTATATCGTTCTTTGTATCTGGAATTGAAAATCATGATGTTAGTACAAAATCGACAAACCAGTAACAAAAACTAGTCTAATTCAATTCCCACATATAGAACAAAATATACAGAATACACAAGCAATTAAGAAAAACAAATTTCCTTATTTTGGGGAGTCTCATGTGACTAACACATAGGATCGGTCGATCAGGAATCCAGATCTTAAGCTTAGTCTATTGTCCTTATTAGAACTAATCTAATTGGACCTATGTTCTGTTATCGTTTAAGCTCATTTGCGTCAATCTCAGACTTATTGATCAAACTTAGGTCCGTTTAATTCATCCAATTGCTCATTGGATTAATTCTGACTCATTAGAACAAATCTAATTTTTTTTTTTATGATTAAATTTGACACACCGGAACTAATCCGATCATATTTGATCAACCCAACTTCTGTAATCAAAATCACCCTAATTAATTCAATAATAAATTGAGCTGGTTAAATCAACAAATAATTTGAACCAACTTTAGGTATCATTGAATCAAACTGGTCTGCTTAAATCAATTAATAATTTAAACCAAACATGGGTTTGATTGGTCAAGTTGGTAGGGTTCTATTTTCAGTAAATTGAACCAAAAATTAATTAAATATTTTTATTTATTAATTAAATACATATAGATATGTATTATTAATTAATAAATAAATATTTAATTACTGTTCGTGAAGAAGAAAAAATTAAAATTATGCATGCATTTTTTTTCACGTTGTTGGTTTTTTTTTTCACAGTGCTTCATCAAAAGCAGTATTCATGCCTTTTCACTCTTGAATCAATTCATACCTATTCTTGAATCGATTCAAGTGCATGCAAAAAAAATTAAAAAACGTAACTCACTGTGCTTCGTAAAATGACACTGTTCATGCATTTTTTTTCTTCTCATTAATCGATTCGTGAATCGATTCAAATGCCAGTTTTTTCACTGTGCTTCGTCAAAAGCACTGTTCATCTCGCTTTTTCTTTTCAATCAATTCATAAATAGATTCAGCATAGACACTGTGCCTTTTAATCGATTCATGCACAGTGTTGAATCGATTCAACACTATGCTTCGTCAAAATTGACATTGTTCGCGATTTTGGATCGATTGAAAAGAAATTTCAATCGATTCAATTCAATTGAAACGATTGGTTAATCGATTCAATTGATGAACAGTGTTACTGTTCATTTTCTTCTTTGCGACAGAAGAAGAAAAACACGAGCTTTTTCACGTCGATTTCCATGCTTTCAAAACCATGCAAGCTCTGATACCATTGTTGGTAGTTTTGAGAGCATGAAACAACAATAAAATAAAGTGGTAACCACTCACATGGATCTCCCGAAGAAACATCACTGAAGAACCGCCGGTCGATGAAGAGGTTGCCACTGTCAGAAGCACGATCACGGAGCAACCGGAAAGCGCTTCAAAATTCACGAGCCAAATCCCAGCCCCTGGATGCTCTCTCTTTGCTCGACCAAAACACCTCACAACTTGGCAGTGCTCTTCTCTGATCACCTTCACAACATCAATCATCATTCCTTTTCTAATTGCCTTGGACGTCTCTTATAAGAAGGCTAAGGAAGACGAAGGGGAAAGGATGCCCCTTCGTCTCCTTGGTGTTTGCAGCAAAGAGAGTAACGAAGGGGAATCTGTGCCCCTTCGTATGGATCTCCAATAACGCCCAATAGAGGAGGGTCTTAACCATTAATTATTTTGTCAACCTTAAATTGCCTCAAACACCATGAATTTTGTATGTCACGTTAGTGTGGACGTATACAAATTCAATTGTTTGTAAGAGGAGGTTTTACCTATTTTATTTTGTTAACCTAACTTTATGAAAAATAAAATTACCTCAAACACCGTGAATTTTGTATGTCACGTTAGTGTGGACGTATACTAATTTAGACATTTGTAAGAGGGGGGTTTATCTAGCTTTATGACAAATTAATAGTTGGTATTCCTTTGGTCACACAAATAACAACAGTGACTCCGTTGGGGAGGATACTATTAAATGAGCCTAAGTGTATACCATTACTTGATACTTAGTCCATTAAATAGGATTGTGCCCCTTTAGTTGGAGAGATCACACGCTCCTAAATAATTTCCTATAATCATCCATTTAGGAAGTTTGATCCAGTGATCTGCAAACAAACTCATCCGTTGTGGAGGGAGGCACTCAGAGCCAACACGCAAGTTTGTTTGCATCACTTATAAATCAGTAATGGAGACCGTGAAATTTATTTACTAATCCCTCTCCCACTTAGTTTTTTAAGATAAGGATTTTATCATGCAAGCGCACATCACATGCACACACACATCACAGTAAATAAAAAGCAATAAATATGGAAAAATAATTTTCCAACTATTATGGCATCTTCCATCATTATCCTCTATGTGCCGCCAGCCCTAGCAGTCGTCAAAACTAGCCGCCAGCCCTAGGGCTCATATCGTCGCGTCCATTGAGCTTCCTTTTTCGCTGCGCCTCTGGTCCTCAAATAGCACCACGCCTCGCAAGGATACGATCCACGACAAAATAGAAATTTACATATATTGATCCTATATTCCTCAAAGGAATGTACATAAAGTCTAGATCGAACAAAAATGTAAAATCCTAAAACTAATACAGCTCCTACTGTATTTAACAAGTACAATCTTGCACATACATAAAATGCCCTCGACATGTCCGAGGGTCCAATCACACACAATCACAATAGGCCATAATAGTTGGAGCATGCAACCACAGAGTTAATCTATTTACACATCCTAATATTATCCTGCCTAAAATATGTATGACATGTGCATAATTAAACTAAAACCAAACAAACAGAGGCTAACCCAAGCTCTGATAACAATTATTGGTTGCTACTCGAAATACCTTCCTAGTTCCCCTGTACAAAAATTTGTACAAGCATAGAACTATCCAACCTACCCATGTGTTTTACTAAAGTTAAATTTGGATTGCAAACGATGCTTAACATTATTAATCTAAATTTTCCCAAGAAGAAGTTAAACTTGAATTGGGAACAAAAGTTAGCATTCTTACTTCAAGTTCAACTGATGTGATCTTCCTAAGTTAAACCATATTACAGAAGTTGATCAAATATCTATTTCAAGGATCAGCTTCCAGGTCAAACGTGGCGAGGCACTAGGCCTTCTTGGGTATGGGATCATCCACCACTGCTTAGACAAAGCCTTTCAAAGAAATCAGATATTTAAACTTCTCACAGTAAACAAGGTTTAACAATAGAGACCTCAATAGAAACACATTATCGAAACATGAAATCGAAACGAAAATCGATAACAAAAATGATAATTAAAATTGATAATCTCTTGTGTTTGGTTTTTCAAGATCTATACAAAAGATGAACTAGTTATGATGCGGAAACTAATAACTAGTTATACCTCTTGTAACTTATAGACCTATTGATCTTCTATTGTATTCATATTCTTATCTCGGACGTCGTGTAAGTGACGATATTCCAAGATGAGAACCACCCAAGCCTTCTTCTTCCTTTCAAGTTTCGGCCACCAATCTTTCTCCATGAGATGATGAAGTTCGGCCACCAACTTTATCCATGAAATGATGAAGTTCGGCCACCAACTTTCCTCCAAGGGATGCTAGACAAGAGAACCTCCTTCTCTTCTTCTTCTCCTTCAAGCAACCGATCATCAATGGATCTCCACACCAATATGCCGCCGGCAACCAAGAGGGAAAACAAAGGAGAAGAGAGAAAGAGTAAGGGTCGGCCACCACCAAGGAAGAGAGGAGAGGAATAGAAGATGTATATTGTTGTGAGGTGAGGCACCTCTACTCTCTCTTTTATATTCCTTGGTATTGGCAAATAAGGAAAGTTTTAAACATAATTAAAAACTTCCTTATATTTCTTGCCAATGACTAAAAAGGAAAGTTTTAAAACAAAAAATTAAAACTTCCTTTTCTTCTTGTCATGGCCGACCACATGTTTGTTCTCCAAGCAAGGAAAGATTTTAAACAAAAATTAAAATCTCTCTTTTAAAAATCCCTTTTGTGGATAGTTCTAAAAGGAATGTTTTATAAATTAAAATCTCTCTCTTTTAAATCCTTTTATGGATATCTATAAAAGATAAGATTTAAAATAAAACATGGTTTCAAGAAAGGAAAGTTTAATCAGAAAATTAAAATCTTTCTTTCACATTATAGATAACTACAAATAAGAAAAGATTTCAAATTTCTCTTTTATTCCTTTGTAGAAAGCTATAAAGGAAAGATTTTAAAATTTTAAAACTCTCTTTTAAAACCAACATAAAAGGAAAGTTTTCAACAAAATAAAAACTTCCTTTTATTTCTTTTTATGACCGATCTAAAAAAGGAAAGTTTTATATTAAAATCATCCTTTTAAATCCTTTTAATGGATCTCTATAAAAGGAAAGATTTTACAAAATAAAACTTCCTTTTGAATTCAATGTGGTCGGCCACCCTTGCTTGAGCTCCAAGCTAGGGCCGACCACAACTTGAACCCATCTAACCTTGGTTTGGCCGACCCTAATTTGAGCTCCAAGCTTGGCTTGGCCAGCCACGTTAAGGTGGGTAAGAAGTTGGGTTTGGGTGGATATAACACTTTATAAATAAGAGGCTACAATAGGGACTGAGAGGAGGAATTGGTTTTGGTCTCCCGATAAGCTTGAGCTTCCCGTGTTCGCCCCGAACACCCAACTCAGGTTCATCAATAATATCTCATTCCACTAAAGAGTTATTATTGCACTACCGCACCAATCTCATATTACTATATGGACTCTTTCTTATCATGAGTGTGTTAGTCTCCCTGTGTTTAAGATATTGAATGCCCACTAATTAAATAAGTTACTGACAACTCACTTAATTAATATCTAGCTCCAAGAGTAGTACCACTCAACCTTATTGTCATGTCGGACTAAGTTCACCTGCAGGGTTTATATGATAATTTTTATGAGCTCCTCAAGGGGACATCATCAACCTAGATTTTAGGACACTGTTTCATTCTATAATAAACAACACACCATATAAACAATATCATTTCCCAGCTTATCGGGCCTATTGATTTAACTAGCTAAATCGCACCCTTTGATAAATCAAAGAAATAAATACTAAGTATATGTCCTTGTTATTATATCATGATTAAGAGTACACACTTCCATAACAACAGAGGTATTGTTCTTTTATATAGTCAGTATAAAAAGATACTACCTCAATTGGTCCTGCTCAATACACTCATAGTGTATTAGTGTAATTTATTAGTCAAGATAAATTAATGTCTAATTAAACTATAATCACTCCAATAGTTTGTCTCATTCCATCTTGGTTGTAAGCAACTGTTTATAATTTATAAGGATCTGATAACATGATCTTCTGTGTGTCTCCTCACACCATGTTATCTACAATGTAAATTAAATGGACAAACTACACTTAGCATAAATGTAAGCATTTGACCAATGTGATTCTTATATGTTTATACAAAAATCTAGACTTTTAGTATACACTATAACAGTATGTACTTTGATTGATCCACCTGAAGGGATCAAACTCATTGGGTGTAAGTGGGTCTTTAAGAGAAAGACTGACATGGATGGTCATATGCATACCTATAAAGGGTGATTGATAGTTAAAGAATTAAGTAGATTCATAGTATAGACTATGATGAAACATTTTCACTAGTTATGATACTTAAGTATATTCAGATCATGCTTACTATTGCAGCTTACCATGATTATGAGATCTGACAGATGAATGCCGAAACTATATTCCTAGATAAAAATCTACTCAAGGATGTGTATATGACACAACCTAAGGGTTTTGTAAATCCAAAGGATGCTAGAAAGGTATATAAGTTGCAAAGGTCTATTTATGAATTAAAGTAGGCTTCTAGAAGCTAGAATCTTCGATTCAATGATTTGATCAAAACGTTTGGTTTCATAAAGAATGAAGATGAATCTTGTGTCTACAAGAAGGTTAGTGGGAGCATAATCATCTTTCTCATCTTGTATATAGATAGCATACTTCTCATTGGAAATGATACCCTACACTGCAATCTATAAAGACTTAGCTTGGGAATTGTCTCTTAATGAAAGACTTAGGTGACGCAATCAACATTTTAGGCATTAAGATCTATAGAGATAGATATAAGAGATTTCTTGGCCTAAGTCAGAGTACATATATTGACAAAGTACTTAATCGTTTTTCCATGCAAAATTCCAAGAAGGGATTTCTGTCGATGCCGCATAGTGTGAGCCTTTTCAAGGCTTAATTTCCATCTTTTAAGGAAGAAAGAGACCACATGTTATAGGGTATATCATGTACGTCATGCTTTGTACTCGTCTTGATGTCTCATATGCTATAGGGTCTATCATGTACGTCATATGCCTTGATGTCATGCTTTGACAAAAGGTAATATCTTCTGAGAGGAGTAGATGAGGATGCATTCCCCGTAGAGGGAACAGTAGGTGTCGATCCGACCTAGAGTTTCAGCGAAACTCAAAGTCAGGACAGGACAGTCTGGAAGCTGTCAATATTCACTTCACTTTTCATATTATTGCTTGTTTCTCTCACTACATGGAAATAGGGCTTCAAAGATGGAAAAGTCTATCTTTGAAGCCTTTTGTCTCAAATGAAAGTTTGAGACGGAAAATTTCGTCTCAGAAATCCGTTGTTGAAGGTGTCGTCTCTGATTTTAAAATAGAAATTTTCTATTTCTAATTTTAGAGACGGATTATAAAACTGTTTATGAATTCATTTTTAATTTGGTCAAATGCCATTAGTTTCAAATACAAATTCTATCTCTAATTTTATCTCAAATCCATCATTATTCAGTCTCAAATAACATATAAAATATAGTTTTATTTTATTTATAAATCCATATATACAAAAATTCCCATTTATGAATCCATTTACAATTCTGTGTATAAATTCATTTCTAATTTTATTACTAAATGTATATTATAATCAAATTCTTATATTTCACATCCACATATCATTTTGTCAAAAATAATAATATATACATATTTCTCAATCCACAAAAGATATCACAATATTAGCATTTATATAAATAAATATTTATATCACCCATGTAAAATGAATCATTGATAATTAATAAAATCATAAGAAACTGAATAAACTTTCAAATCTCAAAAGTATCAAACTACAAGTACATAAATAAATGTGAAATCTTACAACTATCTAACTTTCACATCATTTATAATGTCATTCATGGAAGTCAGATCCTCCTGCAAATATATGATTCATATATCCCACCTATTGAATCATTTTACGAACCATCTCTTTCGGATTTTCTTCTCTCTTTCTACTTTCCTCAATAAGCTTCTCTTCTCTCTATCTAGTTTCTATGATAGCAAGTTCTAATTGCTTCTTACCCTCAATTATTTCTTGCTCCATTCTCTTGGTAGATGCGCGCATGTCTTCGATTTCTTTTGATAGTTCTTTATTTTCCTCATTTGAACATATCTCATTACTTGCTGGTATATGTGAATTTCCATTATATACTCTTCCAAAATGATGATTACGTCCATATCCATACACCCTCCCCTTCGATGGATGACCCACTACATCACACCATGAGTTGAGATCAAATGAATGTTCAGCAGATTGATCATCATCATTTTGTTTCTCTTTGTATTTTTCCTACCAATATTAAAATAAATTATGTTAGTCTAATAAATATAAAAACAAATCAATAAAATCAATACTACTTTGCAATTAATATTAGTATAATCAAATTCCAAATTCAGTAATGTTCTTATCTAACTGCCCATATCAATAATTTTGCAGCATGACTAAAGTAATCAACTTTTTTTACAAGTTAAACTCTATTGTCAAAATATTTATGCTAATAGTTAAAGAATAGTATCATCCCAATAAGGAATAATCTGTGTAATAGATAAAATGAAGGTTAAATGCATAAACATTTTAAATTGAACAAAAGATCAGCCACCAATAGAGTATTTCCATTAGCATTGTAGGGAATACTCACTTTAATATTGTTAATAAGATATAAGAACAAATAAATATAAATTTGATTAAATTTACTCACACTAACTCGAGCCAATTTGTTGTCTACAAATTCTCCAGTACCTTGCCTTCTTTTATGCATCCATTCAAAAACTTCAAAGTCATCAACATCTCGTCCCAAATCTTTCATCTACAATTAAATATATACCACATTTCAATATAATATCAAATTAAAAAAATTACAATTTAATGAAATATGAATTCAAAATTTAATGAGAGTTGTAACTATTGGATAATTACTTAGAAGAAAAGGTTTACCATTCTCTCATGGTGTGTTCCAAAAGAAATCGAACCCCCTTCATGCTTTGTAATAGATTCATCCTTCATAGTCATTCGATTATTTCGTGCAACTTCACATTTTTTCTTGTAATTTTCTTTATTCCAATGATTGTTAACTAAGTAATTCCATACCTTAGCATCCATCCACTCTAGTCCCCTACCTATCATATCTAACATAGTCAGTTACCTTTCTAACTCTTCGTACGTCGATGATAGTACTGCTTTTTAGACAAATGAATGGGTGATCTATATCTTTTACCAGCATTTTCATCCCACACCTTTTCATTTCTCTATTAGTAATATTATCCCATTTGTATCTCAGTTGTAGCATTTTCATTCAGCAATTCATGGTTACAATAAATATCAAAACTTAACCAAAACCAATTCAGAAATTATCACTTACCTTAAAATTATCCCAAAGTATATTCTTATTATCATTAGGCACCTTTTTCCATGTTGGCCAAGCTTCTTTAATGGCTCCTTTGATATCGTTTGTTATATCACAAGCAACCTCAATCTCAACGAAACTAATATAAGGAAATAAAAAAAATGTATAGCAATAATACTAACTAATCACAAAAATATTGGTACTTATAAAATTTAAAAATGAGAAGTTTTACTTATTCATGAGTCCTTTCATCACTATTTGACTGTATCAAAGATCCTCGATTAGGTCCTCTTTTGATGAACAACTAATGAATTATCTTCTTCATAACAAGCATCACTTGTGATATCATTTTCTAATGGTGGCCTTCTTACCTCCTCATCCTATGAAAATTAAATAAATTATATACATGATTTACTAATCATATATAAGGATACATGAATAAAAAATAGCTATTTTATGTGAAAGACAAAGACAATGATGTCATGAAACTTCACAATATTTGTATTGACATTATAAAAAGTTCATGCACCTGTGTCTTACTATTTAATATATTGTTGATTGTTGGTTACACATATTGCCTTCGTGTAACATCATTAGAGGAAATACTATTCAACCCGATGTTTTGTTCAGATTGTGTGTGATTCACCGATATCAAGTTTGTATCCTCATGTTGTAACCTAAGAGGTTGCCATCTTCTCCGTCCTCTTCCATTTGATCTTCCTCTGCTAGAAACAATTTCTTTCCCTCTGTTCAACATGTTGCATAAATATAACAAATAGTCAATTGAAATACTTGAAAAAGAAAAAATGTATATTTTAAATGAATTTTATATAAAAATGTACATGCAAATGCTTAATTATTATTTGATATATATAACAAAATAATTCCTATCATTAAGAATAAAATTTACAATTAAAAATTTTTTAGAAATAAATAAATTTAATCATCAATTTCCATTTCATTGCCACTATTATTAGAGTCATGGTTAGTTTCAGATTGTGTTTCTTCATCTGATTCGAAGTCTTCAAGTTCTTCCTCTTCACTATCTAAAATAACTCGCTCACTGTTCACATGTTGAAGCTCCTCAATTTCCTCAGAATCTAACTCCTCTTCCTCATCAAAAACAATGTTAACATCATCAATGTCTGTATCTCTAATAATAGGATGTGGAACGAATGTATCCTCTTCTTGGAAAGCAAATTCAACATTTGGTGGAACACATTCATCCTGTTGTTGAAGTAAAGGGATATCAAATTTCCTCTAGCTTTCACTTTGCATACTACCATCCAGTTGTTCCTCTCTCATTTGGTGCTAGGAGATATAGTATAGTACACTTGTTAGGCTTGGCAGCCAATATAAATGGGTCATTTGTGTTTAACTTTGATTTATGATTAATTTCTACAAGACCCAACTTATGCACTTTGACCGCTTTATCAGATGTGTCATACCAGTGCCACTTAAACAAAACAATCTCGTCCCTAAGACCATAAATTCCAAGCCTATAATTTCTTCCAACACTCTATAGTAATCTACTTCATACTCATCAATGGTGTTCCCTAACACACATACACTATAATTTGATGTTGCTTTGTAACGCCCATGGTCCACAATCTCAAATTTAAATCCATTCACAAAGAATCCTTTATAACATGACACCTGTCGATTTGGACAATGTGCTAGCTTTTTTATGTCATCATCAACCCCACAAGGACTTTCTTGAATCTATCAAAAAAAATTAAAATGGATTAAAAAATATTTATACATTGTTGAAAATTGATGAATATTTTAAAATTAAGTAATATACTACTTACATGAGAGAGTAACCACTGAGAAAATTGTTGATCGCATAAAATTTAAAGTTCCCTGTCAGTCATACTTGGAATTTGTTGTTTCTTTTCTTCAGTAAATTTCCTATATGTATCAAATTGTTAATGATTTTAATTTACATTTACAAATAAATATATAAAGAACAGTAATTAAAACAAAACTTTCGTTACAAATGGAATTATCTTGTTACAATTCATCAAGATGTATCTATAGGCAGCTTTTAACTCATCGTCTTGTAGATATCTAGTTGTAAATCGAGAGCCAAGTGCTCATCTTGGGTGAGTAAATATTGATAGCTTGCAAGAAGAATCTATTGCTCTACCATCTTCATTTCGTGGAATTCGATTTAGTCGTAATTGTACTTATGGTTTAAAGTACGATGAACAAAATATCATAACTTCCTCTATGATATAAGCTTCAACAATCGAAGCTTCCACATGAGCTCTATTTCCCACTTTTTTCTTTAAGTGGTATAAAAGCCTTCAAAGATTTTATATTTTTATTAGGTATATGAAAAAATGAATATAAATTAGTGAATTTAGATGTAAAAATACCTCTCGAAAGGATACATCTATCTATATTATACAGGTCCACTAACTTTAGCTTCATATGCAAAGTGAATTTGCAAATGCTCCATGGAATAAAAAAAAGTTGGAGGAAAAATCCTTTCAAGTTTGCATAGTATTTCAATAATATTTGATTCAATTTGCTACCTATGCTCCACCCTCAACACGGTTGCACTTATATCTCTAAAATAATTGCTTAGTTCTATTAATACTTCCTAAATTGATTTTGGAAGTAGATCATGAAATGTAGCAGGTAACTGTCATGCCCCGGAGGAGTCCCTGTCCGAAGAAATTTCGACAGCATCTCCCCTGTACGGTGGACAATCTGAAACTTTCTACATCGCCCTCTGGGCCACATATACCTCGGCCAACACGGCCGGAACAATAACAATAATATAAACAATCACCCACGCAGTTAATAATTTAACAAACTGTAACATTGATAATATGACTCAAAAACAACCCTACTCAACTACACTCATAAAGCACAAAACCGATGTCCTACTCCACTACACTCATAAAGCTCAAATCTGATGATAAAATCAACTTACCTCTTATGCCGTCTAGGCAAGGGTGTAGTAAAACAAATCCAATAAAACTCATAAGCAATAAGAATCCATACAAGATTCAATTGTATCAACACAAACAAGTCCAAACATAGTCTAAAACAAGAAAGACTAAAAGTTCAACACGACGTCCTCGTGGACTGCAGAGGACTAGCGACTGGAACTCTCCTGACAACATCAACCTGAAAATAGTAAATATCCACGGGGTGAGTCAACACCTCAGCGGGTAACAACTGATATGCATAATAAAGAAAATAACATCTAGCACTAATAATGCGTACAGTCTCCTGATACTAGAAGGATAAATGCAACTGAAATAAGCAGGAGAAAACTGTACTAACCAGGACCAAGGTATAAGGATATCAAGGTCATCATATCGGAAGTGTCATAAATCCTGTATGCATGTCAAACATATGCATCCATCCAAATGCAACAAATAAATGCAGCAAACACAAACACAACCAATAAATGCATCATGCATATGATGCTAATGACATGTCCTGGTCACCCCTACTCTCCAGTCAGTCGTCTCACATACAATGGTAAGACCGAGTGGGTAGGGCTGTGACAACCGTGCACTTTGCCATCACTACACCTGATGAGTGACCGAGTGGATGGGATGCTATCGGAGTACACCTATTCTCCTTACCCCAAATCATAAATGGGGGCTCAATGCTCTCATTTCCCGGTACACGATGACGGGGAGGGATCCCTGTCCTGCTACAACGCTGCGTCACATTAACCCATGAGTAGACCAACGGAGCCCTTGACAGAGCACCTGCTGCAACACACCCTGCCTGAATATACCACTAACCCATGAGTGGTCGTGTGTGCAGATACATGTAACTAGCGATGTGCTCAACAATAATGGAGCCGACAATCGCACAGCATGCAATCATGCAAATGGTGCATGACACTAAGCATGGCAAAATACTGAGTAGCATAGCAATAATCCATATACATGTAAAATGTGTACCATCGGGAAGTATATCAAATCAAAGTACACAGACCAGATAAAGTATCAAAAACCTCGGTCCTGAACATAATAAATAACATGGTTGTGTCACTACCTCTATAAATAAGCATAATCAGGTAAACACTAGCATGATATGCAAAATCAATAAACAAGCAAGCATGTAACAGGTCAGGTAGTGATCAACCGAAACAGATAACAAAACACAATCATTGCTATATGTTATAAACATTACTATGCATATCAAATGACATAAAGTCAAAGTACCCGCCTCCAATAAAATGGTCCAATCCGGTAATCGAGATACTCGTCTCGCGTCAAAACCCTAAGTCACAAACAAATAAATATATTTTATTTAGCTACAATTTACATAAATAGCTAAATAAATTCTTAAGAACTATTTAAAGCAAAACCCTAAACCAACATACTAACAATATAATCCAAATTCACTACAAAATGTATCACGATCCTACACTTTACCTCAAATCACAGCCGTTGATTGCTGCTGATAATTTACTGCTAGAATGAGGGCTGCCAGAATAGGGGCAACTGCTGGAAACAGTGGTCGGAGTTATTGCTGTCTCAGTTTTGTTGCCGTCACTACCCAAGAACAAACAACAACACAAGATTACCTTCAAAATCAGTGATCCACTAAATCCTACACCTGCGGACCAGGTCAAAAGGGAAATCAAGAGTGAAATCAAGTGTCACAACTAACTCACCTTGTTGGCTCGGCAGTAAGGAACTAGGGCAGAGGGGATTCCGGCCGAAACAAAGGAGAGGAACCTAGGGCACGCAAGTTCGGCGGCTGGTGGGAGGAACTCGGGCTACCGGCGATGGAAGGGATTCGGCTAGGGCAAAGAGATGGCAGCGCGTTGCAGATCTAGGGCACGACAACGATTGACTCATTAGGGCTGAGGCATCGAGGCCTGCCGGTGGCGGCGCCGTCGAGTGGCGTTGGCTGTGATCGGCATCGGCGTCGTGCAAAGGAGAGGGGATGGGATTCGGCGACAAAGAAGAAGAGAGGGTTCGGGAGGAAAGTGAGAAATAGAAGGGGAGGAAGGTAACCGCCGCCGGTTAGGGCACGGCATCGGGCGCGAGGGGGAGAAGGTCACGGGCAAGGGGTTCGGCAGGGTCGGGTGACTCGGGCGTGCACGGTTTCAGCGAGGAAGAGAAAGAAAAGAAATAAAGAAAAGAAGAAAAAGAAATAAAAAGGAAAAGAAAACTTTTCCTCGTTAAACTAGGGTAGCATAAACGGGCTTTCCTGGGACCCTATTTTTATCCCCGTAAACTCGTTCATACGAGCTCCGAAAAATTCTTGAAAAATTTCTAAAAATTCCGGAAAATTTCCTTATTATTATTCATAATTTTTTGGTATTTTACATTCTCCCCTACTAATAAAAATTTGGTCCCCAAATTTCGTTATCTACCATCAGCAAGTACTAACAACAAATAAAGAGTACAAAATGTTGAACGGTAAATTAAATCACATACCCCAAGTGAAAAGATAGGGGTATCGAGCTCGAATCAAAAAAAAAATAGATACAACATTGTCAACAAGGACAATGGAAATCGATCCAAACAACCTAGGAATACCGAAATCATCGAGTCCATGAAAACATCTAGGCTTTGTAAGCCTAAATGGTAAAACCTAGAACCCATAATGCCCGTACAACAGGCATACTCAACTATAAGATCTCCGACAACAAGTCTGAAATCTAATCACCAAAGAATAAATCCTCCAGTGTGAGAGCAATGCTCCATCATAGGAAATACCACATATGTGGGAGCAACGCTTTACCACAAGAAATCCTCAATATGTGGGAGCAACACTCCACCACAACCATCCATAACATGTGGGAGCAATGCTCCACCACAACAATCCATAAATACCGCTAGAGCATTGGTAAGCCCAAATGACATTACCAAAAACTCATAATGGCCGGAATGTGACCACCCTCGTCTAGCAATCAATAGTGGCATGATATGCGGACAAACAATCTATGCCAAGAATAATATCAAAGTCGACCATTTCCAATACTAACAGATCCACCGTAAGTATTAGGTTACCAAAATCTAACGGGCAACCTCTGACCTCTTGGATGACGTCCATAGTGTCACCGGAAGGTAGAGAGACGGTCAATCGCTGCGATCTAAAAGTGGATAATCTACCAATCTCCCACATAAAAGTACGAGATATAAAAGAATGCGAGCTACCAGTATCTATCAGTATATCTGCATATAAGGCATAAATAGAAATCGTACCTCAGAAAATGGATTCGTCGACTCGCTGCGCATCCTCTCGGGTGACCGCATGAATACGCCTAGTCTCTGGCGGAAGAAGAGGTGGTAACACTGCCAGCGGCTGCTGCGACTGAGCAGAAGCCTGCCACTGAGGCGGTGCTGGATACTGTGCCAGAGAAGTCTGAGAGGGCGGCGACTGATACTGTACCGATAGCTGGGACTGCGTCTGATACTGGGCCTGTGGCGGGGGCTGCAGTTGATACTGCCCCTGAGTCAGATAATGAGGTCCCGGAACGGAGCTCTGGGGTACTATGGGAGTACTGGGGTACTCCTATCCAAGCATGCCAAATGCAACAGCTGCAGGGGGAGCAACCCACTGCTGGCCATGCGAAGGCTGGGCTCTTCGCCCTCCTCGATAAGTTCCAGACTGACTGAACTGTCCGGATGTCCGCTCAGTCTGCTTCCTTTTCTTGTCCGAATACGCTATCTGCTGAGCTGACTCAATCATGAGAGCTCTGTCTAAAATCTCCAGATAAGACGCGCAACTAAGACCGGCAAGCCTTACTTGCAAATGTCTATCCAGCCCCTGAATGAACTGCTGCATACGTGAACTGTCCTCAGCAACTAGCTCTGGACAAAATCTGGCCAATCTATCAAACTCTGCATTATACTCTGTCACCGACCGGTTGTTCTGTCGCAGGCTCATGAAATCCTGCCGGCGGGTCATCTCATATGCTCGTGGAAAGAAGCGGCTCTCAAAAGCCTCTCTGAACTTGGCCCAAGTGATGTTCCGCTCGCCGATGATGGAACGCTGAGTAACCCACCAGGTGTTAGCCTCATCCCGTAAATGAAAAGCAGCCAGCTCTGCTTTCTCCCACTCAGAGCAAGCCATATAGAAGAAGATCTGCTCCATAGTCTCTATCCATGATAGGGCCATACTCGGATCAAGGTCTCCTCGGAAGAGTGTGAATCGACTCTTCATCGACTCTACTAATACTGGAATCCTAGCTCGTGTCGCGACAATGTCAGTGAGGTGTGTCGGGACGACTGCAGGAACTGGCGGAACCACTGGAGCTGGTGCTACAGGTGGTACCGCTGAATAGACCGGAGGAGGTACTCCCGGTGCTGCTGTATAAACTGGGACAGATGCCGCTGGTGGCACTGTAGGATCAGCATAGGTGGCCGCAGCTAAAGGTATGGTAGATGATGGTACCGGAAGTGGAGCAACTAGTACCGCCATTGCAGGTGCTGCTGGGTATACTGTAGATACTGGGGGTACAGGTGCCACTGGTGTCGGGTACACTATGGGTCCTTGTGGCGGTGGTGTCGGGTACACCGTAGGCTGCGCTGGAGCAGATGTCGGGTATACCAATGGTACCCCTGGTGGTACCGTAAATACGGTAGGGTGGATATAGTCGGTGCAGCCGAGGTAGGTACCACTAAAGGAGCCATCGGAGTTTGAGAGCCCGACGCGCCCGTAGTATCCTGAGTCTGTCCCTGACTGACAGGCTCAACCCTAGTAGGAATCTCTGGCAAATCCAGAGATCCCACGGTCCCCGTACATGGTCGTCCAGCACCACGTCTCGCAACAATACGTGTAGATCTCCTCATATCTGTTAAGTTATATAACAGATATTACAACAAGTATAACAATCATAAAATAAACATCATACCTATTTGCTGTCTGGAGATGTTCCGTCGCTGTCCAGTCCCCATTTTACCTCAAAATTCCGAACCAGAAAATCGCCGGAAATCCAAAACATAACATAATGGAAATCCGTGCTAATCCAAAATAAATACCCGGTTTAACTCGCAAACCCGGGCTAATCCAAAAATCCAGAACACCAAAAGTAGGAATTCACAACCTACTCTGATACCAATAAATTGCTATCAATTAAATCTCGAAAATCCGTAACACTAAAAACAAACAAGTATCACCAACCTGGCGCTCTGATACCAAATAAATTGGTATCAGGTTATCCCAAATATCCAAAACATGAAAATAAAGAATCGTATCATGTGCTCTGATACCACTAAATTGTCACGCCCCGGATGAGTCTCTATCCGAAGAAATTTCAGCAGCATCTCCCCTGTATGGCGGACAATCTGAAACTTTCTACATCGCCCTCTGGGCCACATATACCTCGGCCAACACGGCCGGAACAATAACAATAATATAAACAATCACCCACGCAGTTAATAATTTAACAAACTGTAACAGTGATAATATGACACAAAAACAACCCTACTCAACTACACCCATAAAGCACAAAACCGATGTCCTACTCCACTACACTCATAAAGCTCAAATCCGACGATAAAATCAACTTACCTCTTCTGCCATCTAGGCAGGCGTGTAGTAAAACAAATCCAATAAAACTAATAGGCAATAAGAATCCATACAAGATCCAATTGTATCAACATAAACAAGTCCAAACATAGTCTAAAACAAGAAAGACTAAAAGTTCAACACGACGTCCTCGTGGACTGCAGAGGACTTGCGACTGGAACTCTCTTGACACCATCAACCTGAAAATAGTAAATATCCATGGGGTGAGTCAACTCCTCAGCGGGTAACAACTGATATGCAATAAAGAAAATAACATCTAGCACTAATAATGCGTACAGTCTCCTGATACTAGAAGGATAAATGCAACTGAAATAAGCAGGAGAAAACTGTACTAACCAGGACCAAGGTATAAGGATATCAAGGTCATCAGACCAGAAGTGTCATAAATTATGTATACATGTCAAACATATGCATCCATCCAAATGCAGCAAATAAATGCAGCAAACACAAACACAACCAATAAATGCATCTTGCATATGATGTCAATGACATGTCCTGGTCACCCCTACTCTCCAGTCAGCCGTCTCACATACATGGTAAGACCGAGTGGGTAGGGTTGTGACAACCGTGCACTCTGCCAACACTACACCTGATGAGTGACCGAGTGGACGGGATGCTGTCGGAGTACACCTATCCTCCTTAACCCAAATCATAAATGGGGGAGCTCAATGCTCTCATCTCCCGGTACACGATGACGGGGAGGGATCCCTGTCCTGCTACAACGCTGCGTCACACTAACCCATGAGTGGACCAACGGAGCCCTTGACAGAGCACCTGCTGCAACACACCCTGCCTTAATGTACCACTAACCCATGAGTGGTCGTGTGTGCAGATACATGTAACTGGCAATGTGCTCAACAATAATGGAACCGACAATCACACAGCATGCAATCATGCGAATGGTGCATGACACTAAGCATGGCAAAATACTGAGTAGCATAGCAATAATCCATATACATGTAAAATGTGTACCATCGGGAGTATATCAAATCAAAGTACACGGACCAGATAAAGTATCAAAAACCCTAGGTCCTGAACATGATAAATAACATGGTTGTGTCACTACCTCTATAAATAAGCATAATCAGGTAAACACTAGCATGATATGCAAAATCAATAAACAAGCAAGCATGTAACAGGTCAGGTAGTGATCAACCGAAACATATAACAAAACACAATCATTGCTATATGTTATAAACATTACTATGCATATCAAATGACATAAAGTCAAAGTGTCCGCCTCCAATAAAATGGTCCAATCCGGTAATCGAGATACTCGTCTCGCGTCAAAACCCTAAGTCACAAACAAATAAATATATTTTATTTAGCTATAATTTACATAAATAGCTAAATAAATTCTTAAGAACTATTTAAAGCAAAACCCTAAACCAACCTACTAACCATATAATCCAAATTCACTACAAAATGTATCACGATCCTACACTTTACCTCAAATCACAGCAGCTGATTGCTGCTGATCGTTTACTGCTGGAATGAGGGATGCCGGAATAGGGGCAACTGCTGGAAACTGTGGCCGGAGTTACTGCTGTCTCAGTTTTGTTGTCGTCACTACCCAAGAACAAACAACAACACAAGATTACCTTCAAAATCAGTGATCCACTAAACCCTACACCTGCGGACCAGGTCAGAAGGGAAATCAAGAGTGAAATCAAGTGTCACAACCAACTCACCTTGTTGGCTCGGCAGTAAGGAACTAGGGCAAAGGGGATTCCGGCCGAAACAAAGGAGAGGAACCTAGGGCACACAAGTTCGGCGGCTGGTGGGAGGAACTCGGGCTGCCAGCAGTGGAAGGGATTCGGCTAGGGCAAAGAGACGGCAGCACATTGTAGATCAAGGGCACGACAATGATTGACTCACAATGGTGCGGCCTCAAGTGGCGGCAGCGACGTTGGCTGTGATCGGCAGTGGCGTTGGCTGTGATCGGCATCGGCGTCGTGCAAAGGAGAGGGGATGGGATTCGGCGACAAAGAAGAAGAGAGGGTTCGGGAGGAAAGTGAGAAATAGAAGGGGAGGAAGGTAACCGCCGCCGGTTAGGGCACGGCATCGGGCGCGAGGGGGAGAAGGTCACGGGCAAGGGGTTCGGCAGGGTCGGGTGACTCGGGCGCGCACGGTTTCAGCGAGGAAGAGAATGAAAAGAAATAAAGAAAAGAAGAAAAGGAAATAAAAAGGAAAAGAAAACTTTTCCTTGTTAAACTGGGGTAGCCTAAACGGGCTTTCCCGTGACCCTATTTTTATCCCCGTAAACTCGTTCATACAAGCTCCGAAAAATTTTCGAAAAATTTTCAAAAATTCTAGAAAATTCTCTTATTATTATTCGTCATTTTTCGGTATTTTACTGTAACAATCTTTGCATAAATATGTGACAATCATGACTTTTCATCCCACTAAACTTGTGTTCATGCTCATTTACACAACGAGATATGTTCGTGGAATATCCATTTAGGAGTTTCACTGATTTTGCCCAATTACACATTTCTTTCATTTACAATTTACTCAAAGTGTATGCTGCTTTTGGTTTGTAAAATTTACCATTTGTGCCCTCAATTAAATGCAACTGTAGATGGCTACAATGCTGCTCTAGAGCTTTTCTAGCTTTAGAATTATCCTTATCCTTTGTCTTGTCTTTAACATCCATGATAGTATTGAAAACATTATCAAACATATTTTTCTCAATATGCATCACATGTAAATTATGTCAAATAAGATTTGTCTTCCAATAAGGTAACTCCCATAATATACTTCTTATCACCCAATTATGCGTTCTTCCAAACCCATAAATCGGTTGGATGTCACTTGGTGGTTTCCAAAATGTTACATGTGGAAGCCTAATTATTTTTTCACAAATTTGTTCACCCCTTAAGTGAAGAGCCGGATAATCTTTTTCAATCTTACCCTTTCGAAACTAATACACCTGTCTTCTAAAAGGATGACCACGAGGTAAGAATTGATGGTGATAATCAAACCAAGAATCATCTTTCTCCCATATTGAAGTTGGAATGACTTTGTATGCTCCATACAGCAAGGACATGCCAAACAACCATGAGTACTCCATCCGGACAACATTCCATATACTGAAAAATCACTAATTGTCCACAAAAGTGTACCATTCATTAGAAAGTTTTGTTTACTACACACATCAAATGTTTTGACACCAGTGGTCCATAATTTTCTTAATTCATCTAGTTAGAGGATGTAAGAACACATCAATATTTTTTCCTAGACTCTTTGATCCAGGAATAACCATGTTAAGGAACATGAAGGGCTTTTGCATTCACATCGATGGAGGGAGATTATACACTGTAATAATCATTGGCCAACATGAATAAGGGATACTTTGATCGCCAAATGGACTAAATCCATCAGTGCATAACCCAAGGCACACATTACTTGAATCTAAGGCAAATGAAGGATAAGTACGATCAAAATGCTTCCAAGCTTCACCATGAGATGGGTGTTCCATTTTCCCATCTATGTAATGAATTTTTGCATGCCAAGTCATCTATTTAGAAGTATAGGAAGATGTATAAAGCCTCTTAAGTCTAGGTATCAATGGAAAGTACCATAACACATTGAAAGGCACTTCTTTCCGCACTCTCGGTTTTCTTAGTTTGTATATAGGATGAAAACAAATGGAGCATTTTTGTGGTCTTTGTATTCTTCATAATATAAAATACAATTGTTCACACACGCATCAATTTTCACATAACCAAGTCCGAAATTGGCAAGTTGCTTCTTTGTTTTATACAAATTAGGGTAATTTTTCAATTTCTCATAGCGCCCTATATTGAACTCGAACTTGAGATTTAATAGTGAGTCACGGATAAAAGTTTAGTGTATTTTTGCAATCATCCCATAATGGTTCATCTGCATCCTTTAGTAAGTCAAAGAACTTTTGTGCATCCAAATTGGGTGGTTGATCATTATTTAATGAAGTCCAATCAAAACCTTGGTCGATCCTCCATGACCATAGTTTTGTAACGAGATCCTTCTTCATTTTGAACTCTTTCACTATCAATAGAATGTGAAACTTTCTTCAATGGTTCACCATGTGCATGTCATAGATCATAGCCACGGATGAATCCATTTTTGGTAAGATGATAATGCATGCTTTTTCCAATAAAAAAATATCTATTACGATAATCATTGCATGGACACCTTATCTTGTTGTCACTACTGACACAATCTAGATGTTCATAGGCAAACTTCAAAAAGTCTTTAACCCCTTCCACAAACTTATCAACAAGATAACTGCTATCATCTTTTCGATGCCACATCCAATCACGATTTGTAGACATGTTTTATACTTTATAGACAGCAGTTAACACACATATACTTATCATAAATAATAATAAAAAAACAACTTTGTAACGTTAAACTAGAAAATATCAACTTTAGTATAATATGTTCTCATTTTATATAAACAAATACTGAAAAATAAATAAATAATGATATTTGTATTATTAAAGTATATGCTAATCACAATATAAACTATCAATTATCATAAAATCATGCAACAATAAAAATGAACAGAGAGAGAGAGAGGTTGACCTTCTCAATTAACAAGATTTATAACAGCACAAGAATTTAACCCAATATTTCACACAAATATGATAAGAACGAATAAAATCAAATAATCACATCATGAAATTGCAGAATTTTTTAAATTTTAACCCAAAATTTCAACTTGTGCATTAATTTCATATGCTATCCAGAACAATATCACTTTTTATCCAAATTAATTGGTACTTAGTAATAAAGTATATAAGTTCAACTTCATCTTTAATTTCTCAAGAGTATCCACAGGTTACAAACTAAACACAAGAAAAAATCCCAACCATCCATTTTTGCATATGGACAATATATATCTCTGTTCCAAGGTCATAGGCACTCACAACCATATTAGAATTTAGAGATAAGTTGATATTAATAATACTGTAATTATAGCCACATGGAAGTATTGAGTACTACAGTAACATAATTGTTCCCATGGTAGCGAATTTTACATTGATCATATGCAAAAACTTTCGAACTAATAACCCCTTCACCAGCCAAGAGGATATCAAACTATAAAAATACGTATATATTCTACCCATATAAGAATACGATTCCCACAAATAATGGTCAGAAAGCAAACAATCCATCAAAGAATAAAAAAAAATATGCACCTTAATGTGGGCGAACTGTGTCCCTTGCACCAAATGCTACAAGCAGACGTCGATGTACTTCGATCCGCGCATTCATTTCCATCTCAAAATTTTTGTTTCTGATGCTCTGCATTCTTGTAGTGTCTAATGCTATGGTACAGTTGATTGAAACTATAAGATGGCTGGAAAACAGGGCTCCAAGAACTTGGAGCCTATTCAAGCTCCTAGAGGTTCGGGCGCTTGGAGTTGCTCCAGGCACCTGAGTCAGGGGTTTCGAGGAGCACCCGGGTGGCGAGCCTCTATCACTGTAGGAAACCGAATGGTCCAGGTGTCTGAAGTTTCTCTAGGTTTCCAGACCGGCAAAGTTCATCCTTAGGCTAAGTTGGAGCACATCGATTGGCCAACCCACGTTAGCGGTCCAAGTGCCCGGACTGATCCGAGCTCTTGAAGATAGAGTTTCAACAAGAGCACGTCATGTCAGCAATGTGGGGGCACCCAAGGAGGGATCCAGGTGCTCGGAGTGGGCTATGAAAGAAGGGTTCAACTAGCACCTTGAAGACATCAATTCCAAGAAGTTTCTCTCTTGCGTGCAGCTTGATAGATGACTCTACGACGCCCGAACGCTGCTCCAACGATGACTACGCTTAAGACCTACTTCGAAGTCTTCAGTATTTTTTTACATTTCAATTACTTGTACTTAAATTCATATTGTATTTATAATTTCTCGATTGATTTGTGGTTTCTCAATAAAAGCACTCTCACGTGTGGGCATTGGAGTAGGAGTCATGACAGGCTCCAAACCAAGTAAAAACTTGATTTTGTTAGCATTGTCTGTTTTCCTTTGCTTTTAATCTCACTGCGTTTACTCAGCCAATTTACAAAAAAATGTGAAAAGCTACAAGAGTTATTCACCCCCCCCCCCATCTAGTGCAACGATCCTACAATTGGTATCAGAGCAAGCTCGCTCTAAATTGATGAAACCATGGTTCGAGCAAAAATTTTTTTGTGTTTTTCACTATTGAAAATATTCTTACATTTTTTTCCCAATTTTGCATCTTGAGATTTTCGGAGTCGATTGGAATCGGTGCTATCATCCCATCCGACCATATTTGTGTTTTGCAATCAAGTTTTTCATTTCTCGAAGTTGGTACAACACCACTCGAGAGTATTATTTTTATATACTGTTCTACTAATCCAAGACCAAGTCTTAGAACATTCGTCATTTCCTTTATTGTGTGTGAGATTTTCTTTTACTAGCCTATCAAGAAAGTTACATACCACCCACCTACTTATTTTCTTCAACGAGGACTTCGAGTACTGGAAAGACCAAATAGAGTACCAACTAAAAACCTAGATGGAAATGTGGATCATGATCCAGACCAGATTCATAGTCCCCACTGAAGACGGTGTACCCATCACCTGTGATAAGTGGGATGCACAAACAAGGAGAAAAATCTGTAAAAGTGACATTTACTCTCCTATGTGGACTAACAAATGAAGAGCTTGATCAAGTTGGAAAGTTCAACAACACTAAGGAGCTTTAGGAAAATTTGATCGAGTTTCATGAGATTTTATTAGAGTAAGAAGACCAAGTCAAACCTGAGTTCAAATCTGAGTATGAATCCCCAAAGTAAACCTCCGAACCCGACTTAGAAGAATCGGATTAGATCAATTTCATAAAACTAATTGTTAAGGAGGAGATAGTTGAATCTGAGTCCAAATTCGAGATGATAATAGTCAAGGGGGAGAATCCTATCATAGATCTAAAAGATAAATGGTAATTTTAAATTTCACATAATTTGTTTTAAGTGTAGAGAGAGAGAGAGCACCACAGAAATTAGTCCCTACTCGTAAAATTGGGTGACACAACCGAAGGCGAAGTAGAAATCAATCCTAGGGGGCCGGAAAGGGAAGGAGTATATTGAATGCTTCAAGTGCAAATAGATGAGTCACTACAAAAGTCAATATGCAGAAAGAAGACTCAAGAATCCAGGGGAGAAATTAAGGTTAGTAAATTTACATTATGTAAAAATTAAATTTTTATAACACATATCGGTTATTTAGCTAATCATTGTTGTTGTAGTTTAGATTTCTCTCAAAAATTAGATATGTGTGCTAATAATAATGTAATCAATAAAGTTAATTCAAATCTGAATAAGAATAACTCAAAATTATTTAATAAAAATAAGAAATTAATTTTTAGAAAATTAGAAAAAAGAAAATCTTTTAAAAGATAAAATTGATAAATGTCATGTCATTCATGTTTACTAATTACTTAATCTAAAATGGTTAGATAAGTACTTAGGTTTGATCGATATTTGAATTGTTAGACCTAGTATTTTCAAGAATAAAATTAACTATTCAATTTTCTTAAAAGGTTTTATCAAGTGGTTATTGCTCCAATATCCAAGAAGGTCTCGTACATCACCACAGCCTGGAAGCTGATTATCGAAATGGATATTTAGCCGACTAGCTATTAAACTTTAGTCTAACTTAAATATAAATTAACCCATAAATTTTAACATAAATTGGAGATTAAATTGATAACCATCTTATATATCCTATAACTCAATATTTGAAAATCTAGAAAGGAGTGAGGTGGATTTATGTCAAACTTAACTTATTATCACACTAAATTAATCAGTCAAACTCAACCCAATTAATTAATTCATTTAATTAATACTTAATTAATTCAAACATAATTAACATATCTAACTTAATTAATTAATTCAATTAAACTTAATTAATCAAATTCATTTAATTAACTAATTAATTTATTTATTTAATTAATCAAACTTAATTGAAACTTTTAATTATTAACAAATTAATTAATCTAATCACACATAACTCAACTAATTAAGTTAGTTATAAAGTTAATTCAATTTTATTTAATTAAACCTTAATTAATCAAATTCATTTAATTGATCTAACTTAATCGGATTAAAACCAATTTAATCAATTAAACCTAAACTGATTAATTAAACTATTTAATTATTGCAAAATAATTCCAACTTTAAATTGATTAATCTAAACTCTAACTAAATATAACTTAAAATTCAATTAACTAAAATTTGTAATTGATAATCAACTAATTCAGACATTTAATAAAGACAATTTTATAGGATATTTTTGAAATGCATGCTTATACAATAAGGATATTAATCTTAAATTATTAGCTTGCTCATTTCTTTAATTGTATTCTTCTTGCTTAAATTTTATTA
The DNA here is from genome assembly GCF_018446385.1 of Zingiber officinale. Classification (NCBI taxonomy): domain Eukaryota; kingdom Viridiplantae; phylum Streptophyta; class Magnoliopsida; order Zingiberales; family Zingiberaceae; genus Zingiber; species Zingiber officinale. The sequence goes on along the minus strand of NC_056000.1, from coordinate 85,900,719 downwards.
AACTATTACTTGAAAATTGATTGACCAACACTTAGATATAAAATCCTTAGGTTAACATTAGAACCAAGACCCCCTAGACACTTAGGTAGAATTCCTTGTAGTTTACAAAGATAACTAGGGTGTGTCAAGTTAAGGGGAGGTAATGTTGAAACATATTTTGAAAACATAATTTTTTTTAAAAAAAAAGTGTTTCAAAATTTGCTACTATGATATGTTTTCAAAAATGTCAAAGTGTTTTGAAAAGGTTTTTCAAAATATGCCTATCTTTAAGTATTTATTTTTTAAAAAAAAGTTTGTGTTTTTAGCCTATTAAAAATATTTTGAAAACATTCTGAAAATTCTTTTAAAAAAGAAATATTTTTGAAAAACCTTTAGTCATTGAAAAATTATGTTAATTCTATGAAAATACCTTGATTTTTTTGTTTTAAAAAAAAATATTTTAGTTGTTTTTGATTTGGATCATCCCTTAAGACATATAGGTCATTTTTTTTTTTTTGTAGTTAACAAGGGTTCCTACAGATGTGTCAAATTAAGGAGGAGTCTTAATTAAAAGATCAAATATAATTGACAAAATTATTTTAAAATTCATTTACAAATCTTTAAAACTATGTTTGAAAACTCATTTCTTCCACATGTCTTTGAAAAATATTTTTGAAAACCTCTGGAATACTCTGAAAATTTTTGCAAATACTCTGGAATATCTTAACATTATTTTGAAAAATCTTTTGAAAACTCTAGATCTTTTGAAAATAATGTTTTATCTCAAATATTATAAGTGTTTTTCAAAAAGGGTTTTGTTGAGACCTAATGGACCTTAGGTGATTTATAATTTTTTTTTTTTTTTGTGTGTATCAAAAGGGGAGAGTTTTAATTCAAGGGGAGAAGACTATGTTGGAAAATTGTTACATATCTAAATATTCTATACCTTAAAGAAACTATACTTTGAATATTTTTAAAAAATACATTTACTATACTTAAATTATTATCTCTTTGTTTCATTAAAGTAACAAAGTGTGTTTCTATTAATTACATGTTCTAATACTATGTTATTTTGACTCTTTGGTTTTTTGATATATGTCAAAGGGGGAGAAAATAAGATTAAAAGTTAAGTTTTCTTGAGACATTAATTTCAAAAGGAGAGATTAAATTAAGGGAGAGCATTTATTATTTAACTTATTTTCTTTGTATATGCTTTATGTTTTACTTAACTTTGAACTAGGTTGTCATAATAAAAAAGGGGGAGATTATTTGTGCAAGGAGCACCAGATAATCGAATCTAGTTTTGATGATTAGCAAAGGTTCAAAATTAAGATTAATTGTTATCTAACAAGTTTACCTCAGTATGCAAAAAAAAAGTCCTAAATGATCTTAGACAAAATAAAAGTCCTAGTGGATACTAGGCAGGAAAAAAGTCCTAGTTGCGACTAGACAATGAAGTTCTGGTCCATGGGACTAGGCAAAGTCTTGGTAAGTCAAGACCGTTGGAAAAAAAATCCTAGGGTCGAGAACACTAGGTGAAAGTCCTAGAGGTCACGGACATTAGGCGGGAAACCCTAGGGTCAACGACACTAAGTGAAAGCCCTGAAGTCTCAGATATTGAGCAAAAGTATAAACAGTTTAGAAGATCAGTTTGACAAAAGGTAATCTCTTCTAAAAGGAATAGATGAGGGCGTGTTCCCCGTAAAGGGAACAGTAGGCATTGGTTTAACCTAGAGTTTCAGCGAAACTTAAAGTCAGGATTGGATAGTCCAGAGGCTGTTAATATTCACTTTACTTTTCATATTATTACTAAGATGACTGGAAAACAAGGCTCTAGGCGCTTGAAGCTTGTCTAGGTGCCCGGAGGTCTATGCACTCGGAGTTGCTCTAAGCGCCCAGGTCAGGGGCTTCGAGGGAGTACTTGGGCTGCCAGACTTTATCAACGCAGGCACCTAGACGGTCTAGGTTGCCAGAGTTGCTCCCGGTGCCCGGACCAGCCAAGTCCATTTGTAGGCTGAGTTGGAGTATGTTGATTGGCCGACCCATGTCAGTGGTCCAGGCGCTCAGACCGGTTCGAGTGCCCAGAGATGGATGAAATTTTTCGGATAGAGTTTTAATGAGAATACGTCATGTCAGCCTATATGGGGCCCAGAGAGAGATCCAAGTGCTCGAAGTGGGCTATAAAAGGAGGATTCGACCAGAACCTTGAATGCATCAATTCCATGAAGTTTCTCTCTTGCGTGTTACTCAATAGCCGACTCTATGACACCCGAATGTTGCTCTGATGATGACTACACTCAAGACCTACTTCGAAGTTGTCAGCATTGTTTTACATTTCAATTACTTATACTTAAAGTCATATTGTATCTGTAATTTCTCGATTGATTAGTGGTTGTCCAACGAAAAACATCTCACGTACAAGTCTTGGAGTAGGAGTCGCCACAGGCTCCGAACCAAGTTAAAACTTGGCTTTGTTAGCATTGTTTATTTTCCTTTGCTTTTAATTCCGCTGTGTTTACTCAATTTATTTATGAAAAACGTGAAAAGTCATGACTGTTATTAACCCCCTTCTAGCACAACAATTCCCCCCCCCCCCCCCCCCCCCCCCACACACACACACACATATATGAGCATATATATGAGTAATTTAATCATATATACATATTTTAAATATATTAATGTGTATGTTTTAATTTTTATTTAAATTTTATTATGTGATGATGTTTTCATAGTTTTTTTTAATGTGTTTGCAAAATTAAATATTTTTTTTACTATTTTACTACATAATAAATATGGATAAAAGGCTAAAAGGAACAATTCATTTTGAATAACACATATCTTTCACATACAATGATAAAAATAAGTTATCTTTTTTTTAAATGACATTCCCCAAAAACTGTACTTCTATTTCAAAAAAAATGTATTCGTGAAAATATATAGCTAGAATATAATGAAATAGAACCATGATGCACATATCAGGTCATTACTCTTCGTCTTGCTTCTATTTGTCTAATTGTGATCCAAGTGGGTTCGAGTGCTCTAATGAATGTTCAATTACATCTCCAACAACATTCTCTCGAGTTCAAATGGATTAGGAAGAGCTCGGGTTCTCCACCAAGCTTCTGGATTAGCAGTCGTTTGAACCATTTCACCGTCGACTTCATCTCTTCGTCAGATTAGAAGAAAAAGATCTTTCAGCATCGACAAGCACTGTACCAAATTATGAGAGGTTCTCCACCTTTATTGTTGGAATCCACATCCACCATTGGAGGGAGAGATCTCCACTTATCTTTAGTTTAGACTAGTTTAGTTTTTATACTTGTCATGTGTTTGTTTTAATGCCCCTTACATTTTGTTAACTTTTGTTAATATATGCATTTCAATTCCTTCATTTATTTGGATGTCTTTAGCTTAGATTAGATTATGTTTCCTTTGAGTTCATTGAATGTTTTGTGTTTCCTTTCAACTCTTTTGCAATTGTAATTTTGGTCATATTAGAGTTTTAATTGCTTGAATTACCTTTGATTTAGTAGTTTTTGAACCCAAAATCTAAACCCCAAATTACAACATCAAAAACCTAAGCAATATCAATCCTAAGAACTATCATCCTATTGTTACATTCATTCATTCATTGGGACTTGGGAGACAATTTGAGGCATCCCTATGCTACATTAGCATAGAGAGATTCAGTAATTAATTGAGTTTGAAAACATGGTATAACACACGGTTACCAAACCCTTAACAAAATGACATCGCTTAAAGGGAAATAACATAGGCATTGTAGAGATGACAACATCCGTGCTAAATGAGAAATCCTTGCTAAAGAGATTTTGGGCAAAAGTTGTACATTCAGCAGTGTATATTATTCAGTAGTGTATATTCTCAACAGAAGTCCAACCAAACCAGTTAAGTATAAAACTCTTTTTGAAGCTTAAGGTAGAGTCAATCTCTCGGTAAGATATTTAAAAGTTTTCAGTTATATATGTTATGCTCACATTCCTTCTGGGAAAAAAAACTAAGTTCGATGAGAAAAACACGAAATGTGTGTTTGTGGGATACAATTCCAACAGAAAAGGGTATCGATTATATGATGTGGAAGCTAAACAACTAATTGTGAGCAGAGATGTTAGTTTTGATGAAAATACAGCTTGGAATTGGAAGGAGAAAGAAGCTTGAGCAACCACAGGTATAAGATGTTAAATTATCTTCATCAACCCCAGCAAGTGGAAGTGCAACATTTTCTTTTCTAGATAATTTTGAAACAAAAAACAAGTCCTGAAGGCATTTTCCAAACTCCACCAAGTTCAACAACATATAATGCAAGTTCTTTGTCTTTAGAAAGTCCACCTTCGTTGACCTTGATGATTAAGTGAAATATATGAATCATGCAATTTTTCTGAAGTTGAAGAAGAAGCCAATAAACATGAAGTTTGGAGAAAAGTCATGCATGATGAAATTGCTATGATCGAGAAAAACCAAACATGGCAGTTTTTTTATCATCCAAAAGATCAAGAAATAATTGGAGTCAAATGGATTTTCAAACCAAAAATTAATCAAGATGGAAGCATCCAAAAAATATAAGGCAAGACTTGATGCCAGAGGACTTTCTCAAAAATTAGGTATTGATTTCTATAAAACATTTGCTCCTGTGGTTAAATTGGAGACTATTCGAACATTGATTGCTCTTGATGCACAAAAGAAATGAAAAGTTTATCAACTTGATGTCAAGTCAACTTTTCTAAATGGTGTTTTGGAAGAAGTATATGTGGAGCAACCACAAGATTTCTTTGTGAAAGGAAAAGAAAATAAAATCTACAAGTTGAGAAAAACTCTCTATGGGTTGAAGTAAGCTCCTCGCAAAGATTGATAAATATTTTACTATGTGAGGTTTTTTTAAAGAAGTCAAAATAAGCACACACTCTATGTCTTAAGAAGGGGAGATATTATTCTTATCATTTCAGTATATGTTGATGACTTAATATTCATGTGCGGCAATGATGAAAACATGATTCTCCATTTCAAAAAGGATATGATGAGCACTTATGAAATAACTCATTTGGGGCTATTACAATTATTTTTGGGAATTGAAGTATCTGTCAAAGAAAGTATACATAGAATGTTCTTAAAATGTTAATTTATTGGGATGTAAAGTTGTCCACACTCGATCAATTGTGAACAAGAAGTTAAAGAAAGAAGATGGAGCTAAAAGGTTAATGCTTGAATATATAGAAGTCTTATTTGAAGTCTTATATATCTAACAGCTACTAGACTTGATATAATGTTTGCAACAAGTTTACTATCCAGATTCATGTAGGAGCCAAGTCAGATCCATTATGAAGTAGCAAATAGAATTCTAAGATATTTGCAAGATACAATTGGCATAGAATTTTATACAAGATTGTTGAAAATTCAAGATTAAATGATTATTTTGATAGTGATTAGGTTGGTTGTCTTGATTATTTCAAAAACACTTCAGGTTATATTTTCTCTTGGTTCATGAATATGTTCATGGGCTTCAAAGAAACAAAAGGTTGTCCACTATTGAAACAAAGTATATTGCTATTGCGCAAAAGCAACATCTCAAGTTATATGGCTTTGAAGAATTCTTTTTGACGTGGGAGAAAAACAAAGAAGAATGATCTTGTATTGTGATATTAAATTAGCCATTACTATTGGCAAAATTCCAATCAGATAGTACAAAACATATTGCAATTAAGTATCGTTTTATTAGAGAATCAATTCAGATTGGAGAAATTCAATTGGAGTATCATAAAACTAAAGAATAATCTGTAGATATTTTGACAAAGGCTCTTCCCAAAGAAAATTTTTATTTTCTGAGGTAACAAATTGGAGTTGATCCGGTGGTAAAGATGGGGGACCCTCGTTGGCAGGAGGTCAACGACACGTGGAGGTCAATGGTCAAGAGGGTCAACCCCAAGGTCGTGCCGAGCGGACAGAGGGTCGACCGATCATCCGGCCGACCGAACATCCGGCCAGGGGTCTCCCAAGCTGGACGAAAGACAGCCCGACCAAGGGTCGGGTTTCCGATGCTCAAGGTAAAAGAGTCTCTGGGCAGAGCGGACAGGCCGCTCGGCAGAGCCACGGGACAATAAGGTGCAATCTCATCCGAGCACATGAGCAGGGCTTCCCCGCCCGGTCCAAGGTATGCGCATTCCCGAAGGACATGAGCGCCGAGCGGCCAGTCCGCTCGGCCCGAGAACAGACAAGAGGTGCAAAGGGACAAAAGGAACAGCTGGTAACATCATCCTCGAGACACCTGCCGCCGACAAACAACATGGTCGGCGGCCGGAGCTGACAGAACATCGTACGGTGAAAGTTTCCATCGTCACGTCAGGGATATGCTCGGACGATTGCGGAATGGCGTCAGGCATGCTTTTCTGACATAACCCTACTGAGGTATGTTTGGGGAAGCGTGCACGCATCGAGAAGCATGCCCGCGCCTCCCTGGGGTCCTATATAAGGACCCCTAGACTTCGACGGAGGTATGCGATTTTGATCACTATAGCCACAATAGCGTTACCTTGCTCCTCTTCTTCCTCACTGCCTGACTTGAGCGTCGGAGGGTCGTCGCCGGGAAATCCCTCCCGGCTCAGCTTTTTTGCAGGTTCACCGGAGATCCACATCACCAGTCGAAGACAGCGGAGAGCATCACGTCCCCAGTGTCCACCGACTCAACGCTCGGACAGGATCAAATTGGCGTCGTCTGTGGGAACGTTCCTAAATCTGAGCAGAGACGATGGAAGAAGCTGGACGCCAACTCATGGTGACACTCTCTCCCGAAGAACTAGACCCGCTCATCCAAGCGCGGGCAACCAAGATAGTCGAGCAACAGAAAAAGGCTCAAGCCGATCGGATAGCGCAACAGGCAACGTCAGCATCAGGCGGTCGGGTGGTACCAGACGACCAACCAGAGCAGCTCTCAATATGGGGGCAGAACAAAGGGTCGACCGGCACTCAGGTGGAAGCCCCGCCCGCCCCGATACCGTTCCATCGGGCTTTATTCCAAACGCCCTCGGAAGTCACGCAAGCCAACCTCGACCGGGGCTCTTCGTCTGATGAGGCGCCCCTCCGTGACACAAGGAAAGGCAAGGCGCCACGGACAGACTTGTCCCCTGAGCGGGTCAATAGACAATTCTCCGAGGCCATCCTGCGCGACCTACTACCAAGGCATTACGCGCTCCCGGCGATCAGGCAATATAACGGGACCACCGACCCAGACGACCATCTAGGTAAGTTCGACAACACAGCCACTTTGCACCAATATACAGATGGTGTGAAGTGCCGGGTGTTCCTCACCACCCTTTCTGGATCGACACAATGATGGTTCCGGAGGTTACCGGACGGATCCATCACGAGCTTCAAAGAGTTCCGCACGGCCTTCCTCCATCACTTCGCGAGCAGTAGGCGCTACCAGAAGACCAGCGTTAGTCTGTTCGCCATCAAACAAGGCTCGAAGGAGTCGCTCCGAGCCTACATCCAGCATTTCAACCAGGTGGCCATGGATATCCCGACGGTCACTTCAGAAACTATGATGAATGCGTTCACACAAGGGCTTATGGACGGTGATTTCTTCCGTTCGCTCGTCAGAAAGATGCCTCGCAGTTACGACCACATGTTGAACAAGGCCAACGAGTACATCAACATGGAGGAAGCTCGGATGGCGAGGAAAAAGGAAACACCACCCGAGCCACCAGCTCATGCCAAGCGGAAGCTGCCTTCTAATTATCAACCACCGAGAGGACCCCGCGCAGAAGCCGCCCGGCCTCATCAGCAAGCAAGGCCGCACGCCGTTCAACAAGTAGCGGCCGATCGGCCTAAGCGTAGGGGGAAGGTATGGACTCCCATGTTTTGTTCACTCCATCAGTCAGCAACTCACAACACCCGCGACTGTCGGAGCCTCCCCCCAATCGCTCATCATACGCCAAGGAGCTATCGCCGTCGATCGCCTTCGCAGAATCGACGACATCGACACCAGAGCCCTGGTCGGCGTACAGAGAGAGGATCCCCCGAGCGGCAACATCATCAGCAGCCCAGGACTCAACCTCGGGCATCGCACGAGCGTCCCAGGCCATCCGCTCGGGAGGAAGAGAATAGAAGCAACGTGTCCCGAGGAGAAATTAACATCATCGCTGGTGGACCAACCGGAGGTGACTCCAACAGGGCGCGGAAGGCGCATGCAAGGCAGCTCACGATCCATGCGGTTGGCTGCAGTCAGGAGCGGGCGAACGAACCCGAGATCAGCTTTGGGCCTAGGGACCTCGAGGGAGTCGAAGTCCTGCATGATGACGCTCTCATCATCCAAGCGGTAATAGCTATCTACACTATTCACCGCATCTTTATTGATACAGGCAGCTCGGTCAACATAATCTTCCAAAAGGCCTTCGACCAATTGCAAATCGACGGAGTCGAGTTGCTGCCAATGACAACCCCCCTCTATGGGTTCACCGGTAATGAAGTTGTGTCGGTCGGATAGGTCCGGTTGGCTATTTCCATGGGAGAGGAGCCGCTCAGAAGAATGCGGACTGCTAACTTCATCGTAGTCAACGCTCCCTCCACGTACAATGTGATCTTGGGGCGACCAGCTCTCAACGAGTTCCGAGTGATCGTCTCCACCTTCTGCCAGAAAATCAAGTTCCCAGTAGAAGACAAAGTTGGAGAAGTCCGAGGGGATCAACTGGCAGCCCGGCGATGCTACGTAGAGATGGTCTGAGCCGAGGCTAAATCCGCTCGAAAAGTGCCACGAGTCGATGTAAACGCTAAAACCGAAAAGTCACCTTCTCTAGTTTATGAAGAAAAGGAGGAGGTATAGATCCACCCTACCCGACCGGAGGCCACGACATTCATAGCACCCGACTTGGAGCCAGGCTAGAACGAGGAGCTGATCGGATGTCTCCAGTGAAACTGCGACGTCTTCGCTTGGTCAACTCATGAACTGTCGGGGGTCTTGCCGAGCGTAGAGCAGCATGAACTCCACGTCCGACCGGACGCTCGGCCGGTGAAGCAGAGGAAGAGGGACTTCAGCGCTGAACAGAATGTCATCATCCGAGCTGAAGTTGAGAAACTGCTGGAGGCCGGCCACATACGGGAGGTGCAATTCCCGAGCTGGCTCGCCAATGTGGTGCTGGTCTCCAAGACAGGCAACAAATGGAGAGTCTGCATCGACTTCCGGGATCTAAACAAGGCATGCCCAAAGGATTTTTACCCTCTGCCCCGGATCGATCAGCTGGTAGACTCTACCTCGAGGTGCGAGCTGATATGCATGTTGAATGCATACTAGTGCTACCACCAAGTGTCGCTCGCTCGGGAGGATCAGGACAAAGTGAGCTTCGTTACTACGGACGGCACCTACTGCTACAACGTGATGTCATTCGGACTCAAGAACGCTGGGGCTACCTACCAACGACTGATGAACAAAGTATTCTAGGAGCAGATCGGGCGCAACCTGGAAGTCTACGCGGATGATATATTGATTAAGTCACTCCGAGCGGTCGATCTTTGTACAGACATAGAAGAAACCTTCCGAACACTGAGGAGGTATGGAATCAAGCTGAACCCCCAAAAATGTCTGTTCGGGGCAAAAGGCAGGCGCTTCTTGGGATATATCGTGACCGAGCAGGGCATAGAGGTGAACCTTAGCAAGGTGAAAGCATTGCAAGACATGCCGCCTCCCAGGAATTTGAGGGAAGTGCAATGGCTCACCGCCCGGATAATGGCATTGTCAAGATTCATCTCTAAGACAACCGACCGGAGCTTGCCATTTTTCAAGATCCTTCGCCGAACTACCAAGTTCCAGTGGGATCAGGAATGCGACCGGACATTCAAAGAGCTAAAAGCCTATCTCAACTCACTACCTGTACTGGCTAAACCAAACGTGGGTGAGCCGCTCCGCATATACCTATCATCAACCGAGCATGCTGTCGGCTCGGCACTGGTAAAGGGAGGCGGGGAGGAGCAGCCAGTGTATTTCTTGAGCCACATCTTAAAAGATGCTGAGTCCCGCTATACTGGTCTCGAGAAGCTCGCGTTCGTCCTAGTCCTGGTTGCACGGAGGCTCCGTCCTTATTTCTTGGCGCATACTATCATCGTTATGATAAACAGCCCGCTAGGAAGAGTACTCCTAAACATTGAGGCGTCCGGGCGGCTCATTAAGTGGACGACGGAGCTCAGGGAATTCGACATCCAGTATCAACTCCGCTCGGCGATCAAGGCGCAGTCCTTGGCAGATTTTGTAACTGAGGTACAGAATCCCGAGCCCGAGGCTTTGTGGATAGTATTTGTGGACGGATCGTCCACTCGGCTCGGGAGCGGAATAGGTATTTTACTAATTTCTCCTCAAGAAGAGTGGATGCACCTATCCGTCCGTCTAGATTATCAGGCAACAAATAATGAGGCGAAATATGAGGCCCTCATAGCCAGCCTACAGGCCGCGCGGCATGTGGGAACCCACCGGGTGATGCTGTACTCTGACTCCTAATTGGCCGCTCAGCAACTCTCGGGGTCCTTCGAGATAAACAGCGCAAGGCTCCGGCTCTACGTGGAGGCCTTTGAAAAGCTCAGAACTAACTTCACCGAGGTTGCCATACAGAAGATCCCCCGAGCCGAGAACCAATCAGCGGATGAATTAGCCAAGCTCGCTAGTTCAATATCGCCGATCGTCATCCAACAGCCAATTGAGTAGGTCTCCTTGGTGACGCACGTTGACCAGATGGAAGGCCTCACGTTCCCAAACGATTGGAGAACGGCCATAATAGAATTTTTGCACTCGGAAGTAACGTCGTCCGATCGGGAGGAAGCACAGCTACTGAGGAGGAAGGTCGGTCGGTTCACGCTCATTGGGGACCAGCTTTACAAGAAGGCGTTCTCCCGCCCGCTGCTGAAATGTGTCAGCTCGGAAGACGCAGAATATATTCTCCAGGAAGTACATCAAGGATCCTGCGGAGGTCATCCGGGCGGGTGATCGTTGGCTAGGAAGATCCTGCTGACTAGATACTTCTGGCCAACTCTATAGGAAGACGCCGCTCGGACCGTCGCTACTTGCCTTTCCTGTCAGAAGTTCCACAGCTTCTCCCATAGGCCAACGGAGAAGATGAAGGCATCTTCTGTGTCTTGCTCGTTCGACCAGTGGGGTATGGATATAGTGGGGTCTTTCCCTATGGCGACTGGGCAACGGAAGTTTTTATTAGTGGCGGTCGACTATTTCTCCAAGTGGGTTGAAGCCGAACCACTGGCCAGAATAACCGAGCAGATGGTCAAAAAGTTCATTTGGCAGCATATAATTTGTCGGTTCGCATTCCTCGTCGACTCATTTCGGATAACGGGTGACAATTCGTTGGTCAGGAGCTCGGAGAATGGTGCAAGGGAGACGGCATCGAACAACATTTCACTTCCGTGGCGTATCCTCAGAGCAATGGTCAAGCCAAAGTAGCCAATCGGGAGATCCTGCGAATGCTTCAGGTTCGGCTCGATCACATGGGAGGAAGATGGGTGGACGAGCTGTCGGGCGTACTATGGGTCATCCGCACCACCCCAAAGGAGGGGACGGGAGTAACGCCGTTCCACTTGGTATACAGGGGCGAGGCGGTCGTCCCTGTCGAGGTCGGAGTAGAGTCCGATTGGATCCAGAGCTACGATGAGGATAATGCCGAGTGAAGGCAGCTGGAGTTGGACCTGGTTGACGAAGCACAAGCTAAAGCAGCCGTCCAGCTGATGGCGTACTGGCAAAGAATGAAGCAGAACTATAACAGGCGTGTAATTCCCAGAGCGTTCCAGGTCGGCGACTTAGTGTGGAAGAAGGTGAAGTCGGTCGGCAATGTGAGTAAGATGGCAGCTCCCTGGGTGGGGCCCTTCAGAGTCGTCGAGAAGCTCTGATCGGGTGCATACTACTTGGAAGATGAGGACGAACGGCGGCTAGATCGACCATGGAGCGCAAACCACCTCCAGCCGTACCGAGCGGGGTAAAAAGTGCGCCAGTGTAATTTATTTCGGGAGTAAAAATTAAAAAAGACAAAGGATATAAGCATTTGTTGCCAAACGGCAAAACCCCACGAAGACCGTCAAGCGGCAACGTTAAATTCTAGAGTCGGACCGGCGACTATAAACCCCCCGGCCTGAAGACCGTCGAGTGGCGACGTTAAACTCTAGAGTCGAACTGGCGACTATAAACCCCTCGGCCTGAAGACCGTCGAGCGACGACGTTAAACTCTAGAGTCGAACCGGCGACTATAAACCCCCCAGCTTGAAGATCGTCGAGCGGCGACGTTAAACTCTAGAGTCGAACTGGCGACTATAAATACCCCGGCCTGAAGACCGTCAAGCGGCGACGTTAAACTCTAGAGTCGGACCGGCGACTATAAACCCCCAGGCCTGAAGACCGTCGAGCGGCGACGTTAAACTCTAGAGTCGGATCAGCGACTATAAACCCCCCGACCTGAAGGTGATATGGCATTAGACTGCTTAACGGTAACGTGAAAGTCGAGAGGAGCATGATTAGACAAAAAGACGGGCATAGATTCATTCAACAAAATTAGTCGAACGGCGATTACAAAAGGGTGTTATAGGTCGGACGGCCAACATACATTCAGGACTTCACTCTAAATAGTTAAAAATTTTGTCTGGAATTGTGGTCAGGAGGTCAGCATGATCGCGAACGGGGACAGTAAAGTCTTCAGGCAGCTGGCCCTTTTTCTTCAGATAGTCAGTCGTGGCGGTGATAGCTAGCTCAAAAGCATGGATGAGTCGAGCGCAGGCCTTCTCTACAAACTTCTCCGAGCGGATGTAATTCTGTTGCATGACAATGATTCGACTCGGCTCGGCTTCCTGATATTCTTTGAAGGCAGCGCGAGAAGCATCCAGCGCCTCTTGGAGTGTCTTCAGGTCAGTCTGAAGGACAACCACCTCCGCCGAACGACCATTCTTCTCGGCAGCCAGCAAGTCGGTCAGCTCTTTGACTTTGACCTCAAGGGCCCAGGCTTTAACATTCTTCACCTCCAGGTCAGTGACGGCCTGATTCTTCCTGTTAGTGGCCAGAGTAATCTTCTTATCGGAGGTCTTGACCTAGGTCTCGGGCCGATCTATCATGGTTTGCAAGCTCGAAGATTTATGTCGTTCGGCCTCTAGTAGTTTGTTGGCCTTCTCCAGATCGGCCTTCAGCTCGGCGTAGGAAGGGCCTTGAAGAGGGGTCCCCCCAAAGACCTTGAGCTTTTTGAACTTCTCCTCGAGGAAAGCTAAGCGGTGGCACACCGCTATACTCTCGACCTAATGCTACGATTCAGTTAAAAACGTAAAATACCGAACGGAGGATAAGAAGAAAAAGCTTGTAAAAGTTACCCCAGTAGCTTGTTGCAGATGGCTGTTGCCGAGCAACCCAGGTGGCATCACGCCCACGTGCGCTCAGGCGTCCTCCCAGACTTTTGCGAGGGGCCCCCGAATGGTTATCAAGTGTTTGGCACTCGACGGTTGGTCAACCTGGCGCAAATATTCCTCTGTCGGTAGGTGGAGCAGAGCCTTGATAGTCCTATGTCGGCCCGGAGTGGACTGGGCGGACACGGAAGGAGCAGAAGTTTGTCCGACCGGCTCAGAGCGGATGAGAGAGCGCTTGATTATCTGGCGAGCTGGAGGGAGCGAGGTGAGAGGCTGAGCGGCGACGGGGTCGGCAGGCCAGTCTCCTTGAGATTGAGTCCAGTCGGATGATCCACAGATGCATGAGCTGGAGCTGGGGGATCGTCCGCCTGTTCGGAAATGTGAATGGCAGAGGTTGCTGAACGGGTGGGGGTGCCCGTTCGGCGGTGTTTACGCCCAACCAACGGAACTTCAACATCATCAGAGCCGGCTTCCTCGGGTCGAGTGGCCGGTGACGCACTCAGTGGAGCGTTCTCCCCAGCCGCATCGGTGGTGACCGTCCGCGCGGCCGACGCCTCGCCCCCCGTACGTACCTCTTCACTCTCACCCTTGTGAGAGCCGATCGGGGTGAGGCCCAGCTTGTCCGCCTCCTGCACGGCAGCCGCCTCTATCTCGTCGGCCTTGCGCTTCAGCAGGCCCAACACCACTGATTTCATCATAGTCTCGGCTGCAAGAAAAAGAAAAGAAATTAGTTAGATGCCAAGTAAAGGAGAGAAGGTTATTCCTTACCCGGGCCGTTCGGAAGTCGCGTTCGAATCGGGCTTAATCTGAATAGGTACATCATCCCTTCGGGCAGCAGCCTGTGTATGTCTAGCTTCAACTCGGCTAGCAAGTTCTCCGCATGCAGAAAAGCGGGTTCAGTCCGGTACATTTTCAGTTCGGGAGGACTCGACAACGAAGTTTGTCATTTCGTCCGGAAGGATGGTGGCTCGGGAAAATGCAGGAAGAAAAAATGCTCTTTCCAATGCTTATTGGAGGTAGGCATTTTATCAAAGAAAACTAGACCGATCCGAACTTGAAATAAGAAGGTGCCCAGCTCAGACTGCTTGGGGTAGTAAAAATAATGGAAGATGTGGGGCTTAAGGGGAATATTGTGTACCCAAAAGAGCACAACTACGCCATACAGCAGCCTAAAGGAATTTGGAACAAGCTGGCCTAGCGGAATACGAAAATAGTTGCAAACTTCTAAGATAAATGGGTGGATCGGAAACCTAAGGCCGCCTACGAACTGGTCGCGGAAGAAGGTAACAGTGCCGGTCGGCGGGTCATGGAGCCGGTCGGACGACTCGGCCAGAATTAGTTTATGGTCATCAGGGATTTCATAGGTGTTAAGTAATTTGAAGGCGTCTCCCGAATCAAACCTACTCTCCATGGTTTGATACCAAAGACCGGGAGAAGGGGCAGAAGAACTAGCCATTGCCACCGGGGTGGAAGACAAAGGGAAAGCAGAAGGCAATGGAGGAAATGAACGGAATAGTGCCTGCGATGCGCAGACACCACCGGAATGCAAAGAAAAAGCGCGAAGAAAACAAAAAGGGAGTGAGCAAAGAGTTCTTACAGAAAAGAGGATGGCTGGAGAAGAGAGCGAAGGGCCGGAATGTCGAGAACGGGTTCGCCGGAGAACGAAGCAGAAACCTTCAAAGGCACGGGCGCGATAGAGCGGAAGCGGCGGAAGAAAAGGAAGCAGCCTTATAAAGGTTGGTCTCGAGCTGCAGGGACCGCCCGATCCAGGGCACGGGATCTGAGGAGCACATCTGCCCATTGAATTCAAAGCGGTAGGGGTCACATCGAGTCTGACAGCTCGAGCAGGCGATGACGGCCGCCTGGCCACGTGGCATCACCCCATTGGGTGCATTTAATGACCGCTATTACGCAGGCGAGGGCGTGTGCTCGGCCTTAATGGCAGGGATTTGCACGAGTTTCGAGGAAATTCGGAGGACATTGGCGTTGACCGACGTTGGGTCGGCAAGACATCCACCGGCATGTCGAACTCTTCAAGTGTCAGTGGGTTCTAGGCTGAGCGGCATTCTCATCAGATACAGAACGACCGTCATGTCGCCAGACCGATAGTCCAGTCAGTCGGACTTAGCGCCTCCTTTAACTAGACTTGAGGGGAGGCATGTGATCGATGGTAAGGACGGGAGACCCTCGTTAGCGGGAGGTCAATGACACGTGGAGGTCAATGGTCAAGAGGGTCAACCCCAAGGTCGTGCCGAGCGGACAGAGGGCTGATCGATCATCCGGCCGACCGAACATCCGGCCAGGGGTCTCCCAGGCCGGACGAAAGACAGCCCGACCAAGGGTCGGGTTTCCGATGCTCAAGGTAAAAGAGTCTCTGGGCCGAGCGGACAGGCCGCTCGGCAGAGCCACGGGACAATAAGGTGCAATCCCATCCGAGCACATGAGCAGGGCTTCCCTACCCGGTCCGAGGTATGCGCATTCCCGGAGGCCATGAGCGCCGAGCGGGCAGTCCGCTCGGCCCGGGAACATACAAGAGGCGCAAAGGGACAAAAGGGACAGCTAGTAACATCATTCTCGAGACACCTGCCACCGACAAACAGCATGGTCGGCGGCCGGAGCGGACAGAGTATCGTACGGTGGAAGTTTCCATCGTCACATCAGGGATTTGCTCGGACGATTGTGGAATGGTGTCAGACATGCTTTTCTGACACAACCCTACTGAGGTATGTTTGGGGAAGCGTGCACGCATCGAGAAGCATGCCCGCGCCTCCCTAAGGTCCTATATAAGGACCCCTAGACTTCGACGGAGGTATGCGATTCTGATCATTGTAGTCACAGTAGCGTTACCTTGTTCCTCTTCTTCCTCACTGCCTGACTTGAGCGTCGGAGGGTCGTCACCGGGAAATCCCTCCCGGCTCGGCTCCTTTGCAGGTTCACCGGAGATCCACATCACCAGTCGAAGATAGCGGAGAATATCACATCTCCAATGTCCACCGACTCAATGTTTAGACAGGATCAAGAGTCATAAAGGGAGAGTATTAGAAATAAAGCACTTATCCAGAATCTAAAGAGCATGACAATTCTCAAGAATATAAATGGTTCGATATTTCTCAAGAAAGATTGGATGCAATATTCAAGAAGACTGGTATTATAAGTCAAATATGACTCTTACTATAATGTTGAAATTAATTACTTTTATGATTTAATTAATATAACGCAATCATAAAAGTATATATATATCGGAATTTATAACTCTCATCCGTCTTCTTCTTCTATTTTCTTCTTGTTATCATTCCAACGGCAAAAGCACCTTTGCAAGAAGAAACATCGATCAAGCCTATTCAATGTCATCACCAATCCAAGTTTGTTGAATTGGTTGTGGTGCAATTTGAGCGCGACCATAATGAGGTGTAACATCATTTTGGCGAAGTCGAGACTAGAGTTCGACTCTATCTCTTTAAGATAAATTTATCCCGCACATGATGTTTATGGAACACAATAATCATCTCTCAAGATGCAACGATTTTATCTTGCGATAGCATCACTGTAAATCGCAAGACCTCTGAACCGAAAAAGCTTCTCGAACTCTCTAATGTAAGTATGGAATACAATGTTTACTTTGTTTAAATGAATTGAGTGATTCAAATGAAAATGTGAGTGGTCTTATTTATACTAAATGAAGGGTACGTATAAGAGCATCTTGGTTCAATTAGATCTCATCCATCCATTTTGAATTGGATGATATAGATTGCATCCTTTTCTAAGAGACATACTATCTCTTTATTAGATGTCATCCTTTAGAAATCAATAAATGAGATTGACTCATCCAAAGGGTACTTAAACCTTTCAAGTTGGATGAACAAAATTTGTCAATTTTGATCCATATATCTAGATTTAATTTTTCATTTAAATTTCCAACAAAGTTTACCATCACAATTTATGTACATAATGTCTAAGGTAACACAATTGATGAATGGAAGCCTATTCAAATTTGTAAATCCAAAACTAGAAATCAATTTCGACAATCAGTCAATGTAAGTGCGACAAATCAACGAGCCGAAGGGCCTTCAGCATCAGAAATGCTTCCGACATGATGAAATTCCAAGAGACTCGGATCCACCTCACTGCTTCCATGCTTCAACAACATCTTATCACCATCAGTGTACATTGCCAAGCACTCCTTTAGCTCCATCACCACTTCAGTCATCGTTGGCCTCGTACTCGAAGTGTGTGTAGTGCTTGCCAATGCGACATTGGCCACCTTCCAAGATGAATTTAGGACTCTCTCTTCGCATATGATTGTGTCGATAACATCCTCTATGTTTCCATTGGCAAGCCTTTCTTTAACCCATTGAACTATGTGAATGTCTTCAAGATCACTAAATATGGGAGATTTTCCAGTGATGAGTTCCAAAAGAACCACTCCAAAGCTATACACATCGCTCTTCCGGCTGAGTTGGTTATTGACATAGTACCTAGACAAGTAGAATTCCGTAAGGCTTTGGTGGATTTAAACATGTAATAGCAATGTCGGCATCAAATAGATGAACTGAATAAATTGATGTGAGATACTCTGGATCAAGGTATCCGATAGTGCCAACAATCCTTGTGGATGTGTGGCCGGTGTTGTCATCTTGGAAACGCTTGGATAGTCCAAAATCAGCTATTTTCGCTTCTAGTCTTTCGTTCAAGAGTATGTTAGCGGTCTTCACGTCTCTATGAACAAGTGGAGGTTTGCATCCGGTGTGCAGATACTCAAGTCCTGACACACGTGAAACATGTATGTTCATTAATTATTAAGTAACACAGGAACAAGCTATGGTAATTTAGTGTCAACCTTGTGCGGCATCAATGGCAATTCGGAGACGTTGTTCCCATTTCAAAGGCGTCTCAGTTTGACTAGCTGTTGAAATATATGATAAGAGCTAGTTAGTACCTTCACAGACCAATCGAGAGGATGCAATGAGAATAATTTTATGTTTGATATAAATTTTCAGCAGCAGAAGTGGTTAGTGAGTTCACAACCTTTGAGGTATTCTTTAAGGTTTCCCTTGGGCATAAATTCGCATACGAGTGCCAAATGATCTTCATCCATGCAATAGCCCACCAAAGAAACCAAATTCTTGTGATGAACCCTTGTCAAATGTTCAGCCTGGATTTGGAAGATGAAATTGTTTAAGTGGCCACTTTTCGGATTCGTGTGTATACAATTCAACTAGGATCAGTTACCTCAGAAAGAAAATCTTCTTTTCCTTGTGAAGATGATTTGGTCAGCAACTTGACAGCAACTTCAGTAGCATCTTCCAAATGGCCATAGTAAACAATTCCAAACCCTCCTTTTCCAATGATCTTGCTAAAGTTATCAGTAATGAACTCCAGTTCCTTGTACGTGAATTTTCGATTTTCAAGTTGATATTTGCCTCCAATTTGGAGCTCTTTGATGGTGCGTTTGGCTGCAGAGTTAAAAAGTACTATTCCACAATTCATGATGATGAATTCTGAATCAGTAACCTTGTTCTGCAACAAGACTAACCTTTTCTCTTTTTCAGTATGCAGAGAAGGATAATTGCCGCCAAGCACCCACACATAGCAGCAACTACAGAAGCAATGACGATAATTGCTAAATAATTCTTCTTCTTCTTATTCTTAGGCTCGCAAGAATCTCCACCAAGACAAATGTTGCCTTCAGTTCTGCCATTACCAAAATTTTGCATTTATCATAATAAGAACAAGTTGTTGCATTTATCATGGAAGAAACGAGTATAGTTTTCAAGATGAGGATCAACCTCAAAGTAATAGAACCATTCTTAGATTTCTCAAGAAGAACAGAAGGAATGACTCCACTAAGTTGGTTTTCTGTCAAATCTCTGCATGTAGCCAAATAACAAAATTACTTCATTTATTTTTCACTTCATTAGCTTGCATTAGGCAACATATAAATATATAAATACTGACTAAATAATACTTACAAGACTCTGAGAGATGGCAAATACCCCAGACCATCAGGTATCGATCCTGTTAAGTTGTTATGAGACAAATCCCTACAAAATGTTATCAGAAACTCATTAATGAGATCGATAAATGACGATGAGCAGAATATGTATATTATTCTGAGACGTGAAGTTATAGAAGAATTAATAAGAAAATAAGAGAGAAGTAACACAACAAAAGGAATAGTTGAATTAGACTTAAACCTATTATAAAATTAAGAGCACAGAGGAAAAAAGATGTAGCCGTAACATGGCTCAAGCAAAACTAATTGATCAATTATCAAAATAACTTATCCTAAACGTTTATATAGCTCTCAAAAAAATTTAAACGAAAAAATAACCAACTAGATTTATTCCCTAAGATTTAGAATAAATTAACTAACAAAACTTACTTCCTTAAGATTTAGGAAAAAAATTAAATATAATTAAGGAGAAAACAAACTAAACTTAATTAACAGATAAATAATTATAAATCTAAAATATGCAAATCTAAATACTTTGGATTCCCTCCTACATTAGTAGTTCGGAATTGAAGAGTACTCGTCCTTGAGTTTAGAGTGGGTGTATCCGGCTCCCCAACACAATGACTTAGATGTTTCACATTAAAAACATCAAAAGTTTTTAAATAACTAGGAAATCGCAACCTGTAGGCATCGCTATTAATCTTTTCTAGTATCTTGCAACGTCCAATCTTCCGATCTTTGAACTTGTTCTATTCACCCCATGGAAATATCACGAGTTAATACAACCCAAACCATATCACCAGCGTTAAAAAGAACTTAACATCGATGTCTATCTGCCCGAAACTTGTACTCAATGTTGTTTTCCTAAATAGCTTGCTTAACCCGCTCATGAATGACCCAAAGATACTCGGTCATCTCCTCATCCTTGGAGTTAGCTTATCCTAAACGTGAAATAAGAACTAAATCCAGTACCGAATGAGTTTCGTCTATAAACAATAAAGGACTCAAACTAGTGATCTTGTTCTTTGATATGTTGTATGTGACTGCTTGAGGTAAAACAGATCTCATTGCTTCAATTTGGTTCCTATGAGACATCTCAGAAGATTTCCCAAGTTTTGGTTCACTACCTCAGTCCGACCATCCGTTTGGGGATGATAGGGCTGCTAAAGTTTAGCTTCTCGTCCCTAGCTTTCCATAAAGTCTTCCAAAATTAACAGACAAATTTAGTATCACGATATGAAGTAATAGTTTGAGAAATATCATGTAAATGCACAATCTTTTTCAAGAAGAGGTAGCAATCCGATCAACATCCATAGTTTTTGGGACGCCACAAAGTAAGTCATCTTGAAGAATCTCCACCACAACTAGCCAATAGGAAATCCATGCTAACCTCGCACCAAGGGGCTTTGGGAATTGGTAAGCAAGTATACAAATCAGCATTGGTGAGGGTTCCCTTAGATTGCTGACAAATAAAGTAATAGTCCACAAAATGAGCTCGTCACTAGTTAGTTTGGACCAATAGAAGTCGGAAGAGATGATGGCTAATATCTTATCTCGGCAAAGTATTCTTCGTTATATAATTCAGCGATAATGTGCTCCCTTAAGGAGCGATCTGGAATGCATAATCGTAGTCCATAAAATAGATAACCATTGTGCATAATAAAATCATTGTGAAACCTATTAGTTACCTCCTGAAATATCTTGCCAAAGGAGGGATTAACAACATATATATATGAGAAAGATCTAAAGCGGGCATAATAAGTAAGCAAGGAAGAGACGCACAAGGATACTCTTACGAGTATAACCTTGTCTCAATAGGTGCATAACTTGCAAGTAGTTTTTGATGCATCCTTACTAACATGGTATGCTGGCTAGTTAGTGAATAAGATAGGAGATAATGACGTCAATGCTTCAAGGATTGCATAGTAGCAAAGAATTCCAAATCATATGTAGAGTAATTTTTCTTGGCACAGAATAGTTTCTCACTAAAAAAGGTAATAGAGTATCCTGATTGACTTAAAACACCACCAATGTTAATGCTAGATGTGTCACAATTTACTTCTAATAGTTTGTCAAAATCTGGAAGCGCTAGAATGGGTGCTTCGGTCATCTTTGCTAGCTTTAGTCCACTTGAACTCGCACCCCTTGAGACACTCAATGATAGGAGTAATCAAGACGCTAAAATTATAGATGAATCGGCGGTAGAAAGAGGTCAATCTATGAAAACTTCAGACATTGTGAATGATTTTTGGCTGCAGCTATTGTAAAATTATGTTTATATTTGATGGATCTCTACAAACACCATCAGTAGATACTATAAATCCAAGAAAGGAAGCTAAGGTCATGAAGAAAAAACACTTCCTATTATTGACAAACAAGTGTTTTGCCTTTAGCTTCTCAATGATAGTTCAAAGATGATCACGGTGCAAAGCCTGTGTCAGACTATAAATGAGGATGTCCTCAAAGTATACAACCATGAATCTTCCGTGAAAGGTCACAAGACCTAATGCATGAATCTCATAAATGTGTTGGGTGCATTGGATAGTCTGAAATACATGACCATCCACTCGTACAACCTATGTTATATCTTGAAGGTGGTCTTTCATTCATCTTTGGGCTTGATTCAATTTAGTGGTATCCACTCGTAAGATTGATCTTGGAGAAGTTCTTAGAACCAAAAGTTGATCCAACATGTCATCTAAGCGAGGAATTGAAATCTACACTCACCGTGATTTTTGATGACTTTGCTATCAACACATACACCACGAACCATCTTTCTTTAGCACAAGTAGGGCAGGGACTACACAAGGGATCATACTCTCATGAATATAGCCTCGTCTCAATAGCTCCACAACTTGTCATTGTAGTTCTTCGGCATCCTTAGGGCTAATATAGTATACCGACCGATTAGGTAAGCTTAACCCTAGAATGAGGTCAATATGGTGTTGAATGTCTCTCATAAGGGGAAGTCCCGGAGACGACCATCAAATCGACAAAGTTGAATAGGAGTTGTTGCACCTCAGTTAGTAGATCCAAGTCTAGGTTTATTACATCGCTATCGTAAGGAATCAAAGCATAGATCATGTCTTCGTGCTTCATCTCGTTCAAAAATCTAAACATAGAAAGTAGTGTAGAGTTATTAGTTACCAAATTTGAAGAGGTTCCTTCTCGTCGAGGAGTCAATACTATATTCCTCCCTTTAATAGTAAGAGTGTAGGTGTTCTTCCATCCATCGTGGATGACGCTACAATCATATTATCAAGGTCATGCCAACAATACATGACATGCGTCCATTGACACACATCACACCATGCTCGATCGTAATACTTGCTGCCAATAGAAAAGTTAAAAGCCACCTTCTATCTATGATTATCATCCCTTTGCTCAGCCATGACAACTTGTAGGGTTTTGGATGACTATCCGTCTTCAATTGCAGCTTGTGCACAACTTCTTCAAATACAATATTTTCACAGCTTCCACTATCAATAATCATCTTGCAAACTTTATCTACAACTATGCAAGTTGTGTGAAAGATATTAGTTCTAAGCCAATTATCTTACGGTTATTCCTTAGACCAGTAGACTCTTGCGTATGACAAGAGTTTTATGACCATCTTCATAAAGAATCTCAGTCTTCGATAGGAGCGTTAAAAAACCTTCCTCAATTTTTTCAGATAAAATACATAAATGAACAACCTAAACCAAAGAGTTACTTGGTTTTTTTTAAGGGAGGTTTTACAATCTAAAGCTCTGCACTAGTTGAAAATGAAAACACTTGATAGAGGTCTTAGAATTACACTCGTGTAGCTGTTGGGAAGGAACTCCTGAGGGTGAACCTATTGTTTAGATAGCTTTTATCCATAGTTGGAATATGGATAAAAGTTTATCCACTGCTAATGGTAAAATCTGCTTGGTTGAAGGCGCCTTCCATGGCTGGTTGAAGGCGCCTTCAGCCCAACTGAAGACACCTTTTGCCTGAAGGTCGCGGAGGTGCCTTCAACTCCTATTGAAGGTCGTGGAGGTGCCTTTAACTCCTGTTGAAGGCACCTCCAGCAGCTCCATTTTAGCTCTTCCGCTGCTCTGATCGCCTGAGTGATTTCGGCCAACTGAAATAGGTCTCACCCGAACCCAATTTTCGGCCTTCTCCTCGAGCAGGCTTCCGCTCCGACTTCTCATCCCCCAAACATCATGCACGTCCTTCTCGTCCACCGGTGTACTCTTCCGTAGCACCTCGTCCCTCGGATGCACCGAGCCCGTCGGCTCCCTTCCCATGTCATCCTTCTTGTTAGCTGTGTCTTCCGCTCGACTTCCTATGTTCCTAAGCTCCTGTACACTTAGAAATAAGGGTTAAACACTAACAGAAAACCTGACTTGGTTGATCACATCAAAACTACCACGAGGTACCAACAATCTCATCATCGATATCATCGTCATAAATTCACTCATCAATCTATTCGGGTTCATCCTCCATGTCTTCCTGAACCAGCAGGGTTTTATTTTTTTATTATTATTTAAGGATCTTTTACAATTTGAAGCTCGATGCCCTTATTCACCACATCGAAAACACTTGATAGAGGTCTTAGGGTTACTTTGTGGCTGTTGCTGGGAAGGGTACAGCTCCTGAGGGTGAACCACTTGATTGTTTTGATCACTCATATTTGTTTGTCTTCGATTTAACTATTTTTCAATAGTCGGCTCATTGATAAGCCTCTGAAATAGTCCAAAGTGAGTGGAGATCAAGGAATCTTGTAAAGGCTATCATAATCCCCCTAAATATCGCATTATAGTATGCTCCTTAGTCTTAGATAGATTGTTCCTAGAAATAAGCTGATAGAAGTCCTCTGTATAGTCGTCGACGATTCTAGCCCTTGCCTCAATGTATGAAGTCGTTGAAATAATATTTGTGCGTAGCTAAAGGGAAGAAAGTAGATTCTCATCCGTTTTTTTTTAATTTTTTCCAATCGGTGATTTTGGATTTACCTTGTCTCTCTCATGATCGATAGAGTTGCTCCCATCATGCTGAGGCTCAGCCTTTGAACTTGATAACGACCAATTTTATTTTGACATGATTAGGTACTTCCTTATACAAAAAAATTCTCTCTACTTTGTTGGTCCAATCAATAAAGCATTCCACTTGTAATGTGCCAAAAAAAATCAAGAAGATCAACTCGGAAATCAAAATCTCCATATCGTTCTTCTTGACCACGGTGTTCCCGATAAATAGTACGGTGGTGATATGGATTGTCAAATCCTCAATCATCATTATATCTTGGATATTATGATCATGGTGCTAAGCTTCCTCATATAGAGGGATTAATAAGAAAACAAGAGAAATAATACAAAAAAATGAATAGCCGAAATTAGACTTAAACTTATTATTAAATCAAGAGCATAAAGAAAAAGAGATGTAGTCATAACGTGACTTAAATGAAATCAATTGATTCAATATCAAAATAATTTGTTCTAAACATCATCTAAGCATAGAATCCTAAAAAAATCTAAATGAAAAAAATAACCAAGACTTATTCCCTAAGATTTAGGATAAATTAACTAGTAATACTTAGTTTCCTAAAATTTAGAAAAAAATTAATATAATTAAAATAAATTAAACTTAATTAATGAATAACTAATTAAAAATAAAAATAAAAGATTTAGATTAGGATCCCCTCCCGCATCAATAAAGGATGTTTCTCTTTTGGAAATTTCAGTGAGAAATAACACTTACAAGTATTGCAGTGCACTTAGGTTGGCAAAGGATGCGGTTATTACACCTGCCAATCCACTGTATGACATATTGCTGCAAAAAATTGAATCTAAAGAATCATTAGTCCTCAAGTCAACTTTCAAATCATTCATGATCTACTTCTCTGCAAAATTGAAGGAACTCACACTGCAGTGATCATCGGAACACCAGAGTTATTCCGTGTACAATTCAGTCCAACCCAAGTATATGCTTGTGGAGAGCATGGATCACCCATCCAGTTTCTTCTCACCTGGTACCACCCTTTGATTGCCAACATTGCATCCACTGAAAAATAAAATCTTGTTATTTATAATTTTATTATATAAATTAGCTGTTATTAATTTTTTGCTGTCGTTGTATTACCATCTTGGCCATTGGTTGCCACATTTGCATTTCTCATTGCTGTGAAGACTTCAATGGCATTTATGATAGGTGGAAGCATGGAGCTTCCTGTTTCAACAAGAGTTATATTGCACTCACCAAACCCTAAACTTGGATCAGCATTGAAAACGACGTCAGAGAGGAGGTAGGTTGGAGCCAAAGGCCTGCCGTCGTTCAGCAGGGCTCCATTGAGGTAGATCAAGAACTGCCTCGAGGCGTTCAGCTGGAGCTCGCAGAAGTAGAGGACCGTATAGAACTCAGTTAGGTCTCCTGGATCGGGTGCCAAGCTGAGTTGAAGTGTGGTGGAGCTGCTAGGGTATGCTGCAATCTGCATGACTTCCTGTGGTGGCTGAAACTGATCATGCACCTGGTTTTGGACGCTCGAGTCGGTCGATGTCACACTCCATGAAGGTGGGGTGTCAATGAAGAACCATAAGCGATCATATCGGTCAGCAGGGTACCTGATCGAATTAGAATTCCCCACATAGAATCTATCCAAGTTGACCAAAGTGGTGGAGGAGTTGACTTGAGGATAAAGAGAGTTTGAAAGAGGCCTCAGATCTAAACCAGAGATGAAAGGAATTCCATGGCCAGTGTTGATCAGGCAAACTGAGATCACATCAGCTGTGGCTTCACTGACTGTTTCAGTGAAGATGCTTTCAGTAGGAGTTGTCAGGTTTATGTTCTTCCAGAGGTTGACTCCGAGGTAGAGATCGAACTGAACAAAAGGACTATTCTTGGAGTCGTAGTTTCCATACAAGAAGGTCGCTCTTATGATGTATTTTGAGCCCTGGCTGATTGACTTGAAGGTGTAGCAGTTGCGAGATCCCTCAGGGAAGCTCCTCAATGTCAAGAATCTCCGAGAAATGTTAGAAGATATGTAGGCCGACGAGACGGCGTAGTTTATGCCCGTGTCTATGAATTGGTCGTCGGAGACGTATTGTAGATTTAGTTTTGGGTCGACGTAGGAGGAGTTTGGATCGATCCCGCTGTCGATGAAGATAAAACCTGCAGAAGCTTGAGAGCTAAGTTGCATGGCGGGATCAAGTAGAATGGTGTGTGCAGTACCTGGTGGCTGTTGTCCCTGAACTCTAGATGCGGAGGCCGCCATGAGGAAGAGGAGCAGAAGAAGCAAGAGCCGGCAATCCATGCTTGTCCGGTGCCGATCAGTACTGTCCCTGAAATCGTGCTAATTCAATTCCTTGAATTTAAAAGGCAGCAAAGGGGAATTCAAATGTTGCCTAGGAAACCAAAGCAAATATTCCTTGAAACAATGCATATTTTGGCAGGAGAAGAGTGCTTCAAAGCAGAATTCCTCGACTTCATCGGTACTTTAATTTATATATCGATGGTCGACTTTTGGAGAATAAAGAAATTGACCAATAAGGTCTGTGGTGTTTGCATTGGGAACGTCACCTAGGCCTTGTGGGTTATAGTTTTTCTTTTTCGAGATAAATAATATTCACCCGTCAACTGTTTTTTATCTTTCCTTCTCGGTTGATGTTTCCTTCAAGATTCAATCACCTTTGATCAATAGCATATCGAAGAGAATGAACAAATCTCACGAATAGTTCGCTCATACGGACATATCTCACAGGCGCCCTTCATGAGATACTTTGTTTGCTATGCTTTGGGTTTCATCTCAGTATCTTAGGGCCCAAAACATCACTACCCACTGTGGGCATATGTTTAAAATAGATTCGCAAGTTGTAAAGTAAATATACGTGTCTAAAGTAGGTTTGCGTGATTATACACCACTACTTTAAAAGATTCCTTTCTATCCGATTAGCAATGAACATGTCGATGGGGCCCCAATGAACATCAGACGTTTTGCTATAAGAAGGGAGCAATCTCCTCTTGCAAGACATTCAAGCATCCACTTGAGCCTTACTTGAGGGATTTATGTAAGATTACCATTTCAAGAGTGCTTGTCGCTTTATTTCAAAACCATCCACTTGAGCCTTACTTGAGGGATTTTTGTAAGATTACCATTTTCAAGAGTGCTTGTCGTTTTATTTCAAAACCTTCTCTACTACCTCCTCTTCTATTATCTTCTTCTGCTGCTGGAAAGAAAATCTTCTTTTCCTTGTGAAGATGATTTGGTCAGCAACTTGACAGCAACTTCAGTAGCATCTTCCAAATGGCCATAGTAAACAATTCCAAACCCTCCTTTTCCAATGATCTTGCTAAAGTTATCAGTAATGAACTCCAGTTCCTTGTACGTGAATTTTCGATTTTCAAGTTGATATTTGCCTCCAATTTGGAGCTCTTTGATGGTGCGTTTGGCTGCAGAGTTAAAAAGTACTATTCCACAATTCATGATGATGAATTCTGAATCAGTAACCTTGTTCTGCAACAAGACTAACCTTTTCTCTTTTTCAGTATGCAGAGAAGGATAATTGCCGCCAAGCACCCACACATAGCAGCAACTACAGAAGCAATGACGATAATTGCTAAATAATTCTTCTTCTTCTTATTCTTAGGCTCGCAAGAATCTCCACCAAGACAAATGTTGCCTTCAGTTCTGCCATTACCAAAATTTTGCATTTATCATAATAAGAACAAGTTGTTGCATTTATCATGGAAGAAACGAGTATAGTTTTCAAGATGAGGATCAACCTCAAAGTAATAGAACCATTCTTAGATTTCTCAAGAAGAACAGAAGGAATGACTCCACTAAGTTGGTTTTCTGTCAAATCTCTGCATGTAGCCAAATAACAAAATTACTTCATTTATTTTTCACTTCATTAGCTTGCATTAGGCAACATATAAATATATAAATACTGACTAAATAATACTTACAAGACTCTGAGAGATGGCAAATACCCCAGACCATCAGGTATCGATCCTGTTAAGTTGTTATGAGACAAATCCCTACAAAATGTTATCAGAAACTCATTAATGAGATCGATAAATGACGATGAGCAGAATATGTATATTATTCTGAGACGTGAAGTTATAGAAGAATTAATAAGAAAATAAGAGAGAAGTAACACAACAAAAGGAATAGTTGAATTAGACTTAAACCTATTATAAAATTAAGAGCACAGAGGAAAAAAGATGTAGCCGTAACATGGCTCAAGCAAAACTAATTGATCAATTATCAAAATAACTTATCCTAAACGTTTATATAGCTCTCAAAAAAATTTAAACGAAAAAATAACCAACTAGATTTATTCCCTAAGATTTAGAATAAATTAACTAACAAAACTTACTTCCTTAAGATTTAGGAAAAAAATTAAATATAATTAAGGAGAAAACAAACTAAACTTAATTAACAGATAAATAATTATAAATCTAAAATATGCAAATCTAAATACTTTGGATTCCCTCCTACATTAGTAGTTCGGAATTGAAGAGTACTCGTCCTTGAGTTTAGAGTGGGTGTATCCGGCTCCCCAACACAATGACTTAGATGTTTCACATTAAAAACATCAAAAGTTTTTAAATAACTAGGAAATCGCAACCTGTAGGCATCGCTATTAATCTTTTCTAGTATCTTGCAACGTCCAATCTTCCGATCTTTGAACTTGTTCTATTCACCCACAGTAAAACAGTCACGAGTTAATACAACCCAAACCATATCACCAACGTTAAAAGAACTTAACATCGATGTCTATCTGCCCGAAACTTGTACTCAATGTTGTTTTCCTAAATAGCTTGCTTAACCTGCTCATGAATGACCCAAAGATACTCAGTCATCTCCTCATCCTTGGAGTTAGCTTATCCTAAACGTGAAATAAGAACTAAATCCAGTACCCCGAATGAGTTTCGTCTATAAACAATAAAAGGACTCAAACTAGTGATCTTGTTCTTTGATATGTTGTATGCGAATTCTGCTTGAGGTAAAACCAGATCTCATTGCTTCAATTTGGTTCCTATGAGACATCTCAGAAGATTTCCCAAGTTTTGGTTCACTACCTCGGTCTGACCATCCGTTTGGGGATGATAGGAGCTGCTAAAGTTTAGCTTCTCGTCCCTAGCTTTCTCCATAAAGTCTTCCAAAATTAACAGACAAATTTAGTATCACGATATGAAGTAATAGTTTGAGAAATATCATGTAAATGCACAATCTTTTTCAAGAAGAGGGTAGCAATCCGATCAACATCCATAGTTTTTGGGACGCCACAAAGTAAGTCATCTTGAAGAATCTCCACCACAACTAGCCAATAGGAAATCCATGCTAACCTCGCACCAAGGGGCTTTGGGAATTGGTAAGCAAGTATACAAATCAGCATTGGTGAGGGTTCCCTTAGATTGCTGACAAATAAAGTAATAGTCCACAAAATGAGCTACGTCACTAGTTAGTTTGGACCAATAGAAGTCGGAAGAGATGATGGCTAATATCTTATCTCGGCCAAAGTATTCTTCGTTATATAATTCACTGATAATGTGCTCCCTTAAGGAACAGTCTGGAATGCATAATCGTAGTCCATAAAATAGATAACCATTGTGCATAATAAAATCATTGTGAAACCTATTAGTTACCTCCTGAAATATCTTGCCAAAGGAGGGATTAACAACATATATATATGAGAAAGATCTAAAGCAGGCATAATAGTAAGCAAGGAAGAACAACGGCTTAGAGCATCTGCAACATGATTAAGACTCCCAGATTGATGCTTCAGTATGAAGGTGAACTCTTGCAAGTAGTTTACCTACTTGATGCATCGATTACTCAGCTTGTATTGATCGTTGATGCACTTCAAAGCCTCATGATTAGTGAATAAGATAATTCATTCTGCAGGAGATAATGACGTCAATGCTTCAAGGATTGCATAGTAGCAAAGAATTCCAAATCATATGTAGAGTAATTTTTCTTGGCACAGAATAGTTTCTCACTAAAAAAGGTAATAGAGTATCCTGATTGACTTAAAACACCACCAATGTTAATGCTAGATGTGTCACAATTTACTTCTAATAGTTTGTCAAAATCTGGAAGCGCTAGAATGGGTGCTTCGGTCATCTTTTGCTAGCTTTAGTCCACTTGAACTCGCACCCCTTGAGACACTCAATGATAGGAGTAATCAAGACGCTAAAATTATAGATGAATCGGCGGTAGAAAGAGGTCAATCTATGAAAACTTCAGACATTGTGAATGATTTTTGGCTGCAGCTATTGTAAAATTATGTTTATATTTGATGGATCTCTACAAACACCATCAGTAGATACTATAAATCCAAGAAAGGAAGCTAAGGTCATGAAGAAAAAACACTTCCTATTATTGACAAACAAGTGTTTTGCCTTTAGCTTCTCAATGATAGTTCAAAGATGATCACGGTGCAAAGCCTGTGTCAGACTATAAATGAGGATGTCGTCAAAGTATACAACCATGAATCTTCCCGTGAAAGGTCACAAGACCTAATGCATGAATCTCATAAATGTGTTGGGTGCATTGGATAGTCTGAAATACATGACCATCCACTCGTACAACCTATGTTATATCTTGAAGGTGGTCTTTCATTCATCTTTGGGCTTGATTCGAATTTAGTGGTATCCACTCGTAAGATTGATCTTGGAGAAGTTCTTAGAACCAAAAAGTTGATCCAACATGTCATCTAAGCGAGGAATTAGAAATCTACACTCACCGTGATTTTTTGATGACTTTGCTATCAACACATACACCACGAACCATCTTTCTTTAGCACAAGTAGGGCAGGGACTACACAAGGGATCATACTCTCATGAATATAGCCTCGTCTCAATAGCTCCACAACTTGTCATTGTAGTTCTTCGGCATCCTTAGGGCTAAGATAGTATACCGACCGATTAGGTAAGCTTAACCCTAGAATGAGGTCAATATGGTGTTGAATGTCTCTCATAAGGGGAAGTCCCGGAGACGACCATCAAATCAGCAAAGTTGAATAGGAGTTGTTGCACCTCAGTTAGTAGATCCAAGTCTAGGTTTATTACATCGCTATCGTAAGGAATCAAAGCATAGATCATGTCTTCGTGCTTCATCTCGTTCAAAAATCTAAACATAGAAAGTAGTGTAGAGTTATTAGTTACCAAATTTGAAGAGGTTCCTTCTCGTCGAGGAGTCAATACTATATTCCTCCCTTTAATAGTAAGAGTGTAGGTGTTCTTCCGTCCATCGTAGATGACGCTACAATCATATTGTCAAGGTCATGCCAACAATACATGACATGCGTCCATTGACACACATCACACCATGCTCGATCGTAATACTTGCTGCCAATAGAAAAAGTTAAAAGCCACCGTCTATCTATGATTATCATCTCCCTTTGCTCAGCCATGACAACTTGTAGGGTTTTGGATGACTATCCGTCTTCAATTGCAGCTTGTGCACAACTTCTTCAAATACAATATTTTCACAGCTTCCACTATCAATAATCATCTTGCAAACTTTATCTGTAACTATGCAAGTTGTGTGAAAGATATTAGTTCTAAGCCAATTATCTTCTGGTTATTCCTTAGGGACCAGTAGACTCTTGCGTATGACAAGAGTTTTATGACCATCTTCATAAAGAATCTCTGTTGGCACAAGTAGGCCGGAGGGAGGGGAGGTGAACTGGCTGTTAAAAAAACCTTCCTCAACTTTTAACTCAGATAAAAAAATAAAATAAATGAACAACCTAAAAAAAGAGGCCAAAAGAGTTACTTGGTTACAACCGGAGAGGTTGTTAATCCAAGGCAAGTAAATGCACTAAAGATCTCCTTCTTTGAAGGCAAAGAAGTCTTTTACACTCGTTGAAAGCTCAGAAAGTAGTTAGGAGATGAATACAACAGTTGTTACCTATTTTCTAGGTCCAGGGGACTTTTTATAGCCCCTGAAAAATTTTATCCATAGTTGGAAGGGGCCTTCCACAGAGCTGGAAGGCGCCTCCAGCGAGGTGCAGTGGATAAAAGTTTATCCACTGCTAATGGTAAAATCTGCTTGGTTGAAGGCGCCTTCCATGGCTGGTTGAAGGCGCCTTCAGCCCAACTGAAGACACCTTTTGCCTGAAGGTCGCGGAGGTGCCTTCAACTCCTATTGAAGGTCGTGGAGGTGCCTTTAACTCCTGTTGAAGGCACCTCCAGCAGCTCCATTTTAGCTCTTCCGCTGCTCTGATCGCCTGAGTGATTTCGGCCAACTGAAATAGGTCTCACCCGAACCCAATTTTCGGCCTTCTCCTCGAGCAGGCTTCCGCTCCGACTTCTCATCCCCCAAACATCATGCACGTCCTTCTCGTCCACCGGTGTACTCTTCCGTAGCACCTCGTCCCTCGGATGCACCGAGCCCGTCGGCTCCCTTCCCATGTCATCCTTCTTGTTAGCTGTGTCTTCCGCTCGACTTCCTATGTTCCTAAGCTCCTGTACACTTAGAAATAAGGGTTAAACACTAACAGAAAACCTGACTTGGTTGATCACATCAAAACTACCACGAGGTACCAACAATCTCATCATCGATATCATCGTCATAAATTCACTCATCAATCTATTCGGGTTCATCCTCCATGTCTTCCTGAACCAGCAGGGTTTTATTTTTTTATTATTATTTAAGGATCTTTTACAATTTGAAGCTCGATGCCCTTATTCACCACATCGAAAACACTTGATAGAGGTCTTAGGGTTACTTTGTGGCTGTTGCTGGGAAGGGTACAGCTCCTGAGGGTGAACCACTTGATTGTTTTGATCACTCATATTTGTTTGTCTTCGATTTAACTATTTTTCAATAGTCGGCTCATTGATAAGCCTCTGAAATAGTCCAAAGTGAGTGGAGATCAAGGAATCTTGTAAAGGCTATCATAATCCCCCTAAATATCGCATTATAGTATGCTCCTTAGTCTTAGATAGATTGTTCCTAGAAATAAGCTGATAGAAGTCCTCTGTATAGTCGTCGACGATTCTAGCCCTTGCCTCAATGTATGAAGTCGTTGAAATAATATTTGTGCGTAGCTAAAGGGAAGAAAGTAGATTCTCATCCATTTTTTTTAATTTTTTCCAATCGGTGATTTTGGATGTACCTTGTCTCTCTCATGATCGATAGAGTTGCTCCCATCATGCTGAGGCTCAGCCTTTGAACTTGATAACGACTAATTTTATTTTGACATGATTAGGTACTTCCTTATACAAAAAAATTCTCTCTACTTTGTTGGTCCAATCAATAAAGCATTCCACTTGTAATGTGCCAAAAAAAATCAAGAAGATCAACTCGGAAATCAAAATCTCCATATCGTTCTTCTTGACCACGGTGTTCCCGATAAATAGTACGGTGGTGATATGGATTGTCAAATCCTCAATCATCATTATATCTTGGATATTATGATCATGGTGCTAAGCTTCCTCATATAGAGGGATTAATAAGAAAACAAGAGAGAAATAATACAAAAAAATGAATAGCCGAAATTAGACTTAAACTTATTATTAAATCAAGAGTATAAAGAAAAAGAGATGTAGTCATAACGTAACTTAAATGAAATCAATTGATTCAATATCAAAATAATTTATTCTAAACATCATCTAAGCATAGAATCCTAAAAAAATCTAAATGAAAAAAAATAACCAAGACTTATTCCCTAAGATTTAGGATAAATTAACTAGTAATACTTAGTTTCCTAAAATTTAGAAAAAAAAATTAATATAATTAAAAAATAAATTAAACTTAATTAATGAATAACTAATTAAAAATAAAAATAAAAGATTTAGATTAGGATCCCCTCCCGCATCAATAAAGGATGTTTCTCTTTTGGAAATTTCAGTGAGAAATAACACTTACAAGTATTGCAGTGCACTTAGGTTGGCAAAGGATGTGGTTATTACACCTGCCAATCCACTGTATGACATATTGCTGCAAAAAATTGAATCTAAAGAATCATTAGTCCTCAAGTCAACTTTCAAATCATTCATGATCTACTTCTCTGCAAAATTGAAGGAACTCACACTGCAGTGATCATCGGAACACCAGAGTTATTCTGTGTACAATTCAGTCCAACCCAAGTATATGCTTGTGGAGAGCATGGATCACCCATCCAGTTTCTTCTCACCTGGTACCACCCTTTGATTGCCAACATTGCATCCACTGAAAAATAAAATCTTGTTATTTATAATTTTATTATATAAATTAGCTGTTATTAATTTTTTGCTGTCGTTGTATTACCATCTTGGCCATTGGTTGCCACATTTGCATTTCTCATTGCTGTGAAGACTTCAATGGCATTTATGATAGGTGGAAGCATGGAGCTTCCTGTTTCAACAAGAGTTATATTGCACTCACCAAACCCTAAACTTGGATCAGCATTGAAAACGACGTCAGAGAGGAGGTAGGTTGGAGCCAAAGGCCTGCCGTCGTTCAGCAGGGCTCCATTGAGGTAGATCAAGAACTGCCTCGAGGCGTTCAGCTGGAGCTCGCAGAAGTAGAGGACCGTATAGAACTCAGTTAGGTCTCCTGGATCGGGTGCCAAGCTGAGTTGAAGTGTGGTGGAGCTGCTAGGGTATGCTGCAATCTGCATGACTTCCTGTGGTGGCTGAAACTGATCATGCACCTGGTTTTGGACGCTCGAGTCGGTCGATGTCACACTCCATGAAGGTGGGGTGTCAATGAAGAACCATAAGCGATCATATCGGTCAGCAGGGTACCTGATCGAATTAGAATTCCCCACATAGAATCTATCCAAGTTGACCAAAGTGGTGGAGGAGTTGACTTGAGGATAAAGAGAGTTTGAAAGAGGCCTCAGATCTAAACCAGAGATGAAAGGAATTCCATGGCCAGTGTTGATCAGGCAAACTGAGATCACATCAGCTGTGGCTTCACTGACTGTTTCAGTGAAGATGCTTTCAGTAGGAGTTGTCAGGTTTATGTTCTTCCAGAGGTTGACTCCGAGGTAGAGATCGAACTGAACAAAAGGACTATTCTTGGAGTCGTAGTTTCCATACAAGAAGGTCGCTCTTATGATGTATTTTGAGCCCTGGCTGATTGACTTGAAGGTGTAGCAGTTGCGAGATCCCTCAGGGAAGCTCCTCAATGTCAAGAATCTCCGAGAAATGTTAGAAGATATGTAGGCCGACGAGACGGCGTAGTTTATGCCCGTGTCTATGAATTGGTCGTCGGAGACGTATTGTAGATTTAGTTTTGGGTCGACGTAGGAGGAGTTTGGATCGATCCCGCTGTCGATGAAGATAAAACCTGCAGAAGCTTGAGAGCTAAGTTGCATGGCGGGATCAAGTAGAATGGTGTGTGCAGTACCTGGTGGCTGTTGTCCCTGAACTCTAGATGCGGAGGCCGCCATGAGGAAGAGGAGCAGAAGAAGCAAGAGCCGGCAATCCATGCTTGTCCGGTGCCGATCAGTACTGTCCCTGAAATCGTGCTAATTCAATTCCTTGAATTTAAAAGGCAGCAAAGGGGAATTCAAATGTTGCCTAGGAAACCAAAGCAAATATTCCTTGAAACAATGCATATTTTGGCAGGAGAAGAGTGCTTCAAAGCAGAATTCCTCGACTTCATCGGTACTTTAATTTATATATCGATGGTCGACTTTTGGAGAATAAAGAAATTGACCAATAAGGTCTGTGGTGTTTGCATTGGGAACGTCACCTAGGCCTTGTGGGTTATAG
Source organism: Zingiber officinale (assembly GCF_018446385.1). NCBI lineage: Eukaryota > Viridiplantae > Streptophyta > Magnoliopsida > Zingiberales > Zingiberaceae > Zingiber > Zingiber officinale. Next base: position 85,864,730 of record NC_056000.1, on the reverse strand, counting down.
TTTTTCTTTTTCGAGATAAATAATATTCACCCGTCAACTGTTTTTTATCTTTCCTTCTCGGTTGATGTTTCCTTCAAGATTCAATCACCTTTGATCAATAGCATATCGAAGAGAATGAACAAATCTCACGAATAGTTCGCTCATACGGACATATCTCACAGGCGCCCTTCATGAGATACTTTGTTTGCTATGCTTTGGGTTTCATCTCAGTATCTTAGGGCCCAAAACATCACTACCCACTGTGGGCATATGTTTAAAATAGATTCGCAAGTTGTAAAGTAAATATACGTGTCTAAAGTAGGTTTGCGTGATTATACACCACTACTTTAAAAGATTCCTTTCTATCCGATTAGCAATGAACATGTCGATAGGGCCCAATGAACACTTGACGTTCTGCTATAAGAAGGGAGCAATCTCCTCTTGCAAGACATTCAAGCATCCACTTGAGCCTTACTTGAGGGATTTCTGTAAGATTTCTGCTTTCAAGGAACTTTCAAGAGTGTTGTTTCTAACCTTGTTTCAAACTTCCAAAACCCTCTCCGCTCCGCCCTCTCTTTCTGGTATCAGAGGCTTACATACTTCTGTTGTTCGGACAAGTTGGTACTACGTAACCCTGTGAGGCAAAAGAATAGATCCTAACTTGGCAAATAAGGCAGGAGGCCTTAGTAAGTCCAAGGGCACATCTGTACGAGGTTCACGGGGAAGGAATTGCCCTCGCCTGAGCTCCAGGAGTCACTGTAAGTACTTACCAGCTTTTATGAGCACTTTTATAACAGCAAGAAATACAAGTTCATACCGAGAAGCACTCTCTTCCACTGATCCTATAGAAACCCCCTCTATTGGCTTTGCAAAACCTTGCGATTAACAATGTGTTACGCCTGGTAATGCTACCACCATTAAGCAAAATAATACACAACTCCAATTACTAGTTCAAATAGCTGAATCCTTGAAAGATATCCAAGTTGAACTAAGAAAACAAAATACTCCTCCATTCCCACAAGACCTTATTTCCAAACTACAAAACCTATCTCTTGGTTCTAAACCCAAGGAGAAGGCAGGGAAGCTTAGAGTCTTTAAGGACCCATATAAAATCCTGAAGGAAGAACAGGAAAAGCTGTAAGGGATGGCCATAAGAACAGAACAAGTAGCTACAACTTCTTTATTTGAAGATCAAATTCGAAGCTACAGAAGAAGTCAACGACGATTATATAACACCCAGCAAGCAGTAAGAAGATTGGGAAGACAATTAACTGGAAGAACAACTCCTAGATATACTCTTGAGCAACAAATCGAGCTTGAAGCACAGCTCCAGCTATCTATGCAAGAACGAGCTTCAATAGTACATGTTGAGGTACTTTATCATTCCCGACGAGACGATGCACATCATAGGGTATACATTCACATATCTGAAGAAGCGGTACTAGTAACAGATAATCATCAAATTAATAGAAGTTTTATTCAAGAAGAAAGCTTTAACCAACTAAGAAGAAGTCAGATGCAATACATCCACCTGGGAGTTCTCCAGGTACGTATCCAAATACTACACACGCAACAAGAAGGAACTATGGCGCTTATCGTGTTCAGAGATAACCGATGGCAAGGAGATCAAGCAATTTTGGCAACCATGGAAGTTGATATAACTCATGGAAGCCAGACGATCTATGTCATCCTAGAAATTATGATGACTAGATTTTTACCGAAACATTCAACTCTCCATCCTAACCCGAGGATAATGTTGGTAAGTCCTAGGAAAATCGTACCGGCTCCACTGTATAAAATTTTGTACAAGTGTCGAACCTTTCCTAAATAACCTATCGTGTTCTTTAGAAGTTAAATTAGGAATCGCAAACGGAACTTAACATTATTGATTCCAAATTTAACTTATCTGTTCTTAATGGTTTAGACTTGGATCGCAAGCGGAACTTAACACTATTGATCCAAACCCACCTACGTTATAAATTCAATTAAATATTAATTTCCAAAATTGGCTTCCAGGTTAAACATGGCGAGGCACAAGACCTTCTTGGATATGGGAGCAACCACCACTTCTTAGACAAAGCCTTTTAAGGAAAGCTAATTTTTAATTTCCTTATATAACTCTAGGTTTAACCAAAAAGAACAATCAAATCACAAATTCGAAAAATAAAGAAAAACACAAACACGAATTACTAATTCGAAAAACTAGATCTAATGCCTCTTGTGTTTGGAATTCTAATAAAGAAAAATAACTAGTATGATGCGGAAAAAAAATACTAGTTATACCTTCTCTTTGTATGCTAATGACCTTGAGATCTTCTCCCGTATTCCTCGCCTCACCTTGGACGTCGTGTGGGCGACGATCCTCCAAGATGAACACCACCCAAAGCTTTCTTCTCCTTCTTCTAATATTCGGCCACCACCAATAAGGAGCAAAAGAGAGCAAAGGGAAAGGGAAAAGAGAGAGGGTCGGCCACACCAAGAGGATCACCAAGCAAGAGAATAAGAGTTGTGTCTCATGAGGCCTCCTCACCCCTTCTTTTATATTACTTGCCCAAGGCAAATAAGGGAAGAATATTTATAAAAATTAAAATCTTCCTCTAGTTTTTCCTTTTTCCTTTTTATTTTTCCTTTTCTTTCCTCTTGATTGAATCAATCACCAAATCAATGATTGGCTTGATTTAATCTTGGCCAGCCCCTTGCTTGGGCACCAAGCAAGGGTGGCCTACCACTTATAGGAAGGAATAATAATTTTTTTTTATAAAATTTTACAAGAAGAAATCCTCTTATAAAATTTTACAAGCTCTCTTTCCTAAAGTGGATGTTAAAAAGGAAAGTTTTAAAAATTAAAACCATGTTTTAAAATTTAAAACTTCTCTTAAAAATTTTTCTTTTTTAACATGAATAGAAAATTTTAATTTTTAAAACTTCTCTTCCTTTTTTCTAAAACCATGAGGATGGTTAAAAAGGAAAGTTTTAAAACTTTTAAAACTCTCTATTAAATCATGTGACCTAATTCAAATAAGGAAAGTTTTTTAAAATTAAAATATCTCTTTTAAAACTTATAATTTTCTACAAAGAGAAGATTTTAAAAATTCAAAACACCCCTCCTATTTGAATTTATTATGGTCGGCCCCTACTTGCTTGGTCACCAAGCAAGAGGGCCGGCCTCCTTTCTTGGACACCAAGAAGGGCTTTTAATGAGTGGTTTATAAGGCACTAATGAGGCTACGACAGGGACCTAGAGGAGAAATTGGTTTTGACCTTCCGATGAGCTTGAGTATCCCGTATTCGCCCCGAACACACAACTCAAGTTCATCAACAATAACTCATTCCACTAGAGAGTTATTGTTGCACTACCGCACCTATCCCAAATTACATTTATGGGCTCCTTCTTATCATGAGTGTGTTAGTCTCCCTGTGTTTAAGATAACGAATGTCCACTAATTAAGTAAGTTACTGACAACTCACTTAATTAATATCTAGCTCCAAGAGTAGTACCACTCAACCTCATTGTCATGTCGGACTAAGTCCACCTGCAGGGTTTAACATGACAATCCTTATGGGCTCCTCTTGGGGACATTCTCAACCTTGATTACTATGACACAGTTTCCTTCTATAATTAACAATACACACTATAAGTAATATCATTTCCCAACTTATCAGGCATATTGATTTATCAAGTTAAATCTCACCCTTTGATAAGTTAAAGAAATAAATACTAAATATATATACTTGTTATTATATTAGGATTAAGAGTACACACTTTCATAATAACTAAGGTATAGTTCTTTTATTAAGTCAGCATAAAAAGAACTTACCTAAAATGGTCCTACTCAATACACTTAGAGTGTACTAGTGTAATTTATTAGTCAAGATAAACTAATACCTAATTACACTACGACTATACCAATAGTTTGTTCCTTTCCATCTTAGTCATGAGCAACTGTTTATAATTTATAAAGAGCTGATACATGATCTTCTGTCTGTGACACCACACATCATGTTATCTACTTTATAAATTAATTGAACAACTATATTCAACAAATAAATATAGATATTTGACCAATGTGATTCCTTTATTTCTAAAATAAATGTTTACAAAAGTTAGACTTTTAGTATACACTCTAACAATCTCCCACTTATACTAAAAGACTAAGCTGCCATATCTCCTGCAATACATCTGATTCCCATCCCTTCCACATGCCGATCAAAAGCTTTCGCCGGAAGGGCCTTAGTGAAAGGATCTGCCAGGTTATCTACTGATGCAATCTTGGCGATAACAACTTCTCCTCGTTTGACGATGTCTCGTATCAGGTGGTACTTGTGTTCTATATGTTTACTCGCCTTATGGGCTCGTGGTTCCTTTGAGTTTGCAACTGCACCGCTATTATCACAATAAATTGTGATGATTTTGGGTAAACCAGGAATCACATCTAAGTCCATTAGAAAGTTCCTGAGTCATACTGCTTCTTTGGCTGCCTCAGAGGCTGCCACATACTCAGCTTCCATGGTTGAGTCTGAAACGTATTTTTACTTAACACTCCTCCATGCAATGGATCCACCTCCTAAAGTAAACACATAGCCTGATGTAGACTTACTGTTGTCCCTATCTGATTGAAAATCCGAATCCATGTAACCCGCAGGGAGCAAATCGTCTGCTTGGTAAACTAGCATATAATCTCTAGTCCTTCTCAGGTACTTCAATATATGCTTTACAGCAGTCCAATGTCCTTGTCCAGGGTTACTCTGATATCTGCTAACCATGCCCACGGTAAAACAGATATCAGGTCTTGTACACAACATTGCATACAAAAAGCTTCCCACAATCGAAGCATAAGAAACTGCCTTCATGTCCTCTATCTCCTTTGATGTCTTCGGAGACATCTCTTTAGATAAAGCTACTCCATGCCTAAAAGGTAAGAAACCTTTCTTGGAGTTCTGCATGCTAAAACAAGCAAGGATTGCATCTATATATGAAGCTTGAGATAGACACAACATTCTTTTCTTGCGATCCCTTATAACTTTGATCCCAAGAATGTGTGCACATTCTCCTAAGTCCTTCATATCAAATTGTTTGAACAACCATATCCTTACGTCTGATAATACCTTGACATTGTTGCCAATTAACAAAATATCATCTACGTATAGTACAAGAAATACCACCATGTTTCCGTTACACTTCTTGTATACACAAGACTCATCCGGACACTGAATAAATCCATATGACTGGATTACTTCATTAAATCGGATGTTCCAAGATCTTGAACCTTGCTTCAGTCGATAAATTGATCGATTGAGCTTGCACACTAGATACTCTTTGCCTTTTTCAATAAACCCTTCTGGTTGCTTCATATGGATGTTTTCTTCAAGACTTCCGTTAAGGAATGTTGTCTTGACATCCATTTGTCAAATCTCATAATTCATATGAGCAGCAATGGATAAGAGTATCCGGATAGACTTTAGCATAGCTACCGGTGAAAAAATCTCCTCATAATCGATTCCCTCTTTCTGAGTATATCCTTTCGCAATAAGCCTTGCCTTGAAGGTTTCTACCTTCCCGTCTGTCCCTCTTTTCCTTTTGTAGATCCACTTGCATCCAACGGCTTTTACACCATCAGGTGGTTCTACAAGCTCCCAGACTTTATTAGAATACATAGATTCTATTTCAGAATTCATTGCCTTTTGCCAAGATACTGCATCTTGATCTTGGAGTGCTTCGTCATATGACCGGGGATTAGGTTCATGTTTACCCGAAATCAAATCTGAAGATTCTCCCAAAAACATGAATCTCTCAGGTTACCTCACAACCCTCCCACTACGACGAGGCACTGTCTGTGGTTGTGTATCATGTGTGACACTTGTTGCGGTCTCTTGTGGTACTTCATCTTGTACTGTTGGTACTGAAGTAGACGTGCCCTCTCTTATTTCTTTTAGAACAATTTAACTCATGGGCTTATGGTTCATTATATAATCTTCTTCTAAAAATCGAGCATTGGTGCTAATAATGATCTTCTGATTTTTAGAATTATAAAACAAACTACCTTTCGTTCCCTTAGGATATCCCACAAATAGACACACTTCTGTACGTGATTCCAACTTGTCAGTATCTCCCTTCAGCACATGTGCTGGACTACCCCATATCCGGATATGATTCAGACTAGGCTTACGCTCATTCCACAATTCCATGGGAGTAGAAGGAACTGTTTTAGAAGGTGCCATATTCAGAATGTACACTGCTATTTCCAGAGCATATTCCCAAAACGAATTTGGTAATTCTGAATAACTCATCATCGATCTAACCATTTCCATAAGAGTTTTATTCCTTCGTTCTGCCACACCATTCTATTGGGGTGTACCAGGTGCAGACAATTAGGATTGAATCCCAACTTCTGATAAGTAATTCTTAAACTCTCCAAAGAGGCATTCGCCACCACGGTCAGACCGTAGTGTCTTGATACTTTTACCAAAACGTTTCTCCACATCAGTCCTATATTTTTTGAACTTATCAAAGCATTCAGACTTGCGGCGCATCAAGTAAATGTATCCATATCTTGAATAATTGTCTATAAAGGAGATGAAATATTCATAACCACTTCTTGCCTGGATAGACATAGGACTACACAAATCAGAATGAACCAGTTCTAACGCATCTTTGGCTCTATACCCCTTGGCCTTAAAAGGTCTCTTGGTCAATTTACCTTCCAAGCAAGATTCACAGGATAGAAAGTTTTCTAACTCTAATGAACCCAAGAGTCCATCGGCTATGAGCCTTTGAATCCTACTTAAGTTAATATGACCAAGCCTTAGATGCCAAAAATACGTTTGGTTCATTTCCGAAGGTTCTTTTCTCTTATTAGAGTTAGAAGATGTGTTATTAATTTTCATATTTTGCATTGTGGGAGAAATTAGATTTAAAGTATATAAATTAGCAACCAATGTACCAGAATAGATAATCATCTTATTTCTCTTTATAACTACATTGTTACTAAAAGAAACAAAATATCCAGCCATAAACAGTTTAGAAACTGAAATTAAATTCTTTCTAAAACTGGGTACATAAAGATAATTTCTTAAAATCAAACTTCTATTCCTATCAAAAGATAAGTAGACGTCTCCTACTGCAACAACCACCACCTTAGTAGCATTGCTCATGTATACGGTTATCTCTCCTTCAAATAGTCGTCGGGTTTCTTGGAACCCCTGCAAAGAATTGCAGACATGATCAGTGGCTCCCGTTGTTGGTTGCTACTTGGAAAACCTAGAGGTTCCACTGTACAAAAATTTTGTACAAAGGTCTGAACCTTTTCCTAGCTACCATGTGTTCTTTTAAATTAAATTTTGGATCGCCTGCGGAACTTAACACGTTTGATCCAAAACTTAATCTATTCGTTCTTTTAGGTTTTGACTTGGGTCTCTTGCGGAACTTAACACGTTCGACCCAAATCACCTTAAGTTATTAATTCCATTAAATATTAATTTCCATAATTGGTTCCCAGTACTGACGTGGCGAGGCACATGGCCTTCTTGGATATGGGAGCAACCACCACCGACTAGACAAAACCTTTTATAGAAAGGTAATATTTAATTTCCTAAAATAACTTTAGGTTAACCGAAAAGAACAATCAAATCACAAGGATAAGAAAAACAAAAGAACACAACATCGAAAAACATATTCGAAATTCTAGAATCGTAAGCCTCTTGTATTTGGTATTATTTCCATAAATAACTAGCATGATGCGGAAAGGAAAAATTACTAGTTATACCTTCTAAAAGACCTCTTGATCTTCTACCGTATTCCTCTTCTAACCTCGGACGTTGTGTGGGCAACGATCTTCCGAGATGAGAACCACCAAGCACCTTCTTCTTTCTTACAAGTTTCGGCCACCACAATTCTCCAAGAGAAGTAGAGGTCCGGCCACCACCACCAAGCTCCAAGGGATGCAAGAAACAAAACCACCTTTCTCTCCTTCTTCTCCTAGCTAGAATCGGCCACCATCAAGAGCTCCAAGAGAGGTTGCCGCCGGCCATAAGAAGAAGAGAAGAGGAAGAAGCTAGGGCCGGCCACCAAGGAGGAAAAGAGAGGAGAAGAATAATAGAGTTGATCACTCATGAAGGCACCTCTACCCTCTCTTTTATAATCCTTGGCCTTATCAAATAAGGAAATTTAAATAAAAATTTCCTTAATTCTTTTGCCATTGATAAGGAAAATTTATTTAATTAAAAACAATTTTCCTATCTCAATTTACATGGCCGGCCACCATCAAGCTATAAACAAGGAGAGTTTTAATTAATTAAAACTTCTTAATTTGTCTCCAGAAATTTATAAAAAAATTTCTCCAATAATTTTCCCTTCATGGTGGTTAATAAAAAGGAAATTTTATAAATTAAAATTCTTCTTTTAAACATGAGGATAATTTCCAAAAGGAAAGTTATCTCTAAAAATTAAAATCTCTTTTCAATCTACAAATAAGGAAAGATATCAAATCTTTTCTTAATCTTTTGTAGAAACTAATAAAAGAGAATATTTAATTTTTAAACTTCTCTTTTAAATTATTATCATGGTTAAAAAGGAAAGTTTTTCTTAAAAATAAAATCTTCTTTCAATCTACAAATAAGGAAAGATTTTAAATCTTTTCTTAATCTTTTGTAGAAAGCTTTTAAAAAGAAAGATTTAATTTTTAAACTCTCTTTTAAAACTATGATATCCACATAAGAAATAATTTTAATAAAAAATCCTTTTTAATATGATGTGGCCGGCCACCTAAGCTTGGGCTCCAAGCTATTGGCCGGCCACCTTAAGGCCAACCTTTAGGCTTGGCCGGCCCTAAGCTTGAGCTTCAAGCTTAGCTTGGCCGGCCCCTATTGGTTGGGTAAGAAGGTGGGTATGTGGTGGGTATAAATCTCTATATACAAGAGGCTACGATAGGGACCGAGAGGAGGAATTGGTTTTGGTCTCCCGATAAAATTAAGCATCCCGTGCTCGCCCCGAACACACAACTTAATTTTATCAATAATAATTCATTCCACTAGAGAACTATTATTGAACTACCGCACCAATCCCATACATTTTGGGCTCCTTCTTATCATGAGTGTGTTAGTCTCCCTGTGTTTAAGATATCGAATGTCCACTAATTAAGTGAGTTACTGACAACTCATTTAATTAATATCTTAGTCCAAGAGTAGTACCACTCAACCTTATCATCATGTCGGACTAGGTCCACCTGCAGGGTTTAACATGACAATCCTTATGAGCTCCTCTTGAGGACATTATCAACCTAGTATCTCTAGGACACAGTTTCCTTCTATAATCAACAACACACACTATAAGTGATACTATTTCCCAACTTATCGGGCTTATTGATTCATCGAACTAAATCTCACCCATTGATAAATTAAAGAAATAAATATCAAATATATGTGCTTGTTATTATATTAGGATTAAGAGCACACACTTCCATAATAACCGAGGTCTTTGTTTCTTTATAAAATCAGTACAAAAGAAACGACCTCAAATGGTCCTACTCAATACACTCTAAGTGTACTAGTGTAATTATACAGTCAAGATAAACTGATACCTAATTACACTACGACCTTCTAATGGTTTGTTCCTTTCCATTTTGGTCGTGAGCTACTGTTTATAATTTATAAGGTACTGATAACATGATCCTCTGTGTGTGACACCACACACCATGTTATCTACAATATAAATTAATTGAACAACTACATTTATCATAAATGTAGACATTTGACCAATGTGATTCTTATTACTAGATAAATCTTTATACCAAAAGCTAGGCTTTTAGTATACACCCTAACACCCGTATCTATACACCAGGTGCTAGTAGATAACACCACTAAACATGTTTCAACTACTAGAGCATGAGATATACCTTTATTGTTCTGATTCCTACGAGGACAGTCCGCCTTCCAATGTCCTGACTACTTGCAGATGAAGCACTTGCCCTTCGGCTTCTTCATTCCAGCTTTTTGTCCTGTACCCTGAGGTTTATTCATCTTCTTTGCTGAAAAGACCTGTTTCTTCTTCTTCTTGCCTTTCGACTTAGAAGTAGAACCATTTTCAGCATAGTGAATCTGAGAACTGTGACGAAATATTCCTTCTGCTGCCTGTAGTTCTGTCAGAAGTTCCGTCAATGTATACTCTCTTTTGTTCATGTTATAGTTCAGGCGGAACTGCTCAAAACTTCTAGGTAGCATTTGGAGAATTATATCGACCTGGGTTTCCCCATCGATATCACCTCCAAGGACTTGTATTTCATTCAGATAAGCCATCATTTTGAGGATATGATCCCTTACGGGTGTCCCCTCAGACATGGTGGTTGTCATTAACTTTCTCATTGCCTCTTACCTAGCAGTCCGACTCTGGTGCCCAAAGAGTTCTTTAAGATTATTCATTATATTATAAGCAGTTGGTAAATCTTGATGCTGATGTTGTAATACATTTGACATTGAAGACAAAATGTAACACCGTGCCATCTCATCTACTTTTACCCATTTCTTATGATACTCAATCTCCTCTGGGGTAGAGTCACCATTAGGTGTATCTGGGCATACCTCTGACAGTACAAACTTATAGCTTTCAGCAGTTAAGACAATATCCAGGTTTCTTTTCCAATCTATATAGTTGGGACCAGTAAGTCTATTCTCTTTTAGAATAATGGCCAGTGGGTTGAAAGTCATCCTAAGAATCACAAAATAAATTTTGGTCAGAACTCTAAATTTAGAATAATATTGATTCCTCAAACAATATTATTTAAATTTACCAACACCTCAAAACACCGTGAATATTGCATGTCACGTTAGTATGGACGTATACAAATTCAATATTTGTAAGAGGAGGGTGTAACCCATTAATTTTATTATCTTGTCATCCTAACTTTATGACAAATAAAATTAATAGTTGGTTTTCCTTTGGTCACACAAAACAATAGTAGTGACTCCATTGGGGAGGATACTATTGAATACGTCTAAGTGTATACCATTACTTGATACTTAGTCCATTAAATAGGATTGTGCCCCTTCAGTTGGAGAAGATCACACGCTCCTAAATAATTTCCTATTGTTGGTGCAGTAAGCATCCGACGATCGAACCTCAGTTTTAATAATGGCAAAGGGATTCAAAGTTAAGATTCCTTGTTATCTAACGTGGTTAAATAAGGTTTCAGGAAAGTCCTAACTGCGGTTAGGCAAGGGAAAATCGTAAGGGGGGGTAACCTTAGGTCGTAGGGGGCGGTAACCCTAGGTGAAGGAAAATCCTAAGGGGGGGCAACCTTAGGTCCTAGGGGGCGGTAACCCTAGGTGGAGGAAAACCCTAAGGGGCGGCAACCTTAGGTCCTAGGGGGTGGTAACCCTAGGTGGAGAAAAACACTAGGGGGCGGTAACCCTAGGTCCTAGGGGGTGGAACCCTAGGCGGAAAGTCCAGTCGATCTGGAGGACCGGACTGGCATCTGGTAATCTCTCTTGAGGGGAGTAGGTGAGGACGCGTTCCCCGTAGAGGGAACAGTAGGCGTCGGGTCGACCTAGGGTTTCGGTTGGAAACCCGAAGTCAGACTCGGACAGTCCGGAGACTGTCTATACTTCATTTATCATGTTTATTGTGCTAACTTTGTGTTGCAGGATAGTGTTTGGGACTAACGTATCTTGCAGGTGCAAAGGAGCAACCTAAAGCCTCGGATGGCTTCGAAGCACCACTGGAGGCGCCTTGAAGCAGGCAGAAGGCGCCTTGGAAGGCGCCTTGAGAGGGCTATAAGGCGCCTTGAATGGATGAAATTCGACCAGGTCAGTTTTAATCCACGCGGAAGACCAGGCAGCATGGAGGCAGGCGCCTTGAACACCCTTTATAAGGGGGTTTCGACCAGCACTTCAATCAATCAAGTTTGAGGCTTTCCTTCTTCAACGTGCTGCTAACAAAATCATTCCGAAGTGCTGCTACAACATTCTGACAACCCGGAGCTCCGCTTTCTTCTTCTTTAAGTTGTCGGTATAACTTTATTATAATACTTTCTTTGTAAGAAGCTTGTAATTCTTATCGAGATTATAGTTGTTGCCCACCGGAAGCGATCAAGGATCGCGGGCCTTTGAGTAGGAGTCGCCTTAGGCTCCGAACGAAGTAATTCCCTGTGTCTCTGTGGTTGATTGTTTTATTCCGCTGCTTATTACTCCGATAATTCGATAGATTTCCGATAATCGTACAAAATAGCCACGAGCGCTATTCACCCCCCCCCTCTAGCGCGATCTCGATCCAACACCTATAACCATCCATAAAGGAAGTTTAATCTAGTGATCCGCAACAAACCCATCCGTTGTGGAGGGAGGCACTCAGAGCCAACACGCAAGCTTGATGCATCACTTATAAACCAGTAATGGAGACCGTTGAATTTATTAAAATCCCTCTCCCACTTAGTTATTTAAAATGAGGATTTTAACCTATGCTAGCATATATCACATGCACATATACATCACAGTAAATAAAAGCAATAAATTTGGAAATTAATTTTCCAACTATTATGACATTTTCCCTCACTGTCTTCAGTATGCTCCAACCCTAGCTGCTGTCATCTTTAGCCACCGCCTTCGGGTCGAGTTGTCGCATCTATCTTGCTTCTTATTCCGTTACGTCTCTGGTCCTCCAATAGCACCACACCTCACAAAGATATGATCCGTGACAAATATAGAATTTTACATATATCGATCCTATATTCTATAAAGAAATGTACATGTATTCTAGATCGAACAAAAATTCTAAAAATAATACAGCTCCTGCTGTATTTGATACATACAATCATGCACACAAAATAATGCCCTTGACATGTCCAAGGGTCCAATCACACACAATATCTAGATTTCATAATATTTGGAGTCTGCAACCACAAAGTTAGCACAACCTACTATTATCCTATCTAAATTATGTATGACATGTGCATAATTAATTTGAAAACCAAAAAACACAGAGGCAAACCCTAGCTTTGATACCAATTGTTGGGTAGTCCTAGGAAAATCATACCGGCTCCACTGTACAAAATTTTGTACAAGTGTCGAACCTTTCCTAAATAACCTATTGTGTTCTTTAGAAGTTAAATTAGGAATCGCAAACGAAACTTAACATTATTGATTCCAAATTTAACTTATCTGTTCTTAATGGTTTAGACTTGGATCGCAAGCGGAACTTAACACTATTGATCCAAACCCACCTACGTTATAAATTCAGTTAAATATTAATTTCCAAAATTGTCTTCCAGGTTAAACATGGCGAGGCATAAGGCCTTCTTGGATATGAGAGCAACCACCACTTCATAGACAAAGCCTTTTAAGGAAAGCTAATATTTAATTTCCTTATATAACTCTAGGTTTAACCAAAAAGAACAATCGAATCACAAATTCGAAAAACAAAGAAAAACATAAACATGAATTACTAATTCAAAAAACTAGATCTAATGCCTCTTGTGTTTGGAATTCTAACAAAGAAAAATAACTAGTATGATGCGGAAGAAAAATATTAGTTATACCTTCTCTTTGTATGCTAATGACCTCGAGATTTTCTGCCGTATTCCTCGCCTCGCCTTGGACATCGTGTGGGCGACGATCCTCCAAGATGAACACCACCCAAAGCTTTCTTCTCCTTCTTCTAATATTCGGCCACCACCGACAAGGAGCAAAAGAGAGCAAAGGGAAAGGGAGAAGGTAGAGGGTCGGCCACACCAAGAGGATCACCAAGCAAGAGAATAAGAGTTGTGTCTCATGAGGCCTCCTCACCCCTTCTTTTATATTACTTGCCCAAGGCAAATAAGGGAAGAATATTTATAAAAATTAAAATCTTCCTCTAGTTTTTCCTTTTCCCTTTTTATTTTTCCTTTTCTTTCCTCTTGATTGAATCAATCACCAAATCAATGATTGGCTTGATTTAATCTTGGCCGGCCCCTTGCTTGGGCACCAAGCAAGGGTGGCCTGCCACTTATAGGAAGGAATAATAATTTTTTTTATAAAATTTTATAAGAAGAAATCCTCTTATAAAATTTTATAAGCTCTCTTTCCTAAAGTGGATGTTAAAAAGGAAAGTTTTAAAAATTAAAACCATATTTTAAAATTTAAAACTTCTCTTAAAAAATTTCCTTTTTTAACATGAATAGAAAATTTTAATTTTTAAAACTTCTCTTCCTTTTTTCTAAAACCATGAGGATGGTTAAAAAGGAAAGTTTTAAAACTTTTAAAACTCTCTATTAAATCATGTGGCCTAATTCAAATAAGGAAAGTTTTTTAAAATTAAAATATCTCTTTTAAAACTTATAGTTTTCTACAAAGAGAAGATTTTAAAAATTCAAAACACCCCTCCTATTTGAATTTATTATAACCGGCACCTACTTGCTTGGTCACCAAACAAGAGGGTCGACCCTCTTAAGGAGATGGTGACCGGCCATTGCTTGGTCACCAAGCAATGGGCCGGCCTCCTTTCTTGGACACCAAGAAGGGCTTTTAATGAGTGGTTTATAAGGCACTAATGAGGCTACAACAGGGACCTAGAGGATAAATTGGTTTTGTCCTTCCGATGAGCTTGAGTATCCCGTGTTCGCCCCGAACACGCAACCCAAGTTCATCAACAATAACTCATTCCACTAGAGAGTTATTGTTGCACTACCACACCAATCCCAAATTACATTTATGGGCTCCTTCTTATCATGAGTGTGTTAGTCTCCCTGTGTTTAAGATAACGAATGTTCACTAATTAAGTAAGTTACTGACAACTCACTTAATTAATATCTAGCTCCAAGAGTAGTACCACTCAACCTCATTGTCATGTCGGACTAAGTCCACTTGCAGGGTTTAACATGACAATCCTTATGAGCTCCTCTTGGGGGTATTCTCAACCTAGATTACTAGGACACAGTTTTCTTCTATAATCAACAACACACACTATAAGCAATATCATTTCCCAACTTATCGGACCTATTGATTTATCAAGCTAAATCTCATCTTTTGATAAGTTGAAGAAATAGATACTAAATATATATGCTTGTTATTATATTAGGATTAAGAGTATACACTTCCATAATAACTAAAGTCTAGTTCTTTTATTAAGTTAGTATAAAAAGAACTTACCTAAAATGATCCTACTCAATACACTTAGAGTGTACTAGTGTAATTTATTAGTCAAGATAAACTAATACCTAATTACACTACGACTATACCAATGGTTTGTTCCTTTCCATCTTAGTCGTGAGCAACTGTTTATAATTTATAAAGAGCTGATAACATGATCTTCTGTCTGTGACACCACACATCATGTTATCTACTTTATAAATTAATTGAACAACTATATTCAACAAATAAATATAGACATTTGACCAATGTGATTCTTTTATTTCTAAAATAAATGTTTACAAAAGCTAGGCTTTTAGTATACACTCTAACAGATACGAAGCATGGCATAACAGTGAAGCTAACCTCTTAATCACAAGAGGACTGGTAGATAGACTTTCCAACACCCCTAATGTCGGTTTTGCTTATGAAATACAGGGTGTGGTGGATTATTTAACATCCCATGGGGTAAATGCCCTACCTGGACTAAGTCTCTCAACAAGGCACCTACAAGGCCTCGATTGGGTAATTAATCCTACCCAAATTATTAATCCAATATAGCCATCCGAAGTTAACAGTCAAACATTGATGGATGGGTGAATCTCGTTAAACTTCAAAAACTATGCTGCAACTCAATCAGTTGAGCAACCAATTTATAATGAAAACGATGAAGAAGTCCAAGAAGTATTAGCAGTTTTAATACAGATCAAGCCAGGAATATTCACTAATTTTGACGGAACCGAGGAAGAATATTATAGAGAGTATGATGATTTTGAAGAAAATAGCAAAGGAAAATAGATAGTTGAGAATGAAACATGGTACCTCTCAAACTAATCCACATATTCTTGTTAACAAAATTTCACAACATGCAGTATTGCCACAATGACAAACACTGGCATCTGCTGGACTTGACATATCAGCAAGCCATACGGCTATCATAGAGCCATATGGGCAAGAGCTTATCTATACTATACTCCGGATTGAAATACCTGATGGATATTATGGCAGACTTGCCTCACACTCTGGATAAGCATGGAAAAGCGGCATTGAAGTCGGTGCGAGAGTCATTGATTCGGACTACCGGGGTGAGGTAAAGGTCCTTCTATTTAATCATACTAATATACCGGTTTATATTTTTCCTCAGCAAAAGATAGCACAGCTAATCCTGGAAAGAATAGCCCTTCCGGAGATCAATGAGGTACCTCATCTCAGTATTACTAAACGAGGGGAGCAAGGTTTTGGCTCCTCGGATATTTCTGACCAACCCATTCCCAGCAACCAACCATCCTCTTCTCAGCAACCACAATACTTTACGCCAACTTATATCTTCTCACTCCTCATGCCACATGAAACAACTGTAGTCCTACTTCAAGGAGACTCTTCTTTCCTTAATAATTCTGAGAAAGACCATGCAGCGACTACAAGCCCATGGACCTCTGTACCGCAGTCCATGGACCCTACTCCTAATTATGAGGATCATGAAGAATCCTATTTGGACTATATCCATTATTTATCCACTTTATCCAACCCACAAAACTGGAATGATTCTCTCGATGATGATTGGACAAACCCTTTTGCAAACGAAGGTGGTGGGATGAACTTATTACAGCAAATTGTGAAATGGGGTATCCATGCTTAAGACGACTAGCGGAGGAGGAAGTACCAACAGAGCAAATTTATTCGACCAGTACAGTCCTATCTCCCTACAGACCACCAACATACACTGCAATGGGACCCCCAAGCTACCCCCCAGTAGATATCGCAACGGGACCACCAACTTTTCAATCAATTTATGAACAACAACCTCCTAAGGCAAAATTTAAGGGAGGAATGAATAATGAGTTATGGACTCTTCCCTCTGCACAACAGCAAAGCGGGGCTTTATTTGTTATACCAGAGCAACTGGGCCTTTTTGATGATGCCTTTTCATGATGGGAATCTATCACAAAAAATTATGTGGCATCTCAAGCGTTTACTGATTTCAAGGAGAAGGTGGAATTTATTGAAAATCTACTCGGAGAGATCGAGAAAATAACCTGGGTCCAATGGAGAATGACCTATGCCAGTGAGTATGATGCCCTTATTTCCATTAGCGAAGGAAGGTAAGGAACCCAGAATATTCTCTCTCAAATGAGGCGTGTTTTCTCGGCAGAAGACCCTACCCAAGGATCTATGAAAATATAAAATTCTGTATACAGAGACCTGGAAAAACTTTCTTGTGATAATGTGAAGCATATTATTCAATATATTAATGACTACATGTGACTTGCAGCAAAAACCGGAAGGCTCTATGCAGGACCTGAATTATCTGAAAAGTTCTGGCTCAAAATGCCTGGAGATTTGGGAAATTGAATCAAGGCGACGTTTGAAGCAAAACATCCAGGACTTACAGTTGGGGTATTCCCAAGAATTATTTTTGTTCATAAATTTCTTGAGCAGAAATGTAAAGACGCAGCCTTCAAGCGATCCCTGAAAGACTTATCATTCTGCAGTCAGATCCCTATACCTGGATACTATCAAAAGACAGGACCAAGAAAAATTAGAGTCAGACAGTCAAAAACTTATAAGGGAAAACCTCATGATTCACACACAAGGATAGTGAAAAGGAAGCATTTGCTAAGAAACAAGAAGTGTAAATGCTACCTCTGCAGCCAGGAGGGACATTTTACGAAGGACTGCCCTAATGAAAAAAGAAATGTGGAAAGGGTTGCAATCTTTGAACAACTTGAGCTACCAGAAGATTATGACATTCTCTTTGTGCAAGAAGGGGAAGCTCAAAGCGATGCTATCTACAGCATATCAGAAGGGGAAGAAGATGCTTCTGACTTACAAAGGTCACTATAGACACTACAATTAAACACTATTTATATACTAGGGCTCAAAGATGGAGGCTACAGACAGCAAGTACAACTCTTTGAAGCACAGGCAAACTGCCTACACGATTGGAAGCATAACGAAAGAATCTTCGCCCCTCAATCCCAGAATTGCACATGCTGCAAAAGAGCAACAATGCAAAGGGTAAGGATACATTGTTCGGAATGCCTTCTAACTGTTTGCAATCTATGCGGATCCTATTATTTCAATAAGGAGGTACCTGTCACGCTTGCTCCTTCTACACCATTTTTCCACTAAATTTGATACAGGAACAACGAAACTATATTATTTGGTGTGAAGAAGAGATTAAAAGGCTAAAAGAGGAAGTAAGTTACTACAGGACCCAATATGAAGCATTGCAGCTAGAACAAGACTTACAAAAGGATTTCTAGGATCTTGAGGAAGAAAGAAGTATAAATATGCTTATTGAGGAAAC
The DNA here is from genome assembly GCF_018446385.1 of Zingiber officinale. Classification (NCBI taxonomy): domain Eukaryota; kingdom Viridiplantae; phylum Streptophyta; class Magnoliopsida; order Zingiberales; family Zingiberaceae; genus Zingiber; species Zingiber officinale. Next base: position 85,846,351 of record NC_056000.1, on the reverse strand, counting down.
AATAGCTGCAACACAAAGCCCACGGTTAGTCAAGAATATATTATATAATTTAACAGTTGAAGTTGATATCCCAGGAATTCCAAAATTTAAGTTAAAGGCAATCCTGGATACGGGAGCAACGACCTACTGTGTTGATCAAAGATTAGTCCCAAAGGAAGCATTAGAGAAAAACACCTTTGTGGTCAGTTTCAGCGGGATAAATTCACAGCAAACTGCTAATAAGAAGCTCAAGAATGGAAGAATGATGATAGGAGATAACATGTTCTAGATTCCTCATACCTACAGTTTTCCAATGACACTAGGTGATAACATTCAGCTTATCATCGGGTGTAACTTCATCAAGGCAATGTAAGGAGGGCTCAGAATCGAAGGAAATACGGTAACATTTTACAAAAATTTGACCACAATTAATACGTTAGCTTCAGTTCATGGAGCGATAGAAGAGTTAGAAATGGACGAGGATGAATACATACAAATTAAAGAAATGGTACATTTCTCAACTGGGAAGATGACCTTTGAACAAAAATTTGAGCCACTTTTGAAGGAGTTAAAAACACAAGGATTTATTGGGGGCAACCCACTACAACATTGGCAAAAGAATAAGATTGTTTGTCATTTGGATATCAAGAATCCAGAGTTTTACTATTGAAGACAGGCCTTTAAAGCACTTAACGCTGGCCCAGAAGGAAGCCTTTACAAAGCATGTAAAGTCCTTACTCGAATTGGGAATTATTCGGCCTAGTAAGAGCTGTCACAGAACGACTGCTATAATAGTAAACTCCGGGACAACGATTGATCCTATTACTGGCAAAGAAAAGAAGGGCAAAGAAAGGCTAGTATTCAACTACAAGCGCCTGAATGATATTACTCACAAGGATCAATATAGTCTGCCCAGCATCAACACAATACTTAAAAAGAATGGCTGGAACAGGAGTTAGGTCGATTGGCCTTGGTAGCACATGCACTCAGAGAAGTGGAAGGTCAGCCCAGCCCGGAGGCGGAGAAGATGCTAGTCAGGACACTCCAGGCCCTCTCGACCTCTCTGGGCAATACCAACGGAAGCTTAATGAAATACACAACTCCTACCCAATACCTCTGGACGAGTACCACAACTTCTCAGAGGAACTGCACGAGTTGGAACAACGAGCAGCGGTCTAGGCTGTTAACGCACTCCAGCAACTCAGACTCATCCACTCACTAAAACGACAAGAATGCAACAGGAGGAGAGGAAAAGACCATTGGTGAAATGACTGGTATTCTGCTATAAAGCAAAACGACGAGCAACTTTCTCAGTCAGCATATCTCCTTCAAGATTGCGTATCACGGATGAGAAACTTTAAGGTCTAACTTTGGGAAAGTTGTGGGCCCAAAACACCACTACCCACTGTGGGCATATGTTTAAAGTAGATTCACGTGTTGTAAAGTAAATATGCGTGTCTAAAGTAGGTTTGCGTGGTTATACGTCACTACTTTAAAAGATTCCTTCCTATCCGATTAGCAATGAACGTGTCGATGGGGCCCAATGAGCACCCGACATTCTGCTATAAGAAGGGAGCAATCTCCTCTTGCAAGGCATTCAAGCATCCACTTGAGCCTTACTTGAGGGATTTCTATAAGATTTCTGCTTTCAAGGAACTTTCAAGAGTGTTGTTTCTAACCTTGTTTCAAACTTCCAAAATCCTCCGCTCCTTCCAAAACCTTCCAAAACCCTCTCCGCTCCACCCTCTCTTTCAATCTGATTTCACCTTCATTGTCTTCCCTTGATTTGGGTTTCGAAGATGTTAGTGGTTGTTCAAGTTCCCCTTAGAGGTGAAAATCAGTGATTGTTTAAGTTTCTAATGTTAGTAACTACATCAGTGTGAAAATCAATGTGAAACTTACAATGATCATGACTTGAATAGTAGCTATTTAATCCATTTTACTTTAAGGTTGCAGCCTTATAAGATAGAGAATAGAGCAATGTAAGTCCACAAATTAAGATGAACGACACTTATCCATGGCCTAACATATTCAATTGCACTCTAGAGTTGAGAATATTATGAGGATTTCAAATACTTCATATGTTATTGTGATTGCTGCATTAATTAGTTGAATATATACTGTTCTTCTAGATTGGACATTGATCAAACTTGTTTCTAGAGAATGTTGTAATTTTTTTTATTTTAATCTAAGTAATGGAAATTTGATTATTAAGTTGCTATTTCATGGCATCATCAAGTTATAGTAACATCGACAATACAAGATTTCGACCTGTAACATGTAGAGACTACAGACAAAGAATAATGGTGTGTGTTTCTAGATCAACCAAGAACCCTGAAAGATAGTATTACAGATGTGGGCAACATGGATGGCAAAAGTAGGTGATGATCGATACTAGTTCATCTGACAATATTGAAAGTGAACAAAATACTTCTCATGGATATAATCCGAGAATAATCCATGTATCGAAATTCATTTAGATATCAGTGATGGTGAACTTGATTCTCTTAGCCGTAATCCTGATTGTGTTGTTAGTTCATCTTGTTAGTTAGTATTAGGTAATACTGGTGTTGTAATGTAACTGGTTAAATGTTTGTAATTATGGACGCAAACTTGATTTGTTAGTTGGTGTTGACAACGTTAAACAATGTTGGTGTTATAATTGTGGTATGATAATAGTGTTCTTCATACTTCTGCTTTCCATCTACATAACAAACTTGTAGATTATAAAGAGTCAAATTTATCTTCTGCTCAAATTTTAAATAATCTCAAGCATAAATACAATTTTTGTTTCAGTCAAAGTTTAATTTCTTTTAAATCTTTTAAATTTGAGTAGAAGATAAATTTGACTCTTTATAATGTTTGCTAATTCTCGGAAAAATTCCCAAAACAAGTTTTCCATCAGTTTCTTTTATGCATGTTTCAAATGAATTGTAAAGATGAAACTTGAGTTGTTCAATTGTGTACTAATTGATAAGTTGAGCTTATTATTTGTATCGATCAATATGACTGAGCTTCACAAATCTATTACAAGAATCTCGTATGAATTCACATTGAGTTTGTAAAATAAAAGGATGCACCATTTGCATATCGAAATAAGTTGAAGAAGACCCTTAGATGTGTACAATTCTTTTGTGTGATGTATTTTAATCAATGTAATGAGAAATAAAGGATGTATTTCTCGAAAGGATGCTGCTTCTTGATCGATCTCGTGATGTTTTGCAGGTATCGTTTGGTCCAATCAGTTACAATAAAGGATGCATTTTAATATAGATGATTGTGTATCAGATTGGCATTATTTTACATGTTTCTGTGTGAAAATATAATCAAACAATACTTATTGCGATTGACTTCAGACAGAAAGTCAATCAGGCAAAGGTTACTCCAGTGACTTCCGAAGTCAACCAGAGTCAACGTCAAAATGTACAGGATGGATTCCATTCGAGCAACATTGATCTTATTTCTAGATAAAAGAGTGAGCTGAAACTAGCCTAAGTTGACTGTACAACTTTATCGGTGTGCCGCCGTCCTACGAAGGAAATGACGACTGGAGCTCAATCCTCCTCTCTGCAGCAAAAATTTAGAAACTCATTTAGTTTTATTAAGGAGAACAAATAAGAGTGAGTTGTATGAGTCATGGACTTGTTTGAGAAGAAATTGACAAACTCACCTCCGGCGGCAACAAGCTACTCAACACGAGCAACGATATGCTTCCCGTAAGTGTATTTTTTAAGTGCATTCAAGTGGACCTTGATTCGCGAGAGGATCAGCTCCCGCTGCTGATCGTCGCACGTCTCTAACACTTTCTGTACGATGTAGTTACCAAATTGATCTTTCATCATGGCCTGCCATTGAACAAGTGGGGAAAACATTCAAACAGGTTTCAGTGGTGCGACTGTATCACTGTCCTAGCAATTCCAGAACGTCGCGGCAATGAATTTAGTTTGACGAAATTGATAAAGTTAAATTCACAACAAGACGATAGTATTTCTTGAAACACCCCTTGGGTTTCCTTACACAACGAGACGATAAACCTTAAATAGATAAACAAAGGCAGAGGGAAACACAATAGACCAAAGGCAATATATCCAATTACAATAGTTTGAAGAAATGCATAGAAACAGAACTGATAACTTCTTAACAACATAATTACCATATTGGTCTTGTGCCAACATGGAAATAGAATGTAAAATCTCACCCATGATAATTTGTTGAGTATTAGGATTGTCACAATGCTCTATCACTCTCCGAGACAATAGAAGAAAAAAATAATAGAAGTAAAATACACATTCACATATACTAGTATGACAGCGAATCAAAAATAAAAAACTGAACCTGTATAACACCACAACCATATGGATGAGTAAAGCAGAAGTATGAGGATGACGGTGGCAACATTGTCAACATGTATGAAGGATGTGCCACCAATGCTATTGGCAATGCTAGAAGAGGAGTTCAATTTTCTCATGCTAGTACCTAAATGAACATCAGGTACTACCCATCGAAATTAGATGACAATATGACATTATTGTAGTATTTTTGAGAGCATGAAACGAAAACAAAATCAATGCGATAACCATTCACAGTGATCTCCCGAAGAAATCCCAAATGAAGACGTTGATCGACGAAGACGTTGTTGCTATCAGAAACACGATCACGGGCAACCGGAAAGCGCTTCAAGGTTCACGAACCAAATCCCAGATGTTCTGCTTTTGACTCTCTGATCACCTCACAAACCCTCTATTGATCACCTTCACTTCACTTTTTTTTTCCTCATTACTTGGACACTCCTTTTATAAGAAGGTTAAGGAAGACGAAGGGGAAACGACACCCCTTCGTCTCCTTGATGTTATGCAGCAAGGAGAGAGATGAAGGGGAAATGACACCCCTTTATTTCCTCAACGTCTAACATCTCCCACTCATCCAAGTCAATCCATATGGTCACATAGATCATATCAGTCACATAGACTTTAAGGTGATCATGTCATGAAGACTAGAGCAAAATTAGTCACAAAGATCAAATAAGTCACGTAGACTTTATAAGTATCAAGTCACAAAGACCAGAGCATAAAATAGTCACAAAGAACATATAAGAACATTTATTCCATACATTAGGGAAAATGGTTCGTGCGACAGCAAGAACAGTGAGCATTCAATTGTTAAGAAGATTGTCACAACTTACTTAGCTGCTCCATTGAACGAATTAGAGACATCATTGACTTGTCTTTAACCCAGATTAAATTATTTACATCATTATGAACATCTCTAATCCCTCATATTGACTATATGTCAAGAGCATGTTCAACATCTTCAATCAAACAAATTATTCACAATTACATTTTATGTACTAAACTAAAATATAACTGGTACCAGTAAATAAATGTCATAGATGTAATTCAATCTTAATCTTCCTTTTTAGCTAAATTCTATTCATTCTAATCAGTCACTTTCCGAGTTAGGCTCCATATATCGAATCATCCATAGCCAATAGGAAACATACTAAAGTAGCAGACACTGATCAGAACTTCAAGTAGACAACTGAATAGTCACTTAGGGTAAGATTGAGATTAACTTGTAATCTCAAGAGTCTCACATAGTAGAGAAGCAGGGATCCATTCTCCTACTACCTTTCTTGTCGCCATAGCACATGTGGTATGAATCACATGCTATGATGTTATTCTCTTTACTAAAAAGAGCGCATGTTTTTTTTCAGATTTTAACATCGTACAGATTTCAATCTAGACATACCTAATGTCCAATCCTAAATTCAATATATGAATTCCAATCCGGCTTTAAGCAGATTCAGTAAATGGTGGGTGCATTTACTCCGATCATTACATAAATGATCTTATCTTGACATAATTATCAAGGCGACCTTAACTTATAGGTATGTCTCTATTCATAACTACATAAGCTATCCCATAAGCAACGGTCTTACCTCTATTCGTACTTAACAAATAGAGATGATTGTCCATGTGAGTGGACCAATTTCAATCTGCCAACATGCTTATCGAGACTTTTATTTAAATGTAACAAAGACATATACACTGAATAGATCATGGCATTATTATTTATCAAAATGTCTTTACAATAAGTTACGTTCTTCGAAATTCCAAAGACTTCACATGTCCATGAAATGACTCTTTAGTCAATGGCTTAGTAAAAGGATCAGCAAGCATATTTCGTGTAGAAATGTGCTCAAGAATTATCTTTTTCTTGTCAGTAATATCCCTTACAAAATTATACTTAATTTCAATATGCTTGCCTTTGCTATGATATTTGGGATCCTTGGAAAAAACTATCGTAGCTTGACTGTCACAGTACACTGTAACAGGACTCCCACTATCCTCAATAATCTTCAGATACTTCAGGAACCTTCTTAGCCAGACAGCCTTTTTCACAGCCGCTGCACAAGCCACATATTCAACTTCCATTGTCGATAAGGCTACACAAGTCTGCTTCTTGCTGTTCCATGAGATGACGCCGTCATTCAGTAAGAAGACATATCTAGATGTGGATTTTTTGTCATCAAGGTCCCCTGCCTAATCTGCATCTGTGTAGCCACTTAGGCTCATTTCTAATCCTTGGAAACAGAGGCAATAATCCATTGTTCCTTTGAGATATATGAATATTCTCTTCATCGCTTTCTAGTGTCTCGATCCTGGGTTTGACTAGAAACGACTAACTAAGCCAACAACATAGCTTATATCAGGATGAATACACAATATAGTGTACATCAAACTACCAATAGCACTGACATATGGTTTTTTCTTCATCTCGGCTATTTCCTCAGGAGTCTTGGGATACATACTTTTGCTCAAGACAATACCTCTCGTTATAGGTGTCTGTTCAATGTTGCAATCTGACATATTGAAGTGTTGTAGCATCTTAGTGATATAAGCTTCTTGAGACAAACCCAAAAGCCTTTTTGATTGATCTTTAACGATCTTCACTCCTAAGATGTACTCTACTTTTCCCATATCTATTATGTCAAATTGCGATGAAAGCCAACTTTTGACTTCTATCACACACTTTATGTCGCTTCCAGCTATTAGCATATCATCAACATATAATGATAAAATGACAAACTTTCTTTTTTTTCCTTTCTTAGGTAAACACAATGATCCTCATTGATCATTTCAAACCCATAAGACAAAATGACTTCATTAAACCTTATGTTCCATTGTCTTGACGCTTGCTTTAGCCCATATATAGACTTCCTAAGTCTATATACTCTTTTCTCTTGGCCTTCAGCAACATAACTTTCTGGTTGTACCATATAGATTTTCGTCAAGATTACCATTAAGGAAAGCTGTTTTTACATCCATCTGATCTAATTCCATGTCATATTGTGCTACTATAGATAGGATGACACGTATTGACACAAACTTCACAACTGGGGAGAATGTCTCTTCAAAGTCAATACCCTCCATTTGGGTATATCCTTTTACAATTAATCGAGCTTTGTATCGATTAATCGATCCATCTGTTTTCCTTTTTTTACTTTGAGAATCCACTTATTCCCAATAGCCCTTTGGCCCGGAGGAAGATCGACTAAATCCCAAACTTGATTCTTTCTCATTGAATTCATTTCTTCATCCATTACAATTTTTCATTCTTTTCTAACTGAGCTTCTCAAAGCTTCCTCGACTGTTCGAGGTTCCTCATCATCAACCGGGAGAATCATCAATGCCTCATTCTCAATATCAAATCTTCTCCGAGGAATAATCTGACGACTACTTCTTCGAAGGTTAGATTGTTGAGAAACTGACTCATTCAGTGGCAAATTACTCCCACTAGGTTGACTAGATTCAGGCATCTCCTGATTTGTTGATAAAGGAACATTATCCTCCTCCTCTATCTCATATAGAGGAATTGTCTTATCAACTTCACCTTGTGTTGGGAACTCAATTTCAAGAAAAGTAGCATCTATTGACTCTATTTCAGAGATGGTTCCATATTGTCGCTCACCAATAAAAACATAACCCTTAGAAGTCTCAGAATAGCTTATAAAGATACACTTCTTACCTCTGGGTCCTAATTTTTCATATTCGTGAGTCTTATCATGAACGTAGGTAGCTGACCCCCAAGGTCTTAGATTACTCAAATCCAGCTTTCTGCCTGTCCAATGTTCATGTGGGGTAGATGGAATTGACTTTGAAGACACTTTGTTAAGTATATAGGCCGCAACTGATAATGCATCTCCCCAATAAGAGATTGGCAAATTAGCCTGCGCCATCATAGACCTAACCATTTCAAGAAGAGTCCTATTTCTTCTTTCAGCAACCCCATTTTGCTGTGCAGTTCTAGGGATAGTTAGCTGTCTAGTAATCCCTTTCTCATTACATATTGTCTTAAACTGATCAGACAAATATTCACCTCTACAGTCAGTGCGCAAGGTTTTAACCTTACGTTCCAATTGATTCTCAACTTTGTTCAAGTAACGAATAAAGCAATCTAATGCTTCAAATTTGTGAGAAATCAAATACACATGACCAAAACGTGTGAAGCCATCAATAAATGTAATGAAATAAGAACTCTCATTTCTAGCCTTCATATTCATTGGACCATAAATATCCGAATGAATTAATTGCAATGGTGACTCAACCCTAATAGGCTTACCAAATGGTTTTCTAGTCGTCTTTCCAGCAAGACAATGCTCACATATAGACAAGTTAATCTTAGCATGAGTGTCCAAAAGGCCCTCCTTAGCTAATCTATTCATTCATTTTTGTCCTATATGTCCTAGCCTAGCAAGCCAAATTTCATCATTAATATCAACATTACTAGCAAGAGTAATGTTTGAAAAACAACCATCATTATTATTTGGTTCTACATCGAGAACTATAAAACCATTTGTTACATAACCATACCCAATTAACACAGAGTGAATTCGAAGTTCCACACTACGGCTATAAAAATTTACATTATAACCTAAATCAAGAAGACAAATGACGGAAACCAGATTCCGTCGAATCTCAGGAGCATACAAGACATCATGCAGAAACAAGGTACGCCCACCACATAGGTTGAGCTTGCAAGTATCAATTCCTTTGACTTTAATTTTTGCATTGTTTCCTACATATATTCATTTGTTGCCAGCTGGTACCCGACGATACTCCACATATGTAGCTCAATCACGTGCTACGTAGTTCGTTGCTCCTGAATCTACAATCCACAAAGGATATGAATTAGCTAACAACACTGTACTTGCAACATATTGTTCGTGGGAAGAAGATAAAAATGGATCTACCTTTTTAGGCTCAGTACAATCTCGAGCAAAATGACCCTTCTTGCCACAGTTGAAGCAAGTCAACTTGCTCATAGGTCTTTATCTATATCTCTTTCCTTTCTTCTTGATTTGATTTTTAACAGCAACAACACTAGGCTCCTTTCCTTTTCCCTTTCCTTTCTTAAATTATCTTTTCTTATTCTTGGAACCAGAACCTTCAGCTACAAAAGCTTGATCAGAAATCCTTGCAGATTCAATCCTCTCCGCCTCAAATTCAACATGGCGTGAGACATAGATGAAAGTCTTGATACTCTCACTGTGGGTCAGATTCTGTTTCATTGTTTCTCAAGAATCAGGAAGGGAACGGATAACTGCTTAAACCTGTTGTTCATCGGTCAACGCATGACTAGTAGTCTTAAGCTCTCGAATCATGTTACCCATCTCCCTGAGATGTTCGACCATGGTAGCATTTGAGTGTTTTTTACATCTATCAAACTTAATTGTTAGCTAACGGAGCTTACTGAGACTTACTCCACTGTACTTCTCTTTAAGTGCTACCCAGACAGCATGAGTCGATGGTAATGGCTCATACTCAAATACCAGGTCATCCACCATCGAACTAATCAATATACCCTTAGCAATGGAGTCTTTCCTTTTCCATGCCTTATAGGCATCAAGGTCACATCTGTGCTGTGTTGTAAAAACATCAGCTAATTCTTCTATGATTTGATTTACAGCTTCTAGAACTTCTTGTTCCTCAAGAACGTATTGTATCTTGAGGTGCCAGATTTTGTAGTTATCCCCATATAATTTCTCACCCTTATTGAGTTTAGCTATGATGTTTTTAGTTGCCATGATCTACATAAATAAATACATTATTTATTATTTCAGTGTAATTTATATATGTGCAATTAATTATTGACTCAGTGTAAATTAGAATTAGTTTACAAAATCAAATGATAACTTTGTTTCCACTCATCATTTGTACGTTCTAATCTAATCAACATTGATCAATTTTATTACACACATCCCATCCAATGAATTAATCATTATTAAAATGAACTAATCATTTTTCATATGAACTAATCATATGGATATATGAACTAATTATATTCACATGAACTAATCATGAGCAAGTTAGTTAACACATAACATAACTGTTTATTTAGCATAACTCTGTTCGTACATAACGACAGAAATTATTACATGACTCAAACACTAAATGAGCTAACACTGTTCGTACATAATGACAGTAAACAGAATACTAATAAACAAGATATGCCAACACCACTCCCACTAGGATAAATACTAGTACAGCGGCCAACATTATCCCTAATAACCTAGACTCATTTGGGATAATCTTAGATGGAGCAACTTCAGGATTCTTCATCAGATCCAATCCTAGATCTTCCTTGAACATTTCCTAGACCTCTTCAAACTCTTCAGGCTCTTCTTCACCCATATAGTGAAGTACTTCCTCACACAGTTCTGAATATGTGACGCGTCCTTGATGACGTCCCCATACATAATCTGCTATCATCCTAGGATACTCTGACAATGAATGCATCAATGCCTAGATCCTATAATTATTCAGGATTGAAAACTCTTCTTGCTCAAGTTTCCAGAATAGTCTATCAAGCCTTCTAACATGTTCGTCGACTCCATAAACATACTTATATTCTAACTCCTGAATCTCCTCTCAGAGCTGGTTACGCCGCACTTCGCGACGAGTCAATGTGGTAATAGTCTGTGCCATCTGAAAAATTGAATTTAAATAAGTCAGTACAAAACCGAATAACCAGTACAAAACCAGTTTAATTCAATTTATATAGGCATAAAACCATCATTATAAATCAAGAAAAACAAATCTTCTCGATTTTTAGGAGTTTAAGTCGATTGACCTATTAGACCGGTCGATCAGGAGTCCGGATCTTAAGCTTAGTCTATTGTCCTCATTAGAACTAATCTAATTGGACAGATATTTCTGACCTATGTTCTGTTATTGTTTAAGCCCATTTGAGTCAATCTCAGACTTATTTATCAAACTTAGGTTCATTTGATTCGTCCAATTACTCATTGGATTAAGTCTGACCCATTAGAACAAATCTAATCTTTTTTATCAAATCTGATACAACAGAATTAATCTGGTCATATTTGATCAGCCAACTTCTGTAATCAAGATCACCCCAATTAATTCAATAATAAACATAACTGGTTAAACCAACAAATAATTTGAACCAGATCTAGGTATCATTGAATCAAACTGGTATGCTTAAATCAACTAATAATTTAAATCAGACCTGGGTTTGATTGGATAAGTTGGTCTGGTTCAATTTTTAATTAATTGAATCATAAATTAATTAAATATCTATTTATTAATTAATAATACATTTCCTTATATATTTAATTAATTAATAAATATATCTAATTAAACTTTAAACATGCAAGTGATTTATATACGTGAAGTGAAGAGAATTTTTTTTTACATGCACTGTGCTTTGTTAAAAATAGTACTATTCATCCCTTTTTTTCTCTTCAATCGATTCTTGAATTGATTCAGTGTATTGTTCATGTTTTCTGAATTTCTCTTCAATCGATTCATGAATCGATTCATTCACTATGCATCTCATTCAATCGATTGATGAATCGATTAAGTCACTGTGCCGTGAACTTAATCGATTCAATTTCCTTCTCAATCGATTCAAAATGCATGAATCGATTGAGTAATCGATTAAAACAAAAAAAAGCACTGTTCATCTTCTTCGCGGCGATAGCGACAACAGAAAAACGCGAGGCTTTCTCATGCCGATTTTAACCAGTATTAAAAACACGGTCGCCGACACTCCTCTGCCGTGACTCTATGTCGCCAAGGACTACACGATTCCGGGTGGAAATCGCAGAAACAAGATTTGGCAGAGATCCCAGAAATCGCAACTTCGCGATTTCTCGACCGATTGTGATTTCTCAGCGGCATGGATTTACATGCTTTCAAAAACTTGCTCTGATACCATTGTAATATTTTTGAGAGCATGAAACGAAAACGAAATCAAAGTGATAGCCACTCACAGTGATCTCCCGAAGAAATCTCAGATGAAGACGTTGATCGACGAAGACGTTGTTGCTATCGGAAGCACGATCACGATCAACCGAAAAGCGCTTCAAGGTTCACGAAGCAAATCCCAGATGTTCTTCTTTTTGGCTCTCTGGTCACCTCACAAACCCTCTGCTGATCACCTTCGCTTCACTTTTTTTTCTCATTGCTTGGACGCTCCTTTTATATGAAGGTTAAGGAAGACGAAGGGGAAATGACACGACACCCCTTCGTCTCCTTGACGTTATGCAGCAAAGAGGGAGATGAAGGGGAAACGACACCCCTTCATTTCCTCAACGTCTAACAATTATATGACATCAAAATACAAGATCAAGACAGCATATGACATCAAAACACAAGATCAATAACCAGAATTTTTGGATTACAATATAATCAAACAAAAAAAATCAGACTAGTCTTTGGCTATTTTTAGTTAAACTAAAAATAAGAAATCAGACCCATCTTTGGCATCAAAACACAAGTTTTTGATTACAATATAATCAAACCAAAAAAAGTTTTTGATGACTAATTCTTGTTGAGTGAAAGCTTCTCTAACACTGGAGCAAAGGGAATAGACCAAATCAAAACCAAAGCCAAGGCAAATCTTCTCTAACACTGGATTCACTGAAAGAAAACACACATCAAGTTAAATACAAACAACAAGGATAGAAATGTTTAACCTTAAACATACAAACAAAGGAAATAGATGAATACCAACTAAAGATAATTACAACATCTTAGTGCATGTTATTAGAACCTACAACAATAAAGATAATTTATTAATTTCATTTTCTCAATAAACAATAAACCACTATAATTTTACAAATTAAAACTTTGATAGTACCAACTATAGATCCCAAATCAGGTTCATATGTGTCGTCAAGACTGATATGATTATTATCTTCAATTAATCTGATAATTGACACATTATCATATATAAAATATAATAAAATAAATTTGTATACAAGAAAAAATATAATAAAAATGAAAAATTGAATCAACATATACCCTTGTTGCAAATTAAGGCAATTATGCTTGTAATGTGACACTCCTCAATGCTCGCATCCACGACAAAGCTTGGAATTTGATGTTGATTTCTCCTTTGATGATTTTAATCTCTTTCCACATCCCTTCGTTCTTACTACAGAAGGATCAATAATACCAAGGCTCTCATCAATGGATTTCTTTCTTTGACTTCTATCACTGTATGTTGTACTAATGGACATCTCTTGAATTTTATTGTAGATACAATCGAATTGTTCATACAAAAAGGTTGTCCTCACATTACTCAAAGATGCATTATCAACTAACATTAAAGCATTATAGGATAACCTCGAGTATCTCGACATCAAATACCTTTCTGAATCTAGATCATCAATGACATTTTGCTCCCCTAAAGCATATATTGCTCCTACTTTTGTATCTCGTGTCCATCGTTTGAGTATATACGTATCAAGCAAATGAAACACTTTGTTGATACGAAAAAAGCTAACATATGTTTACATGGAATGCCCTCAAACTCAAATTTCGTGCAGCTACACAATATGTAGTCCCTTTATTTGTCATGTGTGAGCACTCTTGATTTTGAAGAAGAAGAACTTTGAAATTTCATCACATGGTAAATCGCTGAGGCAACTCCTGTAAGTATCTGATGCACATAATAACTATGACTCTCGGTCATTTCACTTTGAAACTCCAGCCATGTTTTTTGTACAGCTTAACCATTTGAGTTTCCATTGGTCAGGTTGTCATAATCTTGGGATACTCATTCATATCAATATGGTCTGTAACTAACTCATTATGTCTTTGGTGTCTCAATGCTCTATTAAAACGGGTGATGAAATCCATTAATGAGTTCTTATTTGAGATATATTTCTTGAAAAATGCATGTGAGCCTTCAGATCTTTGACTACTTGACATTCCTGTAGAAAATACATGACTAAAATATGTTGGCACCCATCTGTGTCGTAATTCATACATCAAGGACAACCAATCATTTTTCTCTAAGTTATCACACTTGATAATCTATTCCTATGACTTCTCAAAATCATCAGGTATTGTAGAATTTACGATGACATTTTTTATGCTGTGATAGTGGTTTCGAAAAGTCAAAGGGTCTAATTTATCTGGGAATTTGTTCAATATGTGCCACAAACAATATCGATGCACTGTTTGAGAGAAAACCTGTGCAATAGCTTTTGTCATAGCAGGATCCTGATCAGTGATGATAATATTTGGTGCACCTTTAGGCATGACTTCTAAGAACTTTGTAAGCAACCAAACAAAAGACTCAGCTTTCTCATCACTAAGAAACCCACAACCAAAAAAGAATTGTCTGATGATGATGATTAATTCCTACAAATGGTGCCAAAATCAAGTCATATATGTTGGTGTTATATGTCGTATCAAATACAACTACATCATCAAATACATTGTATGCCCTTCTTGATACATGATCAGTCTAAAAGCACCTAGTAAATTTTTTATCTGAATCAGTTTCGTAATCAAAGAAAAAAAGCTAAATTCTTCTCTTGCTCAGATATAAAAACCTCAATCAATGTTTCTGCATCAATATCCTTTTGTTCATTCCTAAGATTTCTTTTAAAGTTTCTAATATATTTTTCTGTGCAACCTACCCTCTCAGGGCCTCCATACTCTATCTCCAATAAAAGCATTTGTTGACAAGCTAGTACATTGGCCTCTGAAAATTATTTTGTCAATGTTTTCTTAGCTACCAAAATACTACGATGTGAGCGTAGCAAATGCACATTTGATGAAGTCGAGAGCAAATGATTATGGGTTTCTATAAAGTTACATACAACCCAAGTATACCCCCATCTGTTTCTTGACAAATGTAATATTTGACTTACAACCCATTCTAATTGCGCCACATGCTCTTTCCCTTGTTGGTTGATCAGGGTTTAGTTGTTTATTGTTTCGCATTAGATCTGTATGCCCTTCTTTAAAGCATGACCTAGTGAGTGAAGTTAGGTAGTTGAAAAATCTTGGTAAGTGAAACCAAGTGAAAGACCTAGTGAGTAAAGCTAGGCAGGTGAAAGTCCTGGTGAGTGAAGCCAGGCAGTGGGAAAATCCTAGTGAGTGAAGCTAGGTGAAAGTCCTGATGAGTGAAACTAGGTAGATGGAAGTCCTGGTGAGTAAAGTCAGGAAGATGGAAAGACCTGGTGAGTGAAGCCAGGCACGTGGAAATCCAGGTGGGTCAAGGATTAACCGGACACCTGGTATTTGGGAAGCCCAAGTAGGTCAAAGGATTGACCGGATACTTAGCATGAGGAAATTTAGATGGGTCAAGGTTGACCGAAATCTGGTGGAAGTCCAAGTGGATTATGGAGGACCAGACACTTGGCACAAGACGGCAAGTCCAAGTGGGTCAAGGTTGACAGGACATTTGGCACGAAAGGAAAAGTCTAAGTGGGTCATAGGATTGACCGGACACTTGATGAAAAAGTCCCGATAGGTCAAAGTTGACTAGATACTAGGCATGAAAAGTCCCAACAGGTCATGGTCGACTGAATGTTGGGTTTGGAGCACCTTAGACTTGACTCGAGCAAGCTAGGGTTAGTCAATTTAATCAAGTGATCAAATTAGACTAAGCCCAATCGATCAGCTGATCGATTGGGCACAGTGTTGTGACAAACAGCATCCCAATCGATCAACTGATCGATTGGGAAGAAATGTCACGAGCACAAAATGATCCATAATCGATCAGTCAATCGATTAGGTACCGTCAATCGATCAGCCGATCGATTGGGGGCTGAAAATCGTGTATGACGCGAGAGAACTGAATCATTCGAGCGATCGATTCATTCCATTTTCCAGAGAGCTCAAAAGAAGGCTGAATTGATCAGCCGATCGATTCAGCCTCCCCAATCGATTGGTCGATCGATTGGGAGACGACCGTTCCGTAGGATAAAGCCGTTGGTGAGTGTCTTCCTCCATAGTTCTTCCTCTCCACTTCTTGCGATCTCTCTCACAGATTCATGCCAGTTCTTGAAGCTTTCTTGGAGCAAAGTGTTGCTGCACTTCCAAGGTTAGGAGCCATTCCACAAGAAGAAGAAGCAAATTGGGGTTTCATATTGTAAATCTTGTAAGATTTCACTTATATTTTGTTTTTCTTTCTTCTGTTGTATTGAGAGGTTGTACAAGGCTTCTCCACTTTCCGTAGTTACCGAGAAAGAGTGTTTTATTAGTGGATGAGTGAGTGAGGACCGGATCCTTGGATTAGTCACCTTCTTGAGATGGATACCAAGTAAATCCTAGCGTTAGCGTTGTGAGTATGCTTTGTGTGTCTTTCCGCTGCATATCAACAACAACGAAGCAAGCAAACGAAGCGCTACGAGCTATTCCCCCCCCCCCCCCCCCTCTAGTTACAAATCGACCCTAACAATTAGCTTGTGTTGTATTCCAAATCAGCATAGGATGTTCTTCCAGTAATCCTGGCCAGGACTTTTGCTTCTACCCATTTAGAAAAGTAGTCTACTGCTATAAGCAAGAATTATTTTTGTCCTGGTGTCATTGGGAATGGTCCTACAATGTCTATGCCTCATTGATCAAAGGGGCATGAGATTATTGAGGTTTTCAGCATATCGGTCGAACGATGGGTCAAGTTCTGATGTTTTTGGCAAGATAAGCAGGTGTTCACTAATCACTGGGCGCCCTTCTGCAGAATGGGCCAAAAATACCCAGCCAGTAATACTTTTTGGGGCAACATCCTACCTCCAACGTGGTTACCGCAACACCCCTGATGTACTTCTTGCAAGGCATACTCCGCTTCATCTGCACCTAAGCATTTCAGCAGTGGTCTGGAAAATGCCCGCTTGAACAGCAGATCCCCGATCAGAGTATAGACGTGAGCTCTTCTCCTAATCAATCTAGCTTCTTCAGGATCAGTAGGCAGGATGCCCTGCTAAACATAAATGAACATTGGGGCTCTCTAGTATTAGAGTGTATACTAAAAGCCTAGCTTTTGTAAATATTTATTTTGAAATAAAGAATCACATTGGTCAAATGTCTACATTTATATGCTAAGTGTAGTTGTTCAATTAATTTATATTATAGATAACATGGTGTGTGGTGTCACACACAGAAGATCATGTTATCAATTCCTTATAAGTTATAAATAGTAGCTCACGACTAAGATGGATAGGAACAAATCATTGGAATAGTAGTAGTATAATTTGGTATTAGTTTATCTTGACTATAAAATTACACTAGTACACTCTGAGTGTATTGAGCAAGACTATTTGAGGTAGTTTCTTTTTATACTGACTGAATAAAAGAATAAGACCTCTGTTATTATGGAAGAGTGTGCTCTTAATCCCAATATAATAACAAGTACATATATTTAGTATTTATTTCTTTAATTTATCAGTAGGTGAGATTTAGTTCGATAAATCAATAGACCTGATAAGTTGTAAAATAATATTATTTATATTATGTGCTGTTAATTATAAAAGGAAACTGTGTCTTAGCAATCTAGGTTGATGATGTCCCCAAGAGGAGCTCATAAGGATTGTCATGTAAACCTTGTAGGTGGACTTAGTCTGACATGACAATAAGGTTGAGTGGTACTACTCTTGGAGTTAGATATTAATTAAGTGAGTTGTCAGTAACTCATTTAATTAGTGGACATTCGATATCTTAAATACAGGGAGAATAATACACTCATGATAAGAAGTAGTCCATATAGTAATATGGGATTGGTGCGGTAGTTCAATAATAACTCTTTAGTGGAATGAGTTATTATTGATGAACTCGAGTTGGGTGTTCGGGGCGAACACGGGAAGCTCAAGTTCATCGGGAGACCAAAACCAATTCCTCCTCTCGGTCCCTGTCGTAGCATCTTATTTATAAAGTCTTATACCCACCTAAACCTAACTTCTTACCCACCTTAAGGTGACCGGCCAAGCCTATCTTGGAGCCTAAGCTAGGGCCGGCCAAACCAAGGAGAGATGGGTTCAAGTGGTGGTCGGCCTTAGTTTGGAGCCCAAGTAGGTGGCCAGCCACAATAAAAATAAAAGAGATTTTAATTTTAAAATCTTTCCTTATGTGGAAGCCATGATTTAAAAGAGAGTTTTAAAATTAAATTTTTCCTTTTATAGTTTTTACAAAGGATTAATAGAAAGGTTTGATATCTTTCCTTATTTGTAGTTAAAAGGGAGATTTTAATTTTGGAGAAAACTTTCCTTTTTGTAATCATCCACATGTTTTAATAGAGAGATTTTAATTTATAAAAGTTTCCTTTTATAACTAACCATGAAGGAAATTTTAAAAGAGAAATTTTTATTTTAAAATTTTTCAGAAATAAATTAGGAAGTTTTAATTTGTGTTTAAAACTTTCCTTATTTGGAGGACTTGTAGGGGCCGGCCATAAGATGGATTAAGAGGAAATTTTAATTAAATTTTCCTTATTAGCCATTGGCAAGGAAAATAAGGAAGTTTTAAGTATGTTTAAAACCTTCCTTATTTGCCAAGACCAAGGAATATAAAAGAGAGGGTAGAGGTGCCTCATCTTACAACACATCTATTATTCCTCTCCTCTTTTCCTTGGTGGTGGCCGACCCTCATCCTTCCTCTCCTCCTTTTCTTCTTCTTTGGTGACCGGCGGCATCAACTCTTGGGGAAATTTTGGTGGCCGGATTTAGCTTGGAGAAGAAGTAGAAAAAGGAGGCTTTGTTTCTTAGCATCCCATGGAGCTTGGTTGGTGGCCGAAGTTCTTCATCTCAAGGAGATTGTTGGTGGCCGAAACTTGCAAGGAGAAGGAGGCTTGGGTGGATTCTCGTCTCGGTAGATCGTCACCCACACGACGTCCGAGATAAGAAGAGGAATACAACAGAAGATCGTGAGGTCTATAAGTTGCAAAAGGTATAACTAGTTATTAGTTTCCGCATCATAACTAGTTCATCCTTTTGTTTAGATCTTGAAATACCAAACACAAGAGGCTAATGATTCTAGGCTATCGAATTTATGATTCATTTTTGTGTTTCTTTTGTTTCGATCTTATGATTCGATTGTTCTTAGTGGTTAAACCTAGGGTTACTATAAGGAGATTAAATATTGAATTTCGTTGAAAGGCTTTATCTAGGAAGTGGTGGATGATCTCATACCCAAGAAGGCCTAGTGCTTCACCATGTTTAACCTGGAAGTCGATCTCTGAAATAAATATTTAATCAAATTTGTAACATGGGTGGATTTGGATCAATAATGTTAAGTATCGTTTGCGATCCAAGTCTAAACCTCTAAGAACAGATAAGTTGAATTTGGAATCAATAATATCAAGTTCTGTTTGCAATTCCAAATTTAATTTCTAAACAACACAATAGGTTGTTAGGAAAGGTTCGGGACTTGTACAAAATTTTTGTACAAGGGAACCAGTACGATATTCCGAGTAGCAACCAACATCTAGTCGATCGACTCTTCTATATTGTTCTACAGGTCTATCTGAGCTATTAGAAAGCTTTGGGCTATCAACCTATCCAGTACCCAAGTGGTCAAAGAGCTGACCATTTTAGCTAGTTCATCCGCCCTTTGGTTGTCTGCCGAGGGAATCTTAGTCACTCAGACTGTAAGGAATTAGGGCGCTAAACACATGAAAGCGTAGCGAAAAACATCTAGTTCCTTCAGGAGATCCATGTGAAAGGGAAAGAAAATAACTTATACTAAGTTGCATGATAGTGGTTATACCTTTGATGCGTGCTCAAGGACTCCAGACAGCTTGGATCTCAGCATGATCTCACGTTCGTGCCTCTACGGTATCCACACGAACAAGCCTTGTCTTTGTTTGTCTCACAAACTTACAAGATAGAGAAGCAAACCACCTAAGGTTGTGCTAGCAACCACAAGAAGGGGTTTCGACCAAGAGAGGGAAGGAGGAAGAAAAGAAGACTAAAGGTTTTTTCACCTATCAAAATATCATCCAAAATGATATATATATATATATATATATATATCCATCTTATGAATACCAAAGGGTTTTATCCTTTCATCTTCTAATCCAATGGCTCAAAATTGACCATTCAATCCAATGTTCAATTTTGACCATTCAACTTGGTGACCTCAAGTTCACCCAATGAGTCTAACTCATTGATTCTCATGCAATTTCGAATTCAATGAATCACCATTCCAATCATTCGAATTGATTCAATGAGTCTAGTTTAAATTGGACTTAATCCAATAATTAGATCCAATTGAGTCTTACTCAATAAGTCCAATTCAGATTAGACTTAATCCAATGATTTATTATATAAACCCATCTCCATATCTACTTGTTCTTTGTGTGTAACCCAATAGGTTCTCGTAACGTTGGCAATGTACCCAAATCAACATTTAGATACATAAGCAATGAGTGGCATCTAGCAAGGCATCATTGCTACCCAAGTGACGAGAAAGTCAAGATCTGACCTAACCTATCCGTGGCTATTATCTTGTATCAACCTTTATGTTTCTTGATCTCTAAGTAGACACACTCAATCAAATAAGCTCAATATCTCATATTGACTCATTTGCGCATGACCATGCTTTCTTGTGTTCTACTAATCAAGGGGCCCATAAATATTGGTTCCTTCATATGGAAGGAATAAATCTCATCTACATCGCTCACACCCCTCCGCATCATTCATTGCATACCCAATGATCAACTTTATTGTCCACCTTGTTACAGGTGACATTTGCTGAAACCAAAGTACACAACTCCTTATGTAAGGAATTATAGTGACTTCAGGTCTAAGGACTATTCATACCAATAGTTACATGAGAATGTTTATGATACTCATATAATAATCCATGAAATATTCTTGTGGTGGGTCATTCAGTATATATTCTCTAATATATACCCATGTGTCAACCTGATATCTCATATCCATGACTTGTGAGATTAAGTCATCCATTGACCTACATGCTAGTCTCAACGCATTAATATTGTCCTTGTATATTAATGCTTGACTAGGAATAGTTAAGAGTAGTGTTCCATGTATATCTATAATGTCTCACTATCAATTCAACCAATTGATATGCTGTAGATAACAACCTACTACCCAAGGACATTATTATACTTATTCAATCGGTACTGAACTGAAATAAATATAATAACCAACTTTATCTTTTATTAATAATGAAATATGATACAAAATGAGCTATTTACAATCATCTCATAATTGGTACTAGGGCTAATACTAACAGGGACTTCCTTGAAACCCTCCTTCATTTTCTCATATACTTCCTTATATAACTGCAGCTTGTCACTATTAACCTCAAAGTTGTTCGCTACTTACTAAGTTACCAGCTGAGAATTTGAATAAATGACCACCCGGGCAGCTCCGATATGTCAAGCTGCTTGCAACCCTACCAATAGAGCCTCATAGTCCACCTCATTATTAGTAGCTCTGAAATTTAGCCTAACGACCAATTGCAAGATATCTTCCTGAGGGGATATCAGAAGTATCCCTACTCTACTTCCCTGTTGGGTGGACGACTCATCTACGTAGACCTTCCAAGTTTCTTCAGAATCAGTTTGATGGACCTCTGTCAACAAATCTACCAAGGCCTACGCTTTAATCGTCATTTGGGGTTGATACTGTATGTTATATTCTCCCAGTTCAGTTGTCCATTTGATTAGACAACCAGCTATCTCCATGTTAGTAAGAGCCTTCCTCATGATACTATTGGTCAGGACTGTAATGGGGTGTGCTAGGAAATAAGGTCTTAAGTGGCAAGCCATGAGCACCAATCCATAAACCAATTTTTCTAGGGTCGTATATCAGAACTCGACCCCTTTCAATAAGTGGTTGAAGAAGTACACTGGTCGTTATACATCATTCTGATCTTTCACCAATACTGCCCCCACGAACTCAGGGGTAGCTGACAGATAGACCCAAAGCGGCTCCCCCGCAATAGGTTTAAATAGGGAAGGCAAGGTCTCCAGGTGCTTTTTCAACTCTTCAAAGGCTTGGTTGTATTCCTCATCCCATTGAAACTTGGTCACTCTCCTAAGTACCTTGAAGAAAGGTAGTGCCCGATCTACAAATTGAGATATAAACCTGAACAATGCAGTTATTTTGTCCACCAACTTCTGGGCTTCTTTCAGATTTTGAGGCGCTTTCATGTCTCGAAGTGCTTGAACCTTCTCCAGGTTCTCCATAATTCCCCGCTCAATAACGAGGTATCCTAGGAATTTCCCCCCCCAAAGCTCTAAACAAGCACTTCAATGGATTTAACTTGAGCACATATTACCGTAGGGTGCCACAACCTTCCTCTATGTCATAAATCAAATTTGTGGCTAAGGTAGATTTGATGAGGATGTCGTCTACATAGACCTCCACGTTCCGTCCTATCTGCTCTCAAAAGATCTTATCCATCATTCTCTGGTAGGTAGCTCCTGTATTTCACAATCCGAAAGGTATGATGGTGTAACAAAAAGTATCATCTGCCGTGATGAAGCTGACCTTCTTTTGATCTTCCAGCGCCAGAGGAATTTGGTTGTATCCTTGGTAAGTGTCGAGTATGTAGATCCTTTCATAGCCCGAGGTTGATCCCACCATCTGATCAATCCTGGGTAGCGGGTAATAGTCCTTAGGGCTGGCACGATTGAGGCCTCGGAAGTCAATACAGACTTTCCACTTGTTGTTGTGTTTTAACACCAGGACCACATTAGAGAGTCAGGGTGGGAATTGTACTTCTCTAATGTGCCCTACCTTTGAGAGTTGATCCACCTTAGCTCGGATGATCTTATTTTGCTCGATTGAGAAGTTTCACTTCTTCTGCTTGACCGGCCAGGAATCGGGCAGAAGATGTAGTTTGTGCTCAGCTATTTCGGGCTTGACTCTGGGTAGCTCTTCAGGGGACCAAGCGAAGACGTCCCTATTGCGTGTCAAGCATCTGACCAAATATGTCTTGATCTTGATTGGCAAGTCGCTAGATATGCATGTGAGACTTTTCTAGATGCTTGGGATAGAACTGGACCTCCTCCCAAGGTATAGGTTCCTCCGCTATAGATAGAGGTTCCTCTTGGATAACGTGGATCCTGTCATCGTGGGTTCTTTGAGCCTTGCGGGCCTCCACCTTCATCATGTCGATGTAACACCTGCGATAAACCAATTGCTTACCTTTGACTTCCCCAACCTGGTCTCCTACAGGAAATTTAATCTTCTGATGGGCGGTGGATACTGCCGCCCGAAACTCATGTAGTGTCGATTTCCCTAAGATAACGTTATACGAGGACAGCGAATCAACAACTATGAAAGTGCTTCTCCGCATCCTCACTAGGGGCTTGCTACCCAAAGATATGGCTAGCTTGATTTGGCCCATGGGTCTTACTTCATTGTCGGTGAAGCCATAATGAAGTGGCCATGGGCTGGAGCTCACTGCATCAATTTGCATGCCCTCGAATGCATTCTTGAACAGCACGTTGACAGAGCTTTCGGTATCAATGAAAACTCTGGTCATGCGACTGTTAGCTATGACGACTTTGATTATTAGGACATCATCATGAGGGAGCTCCAACCCCTCCAAGTCTTGTGGCCAAAAACTGATTGTGGACCCGGCAGCTTGCTCCCAGCTGCATCCTACAGCGTGTATCTCCAAGTGACGCTCGTGAGATTTCCGATCCCAAGTGGAATCTCTATCTGTGGGCCCCCCTAGAGATCATGTCGATTTCTCAGGTGGCTACATTTCCCCTGTTCTCCTCTTCCCGGGATTCTCCTAGCTCCTGGCCAAGGCCTGGCTGCTGGCTCCCTTGACCTACGTTGTCGAGTGGGGATTTACCTAACTAACCTACCGCGGCCTGCTGGTCAGCCAGCAACCTCTAAAGTTGAGGCGCGATCTCTAGTCGAGGTTGTTGGAATATATACTAAAAGCCTAGTTTTTTGTATAAATATTTACTTAGAAATAAGAATCATATTGGTCAAATATCTACATTTATAAGCTAAGTGTAGTTGTTCAATTAATTTATATTGTAGATAACATGGTGTGTTGTGTCACACACAAAAGATCATGTTATCAGTTCTTTATAAATTATAAACAGTTACTCACGATTAAGATAGATAGGAATAAACCATTAGAATAGTCGTAATGTAATTTGGTATTAGTTTATCTTGACTATAAAATTACACTAGTACACTTAGAGTGTATTGAACTGGACCATTTAAGGTAAGTTCTTTTTATACTGACTTAATAAAAGAACAAGACCTTTGTTATTATGGAAGTGTGTGCTCTTAATCCCGATATAATAACAAGCACATATACTTAATATTCATTTCTTTGATTTATCAAAGGGTGCGATCTAGTTCGATAAATCAATAGGTCAGATAAGTTGAAAAATGGTATTATTTATATGGTGTGTTATTGATTATAGAATGAAACTGTGTCCTAGTAATCTAGGTTGATAATGTCCCTAAGAGGAGCTCATAAGGATTGTCATGTTAAACCCTGCAGGTGGAGTTAGTCTGACATGACAATAAGGTTGAGTGGTATTACTCTTGGAATTAGATATTAATTAAATGAGTTGTCAGTAACTCATTTAATTAGTGGACATTCGATATCTTAAACATAAGGAGACTTACACAATCATGATAAGAAGGAGCCCATATAGTAATATGGGATTGGTGCGGTAGTTCAATAATAACTCTTTAGCGGAATAAGATATTATTGATGAACTCGAGTTGGGTGTTCGGGGCGAACATAAGAAGCTCAAGTTCATCGGGAGACCAAAACCAATTCCTCCTCTCGGTCCCTGTCATAGCCTCTTATTTATAAAGTATTATACCCACCTATACTCACCTTCTTACCCACCTTAAGGTGGTCGGCCAAGCCTAGCTTGGAGCCCAAGCTAGGGCCGGCCAAACCAAGGTGAGTTGGTTTCATTAGGTGGTCGACCCTAGCTTGAAGCCAAGCTTAGGTGGCCGGCCACAATAAATTAAAAGGATTTTATTTTTAAAAATCTTTCTAGGAAGTCATGGTTTTAAAAGAGAGTTTAAAATTTAAATCTTTCCTTTTATAGTTTTCTACAAAAGATTAAGAGAAAGGTTTGATATCTTTCCTTATTTGTAGTTAAATGGAAGATTTTAATTTTTGATAAAACTTTCCTTTTTGTAACCATCCTCATGGTTTTAAAAGAGAGTTTAAAATTTAAATTTTTCCTTTTATAGTTTTCTACAAAAGATTAAGAGAAAGGTTTGATATCTTTCCTTATTTGTAGTTAAAAGGAAGATTTTAATTTTTGATAAAACTTTCCTTTTTTGTAATCATCCTCATGATTTTAAAAGAGAGTTTTAAAATTTAAATCTTTCCTTTTATAGTTTCTACAAAAGATTAAGAGAAAAGATTTGATATTTTTCCTTATATGTAGATTGAAAGGAATATTTAAATTTTGAGAAAACTTTCCTTATTGTAATCATCCACATGTTTTAATAGAGATATTTTAATTTATAAAAGTTTCCTTTTATAACCAACCATGTAGGGAACTTTTAAAAGAGAAATTTTTATTTTAAAATTTTCGGAAACAAATTATGAAGTTTTAATTTTGTGATTAAAACTTTCCTTGTTTGGAGGGAATAAGGTGGCCGACCACATTAGAGGTTTAAAAGGAATTTTTAATTAAATTTTCCTTCTTAAACATTGGCAAGGAATATAAGGAAGTTTTAATTATAAAACTTTCCTTATTTGCCAAGACCAAGGAATATAAAAGAGAGGGTAGAGGTGTCACACCTTACACAATAATATCTCTTCTATTCCTTGGTTGGTGGTCGGCCCTCTCTCCCTTCTCTTCTCCTATTCTTCTTCCTTTGGTGGCCGACGGCATCTCATCTCTAGGAGCTTGGTGGTGGCCAGATCTTATTAGAGGAAGAAGGAGAGATAGGAGGCTTTGTTTCTTAGCATCCCTTGGAGCTTAGTTGGTGGTCGAAGTTCTTCATCTCAAGGAGTTTGTTGATTGACCGAAACTTGCAAAGAGAAGAAGGAAGCTTGGGTGGATTCTTGTCTCGGTAGATCATCGCCCACACGACGTCCAAGATTAGAAGAGGAATACGGCAGAAGATCGTGAGGTCTATAAGCTACGTAAGGTATAACTAGTTATTAGTTTCCACATCATAACTAGTTCATCCTTTTGTTTAGATCTTTAAATACCAAACACAAGAGACTAGAGATTCTAGGTTTTGGATTTGTGATTCGAATTTGTGTTTCTTTTGTTTTTCGATCTTGTGATTCAATTGTTCTTAATGATTAAACCTAGGGTAACTATAAGGAGATTAAATATTGAATTTCTTTGAAAGGCTTTGTCGAGGCAGTGGTGGATGATCCCATACCCAAGAAGACCTAGTGCCTCGCCATGTTTGACTTGGGAGCCGATCTCTGAAATAAATATTTAATCAAAGTTGTAACATAGATGGATTTGGATTAATAATGTCAAGCATCGTTTGAGATCCAAGTCTAAACCTCTAAGAATAGATAAGTTGAATTTGGAATCAATGATGTTAAGTTCTATTTGCGATTCCAAATTTAATTTCTAAAGAACACAATAGGTTGTTAAGAAAGGTTCAGGACTTGTACAAAATTTTTATACAAGGGAACTGTTGGGTTTTTCGGGCCCCGAATCGCCCAAGCCACGGATCTCGTGCAAGGTAAAACCGAACGAAAAATACGAGTACGAGTTTAAAACACGATCGACTCTTATATGTACGAGGGAAAAACATTTACCCTTGATGCGTGCCCTTCGCAATCCCGCAACGTCCAAAGGTAGCCGGATCTTGAGACCGTCAAGCGAACGGTCCTCTAGCGGTATCCACACGAACAAGGAGTGGTCTTCTACCACTCAAAGATGGAGAGGAGAACCCACAAGTGTGCTAGCACTTTCTAGGGCTCTCGGATTGGATCTAAAAGGTGAGAAAGGAGAGAATATAGAAGGGGAAACACATGTACACCTCTTGGTTCCCTCCTTTGTGACCTTTACCTTCCCTTAGGCTTTGGATTTAACTCACACTCCTCTTTTCCTCCATGAAACCCATGACCATCAGCAAGGTTGAGAGAGGAAGAAGCACCCAAGGAAGAAGAAGCATTTACCACAATTAAATTGCCACAAGACAAAACCCATTTTTCCTTTAGTGTGGCCGGCCACACTAGTGTAACTCCCACATTAATGTGGTCGGCCACATTAATGCATTTGGTGTGTAACCTCCATGAGGTGGCACACCATTAAATGAGGAGATGATGTGGCTAATGATGTGGCTAGATTGGTCATACCAAGTAGGATGAGTCAACCTTCATGATGATGTGGCAAGACATCAAGTCAAACTTGATGTTTCAACTTCCATTTGGTCAAGTCAAACATGACCAATTTTTCTTCCTTGTTGAGTTAAATCCAACCTTTGATTCAAGTCAATTTTAATTTAATGAATCTCAATTCATTAATATAAATTGACTCATGAATCAAATTTAAATTAGACTAATTCAACAATTGAATCTAATTGAGTCTAACTCAATAAGTCTAATTTGAATCCAATCTTTGATTCATCATATGAATCTAATCCTATTGGTTCATCATATGAACCTAATGTCCATCCACTTGTTCTTTGTGTGTGACCCAATAGGTTCTTGTAACGTTGGCAATATTTCTAAACTCCTTTAGAAACATAAGCAATGAGCGGCATCTAGCAATACATCATTGCTACCCAAGTTACAAGAAATGTTGAGATCCAACATCACCTTGTGACTACTAATTGTGACTCCTCATAATATGTGACATTGTCCTTCTATCCTAGACATCTAGATTGATCAATATGAGTCATAGACCGTGTCATCCTCTAATCAATCTAAATCTTGAACTCCAAGTAGACTCACTCGATCAAATGAGCTCAACATCTAATGTTGACTCATTTGGGCATGGCCATGCACTTAGTGGTCTCACTCTATCAAGAATAGCGATGTCGCTCCCGTCATATAGGAGGGATAGATCCCATCTACATCACTCACATCCCTCTGCATAATTCGTTATATACCCAGTAATCGCCTTTATAGTCCACCCAGTTACGGGTGACGTTTGACGAAACCAAAGTACATAACTCCTTATGTAGGGATCCATGGTGACTTCAGGTCTAAGGACTAATAGTCATACTAATAGCCACATGAGAAAGTATATGACACTCATATAACGATCCATGATACTTTCTCATGGCGGGTCATTCAGTATACATTCTATAATGCATACCCATGTGTCAGCTTGATATCTCTATATCCATGACTTGTGAGATCAAGTCATCGAGCTGGCCTACATGCTAGTCTTATTGTATTAACATTGTCCCTGAATGTTAATACTCGACTAGGAATGATTTAGAGTAGTGTTCCCTATATCATCTCACTATCGATTCAACTAATCGATTGATATAGGTATGAACGTTCTACTCAAGGACGTTACTATACTTATTTTATCTGACACTAATACAAATAAGCATAATAACCAAAAACCAATGCCTTTATTAATATACAAGAATATGATACAATGAGTCCATACAATCATCAAATGATTGGCTCTAGGGCTCTAACTAACAGGAACCGGTACGATATTCTGAGTAGCAACCAACAAAGGCAGGCCCAGTTCAACTGTGCGCTGGGAATCACAGGCGAACTGGATGCAATCCCCGATGGCATGAGTGCGGGACCTGTGGTAAGTGCAATAGCGAGGTCCCCACTAACTGAGTCTTGGGGCTTAGACAGCTTCTCCCCACTTGATGGCGTCGCTGTATTGGTGCAGCGGCACAGCGTTCCGAAACTTCTGAAGATAATCCTCCGGGTCCTTGCTACCATCATACTCTCTAATAGCTGGGGGCTTGTACCCCTTTGGTAGCTTCTCCTCAAGTACTCTTAGAGAGAAGGGCACTTGC
The DNA here is from genome assembly GCF_018446385.1 of Zingiber officinale. Classification (NCBI taxonomy): domain Eukaryota; kingdom Viridiplantae; phylum Streptophyta; class Magnoliopsida; order Zingiberales; family Zingiberaceae; genus Zingiber; species Zingiber officinale. The sequence continues at coordinate 85,817,166 of NC_056000.1, read as the reverse complement.
TCCTCAGGCTCCTCCCAAGGCTCCTCCCTGAGGACTATGGCTTTCCCTTTCTTCGAACCTTTGGGAGGGGAGCTCTTCGCGATAGAGGCCTGTGGTTGCTCTTTCTTATTGTAACAGTCCAGGCCCTTGTGGTAATAGTCTGAGCCAGGCTCCCGATAAAAGGCTGGAGGGAAATCCTCGGACTGTTTTCTCTTAGACCCCCTATCCGAGATGCGAGTCGGGTCCTTGGAAATCACAGGCATCTTGTACGGCCGTGAAGTAGTGGTTTGTTTTTCGAAAGCCACTCGCCTCTTGGCCTCCTTGAATAGTTCATATTCTCTTGCTGTCATGGTGATGTTGATTCTTCCGGTATCATCCATCTTCACATTCCAGAACAGGTGAAGGAGATTCTCAGAGATGGCGCCAAATTGATCCTGTCCGGAATTTGAGTCAAACGAAGGTCGGATGAGCTATTGCTGGGGTTGACGGAGAGACGACTAGGGCACCCTTATCGCACGTGCCCAAGAGAATGGACCCTCACGCGACGCTGACGAACGGCGGTCACTAAGGCGGCAGTATTTTGGTAGTTGGAGCTCTGCGCACACTCAAACAAGCATACGGAACGTTAGAGGCCAAAAACCAGGGAAAAAGTCCTCGGAACAGGCCCTCCGACGCTCAAGTCATGTACCTTTTTCCCAGAAGAACAATATACGAATGAGAAAGAAAAGTAGAAGATAAGTGTGAATGTGCAAGAAAGTGTCCCTGCTCAAGGGAGAGAACCTCCCTTTTTATATGATAGTGCATACCTTGGAGTCTGACCAATGTCAGGGAATGTCGGGTGTCAGGACCTATCTAGTGATGGAGGACGCATTGCACCCTCTTGTGGACTGGAAGAAGGTTCCATTCACAGATATTCCCTGACATACAACGGTTATTTTCTGAGAAGCGGTTACGATTCCATGACATTGTTGTTGCGTAGCGCCTTCTGTCCCGCTCGGGTATGACTAGAGGCAACTCGGGGGTGATCTGTTAAGTATAACACCTAGCTTAAGTCTTGAGGAGCAGGAAGAGCTGTGGCGAGATTGCTCAAGAGCCGATCGGGAGTTGCACATCCTGATTCAGATCTAGGATCCTGATCTGTAAGCACCCGATTGGGCATCATGCTGCTAATGACACCAGGCGGTCCTACCTCTTCTTTCCCTAACTGCTGACTGTCACGTCTTCCTGACTGTTGACTGTCATACCCCCTTGACTTCTGATTATCACATCCCCTTGATTTCTGACTACTACTTCTCCTTGACTTCTGACTGTCTAGCCTTATCGGACCTTATCATTATGCATTGTATCAATAATCATGCAATGAATGAGCACGAAGAATTGAGAAAAATGATGATAATGATTTGAATGTAAATGACTTAATAATTTTATACATCGAAAATGAGGTATTAGAAAAACTTGATTTTGAAGACTTTATTATTGATTTTGCTTCTCAAAATGCTAAAAAATCTAGATTTTTTCAATGATTATTTCATATTTATTTTTTTATTTGGAGGTATATCAAGAGAAATTTGGGAAATATGTTTTTGTATGGTGTTACACTTTTTAAAAAATTTTGAGAAATATATTTTATATGAAATTTATTATATTTTAAATGAAATATATTGATTTTTAAATTTCTATTAAACTTTATTCAAATTATAGGTTAGTAAAAAAAAAATTTGTTATAAAAATTCTTTTTTTCTTTTTACCAAGGACCCCTAAAAATTAAGACAGGCCTTGGTGGCCACCGTGAGGAAGAGGAGCAGAAGATTAAGCAAGTGTTGGCGATTCATGCTCGGCCGGCCGGTGCCGTTGATTCCCTGAAATCGTGTTAATTAATTCTACCTCTGCATTAAAAGGTAGCAGAGAAGAATGTAAATGGATCGCCGGCAACAAAGTCAAGATAGCAGGGGAGAATGCAAATGGATTGTCGGCAAAGTCAAAATTCAACGCAGAAATCCACGTCTTCACCGTTGGCATGGTCAACTGCTGGAGAAAAAAAAAAAAAAGATCGGCAGTATGACCTGCTCGAGCGAGAAGCCTTCCGAGGCAAGAATCAAATAGAGCGAAAAAATAGACAACAAGGTCAATGGTTTGACTTGTGATATATGTTTTCAATTATCCAGGGACAAAGGATCGACATGGTGTTGACTTGGAAAACCATGGATTTTTGGCGCATTTTTATGAGAAGTAAGAGATCATGATCAGGACATTTTATTTTATTTTTTTAAGAAAACAGACTATAAATTATGTCGGTATATTTAATTTCTTGTATTTAAATTAAAGAGATATATCATTTAAATTAAAGAGACATATAATAGCGTGTTAGTATTCTCTTTATTCATGTTCGATTTTTTCCTTCTTCAAAAGTTTTTGGAAAGAGCATATTAATAGATTGCTGATTCAAAAACAGTCTAAGGGATCATGACTTTAGCAATCAAGTTCTTATTTTTAATTCTCCACTGCTTATCTGATTTGTTTTTGTAAATAAAAGAAGTTTTGAAAGTGTCATATTTATCCCTCATCGTTCAATACGATCCTATAATTGTATCACAGTAAATTACTCGGAATATGTTTAATCGCTGTTTTTGAGACTTTTAAAGTCTTTCTTTTTTTCTTTAAACAGTTTTTGTAAATCCTTTATTTATTTTGCATGCACTGCTTACCCAAGACCTTAAAAAGGTCTTGGAATCTTTAAAGTTTATTTTTTACATGGAAATGTCTCAGTAAAACGGGTTCAGTATCTCTAGTCCATCGCTCTTTGATGGTAAAAATTTCAATTTTTGGAAAAGATAGATAAAGCAATTTCTGAATATAGAAATTGATATATGGATCATCGTCAAAAAAGGATTTACCATGCCAATTGACGAATACTAAGAACTACAAGAAATGGAAAGGTTAATTCCCGACATCAAGAAGAAGACTCAAATTGATGCTCAAGCCGCATACACTCTAGTGTGGTTTGACAAATGAAGAAATTGATCGAAGATTTCACAATCGCTAAGAAACTTTAGGACAAGTTAGTTGAAATTTACAAAGGAACCAATGATTCAAAGGTAATAAAGAACAAATTCTATTTGAATAATTTATCTAACATTAAAATGCAGGACAAAGAATCATCTACAGAGGAGTTAGGTATAGAGGAATCACACCAAATAAGCTTCATGGATTTAAAGGGGAATGAAAAAGTAGCCGGACTTATTCCAAGTCTGAATCAAGCCACAAATCTATATTTGTTTTAGATGATCAAGAAGAAGAGGTAAACTCTCTCCTAATTGATAAAATGTATAGTATAATTGTTTGCTTGACTAGAAAGTTAGCGAAACGAAGGAATGGGTTAGATATCTTCAAAAGGAGGGAAAAGTCTTTAAGGAGGAAATCAACCTAAGCTCTTCGTTTAAGAAGGAACCTCAACTCAAGCCCAAAAATTTGAGGAATAGAATTCTTTCTTAAAAGGTCAAGCTGGAAAGTTTAAGTTAACATTGGAAAAGTTCATTTCGGACTTCAAGTACCTAAATATAATACTTGAAACTCAAAAAGTTATGTACAACAAATCTGGACTTAGATTCAAGTCTAACACTCAATATAAAACCTATATGTCCTTACTAAATAGAAATGTTAACAAAAAGGTTCAAGCATGGGTTCCAAAATCAAATATAATTAACAAAGTAGGAAATAAAAAAAATTTTAGATTCAAGTCTAACACTCAATATAGAACCTATATGTCCTTACTAAATAGAAATGTTAACAAAAAGGTTCAAGCATGGGTTCCAAAATCAAATATAATTAACAAAGTAGGAAATAAAAAATTTTAGATTCCTAAAGATAAAATTTGCTATGTAAACAGTATTAAAGTTGTGACCCGGGTTGAGGGAAAAAACAAACTTGTACCATTGATTTAGGGGGAGCATGTCTTTTGCTTTTATTTTTGTTTGAATTGCATGCTTTCTTTATGCTTTAAATGGCATGCTTACTTCATATTTAATTTAGAATAGATAGATAGGGCAAATATAAGGAAAAAGATAGTTTAATCTTGATCAATGTTATTGGAAAGTGTGGAGATGATAATAGGCTAAGGAAGTTATGTCAAATGTATGCCGAGGTTGAATCATATGTGTTCTACATGGTGTAATCGGCATAGTGGATCTAGCTAAAGCTACCTCAGTCTAATATGAACTAGTTAGACCAATACTTAGTACTAAGTCCCTTCGGTGAAATGTTTTGGAAAAATTTTGTCTTAGTCACGTGGTTACTTTAATGATGTCTTTTATAATTCACCAAAGTTTGGAAGTTTATTTTGAAAACACTTCTTGGCAGACCAAAGTTAGGTTTAAATCTAACATAAGATCAAACTACCTTATACAAATCATATTAATTAAAAATTGAGCATCTCTCAAAACTCCTAAGGTTACCATGTTTAAAAATCTAAAATGGGAGAGATGCAAATATAGTATAAAAGACAACTAGCAGTCATAAGAATCTCATGAAATAGTTTCACATAATTTATGTAGGAACATAAAAGTTTAAATCAATGGATGTTAGATAGTGGGTGCTCCAGACATATGACTAAAGATAGTAAAAAAATTCACCAAGTTAAAATTCAAGAACTTAGGATTGTAGCCTTCAAAAACAATGAAAAAATTAAGATAATTGAATCAGGTAACATTGAATTTAAGTTTAACTTCATTATTTACAAAAGTTTTATTTATTGATAATTTTGATTTCAATTTAATTAGTATTAGTCAATTATGTGATGTTGGTTATGCAATAGAATTTCACTCTAATGAATGCTTAATTAAGGGCTTTAATATAACCTTAAAAGGAATGAGACAAAACAACATCTACAAATTAATCTACGTAACTCCTCACTTAAGTGTCTTTTGACACAACAAGATAAAAGTTGGTTGTGCCATAGGAGACTAGCCTATACCCATCTTAGGAATGTATCAAGACTAAGTAAAAGTGAACTAGTTAAAAGATTACCTAAATTAAGAAACTTGGAAAACAAAATTTATAATTCTTGTCAACAAGAAAATAAATCAAATCTACACAAACTAACTAATCAACATTGAACAAATTCAATTCTTGAACTACTACACTTAGACTTGTTTCATACACATGGAACCAAGTTATTAAATGGTAAACAATATTATTTAGTAATAATTGATGACTTTTCTAGGTTTACATGGATAAAATTCGTAAAATATAAAGATGAAATACTTGAACAATGCATTAATCTATGTAAATTAGTAGAAAATGAAAAGGACATAAAAATTTAAAGAATTAGAAATGACCACATAGGAGAATTCGAAAATCATAAGTTTAATAAATTATATCTAGATAATGGATATCATCATGAATTTTCAAGTCCAAGAACACCTTAACAAAATGGAATTATAGAAACAAAAAAATAGAACTTTACAAGAAACGACAATAACCCTATATAATTTGCCTAATTATCTATGGGTCGAAGCAATAATTACATCTTGTTATATACAAAATAATCACAATAAATAAAATCCTAAATAAAATACCTTATAAAATTTATTACAATAAAATTCTAACTTTGAAATATTGACTAGTTTTTGGGTGTAAAATTTATATATTAAACACTAAGGATTATCAAGAAAAATTCACATCTAATTCAAATGAGGGTATCTTTATTGGATATTCAACAACTAGTACTATCTATATATAATAAAAACACATTAAAAGTTGAGGAAACAACTATTGTAATTTTTTATGAAGATATTAATATTCAAAATTTGAATTAAACCAAAATAAAGAAATCTTTTATGATAAACCAAGCGATGACTTAGGGGGTGAATTAGAAGAAATAAGAATTAACTTAGATGAAGAAATACCGAATGAATAAAATGAACAACAAGAAGAAGAAAATTAAGTTATAAGAATACTTAGGATAAACACAAGTCTTCCAACTGATCAAATTGTGGAGGACCTAAATCAAGGAATTAGGACACAATCATCTTGTAGAAACATTAGTCACCAATATGCACACTTGAACCAAAAATTATAAATGAAGCATTACTTGATTTGGCTGGGTGATAGCAATACAAGAAGAACTAACTCAATTGAAAAAAATCAAGTCTAGGACTTAGTATCTTCACCAAAAGATAAATCTATCATAGATAATATGTGGGGGTTTTTGAAACAAATTAGATGACAAAGGAAATGTTGTAAGAAATAAAACTCGCTTAGTAGCTAGAGGGTTTAATCAAGTAGAGTGCTTAGACAATGTTGAAACTTATGCACCAGTGGCTAGGCTTAAATCCATTAGAATGTTACTAGTTTATACAATATATAAAGGTTTCAAGCTATATCAAATGGATGTTAAGTTCATCTTTTTAAATGGTTTCATCAAAGAAGAAGTATATACAAGTCAACCGCTTGAATTTGAACACCTAGAATACCCATATCATGTATTTAAATTTTTAAAGGGCCTTATATGGTCCAAAATAAGCTCCTAGGACTTGGTATGAAAGACTATCAACATACGTAATATTCTAAATTTTTAAACAAGGTCAAATTGATTCCATATCATTTGTCAAAATGTTTGAAAAAGACATTTTCATAACCCAAATATATGTAGATGATATAGTATTTGGATCAACCAATATTAAATTTTTAAAGGATTTATAAGTCTATTTTGAAATGAGTTTAGTAAGAGAACTATCATTCTTTTTAGGCTTACAAATAAAATAAACTAAGAAAGGGAATTATGTACATTAAAATAAATATACTAGATAAATAATTAAAAAATTTGGAATGAAAAATGCTAAGGAAATAAAAACACCTATGACAACAAAGATTATGTTAGAAATGACCTAGAAGAAAAGGCTCTTGAACTAAATAAAGCATTATAGAAGTGCAATGGGAAATTTACTTTACCTAACTACTAGCAGACTTGACATACTATTTACAGTAGCTATACATGTTAGATACCAATCTTGCGCTAAAAAATCACATTTAATAGCTCTTAAAAGAATAATTATGTACCTTAAAGATATCTTAAATGTAGGAATGTGGTACCCTAGGACTAACTATCGTAAACTTAAAGGCTATTCTAACTCAAATTATGTCGGTTGTAAATTAGATAGAAAAAGTACAAGTGATGATTTTTGGGACCATCACTAGTACTGAGTTGGTTTTGTAAGAAGCAATACTATGTTTCATTATCAACAACTGAGGCAGAATATATAGTAATGAGTGAATGTGTAGCACAATTATTATGGATGATGTATACATTAAAAGATTTAGAATTAAACTATAAAAATATTAAAATATTTATTGATAATATAAGTTCAATAAACTTAACTAAAAATCCTTTGCATTATTCAAGAACAAAATACATAGAAATTAAATATCACTTTGTTAGAGATCATGTAGCCAAAGGAAACATTGAACTTAACTATGCTAAGTCAAAATCAAATATGACTGACATATTTAATACCTGAGGATGAATTCAACACTCTAAGAAGACAATTAGGAATGCGTTTAGTAAAATCGATCTTTTTGTTTTCATATACTATTATACATAATATCTTACTCATGTGCAAAATGGAACTAGCTAGCCTAAGATCTAACTTAGAATTCATGAACCTATAGATCTAGACAACCTTTGCATCTTAAAAACAATTGGGATTAACCTGTTTATGTATTGAGCCACGTATATAGGTGTGAGTTGTTAGGATCTACCGCTAGTTCTAGATGTAAAGAAGTGCATCTACATGAATCAAGGGGTTTAAAATCAAAATGATCACCCAAGTGACTAACTTCAAACAAAACTCAATGATAATTTAATATCACTTGAGTAAAGGAAAAAGGGGTTAGACATTTTAATTAAGAATTAGGTTGATTATTATTTTGAAATAAATTACTTTGAAAACTTTATTTTTAAAATATTTTTTTGAAAATTGAAAAAATATTTTTTTATTTGGAAAAATATTGTTTGAAAAATGTATTATTTGCCTTGAAAAACTATTTTTGGAAAATGTATTATTGTCTTGGAAAATATTTGTATTTTGACAAACTTGTTTAAAATTAAAAAAAAAAAAAAAATTTGCAATGATCCCTATTTTGATGTGTGTCAAAGAGGAAGAAAAATGAATTTAAAGTTGAGTTGAGAGAAAAATTTACTGAAATTTAAACTTGGATTGAAGTTTAAGTTAATAATTTTAAAGTCTCTAAAACTTTCAAGTATGAACTAATTACTTGTTATCTTTGCTAAAGTTACCAAGTCTTGATTTAGCTTAACTTTTGTAATCTAAGTTTAAGTTCAATTTTGATTCAAGTTTAACTGCTTAAGATTAAGTTTGTAAATTCTATAGAAGCAAGTTAAACTATATTAAAGAAAGGTTGATTTTTCTCTAACTTTAAATTGTGTTGTCAAAAATAAAAAAATGGGAGATTTTTGGTGCAATCAACACCGATAATCAAACTTGTATTTTGATGTCTGCAAAAGGGTTTAAAGTTAGATATTATGTGTTTAATATGTGTGTTAAGTGTGTAGGTCACTTAACATACAAAGCCCTAATGGGTCAGGAAGATCGAACATTTTGGCAAAGGAAGTCCTAGTGGGTCCAGAGGACCAGACACTAGGAAAGGGAGTCTTAGTGGATTAGAAGGACCATACACCGAGCAGAAGACCAAATACATAGATCTAACAGAGTACTTGATGGGTCAGTTGAACTAGGCATTAAGTAAGTAATGTCTTGGTGGGTTGCTTGTACACTGAGCAAAAGAAGAAGTCCAAACATGTTAGATGGCAGATGCTTGGCGGGTAAGTAAGGTAAGTCCTAGAGAAACCTTTCAGTTCTGGAAGGTAATGAGAGTGTGTTCTAGTTGAGACAACCTTAGGTGTTGATCCAACTAAAAAAACTAATACAGTTTTCTAAGTTGATATCAGACAATGTTAAAGTGTTAGTTTGATTCATACATAGTTATATGTTTCTAATTCTTTTTTGCATGATCATTACTACTTTTATTGTTCTAACTTTATTTTGTAGAAAATACAGGTCTCAGTTGATTGAAGGGTGCAGTCGACTAAACAAGGTGGTTCGATTGACTGATTTAGGCAGATAAGCACAGACTAGATTTGTATCCAAGCAAGGAAGGAAATAAGTGTTTAGTTGACTAATCGGGATCAGCCGACCAAACACACATGGAAAGAACAGATCATATATGATCGGATCAAAATAGTAAAGGAAATTCGGGGTGTAGTCGCATGGACAAGAGTTCAGTTAACTGAATAAGCAAATTTTGAGGGATTGATTTGATCGTATCAAAGCAAGCAAGGAAAGATCAGGGCCTAGTCACCTGATATATGGTTCAGGTGACCGAAAGGTTTAGTCGATTGATGGATTTTCAGTAGACTGGATGAAGACTATAAAAAAAGCCTCGGGATCCGAGGTTCAACACTTAACATTCAATTCTTTCCTCATTGCTAATCAGTTTGTGTAAGATCTGTGGGATTGTTATGCACGTGAGACGGGTGAATCACATGATTTTAGAAAACTTATCTTTTTATGATTTTATAAAATGAGTACGCAGCGGAAGATAGAAATAAAAACAAAAAAATAAGAACTTTATCAGTTACTTAGTTCGGAGCCTTTGACGACTCCTACTCCAAGACCCATGATCCCACAGACTATATTGATGGAAAATTCACTATAATCCTCTTTCAAAACCATCGAAAGAGGAAATGAGTACAATAGAAAAGATAGAATAAGTGTAACAAACTACACTTTCCTTTATGCAGTAATTAAGTACACAAAGAAACTTCGTTATCCAACACTTGTAGATTATCGGATCGAGCTCGGTATTGGAAGACTTCTCATTAGTAGTCGAGTGCAGTGTCGTAGCAAAGCAATAGCATGAAGATGGAGCGGTCGGAACATCGAACAATTGTGCAAAAGCTTGTAGAAGAGATCTATTGAATGCACTAGCTGAAACTCTCTTTTCTTGAGCATTGAAGGTGTCTTCCATCGCGCAGTTCAAGGCGCCTTTCATGTACAGAAGGTGCCTCAGGTACTATTCACTCGAGACTGAATTTTCTCTTTTCGTCATAAAAAATGTGTTAGTTCAAGAAAATAAAGTATACCCTGCAAAACAAAGTTAGTACAATAAAAATAAGCAGTATTAATTAGACCCTATCTTTCCAAGACTAGGATCTAGTTAATGTCTCAGTTTAAGGATCCAAAATGCATCTTAATTAGATCTGTGGCTAAAGTCTCTAATTAGAACTTGTCCTCACTGGAACTCTCTCTCCTCCGGTGCTTACCTTCACTTACCTGCCAAACATCTGGTCCTTCAGACCTGTTTGGACTTTCACTAATCTTGCTTAGTATTTGACCAAGCTGATCTACTAAGAGTTACCTCCAACACTGAGTTTATACAATATATATAAAATAAAGAAAAATAGTGTTAGAATTATTAATAATTTACTGATCTGGTCGACCATGCGCAATCGACCGAAAACCAATTGGTCATACATGCTTAGAGGTTACTCCTCCAAGGCTTTTCATTACCTAGGGTTACCTCCCCCTAGGGTTGTCTAGCTTCACTCACTAGAACTTTCATTGTCTGACTTCATTCATTAAGACTTCCATCAACTAACTTCACTCATTAGAACCCGACTTCACGCATCAGGACTTCCACCACCTAGCTTCGCTTACTAGGACCCGACTGCACTCACCAAGACTTCCACTACCTAGTTTCACTCACTAGAGTCTGACTTCACTCACCTGGACTTCCACTACCTAGCTTCACTCACTAGGGTCCGGCTTCACTCACCAGGACTTCCCCTTGTCTAACCTTCAGTTAGGACTAATCACTTAGTAGACTTCTCACCTGCTTAACCTGCGGTAGAACTTACCCTTGCTAGTTATTTAGTCCTGACTAGACTTCTCTCTTCTAAACATCAAATTCTGTTTGGATCAACCCTTGGTCAACCTAACTAAACTTAGGTGCATTATCAAACATCGAAACCCTCGAGGTCGATCGCACCAACAAGACTTCTACTGTTAAGCCGAGAGGCCCTTCAATAGCCTACGTCTATATTCTACATCATACGTTGTTGGTATATTTAGTTTATTGCATTTAAATTAAACAAATAGTATCCTATTACTAGTCTCTTCATTCCTGTATGATTTTGGAAAGGTGAATATTAGTGGATTGCCCATTCGAAAATAGTCCAAGGGATCGTGAACCTTGGAGTAGTAGTTGATGGACTATGAATCAAGTAACCGGCCGAGTTTTTTCTGTTGCTTATCTGATTTGTTTTGTAAAAGGAAAGAAATTTTTAAAGCTCAATATTTCACCCCTCCCCTCTTTCGCTCAATTCAGTCCTACAGAATAGAATTCGATTTAATGAGTTTTACTCATAAACTCACATCCAATAGTACAAACCCATAATTAACATCAATTAGATCACTTAATGAGGTTGTTCGAAAAAGCATAAAACCATCTATTATAAAACAACATGTTAGCCCACCGAATAGTGAGATAAGATCCAATATACAAAATGTCTAAGGTAACACAAGCGGAAGCTTAGAAATAGACACATGAATGGAAGCATATTCAAATTTGCATATCCAAAACTAGAAACCAATTTTGACAAATAGCCAATGTAAGTGCAACACGTCATCGAGCCGAAGGGCCTTCGGTATCAGAAATGCTTCCAACATATTGAAGTTCTAGGAGGCTCGGATCAATAGATTCTGAGTACACCTCACTGCTTCCGTGCTTCAACAACATCTTATCACCATTAGTGTGCATTGCCAAGCATTCCCTTAGCTCCATCACCACTTCAGTCATTGTTGGCCTCCTATTTGAAGTGTGTGTAGTGCTTGCCAATGCAACATTGGCCACCTTCCAAGCTGAATTCATGACTCCCTCTTCGCATAACCTTGTGTCTATCACATCCTCTATGTTTCCATTGGCAAGCCTCTTTTGAACCCATTGAACTATGTGAATGTCTTCAAGATCACAAAATATGGGAGATTTTCCAGTGACAAGTTCCAAAAGGACGACTCCAAAGCTATACACATCGCTCTTCTGGCTGAGTTGGTTCTTGACATAGTACCTAGACAAGTAGAATTCCATAAGGCTTTAGTAGTAGCCATGCAGGCATCAAATAGATGAACTAAATAAACTAATATGCGATACTCCGGATCAAGGTATCCGATAGTGCCAACAATCCTTGTGGATGAGTGAAGGGTATTGTCATCTTGGAAAGTCTTGGATAGCCCAAAATCAGTTATTTTCGCTTCTAGTCTTTCGTTCAAGAGTATGTTCGCAGTCTTCACGTCTCTATGAACAAGTGGAGGCTTGCATCCTATGTGCAGATACTCAAGTCCTGCACACATATGAAACATGATTGTTCATTACTAAGTGACACAGGAACAAGCTATTTATAAATTAGTGTCTACCTTGTGCGGCATCAATGGCGATTCGGAGACGTTGTTCCCATTTTAAAGGTGTATCGGTTCTACTAGCTGTTGAAATATATGACAAGAGCTTGTTAGCACCTTCATATCAATTTTCAGAAACTGAAGTGGTTCATGAGTTCAGAACCTCTGAGGTATTCTTTAAGGTTTCCCTTGGGCATAAACTCACATACGAGTGCCAAATGATCTTCATCCATGCAATAACCAACCAAAGAAACCAAATTCTTGTGATGAACCCTTGTCAAATGTTCAGCCTGTAAGATGAAATTGTTCAAGTGACCACTTTTCGGATTTGTATCTATTTATACAATTCAGCTAGGATCAGTTACCTCAGAAAGAAAATCTTCTTTTCCTTGCAAAGATGATTTGGTTAGCAACTTGACAGCAACTTCAGTAGCATCTTCCAAATGGCCATAGTAAACAATTCCGAACCCTCCTTTTCCGATGATCTTGCTGAAGTTATCAGTAATGAACTCCAGTTCCTTGTACGAGAATTTTCTATTTTCAAGATGATATTTGCCTCTATTTTGGAGCTCATTGACGGTGCATTTTGCTGAAGGGTTAAAGAGTACTATTCCATAATTCATGATGGTGAAATTTGGAGCAGTAACCTTGTTCTGCAACAAGACTAACCTTTTCTCTTTTTCAGTATGCAGAGAAGGATAATAGCCACCAAGCACACGCACACAACTGCAACTACACAAGCAATGACGATAACCGCTAAATTCTTCTTCTTCTTCACCGTCTTGCAAGAATCTCCACCTAGACAAATGTTGCCTTCAGTTCTGCCATTACAGAATTTTGCATTAATAATAATATTTCATGGAAGAAACTAGTATAGTATTCAAGGTGAGGATCAACCTCAAAGTAATAGAACCATTCTGAGATTTCTCAAGAAGAACAGAAGGAATGGCTCCTCTAAGTTGGTTATCTGTCAAATCTCTGATTGTAGCCAAATAACACAATTACTCATTTGTTTTCACTTAACTTTATATATACTGACTAAATAATACTTACAGAACTCTGAGAGATGGCAAATACCCCAGAGCATCAGGTATTGATCCCGTTAAGTTGTTATGAGATAAATCCCTGCAAAATGTTTGCAGAAAATCATTAGTGAAGTCGATGAAGGAGATTTTTCTCTTGAATATTTCAGTGAGAATTACCACTTACAAGTACTGCAGTGCGCTTAGGTTGGCAAAGGAAGAGGTTATTTTACCTGTCAATCCACTGTATGACAGATTGCTGCAAAAAATTGAATCTAAATTAAGAATCCTTAGCTAGTTCTCATGTAATTCATCTGCTTCTCTGCAGAGTTGAAAGAACTCACACTGCAGTGATCATTGGAACACCAGAATTATTCAGTGTACAATTCAGTCCAACCCAAGTATAAGCTTGTGGAGAGCATGGATCACCCATCCAGTTTCTTCTCACCAGGTACCACCCTTTGATTGCCAACATTGCATCCACTGAAAAATAAGATCTTGTTAGTTATAATTTTATCATCTAGATTAGTTGTTAAATTAACCTTTTGCTGTCATTGCATTACCATCTAGGCTGTTGGATGCCACATTTGCATTTCTCATTGCTGTAAAGACCTCAAAGGAATTTATGATAGGTGGAAGCATGGAGCTTCTTGTTTCAACAAGAGTTATATTGCACTCACTAAACCCTAAACTTGGATTAGAATTGAATACGACGTCGGAGAGGAGGTAGGTTGGAGCCAAAGGCCTGCCGTCGTTCAGCAGGGCTCCATTGAGGTAGATCAAGAATTGCCTCGTGGCATTTGGCTGGAGCTCGGAGAAGTAGAGGACCGTATAGAACTCTGTCAGGTCTCCTGGATCGGGTGCCAAGCTGAGATGAAGTGTGGTGGAATTGGTAGGGTATGCTGCAATCTGCATGACTTTCTGTGGCGGCCGAAACTGATCTTGCATCTGGTTTTGGACGCTGGAATTGGTGGATGTCACACTCCATGAAGGTGGGGTGTCAAAGTCGAACCAATTGCGATCATATGGATCATCAGGATACCTGATCCAACTAGAATTCCCCATGTAGATTCTATACAAGTTGACCAAAGTGGTTAAGGAGTTGACTTGAGGATACAGAGAGGTCGGAACAGGCCTCAGATCTAAGCCAGAGATGAAAGGAGTTCCGTGGCCGGTGTTGACCAGGCAAACTGAGATCACATCAGCCGTGGCTTCACTGACTGTTTCAGTGAAGATGTTTTCAGAAGGATCCGTCAGGTTTATGGTCTTCCAGAGATTGACTCCGAGGTAGAGATCGAACCGAACATAAGGACTATTCATGTAGTCGTAGTTTCCGTACAAGAAGACTGCTCTTATGATGTATTTTGAGCCCTGGCTGATTGACTTGAAGGTGTAGCAGTTGCGAGATTCCTCAGGGAAGCTCCTCACTGTCCAGTATCTCCGAGCAAGGTAAGAAGGTACGTTGGCCATCGGGACGGCGTAGTTTACGCCCGTGTCGATGAATTGGTCGTCGGAGACGTAACGTAGGCCGAGGTTTGGGTCGACGTAGGAGGAGTTTGGATCGATCCCGCAGTCGATGAAGATAAAGCCTGCAGAAGCTTGAGAGTTAAGTTGCATGGCGGGATCAAGTAGAATGGTGTGCGTAGTACCTGGCGGCTGTCCCTGAACTTGAGTGGCGGTGGCCGCCAAGAGGAAGAGGAGTAGAAGAAGCAAGAGCCGGCGATCCATTCTCGTCCTTTGCCGATCCGTATTGTCACTGAAATCGTGTTAATTCAATTCCTCTGCATTTAAAAGGTAGCAGAGGATAATGCAAATGTTGCGTAGGAGACGGAACAATCGACTTGAAACAAAACATACGTTGGCAGCAGAGAGCTACAAAGTCAAACTTCAACGCAGAATTGTTCGTCTTCATAGTTACTTTATAGCCATGATCAACTTTTGGAGAATAAAGAAATTGATCTGCGATATTACCTAACCCAGAAGCACTCCAAGGCAAGACTCGCAAAAGCTTAAAAAAAGGACAACAGGTCAATGGTGTTGACTTGGAAAACGATGGATTTTTTGTGCTTTTTTATGAGAAGAAAGAGATCATGATCAAGATGCCCTAGGCTTCTCTGAGTAGGTTTCATCCACACATTCGAATTATTGATGATATTTTATTAGACATATAATGAAAATTTGTTATCACATGAAATTGTCCCTACAGTTACGGTGTCACTATAGGATATTCAGGTTATCATCTATAGGATATTCAAGTTATCATCCAGATATTTATGATGGTTTAATCCTAGCTATAACGTATTTGTAGAAATTTTTTCTCCAAATGAAATAAGCAATCAAAGAATGCTAGACTTCTGATCTGTCCACCGTGTGTGTTTCCCGATTTATCTTGATGATTAATGAGAAATTTTCATAAGATCGGATCGATCACTCCAGAACTAGTCGATGAGTTTATTTTTTTTTTAAGTTATACTAGAAACACTTCCTCGTACCAAAAAAAAAAAACCTTCCAATAAGAAACATGATCGAACCTATTCGATGTTGTAAAATGATGAGAAATATTCACATAAATAGAAACCCAAATCAAAACTAGAAATCAATCTGGACACACAGTCACTGTAAATGGAAAACATCATTGAGCCGAAGTAGTTACGGATCAGATTAAATTTCAAGACATCATGACATCTTTAAAATATATACAGTATCCTCGTGATGTGCAAAGCATCCTTGAAATTTAATCTGATCCGTCGAATCGATAATGTGATACGAGGACAGAGGAAAATGGGGACAGGGGATCTGAACTGGAGCCGAAGGACCTTCTGTATCATAAATGTGAAATCACAGAAGACTTGAATCATTAGATCTTGAGTGTACCTCAGTGCTTCCAACATCTTATCTCCATTAGTGTACATTGCCAAGCACTCCTTTAGCTCCATCACCAAATCAGTCATCATCGGCCTCCTATTCGAAGTGCATTAAGTGCTTGCCAATGCGACATTGGCCACCTTCCGAGTTGAATTCCTGACTCCATCTCTGCATAGACTTGTGTCTATCACATCCTCTATGTTTCCATCGGCAAGCCTTTTTTGAACCCATTGAACTATGTGAATGTCTTCTGGATCTTTAAATATGGGAGATTTTCCAGTGACACGAGTTCCAAAAGAACCACTCCAAAGCTATACACATCGCTCTTCTAGCTGAGTTGGTTATTGGCACAGTACTAGATAAGTAGAATTCCATAAGGCGTTGGTGGGTATGAGCATGTAATAGCAATGCAGGCATCAAATAGATGAACTGAATAAACTGATGTCAGATACTCTGGATCAAGGTATCCGACAGTGCCAACAATCTTATGGATGTTTGACTGGTGTTGTCATCTTGGAAACGCTTGAATAGTTCGAAATCGGCTATTTTTACTTCTTGTCTTTCACTCAAGAGTATGTTCGCGGTCTTCATGTCTCTATGAACAAGTGGAGGCTTGCATCCCGTGTGCAGATACTCAAGTCCTGAACACAAATGAAACATGTATGTTCATTGCCAAGTGACAAAGGAAAAAGCTATTCTATTAGGAGTTTGTGCCAACATTGTGCGGCATCAATTGCAATTCGGAGATGTTGTTCCCATTTCAAAGGTGTATCGGTGTGACTAGCTGTTGAAATATATGACAAGAGATGGTTAGTATGAAAGTTCTTGTAAAACCTAAGCCGCATGAATTCTAAACAATCGATATAAAAATTCAAATAGGAAAAACAAGAATATATAAGCATGGATCTTTGTTTCGTCGAGAATATGACATAAGAAACTAATAATACATAAACATAATGACAAAGAACCTGATTGAAAAGTCATATCTTTGTCCTTCGGCGTCGTCCAGAAGATCCTGTGGAAGAAGAAGCAGTGAAAAGAAAGGTAGGTCTTCCAAGGGACTTAGGGGATGACGACGACGAAAAATTTTAGGTCAATGGGGAACCAAAAGCTATATCAAGATCATCCTAAGCCCTTGGGGACCAACCCTATATATAGTGGGCATCTATTATCAGCCCATCGATAATAATAGATGTGGGACTATAAGTCCATATATACTGAACATCTATTATTAGTATATAGATGATAATAGATGCGGGGACTAAAGGTTCTACACATATGAAATTCACATCCAATTACCCGAAACCCACTGGACATAAGTTAGATCACTTTAAAGGGTTCAGTTCATATTCACGTGTGTAACTTACAAATAAGTCCACCTAATAGGGATAATTATATCCAACAATCTCCCACTTGGGCTATATGTGAGTTGTACGTGAAATACAAGTAAAACTTTAGTTGATATCAAACTTTATTGGTATATAATACAACTGTAAACAATCTGGTTCATTAACTTTATTGGTATAGGACTAAAGAGGTCATAGCTACTGTATATGATTGTAACAGGTCCCAACAGTAATCACAATACCAATATCATTAATAACATGGATCAAGATGTGGATGTGTAGAGTGGAAATTACATGAAATGTGATCAATACATGTCAATTTCCAACTGATCCTAAAATGACCTCAAAAGAGGTCAGATCATATTTGCAAAATACTTTATGCTAAACTGCAATAGCAAATCATGATCCAAACTGTATGATTCCAAAAGGAATCTATATCATATTTACAAACATCAAATGCTAAATAGCAGTAGTAAATATGATATCATAGTCAGAGTGTCAAACAAACATATAAATTCCCATTAATGTTTTGAACTTTAAGTACGTACAATAATCAAAATAAAATGTTTGTCTTTATTATTAAATGTAGAGCAATAAAAATAAATACAGATTCCCACTAGATGAGTTCTTCTTCCATAAAAAGGACTCCCATATCCACAACATGCGCATGAAACACCTTAGGCACCAAGCCTTTGGTGAGTGGATCGGCCAACATGGAATCTATTCTGATGTGCTCTACCATAATCTGACAACACTGAACTCTTTCTTTAACAGCTAGAAACTTGATGTCGATATGTTTAAACTTCGACGAACTGCGGTTGTTCTTGGCATAAAATTCTGCGGCTTTATTATCATAGTAGATCCTCAGTGGTCTGTCAATGCCATTAATGATCTGAAATGCTGTGATGAAGTTCTGCAGCCAAATCCCTTGATTAGACGCGTCATAGCATGCTATCAACTCTGCCTCCATAGTAGAAGTGGTTATTAGCATCTGCTTGACGCTCTTCCAAGATATAGCCCCTCTAGCAAGCATAAAAATATAGCCTGAAGTAGATCTTCTACTATCTAAGCATCCAGCAAAATCGGAGTCTGAATATCCAATCACCTCCAGATGATCTAATCTTCAATACGTGAGCATATGTCCTTTAGTTCTTTGCAAATACCGCATCACTCTCTTTACCGCTTTCCAGTGTGATGGTCTTGGGTTACTAACATATCTGCCTAACATCCCCACTATAAATGTAATATCTGGTCGAGTACAAACTTGTGCATACATGAGACTTCCCACTGCTGACACATATGGGAATTGCTCCATCTCCCTTATTTCAAGTTCAAGTCGTGGGCACTGCTGCAAGTTGAACTTGTCACCTCTTGACATAGGTGTATCACCAGGTGTACAACTTACATATCATACCTTATAAGCACCTTTTCAATATAGGTCTGTTGTGAAAGTCCAAGAATGTCTCTTGAACGATCACGATAGATCTGTATGTCTAAAACAAAGGATGTTTCACCAAGATCTTTCATTTCAAAATTACTAGATAGAAATAACTTGGTTTATTGCAGCATACCTTTTATTATTGCTCGCAAGCAATATATCGTCCACATATAAAAAGTATAATAAACTTGCTCCCACTGACGGGGTTCTCTTTAAATCCAAATGAGGTAACCACTTGATCAAATTCGATACCACTGACGGTATGCATGTTTTAAACCATAAATGGATTTCTTTAATCTACATACTAGGTGCTTTGAGTCGTTAGACTCAAAGTTCTCTGGTTACACCATATATATAGACTCCTCTATGTCTCCATTGAGGAATGCAGTCTTTACATCCATTTGAAATAGCACCAAATCATAATAAGCTACAAGTGTCATGATTACCCTAAGGGAGTCTTTCATCGACACAGGTGAGAAAGTCTCCTTGTAATCAATGTTTTCTTTTTGAGTGAATCCCTTGGCAACAAGACGAGTCTTATTCTTTTCGACATTGCCCCTTAAATCCCGCTTGGTTTTATATATCCATTTACAGCCAACGGTGTAAAATACCGAAAATAGGCGAATATTAATAAAGGAATTTTTCGGAATTTTTAGAAATTTTTCGGGAATTTTTCAGAGCTCGTATGGAAGAGTTGACGGGGATAAAAATAGGGCCCAGGAAAAGTCTGTTTAGGCTACCCATTTAAGCGAGGAATTATTTATTTTATAAATTCCTTTTTCCTTATCTTTTTATTTATTTTTCTTTTCTCCCCATGCCTAAACTTCCTTCTCACCCAATCCTTCTCGCGCCGACGCCTCCCCCTCGTGCCCGACTGCCTGCCCGAGCCCTCGCCGCGCGCCCGATTCCTCCGTGCCCTAACCGCCGGCCACTCGGCGGTTCCTTCCTCTCCTCTCCCACGCGTGCATAAGCCCCGGACCAAGGGAGAAGCCGACACCTTCTCCTCTCTGTGCTTGTGCCCGCACGACACCGTCGGTCCCTTGCCGCTGCCCTAGCACCGAAGCCTCATCCGAGCCTCCACTTGATTGTGCCCTAGATCCGCCGCCGGTCGAGTTTTCTTCCGCACGAAGCCAGCCGATTGCCGGTCTCTTCTTCTGTGCTCAGCCCGCGACTCCCATCTCACGGCGCCACCTGTTATCTGCCCTAGCGACAATAGACGTCGCCGACGCTGATCCACCTCCGCCGGCCACTGGTCCGATAGCACGGGCCAAACTCCTCTGCCCTAGTTTGTATTCGGTGCCGCTGCCGTCTCTCTACCCGAACCAGAGTCGCTGTCGCCTGTGCCCTAGCACCGGCGACTGAGTTTCATCTGTGCCCTAGTTTTACTCTTCACGGTTGTGCTGTCTATGTTGTTACCGTGCCCTAGCTGTGATCGAAGAGGTAAGGGAAACTATGTTTTGTTGTTGGATTGTAGTGGTGGAAAGATTTCTTGGTTGATTTCTTGATCTCTTTGATCTGGATAGCGTTACTTAGGTTTCCAGCAGTTACCTTTGTTTTGACAGCAACTAGCTTAGGCTGTGAAGATAGATCCGAGCAGTAAGGTGGAATTCAGAAGGTGAGGTACTGTTCTGTGAAGTTGGAATCATCAACAGAGTTAACAAGAATGGTTAATTTGGGTACATATATTGAATTATGTGTGAATTAGGGTTCTTGTTAGATAAGTAGTTGATTTAGCTGTTTGATACAAGTTGAATAGCTAAATTATATGTGTTGAATTAGGTAGGTTTGAGGATTTGATTTAGCTAATTAATTTATATGTAATTAACTAAATCTGTATATTATGTATTACAGGACTTTGACGCGAGACGAGTATCTCGGAGTCGGAATTGGACCTTTCTTTTGTCAGAGGCGGGTACTTTGACTTATGTCTTTTGATATGCATAATAAAGTGTTTAACATATAGCAATGATTGTGTTTTCCATTTGTTTCGGTTGGTCACTACATGATCTGTTACATGTTGCTTGTTTACTTATTATGCATTGCATGTTATTATTTATTTGATCATACATGCTTTAGGTAGTGACCCAACCACATGATACATTATGTTCAGGACCTAAGGTTTATTTGATACCCTATCTGTCTGTATACCTTCTATTTGATTTATTATCTTGTGGTACACATTTTATATTTATGTATAGAGCATGCTATGCTATTTGTGATATTGCCATGTTTAGTGTCATGCATCATCTTGCATGATTGCATGCTGTGTGATTGTCTGCTCCATTATTGTGAGCACATCGCCAGTTACATATATCTGTACACACCACCACTCATGGGTTAGTGGTATATCAGACAGGTGTGTGGCAGTTCTGCTGTTTGGCTCCGTTGGTCTGGTGACTCAGCGTGGTAGCCGGCAGTCAGTTCCGCTCTGTTTAGCTCCGTTGGTTTAGTGTAGCAGCGTTGTAGCCGGCAGGCAGTTGGACTTTGTTTGGCTCCGTTGGTCCGCTCATGGGTAGTGTAACTCAGCGTGGTAGCCCGCAGAGAGTCCTCCCCGTCATCGTGTACCAGGAGATGAGAGCATTGCGCTCCCCCATTTATGATTTGGGGTAGGAGTATGTATGTACTCCGACAGCATCCCGTCCACTCGGTCACTCATAAGGGGCAGTGATGTCAGAGTGCACGGTTGTCACAGCCCTACCCACTCGGACTCACCATTGTGTGTGAGATGGTTGACTAGCGTCAGGGGTGACCATGTCATTGGCATCATATACATGATGCATTTATTGTTTGTGTTTGCTGCATTTACTTACTGCATTTATTTGGATGCATATGATTGACATGCATACAGGATTATGACACTCTCGGTCTGACGACCCAGTTACCTTTATACCTTGATCCTAGTTAGTACAGTTTTCTCCTGTTTTTGTCCCAGTTGCATTTATCCTTCTCGTATTCAGGAGACTGTACGCATGATTAGTGTTGTCTGTTATTTACTTTATTTTGCATATCAGTTGTACCTGCTGAGTGTTGGACTCACCCCGCCTCCATTGTTGTTATATTTTTCAGGTTGAGGCTGTCCGGAGCAGTTCCAGTCGCTAGTCCCCACTGCACGTAGTGCTAGTTCCCTGCAGCCACAAGACTGTTTACTTATCCTTTGATTTTATGTTTTAGATTATGTTTTGATCTTGTATTGTTTAGATACTTGGAGTTTGTATGGATTATATTTGTCGATGGATTTTGATATGATTTGGTTTTGTTCTACTACATGTCTGCCTGGAAGGCAGAAGAGGTGAGTTTGTCGGATTTGTGTTTTATGAGTGTAGTGGAGTAGGAAAAATCGGATTTGAGCTTTACGAGTGTAGTTGAGTAGGGTTGTTTTCGAGTCATCTTATTACTGCTTTGTTTGTTTCTATATAAACTGCGTGGTGATGGTTTATTTACATGTTATTATTCCAGCCGCATGTGGCTGAGGTATATAGTGACTGTAGAAAGTTTCAGATTGTCCGTTGTACAGGGGAGGTGCTGCCGAAATTTCTTCGGACAGGGACTCCTCCGGGGCGTGACAAACGGGCTTCTTTCCTTCAGGCAATTCGACAAGTTCCCAAACATCATTGTCCGCCATAGACTTTAACTCTTCTTGCATAGCGTTAATCCACCTTTCAGGGTTAGAGCATTGTTTGACTTCTTGGAAAGATGTAGGATCACTCTCCAACCCTATGTCAAAATCATGCTCTTGGATATAAACATAATCACGAGAATTTTTGGTTCTCCGTTCCCTTGTGGATCGCCTTAAAGGCACTTGTGTTTGAGGTGGTTGAGGTACTTGCTCATCAATATGGGCCAATACTTTAATTTGAGTGACAGGTTCCTCCAATTGCATTGGAGATGTCATGGGAATATCTTGGTTCACTACACTCACTAGATGTGTGATACCCATAATGTGTGGTATGGTAACCATACCGTTACTGATCGCACTAGTAGTAACCATAGAAGGATCGCCAATGCTTTCCTCAAAAGATACTTCCTTGATTTTATTACTCCCATTGTCCTCAATAAGCTTGGCATTTCCCATTTCGAAGAAGGATCTATTAGAAGGATCATAAAATTTATACCCTCTTGACTTCTCAGAATATCCTATAAAATTACAACTAACCGTTCTTGAGTCCAGTTCCTTTCATTAGGCTTGTAAGGCCTAGCTTCAGCTGGACAACCCCAGACGTGTAAGTACCTAATGCTAGGCTTCTTACCCGTCCACATCTCGAATGGGGTTTTAGTTACTGCCTTACTAGGTACTCTATTAAGTAGGTAAACTGCAGTCTTTAGTGTTTCACCCCACAAGGACTCTGGTAGAGAAGTGAAAGCTATCATACTTCTTACCATGTCTTTTAGGGTTCGATTGCAACGCTTAGCTACACCATTCTGACTAGGTGTACCAGGCATGGTATACTGAGGTATAATTCCACACTCAGCAAGATAGTTCGCAAAAGGTCCTGGACGTTGTTCACCTAATTCATCATATCGACCGTAATATTCACCTCCACGGTCAGATCGGACAGCTTTAATTTTCTTACCTAGTTGAAGTTCAACTTCGGCTTTGAAAATTTTGAACATGTCCAAAGATTGTGATTTCTCATGAATAAGGTACAGATAGCCAAATCTGGAATAGTCATCTATGAAGCTAATAAAATATGTGTGTTCATTCCAAGATGCCTTAGGGAATGACCCACAAATATCCGTATGTATTAGTTCCAAAACATCACTACAATGACTAGCCCCCTTATTCCTTTTATTAGTGATCTTCCCCTTGATACACTCTATGCAGACATCAAAGTCTAACATATCAAGGGAATCAAGAATTTCATGTGACATTAACCTTTCTAGGCATTGTTTGGACATATGTCCTAAACGCCTATGTCACAATATGGAAGAATTCTCGTTAGTCAATTTACATTTTGTACCTATATTATGCATTATCACGTTGTCAACTATAGGAGTAAAGGTGTTCAATTTATAAAGCTTATCAACCAAGGAATCATTGCCAACCAACACTGAATTAAAGAAAATACTGAAAATTCCATTTCTAAATGAACAAGAATAACCTGATTTGTCCAAGCAAAAAATTAAAATTAAATTCTGTCAAAAAGATGATACAATAAATGTATTTTCTAAATCCAGAAAGACATTGGTTCCTAAACAAAGCCTAAAAACACCAATTGACTTGACTTTAGCCTTCTTTCCATTTCCTGTATAGATGTATCTTTCACCATCAAGTGGAAGTTGACTCCTGAGACAACCCTGCATAGTGACACTTATGTGAGTAGTAGCACCGGTATCTATATACCAAGTGTCAGTGGGTACAATAGCTAAATTGACTTTCGAACTAACAAAGTTGAGAAGTTTACCTTTCTTTACATGCTAGTTAGCGTATTTGAGGCAATCTTTCTTCATATGACCTTTCTTCTTGCAAAAGAAACAAGTGGATTCCTTTCATATGACCTTTCTTGTGCTCCTTATGGCCATTGCCTCCAGAATCTACAGTTTGTTTTCCTTTTCCTTTCTTATTGATTCTCTTTCGTTTCTTGCTCGTACTTTGAGAACTAGATGCTAAGTGAGCACTCTCAGATGTCTCAATCTTTAGTCTCTCCTCCTCTTGCATGCATTGGGCAATAAACTCATTCAATGTCCACTTTTCCTTTTGAGTATTATATGATATCTTAAAAGGAGTGAACCGTGCAGGCAGAGACATCAAGACGAAATGCACTAACATACCCTCAGACATATCGAATTTTAATGCTTTCAGACTTATCGCTATATTGGACATCTCCATAATGTACTCCCTTATGTTTCCTTTATCATTATACTGCATGGTTGCCAACTTCGTAAGAAGTGTGGTAGTCTCGACCTTTCCATTTGAGGTGAATCGGTCTGTTAATTGGTCCAGGAAACTCTTAGCATCTTCTCCCTCCGTTATTGAGCCTTTTATTGGTGCCGGTATGGAAAGTTTCATGATACTTAGACACATACGATTTGATTTCTCCCACGGCTGAAATTCAGCCCTCTGCTCTATAGTACTAGCACTGGTCAAAGGTGTGGAGCGATCATTCCTTAATGCATAGTCTAAGTCCATGCAGCCTAAGACTACGGTCACATATTTTTTCCATTCAGCAAAATTCGAACTAGTTAGTGTTGGGATGTTATTAATGCTGGTAGTTATAGATTGTACTGAAATTGAAAAGAGAAATTTATTTAAGCTCACGATTTAACTAAAGTCAAGGACATATAAGTAATATAAAATTATGCAAATAAAATAAAATTTTAAATGCATATAAATGGGCTCTTTATGAGATACCAAGTACAACATAATGTGTTTTCCTTTGGGCCGACACATTATTTATTAGCAATACTCTCTAATATAACTCAAACTTTAATTGGCCACACAATGTGTCTTCCTTTGGGTCGACCCATTGTGTGCATAATATGATACTTTATATAAGTTATATTTTGGTTCATAGCTTACAACAACTTTAATTGGCCACAAAATATGTCTTCCTTTGGGCCGACATATTTTGTGCATGATCTGAACAAAATAATATTTTATTCTATAGTTGTAAGCTATCTTATGCATATATCTGGCATAAAAGTAACCTTCCTTTGGGTCGATTACTTGTAGCATATATATATGTTTACCAACACAAAATGCACTAAACCTACCTAAGGTGTCTTCCTTTGGGCCGACACATTAGTTCAACTTAGTAGCACGTTGTGTAGATAGACCCAAGAAAATACTAGGAACTTAATTCGAACAGAAATTACTTAATCAGCCTTAACAATATAAAATTAGACTTATTAATCGATTGATACCTTATAGTAATCGATTGGTATGATCCAATCGATTCGAAAGCCTACTAAATATGACTACGTGATTATACATAGAACCCTTCCTTAAGAAGCTAAAGCTTCGAGTTCTATAATTAAATAGTATTACTATTTAATACTATTTAATCACTTAATTATTTCTTTAAAAAAATATTAATTTTTTTTCTTTCTTTTACTGTTTCAATGAAACAGTAGCATTTTTTTCTCGAAGAAACATTAAATCAAACTTAATCGATTAAAATTGATGTAGTCATGAGTTTAAGGCTATTAATTATTTAAATTTTAAATATTTCTGTTCAAAATTTTAGACTTGACAATTAATTGCTCGACCAAAGCAATCGATTAAAC
The DNA here is from genome assembly GCF_018446385.1 of Zingiber officinale. Classification (NCBI taxonomy): domain Eukaryota; kingdom Viridiplantae; phylum Streptophyta; class Magnoliopsida; order Zingiberales; family Zingiberaceae; genus Zingiber; species Zingiber officinale. The sequence goes on along the minus strand of NC_056000.1, from coordinate 85,790,822 downwards.
CATCACAATTTTACCTAAAATTAGGTTAAACGGTGACAATTTTCATCGTTCTTCGTATTCTTCATAGAAATACAAAAAAACTTGAAAAATAAGTCTATCCTAATTTTCTCTTATATAATCTTCGACAATTAAAAATTTGTATTGACTAGGAAAGACTTAATCTAGCATACAAATAACAAATCAAGAAAAACCTAAACTTTATTGTCAATGAAAAACGACGAAATAGAACCTTTGCTCTAATACCAATTGAAAGTTCTCGTAAAATCTAAGCCGCATGAATTCTAAACAATCGATATAAGAATTCAAATAGGAAAAACAAGAATATATAAGCATGGATCTTGGTTTCGTCGAGAACATGACATATCTTTGTCCTTCGGCGTCATCCAGAAGATCCTGTGGAAGAAGAAGCAGCGGAAAGAAAGGTAAGTCTTCCAAGGGACTTAGGGGATGACGGCGCCGAAAAGTTTTAGGTCAAAGCCCTTAGAGATCAACCCTATATATAGTGGACATCTATTATCAGCCCATCGATAATAATAGATGTGGGACTATAAGTCCATATATACTGAACATCTATTATCAGCATATAGATGATAATAGATGCGGGACTAAAGGTTCTACACATATGAAATCCACATCCAATTACCCGAAACTCACTGGACATAAGTTAGATCACTTTAAAGGGTTCGGTTTGTATTCACGTATACAACTTACAAATAAGACCACCTAATAGGAATAATTATATCCAACATAGTACCTTCACAGGGCATCAAGAGGATGCAAATGAGAATAATTTTATGATTGATATCAATTTTCAGCAACTGTAATGATTCATGAGTTCAGAACTTTTGAGGTATTCTTTAAGGTTTCCCTTGGGCATAAACTCACATAGGAGTGCCAAATGATCTTCATCCATGCAATAACAAACCAAAGAAACCAAATTCTTGTGATGGACCCTTGACAAATGTTCAGCCTGAAAGATGAAATTGTTTAAGTGGCCACTTTTCAGATTTCTGTTTATTTATGCAATTCAGCTCGAATCAGTTACCTCAGAAAGAAAATCTTCTTTTCCTTGTGAAGATGATTTGATTAGCAACTTGACAGCAACTTTAGTAGCATCTTCCAAATGGCCATAGTAAACAGTTCCGAACCTTCCTTCTCCGATGATCTTGCTAAAGTTATCAGTAATGAACTCCAATTCCTTGTACGTGAATTTTTTATTTTCAAGATGATATTTGCCTCCATTTTGGAGCTCTTGATGGTGCCTCCATTTTGGAGCACATCGATGATGCATTTTGCTGAAGAGTTAAAACGTACTATTCCATAATTCATGCTGGTGAATTCTGAATCAGTAACCTTCTTTTTTAACAAGACTGAAGCAATGAGTATAGTTTTCAAGAAGAGGATCAACCTCAAAGTAATAGAACCATTCTGAGATTTCTCAAGAAGAACAGAAGGAATGACTCCACTAAGTTGGTTATCTGTCAAATCTCTGCATGTAGGCCGGGATGGAGCCAAATGGAGGGCGATGACGGTGGCCACCCCTCCTCAATTTTTAAATATAAAAAATGTATAAAATATATGAATAGGATTAAAAGAGAGAAGAATGAGAAGTAACAACATGGTCACCTTTCCTCAACATAAATACATACATTTCACCTCCTTGATATAAAATTTCTAACTCCATCCCTGCATCTAGTCAAATAACAAAATTACTTCTTCATTTGTTTTCACTTCATTAGCTTGCATTAGGAAAAATATAAATATATAAATACAGACTAAATAATACTTATAAGCTCTGAGCGATGGCAAATACCCCAGAGCATCAGTTATCGATCTCGTCAAGTTGTTATCGATCCTGTTAAGTTGTGATGAGACAAATCCCTGCAAAATATTATCAGAAACTCATTACTGAGGTGGATAAAGGAGATTTTTCTCTTGAAAATTTCAGTAAGAAATAACACTTCCAAGTAAGCAATGCACTTAGGTAAACCTGATCACGATTCAGAGCCGACCGTTTGAAACTGTCGGTTTGACGGTTCCTAAGAGGTTGACCCTTAATCTTAACCTTCCAAGATAGTTACGGTTAATGGTTCGGAACCGCCAGTTTATAGTTCGGTACACGGTTCATCACAGTTAAAGATTATTATATTAAAAATTTTAAATTTTAAAATTTATTTAAAAAAGGATTTGTACTTATTTAAATTGACTATGTATCCCCTTAGGGTATAAGGGATTCAAAGCTTAAGTAGTTCATTTATATTTTTATCATTTTACATTAAGAAGTAACATTGTTATTCACTTCATTTCTTGTTCCCATTGTATTGGTTCCTTCGATATCAAATTATTTAACTTCGTTATCAAAAAGTTGTATTCCTTGGATTCTTTTCTCAGCTCTAGTCCAATCATCGATTAATACTAGAGCTTCCAATGAGTCGGGAAACGAAGTCGATCATCATCCATCTAATATGTTACCGCCGGCACTGAACATCTGCTCCACAGTAACAGTTAACACTGGACAAGCTAAAATTTCTTTAGTGACCACGGAGAGGACGGGAAAGTTTTGAGCCTTCTGTGACCACGTCTTTAGGATATCTAAATTTTCGCTATCTACTTAACTAAAATCAAAAGAAATCATAAAATAATTCTCAAGTTCATGTGTGGAACTTGAGGAGCCTCGTGAATGTTTCATTTGTTCTTTTAATAAAAGTTGTATTTTTGTAAATTTTAAATTACTACTAGTGATATGTTGTGTTTCAAAAATATTAGGTTATATACCATATTTTATATAATATTGATTATAAAGATTATATAAATAAATTCTAACATTATATATAATATTAACTGGATCAGAAGAAGAAAAATCTTTAATTAGAATTAAAGCGTCATAATACAAAGTTAACATTTCTTATAAAACTTCTAATTTAAAGTTAGGATCTAAATCAAATGCAATTAAATATATTTCAGGAATAATATAAAAATATTTTTCTTATTTAGTTTTCATTGCTAATATGCAAAAAGATAAAGAATCATTATTAATATGTTCATTGAAAATTAATACTATACTATAAAAAAAATTATAAAATTAAATGAGCAGTGGTATAATAAATACCAAAAAGTTGTTCTGTTACATCACTAAATACTTTTAAAACTTCACAAATATTACTACAAATGTTTCATTATTGTGAAAATAAATATATATTAGTTTTAGTATTTTATACAAAAAATAAACATAATAATTCTTTATATTGAAATGAACCTGGTAATAATTAATATGTTGAATTCCAACGTGTTGATACATCATGAGAAAATTTTTTAGGTCTCATTCCATTAGTTTTACAAAATTTATCTCATTGTTTCATTATAAATGAATGTGACCATAAATAAAAAATTACAGTTCTAATTGGTTTAATATAATTTTCTAAAATTTTTAATCCATCTTGAACACATAAATTTAAAGCATCGCATACACAATGAATATGAAAAAATAAACCACCAATAATAGGTTAACAAACAAATTTTAGTTCTTTTATACAAGCGATATTAAAACTAGCATTATCTAATGATATTGAAAAAATTTTGTGAGTTAATCCATATTCTTCTAAAATTAAACAAAATAAGTGTGCAATGTTATGAATAGTATGTAATTCAATAAAAACTCTATAAGCTAACAATCTTTTTGAAGATTCCAAGAGTTATCGATCTAATGACAAATCATACTTATATACGAATGTGGTTGCCAATGATCACTCTAAATATCAAAACATAAAAAAAAATTATTATTTAATTTTCTAAATTCATCAATTAAATTATTTTTTCTTGTTTTACTAATTTTTTAATTATATGAGTAAGTATAGTCCTAGGAACACATTTAATACATCGATTAAGATATTCTTTATAAAAATCTTCAAATGTGCATTTAAATCCAAAACTAAATGAAAGATATTCTACAGAAATAAATTTAGCTAATGATTCTCTTAATTTATTATCAAAATATAAAAATAAATCGAAATTAGTACTACTGTAAGTTGAAAAAAAATCTAGATAATTGTGCTGTCAAGTGCTTCATTTCTATGCGTCATTTCAACCATAGTCATCCCCTGCTTGGAATTTGTAAGAAGTATTGTAGTGCTTACATTTTGCACGCAATTCTCCCAATGAAATATTGTCATTCTCAAAATGTTTAGTGAAAATAGAAGATTTTAGAGGAGGAAGTTCCTTAATCTTAAAAGTAATTGCATCGATATTTTCTTATATTTTGGGTGTCAGAATCGGAAGGTGCTCAGTCTCATTGTCGATGGATTGAATGCTGGGGTGCTCATGCAGATTCACTATTTCCTTTCCCCTCCGAAATCGAGATGATGAACCTCCACAACCTCCTTCTATTGTAGTTGAAAATTAGAAACGAAAATATGTAGAAATGGAGACTTGAAGTCAAAAACATACAGAGAATGCAAAATTAAAAATGAGAGTAGAGAAGATGTATATGAAAATGATGAAATGAGCTCCCTATTTATGGAGTTTGGATAGTAATAGATACTAAATCATAATCATTGATAAAAAAAAATGGTCAAATGATCTTAACAGTTAAAAATAATACCTAAAAAACACACCCACCCCTCCCCCTCCCCTCAATGGCTATGAACCGCTGATTCCAATGGCTAGGAATCGTCGACTCCAATGGACGTCCTTAAAAAAAATTTAAAAAAATCATGATTAATTGACGGTCGGCCAATTTGGGGGTCGACCCGAGTCAACGGGCAATCGGCCCATTAACACAGGCCGAGTCTAAGCCACACCTGGTGAACCCAGGCTGAACCTAGATCGGATTTGGGCTGGGTTCGAACCGAACCGGGCCGGTGTCACAACTACACTTAGGTTGGCAAAGGAGGTGGTTATTATACTTGTCAATTCATTGTATGACAGATTGCTGTAAGAAATTGAATCTAAAGAATAATTAGTTCTCAAGTCAACTTTCAAAGCATTCATCTACTACTCTGAAGAGTTGAAGGAACTTACACTACAGTGATCATTGGAACACTAGAGTTATTCAATGTAAAATTCAGTCCATCCAAGTATAAGCTTGTGGAGAGCATGGATCACCCATCTAGTTTCTTCTCACCTGGTACCACCCTTTGATCACCAACATTGCATCCACTGAAAAATGAAATCTTATTATTGATAACTCTATCATCTAGATTATTTTGACTATTAAACCTAATTAATCTTTTTCTATCGTTGCATTACCATCTTGGCTATTGGATGTCACATTTTCATTTCTCATTGCTGTGAAGGCCTCAAAGGCATTTGTGATAAGTGGAATCATGGAGCTTCATGTTTCAACAAGAGTTATATTGCACTCACTAAACCCTAAACTTGGATTAGAATTGAATATGACGTCGGAGAGGAGGCAGATTGGAGCCAAAGGCCTACCGTCGTTCAGCAGGGCTCCATTGAGGTAGATCAAGAACTACCTCGAGGCGTTCAGCTGGAGCTCGGATAAGTACATGATAGTACAGAACTCAGTCAACTCTCCTGGATGGGGTGTCAAGATGAGATGAAGTGTGGTGGAGCTGCTAGGGTATGCTACGATCTGCATGACATTCTATGATAGCTGGAACTGATCACGAATCTGGTTCTGGATCGTCGAATTGGTGGATGTCAAACTCCATGAAGGTGGAGTGTCAAAGGAGGACCAATAACATTCAAATCTCATACAAGATGTGAACGGGTAGGAAGTCTAGTATTAGAAATTTATATGTTTAGAGTTGTTTAGCTGAAGCTAGGCCTTATAGGCCCAATGAAAAGAAATTGGACTCTAAAATAGTGAACTACCATTTTGTCAGATATCCTGATAAGTTTAGGGAATATAAATTTTATGACCTCTCAAATTGCTCCTTTTTCGGGACGAGATATACTAACTTTATTGAGGATAGTGGGAGCACTAAAGTTAGAGACATCTTTTGAGGAAAGCATTGGTGATCCTCCAGTAGTCACTATAAGTGCAATGAATACTGGTTTGATATTCATATCCCATATTATAGATATTCCACATCTTGTGTGAGTAGTAAACTAAGATATACCTATATTATCTCCAATGCAATTGGAGGAATCTTCCACTCAGGAAGAGTTATTTACTCATATTGTGACTAAGTTTCTTAACCACCTCAACAATAAGTACCTTTAAGGTGATCCACGAGGAAACAGAGATCAATAGTTACCCGTGATTATGTTTGTCTCCAAGAACATGATTTTAATATAGAATTAGAAAGTGATCATATATCTTTCCAAGAAGTCAAATAATATTCATTATCCCAAGAGGTGGATCAATGTCATGAAAGATGAGTTGAAGTCTGTGGTAGACAATGGTGTTTGGAAACTTATCAAATTGTCTGAAGGTGTTCAACCCATTGGTTGTAAATGAATATTTAAAATCAAACAAGATTTGAAAAAAATGAAGTTTTTTTATACCTGAATTCATAAAATTTAGCAAAAAATATTTATGAAATTTACACTTTGATAAAAAAAACTTTTAAATAAATAATACAAATTTTATTTTGAATTATAAAAATTATATATATATATATATATATATATATATATATATATATATATATATATATATATATATATATATATATATATATATATATATATATATATATATATATATATATATATATATATATATATATATATATATATATATATATATATATATATATAACTTTGAGTTTGAGGGCTCAAAGCATATAGTATGTAGATTAAAGAAGTGCATTTATGGTTTGAAACAGGTGTCCCGTCAATGATATTGAAAATTTGATCAAGTCATTACTTCATTTGGTTTTAAGGAAAATCTTGTGGATCAATGCATATATGTCAAGTTCAGTGGGAGTAAGTTCATTATACTTGTCCTATATATTGATGACATATTGTTGCCAAGTAATAATATAATCAAGTTATGCTACAAAAACTAAATCATTTCTATCAAGTAATTTTGAAATGAAAGATCTTAGGGAAACATCCTTTGTTTTAGGCATACAAATATGTCATGATCATTCAAGAGGTATTTTTAGACTTTTACAACAAGCCAACATTGAAAAGGTGCTCATACGGTGTGACATTCAAAATTATGTACCTGGTGATACAAATTCAGTTTGCAGCAGTGTCCATAATATCACTTTTGCGTTAGTTATAAGAAGTCTCATATATGTATAGGTTTGTACGTGTTCGAACATTGAGCACATAGTGGAAATGTTAGGCATGTATTGAAGTAATCTAGGACCGTCGCACTGGAAATTTGTGAAGAGAGTGATGTAATATTTGTAACGGACTAAAGGACACATGCTGACGTATCAGAGATATGTTCACCTACAGGTGATTGGATATTCATACTCCGATTTTGCTAGATGCTAGGATAGCAAAATGGCCACTTCATACTATAATTTTATGCTTGGTGGCGAGGTTATATCATGGAAAAGCATCAAGTAGACGCTAGTAACCACTTCTACTATGGAGATAGAGTTGATAGCATGTTACAAAATATCTAATCATGAGATTTGGTTACGGAACTTTATCATAGCGTTGCATATCGTTGATGGCATTGACAGATTATTGAGGATCAACTGTGATAATTAAGTCCTAGAACTATATGCCAAGAACAATGGCAGTTTATCAAAGTCAAAGCGCATCAATCAAATTTTTGGTAGTTAAACAAAGAGTTTAGAGTCATTAAGTGTGAATAGTGGTAGCATCGTAGAACAATAGTAAGATGATGTCAGAGCAGCCGGATGGTCATGGATTAGCTTAGAGAAGTGATGTTCAAGCTATTGATCGAATGCTACAATGTTCGAGGTACCTCCAATAGCCTAAGGCACCTCTAACAACGCTTATCCGATCCGCAGCCCTTGGTTTCTATCCATGCAAGGGTGCCTCCAATGGCTCCAAGGCACCTTCAATGCACTCTGAGACCCCTATATTGTGCTCTAGAGTGTCTTCGCTCAATGGACTTCTATCCCCAAAGTTTATCTATCCAAGGGCACCTCTGTCATGTCTAGGCCACCTCCACTGAGCTCCAAGACACCTCCCCACAGCTCGAGGTGCCTCGAGCACTGTCCATCTGAGGTTGAGTTACGCATTTTAGCTTCTCCAAAACCCATTAGTACAAATAATAAGTATACCCTACAAAATAGAATTAGCATAATAGAAATAAGACAACATTATTAATTAAATCATATCTTACCAAAATCAGGATCTAGTCATAGTCTCATCTTAAACTTCTAAAATGAATCTAAGCTGGACTCGTCCTCACTGGATCACTCTCCTCCAATGCTTACTTCACTTACCATTATAAACTTACTTGACCTTGATCTTATTGGTTGCTACTCGGAAAACCTAATGGTTCCACTGTACAAAAATTTTGTACAAAGGTCTGAACCTTTTCCTAGCTACCATGTGTTCTTTTAAATTAAACTTGGATCACCTGCGGAACTTAACATGTTTGATCCAAAGTTTAATCTATTTGTTCTTTTAGGTTTAGACTTGGATCTCCTGCGGAACTTAACACGTTTGATCCAAATCACCTAGGTTATTAATTCCATTAAATATTAATTTCCAAAATTGGCTTCCAGGACTGCATGGCGAGACACATGGCCTTCTTGGATATGGGAACAACCACCACCGCCTAGACAAAGCCTTTTAAGGAAAGTTAATATTTAATTTCCTTAAATAACTTTAGGTCAACCGAAAAGAACAATCAAATCACAAGGAAAAGAAAAAAAATAAAAGAACACAACATTTGAAATACTAGAATCGCATGCCTCTTGTATTTGGTATTTTTACATGGAGATAAAACTAACATGATGCGAAAAACTATATTAGTTATACCTTACTTAGTAGATAATGACCTCTTGATCTTCTACCGTATTCCTCTTCTAATCCCGGACGTTGTGTGAGCAACGATCTTCCGAGACGAGAAACCACCAAAGCACCTTCTTCTCCTTTCTTCAAGTTTCGGCCAAGCACAATGCTTCCAAAAGATGAAGATCTTTTTCCACCAACCAAGCTCCAAGGGATGTAAGCTTTCTCTCCTTCTTCTCCAAGCTAGAATCCAGCCACCACTTGATCTCCAAAGAAGATGTGAGGTTCGGCCACAAAGGATGGAGAGAAGAGAAGAAGAGGAAGAGGCCGACCACACCAAGGAAGAAAAGAGGGACAAAATAATAGAGGTTGTTCACCATGAAGCCTCCTCTACCCCCTCTTTTATAATCCTTGGTCTTGGCAAATAAGGAAAATTTAATAAAAACTTCCTTAATTCTTTTGAAAAAGAAAATTTATTTAATTAAAAATAATTTTTTCTTCTCCAATTTATTTGGCCGGTCACTCTTCTCCCCAAATTAAGGAAAGTTTTAATTAAAACAAAAATTAAAACTTCCTAATTTGTTTCCGAAAATTTATAAAAATTTCTCCAATAATTTTATCCCTTCATGATTGGTTTATAAAAAGGAAATTTAATAAATTAAAATATTTCTTTTAAACATGTGGATAAAAAGAAAGTTATCTTTAAAAATTAAAATCTCTTTTAATCTACAAATAAGGAAATATATCAAATCTTTTCTTAATCTTTTGTAGAAACTTATAAAAGAGAATATTTAATTTTAAAACTCTCTTTTAAATCATGAACATGGTTAAAAGGAAAGTTTTCTTAAAATTTAAAATCCACCTTTTAATCAAAAAATAAGGAAAGATTTCAAATTTTAAACTCCCTTTTAAACATGTAGATGATTTACAAATAAGGAAAGTTTTTACCAAAAATTAAAACCATCCTTTTAATCTACAAATAAGGAAAGAGATTAATCTCTTCTCTTAATCTTTTGTAGAAAGCTATATACAAGAGGCTACGATAGGGACCGAGAGGAGGAATTGGTTTTGGTCTCCCGATAAAATTAAGCTTCCCGTGTTCGCCCCGAACACACAACTTAATTTTATCAATAATAATTCATTCCACTAAAGAACTATTATTGAACTACCGCACCAATCCCAAATTACATTTTGGGTTCCTTCTTATTATGAGTGTGTTAGTCTCCCTGTGTTTAAGATAACAAATGTCCACTAATTAAGTAAGTTATTGACAACTCACTTAATTAATATCTAGCTCCAAGAGTAGTACCACTCAACTTCATCGTCATGTCGGACTAAGTCCACCTGCAGGGTTTAACATGACAATTCTTATAAGCTCCTCTTGGGGACATTCTCAACCTAGATTACTAGGACACAGTTTCCTTCTATAATCAACAACACACACTATAAGTGATATCATTTCCCAACTTATCGGGCTTATTGATTTATCGAACTAAATCTCACCCATTGATAAATTAAAGAAATAAATATCAAATATATGTGCTTGTTATTATATTAGGATTAAGAGCACACACTTCCATAATAACTGAGGTCTTTGTTCCTTTATAAAGTCAGTATAAAAGAAACGACCTCTAATGGTCCTACTCAATACACTCTAAGTGTACTAGTGTAATTATATAGTTAAGATAAACTAATACCTAATTACACTACGACCTTCCAATGGTTTGTTCCTTTCCATCTTGGTCGTGAGCTACTGTTTATAATTTATAAGGTACTGATAACATGATCCTCTGTGTGTGACACCACACACCATGTTATCTACAATATAAATTAATTGAACTACTACATTTATCATAAATGTAGACATTTGACCAATGTGATTCTTATTTCTAGATAAATATTTATACCAAAAGCTAGGCTTTTAGTATACATCCTAACAGATCTCTTGACCCACCACTAGGGTTGTAAACAAGACGAGCTGAGCCAAGCTTTGGAGTGTTCAAGCTTGTTTGATAAGATAACCGAGCCGAGCTAAGCCAAGCTTAAAATGAACCAAGATTTTAAAATGATTGTTCAAACTTGACTTAGTTTATTTTTTATGAGCTTGAGCTTGTTTGAAGCTTGGCTTGAGTTTGATTCATTTAGATGTTATCGAGCTCTCAATTAAAACTTGGCTTGAGCTTGGTTCGAGCTTGGTTTATTTAGATGTTATCGAATTCTCAATTCAAGATTGTTTGATTATTTGAAACTTTTAGTTGTTGATTGGTTATTAAGTTTGATAATTTAAATTTATTTTTTTATTTTTTTTATTTTTATTATTTATTTAGCATATTGAAAAGAGTTTTATTAATGAATATGGTTCATGAACATTGTTCATAAACGTTGTTCACAAACATTATTCACGAACGTTGCTCACGAACGTTAACGAACTGAACACATATGCGTTCTGTTAGGACCTTGATGCCGCTAGAGGGGGGTGAATAGCGTCTCACCCAAATCGTCACTTCCTACACTTGTTAGTACGTAGCGGAAAATAAAATACAAACTAACAAAAAGAAAGCTAAACGCTATAAACAATAAGCAAAGATAATAAACCAAAATAAACCGTAACATAAGGCATTTACGTGGTTTGGAGATTAGGGCTTCTACTCCATGATTATCCGTAAGGCAGATGATCCTGATCCGTCGATGGATGACTCCTCGAAAAACCTTCAGCTAGCTCAATCTCCTTGTGGGTGGAGAAACCTTGCCACAATCTTGAAAATGTACACACGAATCACACACAAGAGCTTGGAAGACTAATAATAGGGGTTAACCACCTATATTTCATCAACTATGCCCAAGCACCCTGAGTTCTATTAAATAGAGCGCGATAGGAAAGCATCAAACTATTTTTTAGCCACCAGTTGACTGGTCCTAAATGAAATTCAACTATTACAGGCCAACGGCTCGATACTAGTCGAGTGATGAAAATACCAGTCGACTGCTCTACATGGGTTGAGCGAACAGAGGTATTCTATTCACTACCAGTCGACTGCTACAATAATTGATACAGTAACTACTATAGTAAACCCTAAACCTAGGATTTTATCCAAAGTACAATCTCTTATGCACTCGTCCTTATTCGTACAACTTAGACCTAGCCTTCTAGCCTTCTCCATCAGCCTCGCATCCCTCGGATGCTTCCCCATCCTTCACACCTTGCCTTCTAGAGCTTCCATCAGCCTTGTCATTGTTGTTGAGTCTTCCTTTGCCAAGAGAACGTGCCTCCGGGACTTCATTCATTGTCAGGTCACACTTGGACTCTCCTTATTGTACATGTATCCTGCACACTCACAATGCATGTCAAATACAATAATAAACCTAACTTAAACCTTTGTCCAAACATCAAAACCTAGGGTAACACTAGATTGCTTCAACAATCTCCCCTTTTTTGATGTTTGACAATCCGTTAAATTAGGGAAACATAAATGCAATAACAATACAAATAAAAATACATATCTACTCATGCATAAATCATGGAAACTAATCCTAGGTTTCCCTTTCACCTAAGCTCCCCCGCTTCTCACCCCCCCTCCCCCTTTTACAAATAAATGAACAATTACTCTCCCTTCACCTAAGCTCCCTCTTGAATTAGCATTTCTTACAAGGGTATTTTAAGTTTCCTACTTAAACCTAACACTTCTCCCCCTTTGCCATACATCAAAAAAATCTCCAATAATATCACAATTATTAGATTCTTTAACCTCTAATGACCACAAACATCATGTATTAATCCTCCATAAGATTATATATATGTATACCATCCTTTTGGCCAACTCCGAATGTTGGAAAATAGTTTCAGACTGTGTCAGTCGACTGTCATATGCTCCAATCGATCGACCCCCATCAAAATAAACTTACAGAAACATTTTGTACTTGAAAAATACTATTACCAGTCGATTGGTATCTGTACCAATCGACTGGTATTCTATTTCAGTAAAAATCAATCTTTCTGACCCAACTTCAGAAATACATCAGAAATTTCACAGACCTCAAAAAATTTTCAAATTTTGTAGAGAGATCTATTTTACTAATGTCTACTTGAAAAAATATACATATAAATATATTGATTATATCTCCTAAGATTGACACAAAATCTAAAATTAGCTAAATGGTTCAATTGAACCTTGACCTAAAGTCCTAGTTTTAGTTTCCTCTTGATGTATCTGGTCATATTAAATCATAATGCATCCCTATAATTAGTTCATATGGCATCTATACACCAAAAACTAATTTTTATGAATCCAATTCATATTTCTATACATCAAACTCAACCCAATTGTACCAATTTCTTGGATTTGAGACTCAAATCCATCTCTAAACCTCTTTGGCACATTTGATGGCCCATCTTGAGTCACAAGCATGGTCTTCTTGAGATCCATTTACCATATGTCCCAAAGACTATTTGAGCTCCCCCTAGAGTTCTTATTCTTAGCGACCTCCCTAAATGACTCATTCACTATGGCTGGACCACTTCGATGCACCTCATGTGACACTTGGACTATAAACTTAACTTTCTTAACCTTAGACATCTTGTCTTTAGTTAATTTCTTCGTGTCCTTAACCTTGGACACCTTATCCTTTCCATAATCATATGCAACCCTTGCATATTTCTTCTCATTGGCCTTGGATGACACTCCCTTGCCCTTGGTCACTCCTTCCTTACCAATGTTATGTACCACCCTAGCACTTGACCTCCTTTTAGTCTTGAAGGGACCCAATTTGATATTTTTAGATCTTTGACCACCTAAATACATGTCAAGTCCTCTAGGTCTAATAATGAACCTATCTAGTACTTTCTCCAACTCCTCAAACCTTGACTTCAAGGTTTGATTTTCCAACTCCAGATTCTCACCCTAGAGTCAACTTGTCCACCTTGGACATCTCTAGACCTACCCACCTTCCTAGGCATATGTATCCCTTTCTTGGGATTAATGCTTAGGTTTTCACTCACTTTCCTTTCTTTAGGTAAAGTGGTTTAGGTCATATTAGGTCTAACCTTAGTATATGATTTCTTAAGGTTATCTACCATGTTAATCATATTTCTATCATTATACTTAAATCCATAATTATGCATGGATACATAATTTTCAATATTCCTAACAAGCATAAAGGAATTTGAACTTGGATTAAACTTCAAAATAGGAATTATTTTTCCTTTTACCTTGGAAGCTCCTACTTGACTTGAGCTCCTCTTCTTTTCCCATTTTTTCAAGTGCGCTAATTTCTTGAGCTCTCCTTTCCTTGGGCACTTCGTGTGGTAGTGCCCCACTCACCACATGTAAAACACCTAATGTGCTTCTTCTCCTTAACTTCATCCCTACAACTCACGTTAGTTCTTAAAGCAACTTTATTGGGTTTAGGGATTACCTCCTTTACCTTTTTGAGCGAAGGACACCTACTCTTATAGTGCCCCATCTTACCACACTCAAAGCATTTGATGTGGTCCTTTATGCTCTTCTTGATAGTTGAGCTTCCAAGATCTCCTCTTCCTTGGATTGCTCTTCTTGCTCTTCACTTGAAGATGTGGATGGTTCCACTTCTTCCTCCCTTGAAGATGTGGATGATACCTCCTCATCTTCCTTCTCCTCTTCGGATGTTGAGCATGTGTCAACAACTGATTGGTCCTTCTCCTCTTGGATCAATGATCCCTTCTCCTTAGCTCCTCTACTCCTTGGAGTTTTGTAGGATCTTCATGAAATGCAATTACCTTTTTCCACAGGTCACTTGCATTCTCGAATTTACCTACACTTACCAAAACATTAGGGGGCAATAAATTCAATAGAATTTTCGTTACCTCTTTATCCACCTCTAATTGCTCCCTTTGCTCCTTGGTCCAATACCGAGGATGGGGGCGTTTTCCCTTCCTGTCTGTCGGAGCTTCGAATGGATCCTCCAATGCCATCCAATGGTCCCAATCAATTTGGAACCAAGTCTCCAAGTGAAAACTCTAATACCTGAAGTCTTCTCGGTCATATGGATATGGGATCCAAATATCCCATCCAAGCGGACCTTCTGACTCCATCTTCCTCTAGCGCTTTGCTCCCTTGACGATTAGTCCATAGAAGAGCGACCCGCTCTGATACCACTTGTTGGTACCTTGACGCCACTAGAGGGGGGTGAATAGCGTCTCACCCAAATTGTCACTTCCTACACTTGTTAGTATGCAATGGAAAACAAACTACAAACTAACAGGAAGAAAGCTAAACCCTATAAACAATAAGAAAAGACAATAAACCAAAATAAACCATAACACAAGACGTTTACATGGTTCAGAGATTAGGGCTCCTACTCCACGGATGTTCGTAAAGTGGACGATCCCGATCCGCCGGTGGATGACTCCCCAGAAAACCTCCGGCTAGCTCAATCTCCTTATGGGTGGAGAAACCTCCTCACAATCTTGATCACATACACACGGATCACATACAGGAGCTTGGAAGACTACTAATAGGGGTTAACCACCTCTATTTCATTAACCATACCCAAGCACCCTGAGTTGTATTAAATAGAGCTCGATAGAAAAATATCAAGTTGTTTTCCCGCCATCAATCGACTGGTAAAAACATCAGTTAACTGGTCCTAAGTGAAATTCGACCATTACAAGCCAACAGTTCGATACAAGTCGACTGTTCCACATGGGTTGAACGAACAAAAATATTCTGTTTGCTACCAGTCGACTGATGAAAGCACTAGTCGATTGTCACAGTAACTACTGCAGTAAACTCTAAACCTAGGATTTTATCCTGAGTACAATCTCTCATGCACTCATCCTTACCTGTAACCTAGACTTAGCCTTCTAGCCTCTTCCATCTGCCTTGCGTCCCTCAAATATCTCCCCATCCTTCACGTCTTGCCTTCTAGAGCTTCCATCGGTCTTGCCATTATTATTGGATCTTCCTTTGCCAAGAAGTCGCGCCTCTAGGACTTCATCCATTGCCAAGTCACACTTGGACTCTCCTTGTTGTACCTGCTTTCTACACACTCACAATGCATATCAAATACAATAATAAACCTAACTTAAACCTTTACCCAAACATCAAAACCTAGGGTCACACTAGATTGCTCCAACATGCTCAAGCTTATTTGTTTAGCTTAATGAGATGCTCAAACTTATTTGTTTAATTAGTCTTGTGCATATTAAATAATCATAAACAATCTCTTACCAAATCGAACACCAAGCTTGTTCATGAACATTTTGTTCATTTATATCCCTACCCAACAGGTCTTCTTGTCATATGCCCCATCTGGACTTCAGCCAATCGTCTAGTCCTCCCTGACCTGACTGGACTTCTTACCAACTATCTAGCCCTCGATGGCTCAGCTGGATCGTTTAGTCCTCCCTGACCCAACTGAACTTTAGCCTGGTGTCTGGTCCCTATCAAGTTTTTCAGTTCTGCACACTTGATAAAAAGGTTAAAAAATATAATATTTAACTTTAATCTATTTGTCATTTATCAAAACCTGATTTTTACAATTGGTGCTAACTGCACCAATATAAATCTCCATAACCAAGTGACTTAAATACCTCAAGTCAAAAGAAACTCGCACTTAAGTTGCAATGATATCTTCATTGATATATCCATATATGTAAAGAACCATATGAAATCTCATGAAAGATCACTCTAATGAACTAGTTATCCTTAACTAACATCCACATTTAATTTTTGACATCCCAATGTCTCCCGCTAGTGACGAGCAGCTGCTTGGATAAACTAAGGAATATAACAAGTTCTAGTCTCTCAGAATCGATAATGTCTGAACTCATCAATTCATCTACTAGGAAATATTTAATACATTCATCATTACACATATAGAGATATTCAGTAGTTGTGATCTAATCACAAGTTCTCTCATGTCTTGTTAGTTTTTATGCTTGTCATATATTTGTTTTAATGCTCTTACATTTTGTTAACTTCTGTTAATGTATTTTAATTCCTTTAATTACTCACATTCTTGTTTCATTTAAATGCTTTAAGTTTCAATCATTTATTTGGATGTCTTTAGGTTAGGTTAGATTAGGTTTCATTAATACTTTGAGTTCATTGAATACTTTGTGTTTCCTTTCAATTCTTTTGCAATTGCAGTTTAGGTTAGATTAGAGTGTTAATTCCTCACATTACTTTTCATTTAGTAGTCTTAGAACACAAAATCCAAACTCTCAATTACAACATCAAAAACCTAAGCAATAAATCAATCCTAAAACCTATCATCCTGTCATTACATTCTTTGGAAGACGGTTTGAGATCCCTATACTATATTGGTGTATAGAGATTAAGTAATTAACTGAGTTTAAAACCATGGTACAACACATG
This sequence comes from Zingiber officinale, assembly GCF_018446385.1. NCBI lineage: Eukaryota > Viridiplantae > Streptophyta > Magnoliopsida > Zingiberales > Zingiberaceae > Zingiber > Zingiber officinale. The sequence goes on along the minus strand of NC_056000.1, from coordinate 85,773,612 downwards.
ATAACCAAACCCTCAACAACATGACATCTCTTAAAGGAAAAAAAAATAGAACCATTGTAGAGATGACAACATTCAAGCTAAATGAGAAATCCTTGCCGAAGAGTTTTTGGGCAACAGTTGTACATTCAACAGTGTATATTCTCAACATAAGTCCAACCAAGACAGTTAACTATAAAACTCTTTTTGAAGCTTAGAGTGGAGTCAAGCTCTCGGTAAAACATTTAAAAATTTTCAGTTGTATATGTTATGCTCACTTTCCTTCTAGAAAAAAAAACTAAGTTCGATGAGAAAAGCATGAAATGTGTGTTTGTGAGATACATTTCCAACACAAAAGGGTGTCAATTATATATATGTGGAAGTTAAACAACTAGTTGTGAGTAGAGATATTATTTTTGATGAAAATACAGCTTGGAATTGGAACGAGAAAGAAGCTTGAACAACCACATGTACAAGATGTTATATTATCTTCATCGACTCCAACAGGTTCAAGTGGAAGTGCAGAATTTTCTTTTCTAGATAATTTTGAAACAAAAACAAGTCCCGAAGGTATTTCCCAAACTCCACCAAGTTCAACGACTTATAATGCACGTTCTTTGTCTTCAGAAAGTCCCCCCAAGTTGACCTCGATGAATCATGCAATTTTTCTAAAGTCAAACCAGAATGCTTTGAAGAAGCCAATAAACATGAAGTTTGGAGAAAAGCCATGCATGATAAAATTGCTATGATTAATAAAAAAAACAAACGTGGCAGTTTTTTGATTGTCCAAAAGATTGGAAAATAATTGGAGTCAAATGGATTTTCAAAAGAAAAGTTAATCAAGATGGAAGCATCCAAAAAATACTAAGGCAAGATTTGTGGCTAGAGGATTTTCTTAAGAATTAGGTATTTATTTCTATGAAATATTTGCTCCATTGGAGACTATTCAAATATTGATTGCTCTTGCTGCATAAAAGAAATGGAAGGTTTATCAACTTGATGTCCAGTTTATAATAATTGTAATAGAACTAATTAAGCTAATACAGTAATTTATAATTGTACCAATAAATGACGAGCATGCAATAAACGTTAATAACAGTAAGGGTTAAGAAATTATGTATCTCCGGTCGAAGCGTCGGACGTGCCGACTGTCTTTAGAGAATTGATTGCCGCCCAAGGTGCAGAGGCTCTCCGGCAAAATCCTCCCAAGATCCGACAACCGCTCGCGTCGCTCGTAGGTGCACTCTAAAACGAGCGCCGCACTCGGACTCAACCTCAGATCGCGAACCAAGCCTCAGAACTCAGAAAGAAGGAAGAAGAAGTAGAAAGCAAGGGAGAAGGAATGCTTTGCTTTCTGGAGTGAATTGAGAAGGAAGTGAGGAAGTGTATTTATACACTTGAAATAGTGCGGAGGAAGAGACGCACACTTTGCTTCTGCTTCCTCTTCTCACGCGCGGATGCGTTGTTTCGCATCCTCACGCGACGCGGACAGAACCGAAGCGCTGCTTCGCTTCCTCACGCAGACCAAACCAGAGTCCGCGTCCCTTCCTCACGCGCGGAACCAAACTCTGGTTTGGTTTTGGTTCAGACCGAACCAGAACCGGAAACCAAACTAGTTTGGTTCATACTGAACTAAACCAGCAAAAACAGACCGGGCCGCCCGTGAGCGCAAGGCCCACGGGCTGGGGATTTGCATCCCCCCCTGCGCGCGTTAATCGCGCATGTGACGCCCGGTTTATGGATTTCTGGCTCGAACCCCCCAAATCCACTCGATTTGGGCTTGGCCCGCGCATGCGTGTAGGTCCTCTTATCATTGCTAAGCAAGGATGGAAGAGCTTCCTATATAAGCCCTTCCAAGCTTCTCCACTTAGCAATGTGGGACTAAAGGGAATTGAATTAAAAATCCCAACAATCCCCCACTAATTCAAATTATTTTTAGTCAAAAACAAAGATATGTTCTGAGGCTTGGTTGCAATGAGCTTTCAGTGAAAATACCTTCCGGTTTGAATTTTCACCTAAGTACACCAATTTTATTCACATAGGTTTGAAGAGAACAGAGTCTTGATCTTAAACCTTTTATATGTGAAGATCAATTGGTAACAACTCATCACTGGCGACGGTTGAATCCTTCTGGGTTGGTGCATTACGGTCATGCCACCGAATCTTGTTTCATAAGTACTAAGGAGAGTTGCCTAGACCCCCCACACTGCGGCCTCACAGTTATACTTACATAGGTGAGTTCTCCAAGGATGTACTGCAAGCATCCTGTCATTAAGACCTTGAACTCATTAAGAGATCCTAAGCTCATCCTTACTAGCAGTCAAGCATCTATCCAGGGAAGAGACTATGAGATTACATCTCAATCAATTTGATGCTTACGTTTCACCCTTATAACTTGTTTGTACCACATTGAACCTACTTTTTGGGATCTCCAATCAGATAGGTTGGGTTGCTGCTATAGATGAAACTAGGACAGGCCTCAGTCCCATTCCCTTACTGGATCTCTTGATTTTCTCAGAATCAAGTCCTTTAGTGAGTGGATCAGCAATATTGTCTTTTGAACTTACAAAGTCCAATGACACCACTCCAAGAGACACTAGCTCACGAATAGATTTCAATCTTATTCGTACATGTCTCTTCTGTTTTTGGTTATACTTGGAGCTTCTAATCTGAGCTATTGTTGTTTGATTATCACAGTGCACTGAAATAGAAGGTATTGGCTTCATCATTAAGGGAATTTCAGAAAGAAGACCCTTAAGCCAATCAGCTTCAGTTACTGTGGTATCCAAAGCACACAATTCTGCCTCAGATGTAGAACGGGTTATAATCGTCTGTTATAACAGACCTCCAAGCAACTGCACCGCCTCCAAGTGTAAAGACATAACCAGTAACGCCTTTACACTCAGCAGTGTCAGCTATTCAACTGGCATCACTATATCCCTCAAGGACTGCAGGGAATCTCCCATACCACAAGCCCAAGGATATAGTGCCTTTCAGATATCTGAGTACTCTATCTAATGCATCTCAATGCATTCTGTCCGGACAGCTGGTAAACCTGCTCAATTTCGATATAGCAAAAGAAATATCAGGTCTAGAACAATTTGCTAAATACATTAGACTACCTATTATTTGTGAGTATCTTAATTGAGACACTGCCACACCACTCTTATTCTTGTGAAGAGTTTTTGAAGGATCATAGGGTGTGACTATAGATTTAACTTGGCTATAGCCATATTTCTCTAATACTCTCTCAATATAGAGTGATTAAGAAATTGCTATTCCATCAGTTGAACGAGTCAACTTCAGCCCTAAAATCATATCAGCACAACTCATATCCTTCATATCAAACTTACCACTTAAGAGGGCCTTAGTCTCATTAATAATAGAAAGGTTAGTTCCAAATAGTAGAATATCATCTACATATAAACATAGGATAATACAATTATCACCTTTCATTTTAGCATACACACATTTATCAGAGTCATTTACTTCAAAGCCAAAAGATAGCATAGCTCTATCAAATTTTTCGTACCACTGCTTTGGGGCTTGCTTCAAACCATAAAGAGATTTGACTAACCTACAGACTTTATTCTCATTTCCAGAGACTACATATCCCTCAAGCTGATCCATATATATCTCTTCTTCTAGATCTCCATTCAGGAATGCCGTTTTGACATCCATTTGATGGACCTCAAGATGATATATGGATGCTAATGCGATTAACACTCGGATTGTAGTAATTCTGGTAACAGGAGAATAAGTATCAAAATAGTCAATCCATTCTTTTTGTTTGAATCCCTTAGCAACTAGGCGGGCTTTGAATTTATCTACTGACCCATCAGGTTTTAGTTTTCTTTTAAACACCCATTTACATCCTATAGTGTTACACCCAGGAGGTAAATCTACCAACTCCCAAGTGGCACTAGAGATAATAGAGTCCATTTCACTTTTAATGGCCTCTTTCCAGTGCTTAGCTTCAGGAGAAGCCATAGCATCTCTATATGTCACAGGGTCACCTTTTATATTATAGGTGATAAAGTCCTGGCCTAAATCCGTAGACACACGTTGCCTCTTGCCCCTTCTCGGTTCTGTATACTCACTAGATTCATCTAGTCTAGAGTGACTTGAGGAAGATGTACCCACTACGGATAATGGGACCTCTACGGAAGAAGGCTCATTTCTAGTAGAAATACTAGATTGAGGTGTTCTCGTCTTCATAGGAAATATATCCTCAAAAAATGTAGCATCGCGAAGTTCTACAATAGTATTTGCATCTATTTCAGGAATTTCTGATTTAATAATCAGAAACCTATATGCAATACTATTCTGAGCATAACCCAAGAAGATACCATCTATGGTCTTTGGACCAAGTTTTTTCCTTCTGTGTTCAGGTACTATTACCTTTGCAAGGCACCCCCACACTTTAAGATATTTCAAACTTGTCCTTCGACCTTTCCAAAGCTCATATGGGGTTTTATCCCTTGACTTCATTGGGACTCTATTTAGCACATGGCATGCAGTGTATAAAGCCTCCCCCCACATAAAGTTGGGTAACCCAGAACTGCCTAACATGGAATTAATCATATCTTCAAGGGTTCGATTTTTTCGTTCTGCTATACCGTTGGATTGAGGACTATATGGAGCAGTTACCTCATGGATTATACATGTATCTTGACAAAATTTTTGAAACAGGTTCGAGGTAAATTCTCTACCCCTATCAGACCTTAACCTCTTAATAGTTTTATCGGTTTGATTCTCAGCTTCAGATTTAAAAATCATAAATTTATCTAAAGCTTCATCCTTGGTTTTTAGCAAATAAACATAACAATAACGAGAGTGGTCATCAATGAAGGTAATGAAATACCTTTTATGGTCTCTCGTTATTACACCGTTAAACTCACAACAGTCAGTATGAATCAATTCTAAAATATCAGAATTTCTATCAACTGATTTGAAGGGTTTACGAGGTTGTTTATATTGCACACAAATTTCACATTTTTTCTTATCATTTATAGCATGCTTAGGGATCATGTCAAGATTCATCATCCTTTTTACGGTATTAAAATTGACATGTCCTAATCTATCATGCCACAGATCATAAGACTCAATGTTATATGAACAACCAATATCAGAAGATTTATTTAAAGTAGCATTTTCTACATTGAGTTTAAATAAACCTTCATTAAGGTAACCTTTTCCAATAAGGGTTCCTAAATGTAATATTACAACTTTATTACATTTAAAGTTCAACTCATAACCAGCACGGACTAACTTTGATCCGCTAATCAAATTCTGACGGACCGCTGGAACGTGATGCACCTCATGCAGTGACAGGACTTTTCCAGAGGTGAACCTCAGGTCAACTTGTCCTATCCCAAACACCCTGGCTGCAGAATGGTTCCCCATGGTCACGGAAGTGCCTTCAATTACCTGATAAGTAAGGAAGGCTGAGCGATCAGCACAACAGTGTACATTAGCACCTGTATCAACTAACCATTCATTGGGTTGATAGATCAAGTTTAGTTCGGGTTTGAAGGTAACAAACCTATCGCTGGTGTCGTCACTAGCAGTCACGACATTTACTTGTGCCTTGGATGTATTGCTTTGGTTTTTCTCCTTGTCCTTTCGCTTAGGGCAGAATTTGGCATAATGTCCAACCTGTCCACATGCCCAGCAAGGCTTAGGTTTGGTTCCAGTTTTCTTTTGAACCTTTGGGTTGGGTTTCATCTTGTTTTTCATTTTCTGTTTTTTGAATTTCTTCTTGTCAGATGAGACTACTACATTCGCCTTTGGAATAAAATCCATAGGCATTCTTGTATCATCATTTTTATATTGCTTCCGATGTTCTTCTTCGATATTTAAGGCAATCATCAAATCTTCGAGAGAGATTTTACCTCTCCGATGTTTAAGAGTCATGCCAAAATCTTCCCAACTCGGAGGCAATTTTTCGATGATTGACAAGACCTGAAATTTTTCAGGTAATGGCATATCTCCTTCAGCAAGACCATGAATTTGGACTTGGAATTCATGTGTCTGCTCTATCACAGATTTGCCTTCAACCATTTTGAAGTTTAGGAATTTTGCCACAGTGTACTTTTCTAAACCAGAATCTTCAGAGTTGTATTTTTTATCCAAAGATTTCCACAGCTCTTTAGCTGAAGCGGTTGAACAGTACACATCAAATAGTGCGTCTGAGAGGGCAGATAGGATTCTCCCATGGCAGAGATAATCCCTTTGCTTAAACCTCTCTAAGGTAGCACTACGGGCAGGTTCCTCTTCATTGGGTGAAGGAGGGTCTGTTTCTATAACGGAGAATAGCCCTAGCGTAGTAAGCCAAAATTTCATTCGTTGTTGCCAACGTCTGAAGTTTTGCCCGAAAAATCTTTCAGGTCGGGCGCTAGCCTCATCAGACCCCGTTACCCTATCGTTCATCATGTTTATTGATGCTACAATCAATTCTCTAAAATTGTAATAATTGTAATAGAACTAATTACGCTAATACAGTAATCTATAATTGCACCAATAAATGACGAGCATGCAATAAACGTTAATAACAGTAAGGGTTAAGAAATTGTGTATCTCCGGTCGAAGCGTCGGACGTGCCGACTGTCTTTAGAGAATTGATTATCGCCCAAGGTGCAGAGGCTCTCCGGCAAAATCCTCCCAAGATCCGACAACCGCTCGTGTCGCTCGTAGGTGCACTCCAAAATGAGCGCCGCACTCGGACTTAACCTCAGATCGCGAACCAAGCCTCAGAACTCAGAAAGAAGGAAGAAGAAGTAGAAAGCAAGGGAGAAGGAATGCTTTGCTTTCTGGAGTGAATTGAGAAGGAAGTGAGGAAGTGTATTTATACACTTGAAACAGTGCGGAGGAAGAGACGCACACTTTGCTTCTGCTTCCTCTTCTCACGCGCGGATGCGTTGTTTCGCATCCTCACGCGACGCGGACAGAACCGAAGCGTTGCTTCGCTTCCTCACGCGGACTAAACCAGAGTCCGCGTCCCTTCCTCACGCGCGGAACCAAACTCTGGTTTGGTTTTGGTTCAGACCGAACCAGAACCGGAAACCAAACTGGTTTGGTGTGAGCGCAAGGCCCACGGGTTGGGGATTAATGCGCACGTGATGCCCGGTTTATGGATTTCCGGCTCGAACCCCCCAAATCCACTCGATTTGGGCTTGGCCCGCGCATGCGTGTAGGTCCTCTTATCATTGCTAAGCAAGGATGGAAGAGCTTCCTATATAAGCCCTTCCAAGCTTCTCCACTTAGCAATGTGGGACTAAAGGGAATTGAATTAAAAATCCCTATTTCATCTTTCCTATATAAGCCCTTCCAAGCTTCTCCATTTTTCATATCTTGATCATATGAAAGATGAAATATTATAAAAAACTATAACACATATCACAAATGATACACAATTCTAGACAGTGCCTCGTCGTAGTGGGAAGGTTGTTAGGCAACCTAAAATATTCAAGTTTTGGGAGAGTCTTTGAACTTGATCCCTAGTGAACATGAACCTGATCCCCAGACATATGACGAAGTGCTCCAAGATAAAGATGCAGTATCTTGGCAAAGAGCAATGAATATAGAATTAGAATATATGTATTCTAATAAAGTATGGGAGCTTGTGGAATCACCAAATGGTGTAAAAGTCATTAGGTCCACAATAGAAAAAGAAGGACAGACGGGAAGGTGGAAACTTTCAAAGTAAGACTTGTTAAAAAAGGGTATCGATTATAAGGAAACCTTTTCACCGGTAGTCATGCTTAAAGTCTATCCGGATTCTTTTATCTATTGCTGCTCATATGGATTATGAGATTTGGCAAGTGGATGTCAAGACAGTTTCCCTTAACGAAAGTCTTGAAGAAAACATCCATATGAAGCAACCAGAGGGGTTCATTGCAAAGGGCAAAGAGCATCTAGTATGTAAGCTCAATCGGTCAATGGACTGAAGCAAAGCTTCAAGGTCTTAGAACATCCGGTTTAATAAAGTAATATAATCCAGACTTATGGATTTATTCAATGACCGGATGAGTCTTGTGTATACAAGAAGTGTGATGGAAACGTGATGGTATTTCTTGAACTATACATAGATGACATTTTTGATAGTTGGAAACAATATCAAAGTGTTGTCGGAAGTAAGGGTATGGTTGTCCAAGCAATTCAATATGAAGGACTTGGGAGAATACGCACATATTCTCGGGATTAAAGGGATCGCGAGAAAAGAATATTGTGCTTATCCCAAGCTTCATATAACGATACAATCCTAGCTCGTTTTAGCATGTAAGACTCCATAAAAGGTTTTTCTACCTTTTGGGCATGGAATATCTTTATCTAAAGAAATGTCTCCGAAGACATCAAAGGAGATAGAGGACATGAAGGCAGTTCTTTATGCTTGGCTGTCAGAAGCCTAATGTATGTTATGTTGTGAACGAGACCGGATATCTGTTTTGCCGTGAGCATGATTAGCAGATATCAAAGTAACCCTGGACAGGGACATTGGACTACGGTAAAGAATATATATTGAAGTACCTTAGAGGGACTAGAGATTATATGCTAGTTTACAAGGCAGATGATTTGATCCCTGTGGGTTACACGGATTCTGACTTCCAATCAGATAGGAAAAATAGTAAGTCAACCTCGGGGTTTTGTGTTTACTTTAGGAAGTGAAGTCATAACTATGGAGGAGTGTTAAGCATAGGTGCTTTTCCGAAATCCACCATAGAAGCTGAGTATGTGGCAACCTCTGAGGTAGCCATAGAAGTTATATGGCTCAGAAACTTCATGATGGACTTAGACATGATTTCTGGTTTGCTCAAAGATTATTATAATTTTTGTAATAATAGTGGTGCAGTAGCAAACTCGAAGAAACCATAAGTCTATAAGGCAAATAAACACAATAGAGCGCAAGTACCACCCAATACGAGACATCGTATAACGAGAAGCTGTTGCCGCCTAGATTGCATCAGGTGATAATCTGGAGATCCTTTCACTAAGGCCCTTAAGGCAAGAGCTTTTGATGGGCATGTTGAAGGTTTGGGAATCAGATGTATGGCAGGGTATATGGCAGCATGGTCTTTTAGTATAAGTGGGAGATTGTTAGAGCGTATACTAAAAGCCTAGCTTTTTGTATAAACATTTATTTAGAAATAAGAATCACATTGGTCAAATGTCTACATTTATTTGCTAAGTGTAGTTGTTCAATTAATTTATATTATAGATAGCATTGTGTGTGGTGTCACACATAGAAGATCATGTTATCAATTCTTTATAAATTATAAACAGTTGCTCACGACTAAGATGGAAAAGAACAAACTGTTGGAATAGTCGTAGTGTAATTAGGTATTAGTTTATCTTGACTAATGAATTATACTAGTACACTCTGAGTGTATTAAGTAGGACCATTTAAGGTAAGTTCTTTTTGTACTAACTTAATAAAAGAACAAAACCTTAGTTATTATGTAAGTGTGTGCTCTTAATCCTAATATAATAATAAGCATATATATTTCGTATTTATTTCTTTGACTTATCAAAGGGTGAGATTTAGCTTGATAAATCAAAATGTCCGATAAGTTGGGAAATGATATTACTTATAGTGTGTGTTGTTGATTATAGAAAGAAACTGTGTCTTAGAAATCTAGGTTGATAATGTACCCAAGAGGAGCTCATAAGGATTGTCATGTTAAACCCTGCAGGTGGACATAGTCGGACATGACAATCAGGTTGAGTGGTACTACTCTTGGACTAAGATATTAATTAAAATGAGTTGTTAGTAACTCAATTAATTAGTGGACATTCAATATCTTAAGCACAGAGAGATTAACACACTCATAATAAGAAGGAGCCCAAAATATAATTTGGGATTGGTGTGGTAGTTCAATAATAATTCTTTAGTGGTATGAATTGTTATTGATGAAATTAAGTTGGGTGTTCGGGGCGAACACGGGAAGCTTAATTTCATCGAGACACCAAAACCAATTCCTTCTCTCGGTCCCTATTGTAGCCTCTTGTATATAGAGAACTATACCCACCTATACCCACCTTCTTACCCACTCTTTGGTGGTCGGCCAAGCTAGCTTAGAGCCCAAGCTAGGGCCGGCCATGTTGGGTTTTTCGGACCGCGAAAAATCGCTTTTTCGCGTCGCGGAAACCCCGAATCACCCTAGCCATTGGATCTCGTGCGAAGAAAAACTTCCGAAAACACGAGTATGAGTTTTAAACTATGATCTACAGTAGATCTACAAAGGAAAAACATTTTACCTTCGAAGCGTGCCCTCGCAAATCCCGCTCGTCCAATGGTACGCCGGATCTCGAAGTTGTCAACGTAGACAACTCTCTAGTGATATCCACACGAACAAGGTGTGTTCTCTAACACACAAGGATGGAGAAGAGAGCACCCAAGTGTGCTAGCACTTTCTAGGGCTCTCGGGTAGGATTTAAAAAGGGGAGAAAGGAGAGAAAGAAAAGGGATCTCACATAATCCACTAGGTACCCTCCTTTGTGACCTTCACTTCACCCTTTTCATGGAACACAACTCACACACCTTCTCACTTTCTTGAAACCCACGGCAACAGCAAGAGAAAGGAGGAAGAGAGCTAGAAGGAAGGAGAAGCATTCAACACCACTTGAATGACACAAAATGAAACCTCCTACACCATTAGTGTGGCCGGCCACACACATGTAACCTCCCCATTTAATGTGGCCGGCCACATTAAATGGAATGGGAGGTGTAACCTCCATGAGGTGGCACACCTCATGAGGTGGAGATGATGTGGTGCCATGTAGGATGAGTCATCCTCCATGAAGTGGCAATTCATCAAGTCAAACTTGATGTTTCAACTTCCCATTTTGGTCAAGTCAAAATTGACCAAATCTCTTCCATGTTGAGTTGAATTCATTCTTTGATTCAAGCCAATTTCAATCTAATGAATCTCAATTCATTAATATAAATTGACTTAATGAATCAAATTTAAATTAGACTTATTCAACAATTGAATCTAATTGAGTCTAACTCAATAAGTCTAATTTAAATCAATCCGAATCCAATTGGTTCATCATATGAACCTAATCTTCATCCACTTGTTCTTTGTATGTGACCCAATAGGTTCTTGTAACATTGGCAATGTTTTTAAACTCCTTTAAAAACATAAGCAATGAGCGGCATCTAGCAATACATCATTGCTACCCAAATTACAAGAAATGTTGAGATCCAACATCACCTTGTGACTACTAATTGTGACTGCTCACAATATATGACAAGTGTCCTTCTATCCTAGACATCTAGATTGATCAATGTGAGGCATAGACCGTGTCATCCTCTGACCAATCTAAATCTTGAACTCCAAGTAGACTCACTAAATCAAATGAGCTCAATATCCTATATTGACTCATTTGGGCATGGCCATGCACTTCGTGGTCTCACTCTATCAAGAATACCGATGTCTCTCCCGTCATATAGGAGGGATAGATCCCATCTACATCACTCACATTCCTCTGCATAATTCGTTACATACCCAGTAATCGTCTTTATAGTCCACCCAGTTACGGGTGACGTTTGACGAAACCAAAGTACATAACTCCTTATGTAGGGAACCATGGTGACTTCAGATCTAAGGACTAGTAGTCATACTAATAGTCACATGAGAAAGTATATGACACTCATATAACGATCCATGATACTTTCTCATGGCGAGTCATTCAGTATACATTCTCTAATGCATACCCATGTGTCAACTTGATATCTCTATATCCATGACTTGTGAGATCAAGTCATCGAGTTGACCTACATGCTAGTCTTATTGCATTAACATTGTCTCTGAATGTTAATACTCGACTAGGAATGATTAAGAGTAGTGTTCCCTATATCATCTCACTATCGATTCAACCAATCGATTGATATATGTAAGAACCTCCTACTCAAGGACGTTATTATACTTAGTTTATTTGGCACCAATACAAGTAAGTATAATAACCAAAAACCAAATGCCTTTATTTATATAGAATATGATACAACAAGTCCATAATACAATCATCAAATGATTGGCTCTAGGGCTCTAGCTAACAATCTCCCACTAGCACTAGTGCCAATCAGTATAGGCTCTAAGCCCAAATGACCTAGTATGACCATCATGCTTCCTCTGTGCCAAAGCCTTGGTCAAGGGATCTGCGATGTTAGCCTCTGTTGGTACTCTGTAAATCTTCACATCTCCTCTATCGATAATCTCTTGAATGAGATGGAAGCGCCGTAGTATGTGTTTGGTCCGCTGGTGTGAGCGAGGTTCCTTAGCCTGTGCAATTGCTCCATTGTTGTGACAATAGAGCTCTATAGGATCAGCTATGCTAGGAACCACCCCAAGCTCAGTAATAAACTTGCGGATCCAAACTACCTCCTTTGCTGCCTCTGATGCAGCAATATACTCAGCCTCTGTTGTAGAATTAGCAACTGTGTCCTGCTTCGAACTCTTCCAGCTCACAGCACCACCATTCAAGCAAAATAAGAACCCAGCTTGCGATCTATAATCATCCTGGTCAGTTTGGAAGTTGGCATCACTGTAACCCTTTACAGCTAGCTCATCATCGCCTCCATATATTAAGAAATATTCTTTAGTCCTTCTCAAGTACTTAAGAATATTCTTGACCACTATCCAATGACACTCACCTGGATCTGACTTGTATCTGCTCGTCATGCTCAAAGCATACGAGACATCAGGTCGAGTACATAGCATGGCGTACATGATAGATCCTATGGCTGAGGCATAAGGGATCTAATCCATGCGGTCTCTCTCCTCTCTAGAAGAGGGACCTTAAGTCTTCGAAAGACTCACGCCATGTGACATCGGCAGAAATCCCTTCTTGGAGTTCTGCATGGTAAACCGAAGGAGTACCTTGTCAATATATGTACTCTGACTTAGGCCAAGCAATCTCTTAGATCTATCTCTATAGATCTGTATCCCTAGAATGCGAGATGCCTCACCTAAGTCCTTCATTGAGAAGCAACTCCCTAGCCAAATCTTGACAGACTGAAGCATAGGGATGTCCTTCCCAATGAGTAGTATGTCATCCACATACAATATGAGGAAGACAACTATGTCCCCTACAACCTTCTTGTAGACACAAGGCTCATCTTCGTTCTTGATGAAACCAAACTGTTTGATCGCATCATCGAATCGAAGATTCCAGCTCCGAGAAGCTTGCTTTAGTCCATATATGGACCTATGCAGCTTGCATACTCTGCTAGTATGCTGTAGATCTACAAAACCCTCAGGTTGTGTCATGTACACATCCTCGAGTAGGTTTCCATTTAGAAACGCAGTTCTGACGTCCATCTGCCAGATTTCGTAATCGTGGTAAGCTGCAATAGCAAGCATGATCCAAATGGACTTAAACATCGCTACTGGAGAAAAGGTTTCATCATAGTCAATACCATGAATTTGCTTGAAACCTTTAGCTACCAAGCGACCCTTATAGATAAGTCCATCCATGTCAGTCTTTCTCTTAAAGACCCACTTACACCCAATGAGTTTTACCCCTTCAGGTGGATCAACCAAAGTCCATACTTGGTTGGTGTACATGGATTCCATTTCGGATCTCATGGCCTCTAGCCATTTCTCGAAATCTGGTCTCATCACAGCTTCCTGATAGGTGGTAGGCTCATCCTCTATAAGCACAACGTCATCATGGTCAGATAAGAGAAATGAGTATCTCTCAGGCTGACGACGTACCCTATCAGACCTGCGAAGAGGTATGTCTACTTGAACTGGTTGTTGTTCCTCAACTCTTTGTGGAACAACATCATTCACAACACTTTGTGGTTCCAGTTCAACTTCCATCGAGGCATCAGTGCTATTGTTCACATCTTGAACTTCTTCAAGATCGAACGCGCTCCCACTAGTCTTTCTAGAAACAAAGTCCCTTTCTAGAAAGACCCCAGTCTTTGCCACAACTATCTTGTTCTGACTGGGAATGTAGAAGTAATATCCCTTAGTTTCCTTGGGATATCCAATAAAATAGCACTTGTCGGATTTGGGTCCTAATTTGTCTGAGACTTGATGTCAAACGTAAGCCTCACAACCCCAAATCCTCATGAAAGACACCTGGGCATCTCGCCCAGTCCATATCCTATATGGTGTCTTTATCACGGCCTTAGATGGAACTCGGTTGAGTATAAAAGCTGTCGTGTCTAGAGCATACCCCAAAGGTATGTCGGAAGAACTGTGTGACTCATCATAGATCGCACCATATCTAATATGGTACGATTCCTCCTTTCGGATACACCATTCCACTGTGGTGTTCCAGGAGGAGTGAGTTGGGATAGAATCCCACACTCAGCTAGGTAGTCACGAAACTCATGGCTAAGGTATTCTCCACCTCGATCAGATCGAAGTATCTTAATACTCTTGCCAAGCTGGTTCTGTACTTCATTCTTGAATTCTTTGAACTTTTCAAAGGATTCTGACTTATGTGTCATCAAGTACACATAACCATATCTACTGAAGTCATCAGTAAACGTGATGAAGTACCTATAACCGCCTCTAGCAGCGACATTGAAAGGACCACATACATCACTATGTATGAGTCCTAACAAATCAGTCGCTCTTTTGCTGTGCCCACTAAAGGGAGTCTTGGTCATCTTGCCTCGTAGGCATGACTCGCATATCTCATATGATTCTAAATCAAATGAGTCCAGCAAACCATCCTTATGGAGCTTGGATAAGCGCTTGTCATTTATATGACCTAAGCGATAATGCCAGAGGTAGGTTTGGTTCATGTCGTTTGACTTGAACCTTTTGGTATTTATGTTATAGATAGGGCTCTCAAGATCTAGAATATAGAGTCCGTTTATCAGAGGTGCACTACAATAGAACATATCGTTTAAATAGACGGAACAACATTTGTTCTTTATTATAAACGAAAATCCTTTCTTGTCCAAACAAGAAACTGAAATTATGTTCTTAGTCAAGGCAGGCACATAACAACAATCATCTAATTCTAGTACAAGCCCAGAGGGAAGAGATAGATGGTAAGTTCCTACAGCAATAGCAGCAACCCGTGCTCCATTGCCTACTCGTAGGTCTATCTCACCCTTCGTCAATGCCCTGCTATTCCTCAACGCTTGTACATTAGTACAAATGTGCGAAGCACATCCTGTATCTAATACCCACGATGAAGAAATAGAGAGGTTGACTTCTATAACATGTATACCTGAAGTAGAAATCTTATTTTTCTTCTTCTTAAGATCTTCCAGGTATTCTTTGGAATTCCTCTTCCAGTGCCTTGCTTGTCCTTGATATAGGTGACAAAGATGTTCAACCATATCGTAAGCGCTCATCAACTTATGTTGCTTCTGAAGCTATGAGTTCATGGTTGCGAGCATAAGACAGGACACATCTAATGCGTCATCTTGATGCTTCTTGTAAGCATCTCGATCTGTTCGCGTGGCAGTGGCAGGAGGAGCCTCCGGAATGGGCTGCTCCAGAACATACAGTTTACGTTCCTGAGTGAGAACTATTCTCAGATTCCTGTACCAGTCTAGGAAATTTGCTCCGTTGAGCTTGTCCTTCTTAAGGACAGAACGCAGAGAGAAGATGTTCATGTTTGACGTCATGGCAATTCTACAACAGAAATAAATGCAGAAATAAGTATCATATTCTTAATCATTTAATTAGGCCTTTAACTAAATAATGCTCCCACTGAATTCTATAATTCATGTGGGACAAGATCCACATCATACTAACCCTTGAGTTAGCTTTGGCTAATACGCCCAAGACTTAGTATGATCGGTAGGTAACGATTACCAATTACATCTCTATGCAACTCTTGTTTATAGGATCAATATCCGCATTTATATTAAAACTCGAGTTAGCTTTGGCTAATACGCCCGAGAGTTAATATATATGTGATTTTGACCTATCTTTCCAACCATTGGAAGAATGCCTATAGCTTTACTCGATCCAACCGAGTTAACTAGGAATACTCAATCTAATTGAGTTGTACTCACCCATGCGTTGATAGGTGGGACCAAGATTGTCCCTCCGTACCCTACCAAGATAGTATGTGTTGCTCTGCTTTGGCAGATTCAACAACAACATGCGATCGAGGTAGTGGTAGGTATCACGGCATGGTAGGCATTACGAGTTGACGTGATTTAGATCTAATCTAAACGATGATGCGTATCATATACTCGATAGATATAATCTAATCGAAGGGTGCATCATGTGCACGACTTAGATCTAATCTAATCGTAAGGCACTAATTAATTACTTAATTAACTAGCATGCATCACATACACACAAAACAATTAACGAAATAATTAATCAAATATTTTTGTGATTATGTCATGGCCCTACTACGATCTTCTCAAGCCAATGAGAAGATCGGATGGTCAACCTAAGGTCAACAGCTTCTCAAGCTTCTTCGTTTGACCACCTTGTGTTGCTCACGCCCTCCTCGTAACTCCGTCTCGAGTGGACCTTCCACAGCTCCAATTTTGTACATTACAATTTTGAAACTCGAGTTATATTCGAGTCTAAATCTAATTTACAACCAGAATATAAGAGAAAGACACGACGCGCAGGTCGCGAAAATAAAATAAAAAATAAAAATACAAGCACGCACATCACATAACGACACGCAGGTCGTATTATGAATTACAACACAATTGTCCAATCGAATTAGGTCTTTGGGTCATGACTATCACAAAAATAATATATAATTCAAAATTATATATTTTTCATAATTTTCTATAATTTTGTCATAATTTTACAGATTTTATGAGTAAATTTTCCCAGCGGTCCCGACTAGCGATTTCAGGCGCAATCGCGGAGCAAATCCCCTTGCGGGGTTAGGGGCAGTACCCCTACCCGCGATCTAACCATCGCAAGTTGCTCCTAAGCGATCCTATAGCGCCTAAGTCCGCTGTCCCAAAACAATTTGGGTCGAAACATTGCCGTTTCGGAAAATTCTTCTCGGTAGTCGAAGCCTACAAGTGTAAAAACACTTGTGCTTCGCTTCTACGAGAAAAATACCCATAAAATCATAAAAATTAGGAAATTCACAGAATATTACAGTATGCATATTTTTCATAAAAATATTAATTAAACTCGTACAAGTCTTCGCACGTGGCTCTGATACCACTGTTGGGTTTTTCGGGCCGCGAAAAACCACGTTTTCGCGTCGCGGAAACCCCGAATCACCCTAGCCATTGGATCTCGTGCGAAGAAAAACTTCCGAAAACACGAGTACGAGTTTTAAACTACGATCTACAGTAGATCTACAAAGGAAAAATATTTTACCTTCGAAGCGTGCCCTCGCAAATCCCGCTCGTCCAATGGTACGCCGGATCTCGAAGTTGTCAACGTAGACAACTCTCTAGTGATATCCACACGAACAAGGTGTGTTCTCTAACACACAAGGATGGAGAAGAGAGCACCCAAGTGTGCTAGCACTTTCTAGGGCTCTCGGGTAGGATTTAAAAAGGGGAGAAAGGAGAGAAAGAAAAGGGATCTCACATAATCCACTAGGTACCCTCCTTTGTGACCTTCACTTCACCCTTTTCATGGAACACAACTCACACACCTTCTCACTTTCTTGAAACCCACGACAACAACAAGAGAAAGGAGGAAGAGAGCTAGAAGGAAGGAGAAGCATTCAACACCACTTGAATGACACAAAATGAAACCTCCTACACCATTAGTGTGGCCGGCCACACACATGTAACCTCCCCATTTAATGTGGCCGGCCACATTAAATGGAATGGGAGGTGTAACCTCCATGAGGTGGCACACCTCATGAGGTGGAGATGATGTGGTGCCATGTAGGATGAGTCATCCTCCATGAAGTGGCAATTCATCAAGTCAAACTTGATGTTTCAACTTCCCATTTTGGTCAAGTCAAAATTGACCAAATCTCTTCCATGTTGAGTTGAATTCATTCTTTGATTCAAGCCAATTTCAATCTAATGAATCTCAATTCATTAATATAAATTGACTTAATGAATCAAATTTAAATTAGACTTATTCAACAATTGAATCTAATTGAGTCTAACTCAATAAATCAATTTGAATCCAATTGGTTCATCATATGAACCTAATCTCCATCCACTTGTTCTTTGTGTGTGACCCAATAGGTTCTTGTAACATTGGAAATGTTTCTAAACTCCTTTAAAAACATAAGCAATGAGCGGCATCTAGCAATACATCATTGCTACCCAAGTTACAAGAAATGTTGAGATCCAACATCACCTTGTGACTACTAATTGTGACTCCTCACAATATATGACAAGTGTCCTTCTATCCTAGACATCTAGATTGATCAATGTGAGGCATAGACCGTGTCATCCTCTGACCAATCTAAATCTTGAACTCCAAATAGACTCACTAAATCAAATGAGCTCAATATCCTATATTGACTCATTTGGGCATGGCCATGCACTTTGTGGTCTTACTCTATCAAGAATACCGATGTCTCTCCCATCATATAGGAGGGATAGATCCCATCTACATCACTCACATCCCTCTGCATAATTCGTTACATACCCAGTAATCGCCTTTATAGTCCACCCAGTTACGGGTGACGTTTGACGAAACCAAAGTACATAACTCCTTATGTAGGGAACCATGATGACTTCAGGTCTAAGGACTAGTAGTCATACTAATAGCCACATGAGAAAGTATATGACACTCATATAACGATCCATGATACTTTCTCATGGCGGGTCATTCAGTATACATTCTCTAATGCATACCCATGTGTCAACTTGATATCTCTATATCCATGACTTGTGAGATCAAGTCATCGAGTTGACCTACATGCTAGTCTTATTGCATTAACATTGTCCTTGAATGTTAATACTCGACTAGGAATGATTTAGAGTAGTGTTCCCTATATCATCTCACTATCGATTCAACCAATCGATTGATATGGGTAAGAACCTCCTACTCAAGGACGTTATTATACTTAGTTTATTTGGCATCAATACAAGTAAGTATAATAACCAAAATACAAATGCCTTTATTTATATAGAATATGATACAACAAGTCCAAAATACAATCATCAAATGATTGGCTCTAGGGCTCTAGCTAACAGGCCAAGACCCAAAGATTGAGCTAAGTAGAGGTCGGCCAATACTTGGAGCCCAAGCATGGTGTGGTCGGCCCTAAGAAAAATAAAACGATTTTTATTTTAAAATTTTTCTTATGTGGATTTCATGGTTTTAAAAGAGAATTTAAAATTTAAATCTTTCCTTCTACAAAAGATTAAGAAAAGATTTGATATCTTTCCTTATTTGTAGATTGAGAGAAAGATTTTAATTTTGATAAAACTTTTCTTTTTTGTAACTATGTTCATGATTTAAAAAGAGAGTTTTAAAATTAAATATTTTCTTTTATAGTCTTCTACAAAAGATTAAGAGAAAGATTAGATATCTTTCCTTATTTGTAGATTGAAAGGAGATTTTAATTTTAGAGATAACTTTCCTTTTTGGAAATCAACCACATGTTTAAAAGAAAATTTTTAATTTATAAAATTTCCTTTTATAACCAACCATGAAAGGATAAATTGTTAGAGAAATTTTAATTTTAAAATTTTTGGAAACAAATAAGGAAGTTTTAATTTTATGTTTAAAACTTTCCTTATTTGGAGCATGGGGATGTGGTCGACCATAGCATGGTTAAAAGGAAAATTTAATTAATTTTTCCTTAATAACGAAAGGCAAGGAATATAAGGGAATTTTAATAACAATTAAATTTCCTTATTTTCCAAGACCAAGGAATATAAAAGAGGGGGTAGATGTGCCTTCATAATAGAACATCTATTGTATAGTTCCTCTTCTTTTCTTTGGTGTGTGGCCAGCCCTATTCCTTCTTTTTCTCTTCTTCTTTAGTGGCCGGATTATCCTTCCCTTGGAGTACTTGTTGGTGGTCGGTTCTAGCTAGGAGAAGAAGGAGAGAAAGGAGGTTTTGCTCTTACATCCCTTGGAGCTTGGTGGTGGTGGTCGGACCTCTACTTCTGTTGGAGAATTGGTGGTGGCCGAATATAGCTTGGAGAAGAAGGAGCTTGGTGGTTCTCGTCTCGGAAGATCGTTGCCCACACAACGTCCGAGATTAGAAGAGGAATACGGTAGAAGATCAATAGGTTATTTGCTTACAAAGGAAGGTATAACTAGTAATTTTTTTCCGCATCATACTAGTTTTTCTTTGTATGAATTCTAAACACAAGAGGCATATGATTCTAGAGTTTCAAATTTGTGATTCGAGTTTGTATTTTTTTTGTTTTTCAAATTTGTGATTCGATTGTTCCTTTTGGTTAAACCTAGAGTTATATAAGGAAATTAAATATTAAATTTATTTAAAAGGCTTTGTCTAGGAAGTGGTGGTTGCTCCCATATCCAAGAAGGCCTAGTGCCTGGTGCCCATGTTTAACCTGGAAGCTAATTTTGGAAATTAATATTTAATTGAATTTATAACATAGGTGGATTTGGATCAATAATGTTAAGCATCGTTTGCGATCCTAATCTAAACCATTAAAAATAGATAAGTTAAATTTGGAATCAATAATGTTAAGTTCTGTTTGCGATTCCTAATTTAATTTCTAAAGAACACAATAGGTTGTTTAGGAAAGGTTCGACACTTGTACAAAATTTTTATACAGTGGAACCGGTACAATCTTCCTAGAACCAACCAACAATTTCGATAAGGGCAGTCGACTGGAGTCTAGGCCACTTGACTGGGGTCTAAGGCACTCGACTGGTATAAGTCTGAAACTGTTTTTCAACAATGAGTTTGACCGGGACAACTCGTATAGGTGTATGAGATCCTTGGAGGATAAATACATGAGTTTATGGTTAGTTTGGATGATAAATTTTGACAATTGGGATATTGTTGAAAGCTTTTTGATATTAGGTAAAGGGGGAGAAGTAAAGTTTAAGTGGAAAACCTTAAATACCTTTACGGTAAAACTCCTACCTCAATGAGGAGCTTAGTGTTGATACAATCGACCTAGGATTAATTGGGTGATCATTGTTTTTGATGTGTGTGTCAAAGAATTTAAGTTACGTTTTATATTGGTTCTAATATGTACTTAAGTGGTGCAGGAATTGGTAAAATTACACAAGCTTGGAAAGTCTCATCCTATGGCTCGGGTCCTTGAAGATTGGTGAAGGATGGTGCATCCAAGGGACCACGGACAAGGAGCAACGGAGTGAAGGGAAGTAAACCTTAAGGCAATGTGAAGGATGACACGAAGAAGAGCTGTAGGCTTGAGTGCATCTGAGGGACAAGGACTAAGGAGGAAGGCTTCAAGGAAAACTCCGGAGAGGATGTGTAGGAATGTGAAACATTCTATTCGCTTACAGATACCAGTCGATTGCATGTTTTACCAGTCGACTGGTATAATATCGTTAGGATGATGACGCACAGAATCCTCGCAGATTTGGATGAGAACAGTAGTCGTTACGTGCTACAGGTCGACTGGTATTGTGTTTTTCAGCAACTTGTATATAAGGTTAGAAGCTTGGAGAGACAAAAAGCAACTCATGCAAAAATACTGTTAAGCTCTCCAAGCGACCCCTGTTAGAGTGTATACTAAAAGCCTAGCTTTTGGTATAAACATTTATCTAGAAATAAGAATCACATTGGTCAAATGTCTACATTTATGATAAATGTAGTTGTTCAATTAATTTATATTGTAGATAACATGGTGTGTGGTGTCACACACAGAGGATCATGTTAACAGTACCTTATAAATTATAAACAGTAGCTCACGACCATAATGGAAAGGAACAAACCATTGGAAGGTCGTAGTGTAATTAGGTATTAGTTTATCTTAACTATATAATTACACTAGTACACTTAGAGTGTATTGAGTAGGACCATTAGAGGTCGTTTCTTTTATACTGACTTTATAAAGAAACAAAGACCTCAGTTATTATGGAAGTGTGTGCTCTTAATCCTAATATAATAACAAGCACATATATTTGATATTTATTTCTTTAATTTATCAATGGGTGAGATTTAGTTCGATGAATCAATAAGCCCGATAAGTTGGGAAATGATATCACTTATAGTGTGTGTTGTTGATTATAGAAGGAAAGCGTGTCCTAGTGATCTAGGTTGAGAATGTCCCCAAGAGGAGCTCATAAGGATTGTCATGTTAAACCCTGCAGTGGACTTAGTCCGACATGGCGATGAAGTTGAGTGGTACTACTCTTGGAGCTAGATATTAATTAAGTGAGTTGTCAGTAACTTACTTAATTAGTGGACATTTGTTATCTTAAACACAGGGAGACTAACACACTCATAATAAGAAGGAGCCCAAAATGTAATTTGGGATTGGTGCGGTAGTTCAATAATAGTTTTTTAGTGGAATGAATTATTATTGATGAAATTAAGTTGTGTGTTCGGGGCAAACACGGGATGCTTAATTTCATCGGGAGACCAAAACCAATTCCTCCTCTCGGTCCCTATCGTAGCCTCTAGTATATAGAGATTTATACCCACCGCATACCCACCTTCTTACCCATCCAATGGGGTCGGCCAAGCTAGCTTGGAACCCAAGCTAGGGCCGGCCAAGTCCAAGTGGATGAGCCATGCAGGTGGCCGGCCAAAGCATGGGTCCCAAGCTTAGGTGGCCGGCCACTAGAATATTAAAAAAGTTTTTTTATTAAAATTATTTCTTATGTGGATATCATGATTTTAAAAGAGAGTTTAAAAAATTAAAAATTTCCTTTTATAGCTTTCTACAAAAGATTAAGAGAAGAGATTAATCTCTTTCCTTATTTGTAGTTTAAAAGGATGGTTTTAATTTTTGGTAAAAACTTTCCTTATTTGTAAATCATCTACATGTTTAAAAGAGAGTTTAAAATTTGAAATCTTTCCTTATTTGTTGATTAAAGGAGGATTTTAAATTTTAAGAAAACTTTCCTTTTTAATCATGTTCATGATTTAAAAGAGAGTTTAAATTAAATATTCTCTTTTATAAGTCTCTACAAAAGATTAAGAAAAGATTTGATATCTTTCCTTATTTGTAGATTAAAAGAGATTTTAATTTATAGAGATAACTTTCTTTTTATCCACATGTTTAAAAGAAAGATTTTAATTTATTAAATTTTCTTTTTATAAACCAATCATGAAGGGATAAAAATTGTTGAAGAAATTTTTATAAATTTCCGGAAGCAAATAAGGAAGTTTTAATTGGTGTTTAAAATTTTATTTGCTTGGAGATTTATTTGTTGTGGCCGGCCATTGAAAATTGAAAAGAGAAAATTGTTTTAATTAAATAAATTTTCCTTTTCAATGGCAAAAGAATTAAGGAAGTTTTTTATTAAATTTTCCTTATTTGCCAAGACTAAGGATTATAAAAGAGGGGGTAGAGGAGGCTTCAAGGCTAAGGATGTCTCTATTATTTTTCTCCCTCTTTTCTTCTTTGGGTGTGGCCGGCCCTTTCTTTTCTCTCCTCTCCTTTGTGTGGCCGAAACTTTCTCATGGTGAAGATAGCTTTGGTGGCCGGATCTAAGAAGGAGAAGAAGGAGAGAAAAGAAGCCTCTTTTCTAGCATCCCTTGGAGCATGGTGGTAGTGGCCGAACCTCTTCATCCTAGAAGAAGTTTTGATGGCCGAAACTTGCAAGGAAGAAGAAGGTGCTTGGTGGTTCTCATCTCGGAAGATCGTTGCCCACACAACGTCCGAGGTTAGAAGAGGAATACGGTAGAAGATCAAGAGGTTTTTCTAAAAGGTATAACTAGTATTTTTCTTTCCACATCATACTAGTTATTTTTGGAAATAATACTAAATACAAGAGACATACAATTCTAGTGTTTCGAATTTGTTTTCGATATAGTGTTCTTTTGTTTTTCTTTTCCTTGTGATTTGATTGTTCTTTTTGGTTAACCTAAAGTTATTTTAGGAAATTAAATATTAGCTTTCCATAAAAGGTTTTGTCTAGTCGGTGGTGGTTGCTCCCATATCCAAGAAGGTCATGTGCCTCGTCACGTCAGTACTGGGAACCAATTATGGAAATTAATATTTAATGGAATTAATAACTTAAGGTGATTTGGGTCGAACGTGTTAAGTTTCGCAGGAGATCCAAGTCAAAACTTAAAAGAACAAATAGATTAAGTTTTGGATCAAACGTGTTAAGTTCTGCAGGCGATCCAAAATTTAATTTAAAAGAACACATGGTAGCTAGGAAAAGGTTCAGACCTTTGTACAAAATTTTTGTACAGTGGAACCTTTAGGTTTTCCGAGTAGCAACCAACAATTGGTATCAGAGCTAAGGTTTTGCCTCTGAGTATTTGGTATTAGTTTAATTATGCACATGTCATACATAATTTAGGCAGGATAATAGTAGGATGTGCTAACTTTGTGGATGCAGGATCCAACTATTATGGCTTTTAGTTATTATGTGTGTGATTGGACCCTTGGACATGTCAAGGGCATTTATATGTGTGTGCGTGATTGTATTATAAAATACAGCAGGAGCTGTATTTAGTTTTATTAGGATTTTATTTTTGATCTAGATACATGTACATTCCTTTTATGGAATATAGGATCAAAAATGTAAAATTCTATTTATGTCATGGATCGAATCTTGCAAAGCGTGGAACCTTCTAAGGACCAGAGGCGCAGTGGAACTAGGAGCAAGATGGATGCGCTAGACCCGATGGCGGTGGCCAAATATGGCAGCAACTTGGGATGACAACACACGGAGGACAACTAGAGATAAAAGTCATAATAGTTGAAAATTAGATTTTCTATTTATTGCTTTTATATTGTGTGTGTGCATGTTGGTTTACATATTTAGTAGGCTAGCATAGTTAAAATTCCTCATTTATAAATAACTAAGTGGGAGAGGGATTTTAAGTAAATCCTATAGTCTCCATTATTGGTTTGTAAGTGATGCAAACAAGCTTGCGCGTTGGCTCGAGTGCCTTCCTCCATAACGGATGAGCTTGTTTGTGGATCACTAGAACAGACTTCCATTTTGGATGACTATAGGAAGTTAATTAAGAGCGTGTGATCTTCCCCAGCGAAAGGGGCATAATCTTATTAATGGACTTAGTGTCAAGTAATGGTATACACTTAGACACATTTAATAGTATCCTCTCCAACGGAGTCACTACTATCACTTGTGTGACCAAAGGGAAACCAACTATTGATTTGTCATAAAACTAGATTGGCAATATAATAAAATTAATAAACCCCTCTAACAAATGTTTGAATTTGTATACGTCCACACTAACGTGGCATACAAGACTCATGGTGTTTGAGGTAATTTTATTTGTCAAAAGTTATATTGACAAGATAGTCAATGGTAAAACCCTCCTCTTACAAATGATGAATTTGTATACGTCCACACTAACGTGGCATGCAAAATTCACGGTGTTTGAGGTGTTGGTGAATTTAAATAATATTGTTTGAGGAATCAATGTTATTTTAAATTCAAAGAGTTTTGACCAAATATTTGATCAAAGATGGATCAACTATTAATTTTATTCATAAAGTAAAGTTGACGAGATAATAAAATTAATGAATAAAATCTCCTCTTCGATTTTGTATACACAAAATTCATGGAGATTTTAAGGAGTTGATCTTGACCAAATATTTTTATGATTCTTAGGATGTTTGTCAATCCCTAGTAGTCATACTATAGAAAAAGACTTAGTAGTCCCAATTGTAATGATTGGAAATAGGACTTGGACATTAAGGTAGACTGTCTTCTTAGAACTAAGAACAATTTAGGTGTATTTAATTCATTAGTTGAAACATGTCTAGTGGTGTTATCTACCAGAACCTGGAGTGTAGATACAAGATGCCATTAATCATGTCTGCAATTCATTGCAGGGTTCCAGGAAACCCGACAACTAAATGAAAGGTAAATCACCGTCCACATGGGCACTATTGTAAAAGTGGTAGCTGTTGCAGTGGGAGATGTTTATCCTTTGATAAGAATAAAATATGGATTTTAAGTAATTGTCTTTGCGTACCAAGTTTAGAGAACCTGATTTCAGTTTCTAAACTATTATAGATATTGTGTCTATTTTGATAACAAAGTTGTTATCAAGAAAAATAGGGAAGTTATCTATTCTGGTATGATGGTTGACAATTTATAATCCAATAACTCCCACGATGCAACAAATGGAAATTAGTAACACATCTTCTAACTTTAAGAGAAAGTAACCTTCGGAAATGAACCAATTATATCTTTGGCATCTAAAGCTAGGTTATACTTGAGTAGGATTCATTGGTAGCTGATGAACTTTTGGGTTCATTGGTAGTGGAAATCTTTCCAACCTGCGAGTCTTACTTGGAAGGAAAATAACCAAGAAGCTTTTAAGTCCAAGGGGTATGGAGTCAAAGATATGTTGAATTATTCGGTTCATTCTGATTTATGTGATCCTATGACTATCCAGACAAGAGGTAGTATTGAATATTTTGTCTATTTTATAGACAACTATTCAAGATACAAATAAATTTACTTAATGTACCGCAAGACTAAGTACTTTGATTAGAGTACAAGGTTGATGCGGAGAAATGTTAAAGTAAAAAGTCACTATGGAAGATCGTAGTGGCAAGTACCTCTTGAGAGATTTTAGGAGTCACTTATCAGAAGTTGGATTTCAATCCCAACTAACTGCATCTGGTACACCCTAACAGAATGGTGTAGTAGAAAGAAGGTAAAGGACTCTTATGGAATAATTAGATAGATGATGAGTTATTCAGAAAATTACCAAATTTGTTTTAAGGATAAACTCTAAAAACGAAAGTGAACATAGTACCTTCCAAGTTAGAACTCTCTACTCATATAGAATTGCTGAATAGGTGAAAACCTATTTTGAAGCATATTCGGATTCGTAATCCGCACATATGTTAAAGAGAGACAATGATAAGTTGGATAGGAGTTCACTTGTTTGTAAGTTATCCTAGATAAACAAAAGTAGATTTATAGTCTTAAAAATCAGAAGGTCATTGTTAGCATCAATGACTGTTTTTTAGAAAAGGACTATATAATGAACCACGTGCTCATAAGTAAATTTGTTCTTAAGGAAATAATAAAGGACATGTCTAACCTAGTACCAACTGTACAAGATGAGATACCACAAGAAAACTACAACATGTATCACAAATGATACACAATTGCAGAAAGTGTCTTGTCGTAGTGGGAGGGTTGTTAGGCAACCTAAATAGGTTCATGTTTTGGGAGAGTTTTTGGATTCGATCCCTGGAGGACATGAACCTGATCTCCGGTCATATGATGAAGTACTCCAAGATAAAGATGCAAGCATCTTGGCAAAGAGTAATGAATAACAGAATTAGAATATATGTATTCTAATAAAATCTGGAAGCTTGTAGAATCACCAAATGGTGTAAAAGCCGTTGGGAGTAAAAAGGTCTATAATAGGAAAAGAGGGATAGACAGAAAGGTAGAAACTTTCAAAGCAAGGGTAGATGAAAAAGGAAACTTTTTCACTGGTAGTCATGCTTAAGTCTATCCGAATTCTTTTATCTATTTGGTAAGTGGATGTCAAGACAGCATTCCTTAATGGAAGTCTTGAAGAAAGCATTCATATAAAGCAACCAGAAGGGTTCATAGCAAAGGGCTAAGAGCATCTTGTGTGCAAGCTCAATCAGTCTATGGACTGATACAAAGCTTCAAGGTCATGGAACATCCAGTTTATCAAAGTAATCCAGACCTATGGATTTATTGAGTAAACGGATAAGTCTTGTGTATACAAAAGATGTGATGGAAACGTGGTGGTATTTCTTGTACTATACGTAGATAACATTTTTGGTAGTTGGAAACAATATCAAAATGTTGTCAGAAGTAAGGGTATGGTTGTCCAAATAATTCGATATAAAGGACTTGGGAGAATGTATATATCTTTGAGATCAAAGTAATAAGGGATCGCAAGAAAAAATATATTTTACTTATCCCAAGCTTGATACATCGGAAAAATCCTTGCTCATTTTAAGCATGCAAAACTCCTAGAAAGGTTTCTTACCTTTTAAGCATGGAGTGTCTTTATCTAAAGAGATGTCTCCGATGACATCAAAGGAGATTGAGGACATGTAGGCAGTTCTTTATGCTTCGGCAGTTAGACAACCTAATATATGCTATGCACGAGATCAGAAATCTGTTTTGCCAAGGGCATAGTTAGCAGATATCAAAGTAACCCTAGACAAGGACATTGGACTGCAGTAAAGCATATATTAAAGTACCTTAGAGGCACTAAAGATTATATGCTAGCTTACAAGGCAGTTAATTTGGTTCCTATGGGTTGTACGGATTTTGACCTCCAATCGGATAGGGACAATAATAAGTCAACCTCGGGATTTTGTGTTTATTTTAGGAGGTAAAGTCATAACTATGGAAGAGTGGTAAGCATAGGTGTTTTTCTGGACTCCACCATAGAAGCTTAGTATATGGCAAGCCTCTGAGGTAGCCATAAAAGCTGAATGACTCAATAACCTCAAGATAGACTTAGATATGATTTCTGGTTTGTCCAAAGATTATTACAATTTATTGTAATAATATTGGTGCAGTAGCAAACTCGAAGAAACCATAAGTCTATAAAGGCAAGTAAACACAATAGAGCGCAAGTACCACCCAATACGAGAAATTGTATAAACGAGGAGAAGTTGTTGCTGCCTAGAATGCATCAGATGATGACCTATAGATCTTTTCACTAAGGTCCTTAAGGTGAGAGCTTTTGATGGACATGTTGAAGGGTTGGGAATCAGATGTATGGCAGCAGATATGGCAGCTTAGTCTTTTAGTATAAGTGGGAGATTGTTAGAGTGTATACTAAAAGCCTAGCTTTTGGTATAAACATTTATCTAGAAATAAAAATCACATTGGTCAAATGTCTACATTTATGATAAATGTAGTTGTTCAATTAATTTATATTGTAGATAACATGGTGTGTGGTGTCACACATAGAGGATCATGTTATCAGTACCTTATAAATTATAAACAGTAGCTCACGACCATAATGGAAAGGAACAAACCATTGGAAGGTCGTAGTGTAATTAGGTATTAGTTTATCTTAACTATATAATTACACTAGTACACTTAGAGTGTATTGAGTAGGACCATTAGAGGTCGTTTCTTTTATCTTGACTTTATAAAGAAACAAAGACCTCGTTATTATGGAAGTGTGTGCTCTTAATCCTAATATAATAACAAGCACATATATTTGATATTTATTTCTTTAATTTATCAATGGGTGAGATTTAGTTCGATGAATCAATAAGCCCGATAAGTTGGGAAATGATATCACTTATAGTGTGTGTTGTTGATTATAGAAGGAAACTGTGTCCTAGTGATCTAGGTTGAGAATGTCCCCAAGAGGAGCTCATAAGGATTGTCATGTTAAACCCTGCAGGTGGACTTAGTCCGACATGACGATGAAGTTGAGTGGTACTACTCTTGGAGCTAGATATTAATTAAGTGAGTTGTCAGTAACTTACTTAATTAGTGGACATTTGTTATCTTAAACACAGGGAGACTAACACACTCATAATAAGAAGGAGCCCAAAATATAATTTGGGATTGGTGCGGTAGTTCAATAATAGTTCTTTAGTGGAACGAATTATTATTGATGAAATTAAGTTGTGTGTTCGGGGCGAACACGGGATGCTTAATTTCATCGGGAGACCAAAACCAATTCCTCCTCTCGGTCCCTATCGTAGTCTCTAGTATATAGAGATTTATACCCACCGCATACCCACCTTCTTACCCATCCAATGGGGCCGGCCAAGCTAGCTTGGAACCCAAGCTAGGGCCAGCCAAGTCCAAGTGGATGAGCCATGTAGGTGGCCGACCAAAGCATGGGTCCCAAGCTTAGGTGGCCGTCCACTAGAATATTAAAAAAGTTTTTTTATTAAAATTATTTCTTATGTGGATATCATGATTTTAAAAGAGAGTTTAAAAAATTAAAAATTTCCTTTTATAGCTTTCTACAAAAGATTAAGAGAAGAGATTAATCTCTTTTCTTATTTGTAGTTTAAAAGGATGGTTTTAATTTTTGGTAAAAACTTTCCTTATTTGTAAATCATCTACATGTTTAAAAGAGAGTTTAAAATTTGAAATCTTTCCTTATTTGTTGATTAAAGGAGGATTTTAAATTTTAAGAAAACTTTCCTTTTTAATCATGTTCATGATTTAAAAGAGAGTTTAAATTAAATATTCTCTTTTATAAGTCTCTACAAAAGATTAAGAAAAGATTTGATATCTTTCCTTATTTGTAGATTAAAAGAGATTTTAATTTATAGAGATAACTTTCTTTTTATCCACATGTTTAAAAGAAAGATTTTAATTTATTAAATTTTCTTTTTATAAACCAATCATGAAGGGATAAAAATTGTTGAAGAAATTTTTATAAATTTCCGGAAGCAAATAAGGAAGTTTTAATTGGTGTTTAAAATTTTATTTGCTTGGAGATTTATTTGTTGTGGCCGGCCATTGAAAATTGAAAAGAGAAAATTGTTTTAATTAAATAAATTTTCCTTTTCAATGGCAAAAGAATTAAGGAAGTTTTTTATTAAATTTTCCTTATTTGCCAAGACTAAGGATTATAAAAGAGGGGGTAGAGGAGGCTTCAAGGCTAAGGATGTCTCTATTATTTTTCTCCCTCTTTTCTTCTTTGGGTGTGGCCGGCCCTTTCTTTTCTCTCCTCTCCTTTGTGTGGCCGAAACTTTCTCATGGTGAAGATAGCTTTGGTGGCCGGATCTAAGAATGAGAAGAAGGAGAGAAAAGAAGCCTCTTTTCTAGCATCCCTTGGAGCATGGTGGTAGTGGCCGAACCTCTTCATCCTAGAAGAAGTTTTGATGGCCGAAACTTGCAAGGAAGAAGAAGGTGCTTGGTGGTTCTCATCTCGGAAGATCGTTGCCCACACAACGTCCGAGGTTAGAAGAGGAATACGGTAGAAGATCAAGAGGTTTTTCTAAAAGGTATAACTAGTATTTTTCTTTCCACATCATACTAGTTATTTTTGGAAATAATACTAAATACAAGAGACATACGATTCTAGTGTTTCGATTTTGTTTTCGATATAGTGTTCTTTTGTTTTTCTTTTCCTTGTGATTTGATTGTTCTTTTTGGTTAACCTAAAGTTATTTTAGGAAATTAAATATTAGCTTTCCATA
Source organism: Zingiber officinale (assembly GCF_018446385.1). Taxonomy (NCBI): domain Eukaryota; kingdom Viridiplantae; phylum Streptophyta; class Magnoliopsida; order Zingiberales; family Zingiberaceae; genus Zingiber; species Zingiber officinale. Next base: position 85,742,501 of record NC_056000.1, on the reverse strand, counting down.
AAAGGTTTTGTCTAGTCGGTGGTGGTTGCTCCCATATCCAAGAAGGTCATGTGCCTCGCCACGTCAGTACTGGGAACCAATTATGGAAATTAATATTTAATGGAATTAATAACCTAAGGTGATTTGGGTCGAACGTGTTAAGTTTCGCAGGAGATCCAAGTCAAAACTTAAAAGAACAAATAGATTAAGTTTTGGATCAAACGTGTTAAGTTCCGCAGGCGATCCAAAATTTAATTTAAAAGAACACATGGTAGCTAGGAAAAGGTTCAGATCTTTGTACAAAATTTTTGTACAGTGGAACCTTTAGGTTTTTCGAGTAGCAACCAACAACCCCAAGTCTGAAAAACTCTCATTCTCTTCTTCCTAAGCTCATTCTAAATCTTGTGAGAAGAAGAGATCATCTTGTAAAGGTTTCTCCACTTCGTTCTTAGATCGAAAAGGAGAAGTTCTTAGTGAAGCTTGATTGGGTGTGTGCGTGCCTTGGATTAGTCACCTCAAGGAGGTGGAGACCAAGTAAATTGAGGAGTTAAGCCTTGTCTTCTTATTGTCTTTCAGTTTCATTCCTTTTTGTGCTTTCGCTAACAAATTATAGGTCACAAATTGGAAGAAAGACTATTCCCCCCCCCCCCCCCCCCCCCGCGCGCCTAACGCAAAGATCCTATCACTTAGGTGTAGGGGGAGCCTTGTGATAGGTTCCAATGCATGTTGTATATTTTCTTAGCGGTGTATGTCCAAATGTGTAGCCTTGGTAACGTAAGTCTAAGTGTGACTTGGCATGGTTGATTGCTATTACGTTTTCCCTAACTTAAATGTATTGTCAAACATCAAAAAGGGAAAGATTGTTGAAAGCAATCTTGAGGGTCCGGTGTGACCATGGGTTTTGATGTTTAGGCACAGGGTTTGAGTTAGCTTTACCATGGTATTTGATATGTGTATTTAAGTTCTGCAGGTTTGCAAAATATACATATAACTTAGTTTGATGGCTTCGAGTCCGGTGAAAGATGGAGCATCCAAGGGACCATGGATAACGCAGCAACGACAAGCCGAGAGAAGCACACTTTGAGGCATACGCGAACGATGACATTGGGACAAGCCGGGGCTTGAATGCATCTGAGGGGCAAAAGCTAAATGAAGGATGCTTAAAGGCAAGAGGTCAAGGCTGTGAAGAAGTGTCAAGTGAGTTGTGAGGATCTGAGTACGAGAAAAATATACTCAGGAAGAGAAATCCTAGGTTTAGGATTTTACCAGTAGACTAATACAAGGACCAGTCAACTAGGTCAGGGAACAGAATGTTTCTGTTCCCGATAGCTGAGACATCAGTCGAATGGTGCAAGGACCAATCGTCTAGTAAGGAGTCGTTGGTAGAATCACGGATTCTATAGAGTGTCGTCGGATGTGTCCAACAGTACACCAGTTGACTAATGGAAACATCAGTCGACTAGTAATGGGAAAATCAGCCTATGGTTTTCCCCAAGCTCTATATAGTAGAGCTTGGATGGCTATACTTAATTAAAGCCTAATTAGAGTCTCCAAGTTCTCGTGTGATCCAAGCATCTTGATCGAGTTGTTGTGAGGTTTCTCCCCCAACAAAGAAGCTTGAGCTAGCCAGAGGTTCCGGGGATTAATCCACCGAGGGATACGGATCGTCCACCTTATGGACAGCCTGGAGTAGGAGTCCTAATCTCCGAACCACATAAACGAATATGTTGTGGTTTTCTCTTTTTGTGTTTGTTGTTTAGCTTTCGTATTTCGTATTTGTTTGTTTATTTTCTGGTATGTACTAATGAATACGTAGGAAGTGAACGATCGGGGTAAATGCTTATTCAACCCCCTTTCTAGCCGGCCCAAGATTCTCAACATTTCTAAACACCATATATCTGATCAGCCTTGACCCACCTGGATTTCCACATGCTTGGCTTCACTCACCAAGGCTTTTCACCACCTGGCTTTACTCACCAAAATTTTCCTCTGCTTGCTTAGCTTCACTCACTAGGACTTTTCACCTGACTTCACTCATCAAGACTTTTCCCACAACCTAACTTCACTCGCTAGAGCTTTTCAACTGACTTCACTCATCAGGACTTTTCTTACTACCTAGCTTCACTCACTAGGGCTTTCTAATTACCTGGTTTCACTCACTAAGACTTTCCTACTGCTTAGCTTCACTCGCTAGGGCTTTTCAACTGTCTGACTTCACTCACCAGGACTTTTCACACCAAGTGTCTGGTCACTGACCTACTTAGATTTTCTTCATCTTCCAACCTTCCCGTTAGTCTTGCCCTTACCTAACCTCCGGTTAAAAATTTTCAGTCAAGTATCCGGTCAACCTTGACATACTTAACTCTTCTGGTCAACCTTTGACTATTAATATCCTCATTGGATAATTGTACCTGCAATCTCCATACATAGTTAAACATCAAAAAGTCAACCATTAATACTCAAGCTTGAGCTAACTCAAGCTTAGTTAATCTGGTCAACTTGACCCAGGAGAAATTGCACCAACAGGTTTCGACGGGGCTGCTTCCCTCACACCATGTCCACCCATGGCGACGTCGCAAGCCTTTTTTTTTTCCTTGGTTCTTTTTTCCTATATCAGAGGAGGCCCAAGACCCCTCTATTAGTGCAGTCAACATTAATAATCAAACTCAGGTTTTGATACATGACAAAAGGTTAAAGTTAAATTATGTGTTATATAATGTATTTACCAAGTATACAGAGTAAAGGACTTGATGGGTTTAAAGGACTTGATACCAAGCTAAAGTCTAATTTGGTCAGGAGGACCTGATTGCTGGCAGAAGCTTAGATAGGTCAAGAGAGGACTTGATAGCTAGTAGGAAGTCCAGTTGGGTTTAAAGGACTTGACAACTGGCTGAAGTCCCGATAGAGCATCTGACAGGAAGACCTAGTGGATCAAACGACAAGCCACATGGTTGTGGTAAGAAAGGTAAGTCACTAGAGGAGAGAAATCCAGTGAGGACCTGTCCTAGTGGGATTGTAAGTGCTAGTCTAACTTAGATCTATTTTAGAAATCTAAGTTGAGATCAAGACTAGATCATGGTCATGTCAGACATAATCTAATTCATAATTTTATTATCTGCATTAACTCTGTATCGCAGTTATTTTTATTTTAGTTTGGACTAACATGTATTGTAGGAGATTAGAGTAAAATTGAAATTTAGATGAATAGTGCTTGAGGCGCCTCAGCTGATCAGAGGCTCCCTAAGTAAGGGACTGGAGGCACCTCTGATGGCTGGAGGTGCCCCAGAGCAGATAAGCTAGGGGGATAAAGATTTAGTGCTGGAGACACCTCAAGTTACTAGAGGCTCCTCAAGTTGAAGCGCTGGAGGTGCCTTCAAATTATTGGAAGCACCTCCAAATGGATAAATGATGAAACTCAGGGATCAAATCAGATTTGATGGAGGCGCCTTGGTGGATATTAAAGGCGCTTCCAATGACCTATATAATGAGGATTCATCTAGCTCTTTAATATCACTTTCTAACAAGCTTCCAAGCTCTTTTTGTTGCACCATCTCTGTGCTTCTGCTCTGCTATGACTTTTCTATGGCCAATTGTTGCGGTTAGAGAAACACCAACCTCGAGCTACCGTCTTCACACTTTACAAGTGTTGGTAATGTTTTTTTGGGTTAAATACTATAATTCTTGTATAAGAAAGTGTAGCTTATTACACTTTCTTTTGTAATCGGAATTCAATTGTTTAGTGGATTACCCATCGGATATATCCCAAAGGGGCATGGGCCTTAAAGTAGGAGTTATCAAAGGCTTTGAACCAAGTAAAATCAACTATGTTCTAATTCCTACGATTCTTTTTCTTATTCTATTTTTTCGCTATGCACTGATTTTCAAATCGGAAAAAGAAAGTTTTTTTAAAAAACGTGATTCAACATAACACCCCCTCTTAGGTTCTATACGATCCTAGACCTTCCTCCCATATTGTCAGGCAAATTGTTGGCTCCTCTCTTGTGCCCGGCCACTAGCCCCCTCACGTGAGGGACTCCTCTCGCCGACCCCTCTTCTTCTTCATTTCTTCACGCCAACACATCCCACCTTCACCAATCCTCAGCCATGCATGAGCGCTGATGACAACTCGCCTCTCCCGCTGTTGTGGTCACCTTTTCTTGATGTCGTCGGTGCCAAATCTCAGCTGGATCTGCTCCCTAGCTGCCGACTATTACTATAGATCTACTCCCTAGCTATCAGCTGCCCTCAGATCTCCTCTCTTCAGACTCGACTGTCAGTACAACTCTGTGGTCCACGTGATAGCCACCTCTGCAGCCGACCTCACTACCATCCGATCAAACAACCCTAATCCCACAAGTCATACTCCCTCCGTACTTCACTTTGCTAGCTCAGAGGATCCTTAGTTCACGGGGTCTACTCCCCTACATCATCCCAAGTGGATCTCCGACTCACAAGGCTCTTCTCTCATACATCGTTCTGATCGGATCTCCGACTCACAGGGCTCTGCTCCCCTATATTTCCTGATCGGATCTCCAACCCACGAAGCTCTGCTCCCCTACATCGTCCCGGTCGAATGTTCAACTCCTGGGGCTCAGCACCTTTCAACTCCCTATAAGATGGACAGACATATAAGTAGATCAGAGATTGGCCACCAAGATTAGGCCCCCCTCCCCTTTTTACTAATCTATTATTCCACTATTTGGGTTAGACCTAGAAAGCCCAATGGGTCTTTCAACTCAGGAGTTCATTTCATAATTAATATTACGTGTGGAATTGTCAGAGACACGTGATACCATATCTTTGTACAAAATACAAGATACAAGTAACATGAATGATGGAACTGTACAATATAACAAAGATACACGGATTTGACATATCTTTTATTTTGAGTTGACATTTAATTAATGCGAAGGGATTACAAAGATATTATAAAAAAATCCCACCTCCGCAAGGTACAAATATGTCTTTTGTTTCACACACATCTCATATTCTTCTACTGTCCATCTTCCATATTTTTCTCCACTTCACTAATTTGAGCATCAAATTGATTGTGTCAAAGGCCCCTTGATCTACTTACTAACACTCCTTCCTCATCCATATTGTGATCTTGCCGGTGATCCCCTTTGAGATTATTCTCCTTCCTATTCTTTTTTAGTCAATTTTAAAGTCAATCTCGCCGGTGGTCAACCTTTCATCGAGGATCACTGATGGACATATAAAGACGATTTTAGCGACCGAGTTTAAATTTGATCGCTAATGGAAAGTTTTATTACAGTGAGGGATCAGACAAGGTATTGACATGGTTCACATAGTTAGAAAACGACGAAATTTTTTATTTTTTTGCGTTTTTAATGAAAATCATCATTTTACAACGAACTATTCTGTCATGGTTAGCTATCAAAATTTTAAATTTGCATGGTTATGATCAAGATCAAATATGTTGCACTGGACTTCTTCCATAAAATGCTGAGCAGCATCTGAAAACAAGGAACTTAATTTTATTAATTATCAGGAATTCATTTTTTTCAAAAATACTCCTTTAAACTTTTAAATTCACCAAAAGAACACTCGTATACGAGTATTTGTAGATTGACTCTCAACTCTCAAGTATTCCGTTCGCAAATTATTTTTATTTTTATTTTTATTTTTAAAATTAATTGATTAATTGAAAATTGGCGCGGTGCTGCTGCACGCCAACTCGCCTTCAAAAAGACCTCGGCGATGCGCAGGACCCGTCGCCGCACGTGCCGCATATGCCTACCCTTCAGCCTCCGCCTCTCGCCGGAGAGCCGGGCCACCGCCTCGACGCCACCACGTGCGGCGGCGCCCAACTCCGACTCCGCCCCTCGGCGACCTCCGCCGCTGTCTCCCCTCACGAGCTCATCTCCCTCTCCTCGATCGCAAGTCGCCTCACGTCGTCTTCCGCCGTCGATGCAACTCCGCTTCGACTATTTATCGGCCGGCACGGAATCGAACTCAACTACGTGGCGGAATCTAATTGGTTGGATTTGTATGGAAATCTTGATTTAAATTCTGCGCGATCCATCTCCGATTTGTCGTGCCCGTGGAATTAGAAAGCGTAAAAAAGAGTGATAACTTATTATCCTAAAATATTTCAACTAAATAATATGTAAAATAATTAGTCATCAAATTGTCTATAGATATCGCATTTCATGAATAATAATATTGTGTGTGTCATTATCTAAATCGGCCTCTTCATTATATTAAAAAAAAATTCTCATATTAAGTTTGCTCTTCTCTTTTTGAAAATACACAAATTAAACCCTCTTATTTAATTTTTAAAAATAAAATACAGAGAAATTTTACTTTAATATTTTTAAAAGGTGGCATTAATTTGTATATTTGCCCAAAATATTTGTCAATAACAAGGTAATTCTTTTAACAATTTTAGATGATTTTTTTTCTTTGTTTAGTTTATAACTAAGTGATTAGAAGATTAAGAATGCTCTATATATTATCTAATTAAATTAATTTACCCTTTTTATTCATTAAAATTACTATAAATTGAAGCCTCATGGCAAGCATGACTCACTCCATATATAGAAATAGAATCTTCGCTTCCTTTCTTCTACTTTGAGTAACTAACTACTATACTCACTCAAGTTGAAATGGTAGCTTTCTCCTTCTCGAGCGAGCATGACAATTGAGTCGACGATGATCATTTTAGCATGACACTACATCTTGAGCACCAAAATATGCACGAAACCGCAAGAATTTGTCGATGAACAGCCTGTTATTCTATCTCTCCTTGAGTTCCAATTATATGAATAAATATCATGTACAAATGCTTTCCGCGAGGATAACTTAGCACATGAATCACATGGATAGGATTTGAAAGAAGAACAATATAGACAGGGAGAGAGATCGCACATACCAACAGCTACCTAACTGATCGACTGAAATGTATCACCTAAAGAGTATCAGAATTCCCCGCGAATCCTAGAGAAGCTGCCTCAGCCAACTTCCTGAGGAACGCCACCACCTCATCAGATGTGTTGAGCAGATACCTTGCGTTCGAACGTTTCCTCCCGACTGCACAAGAGAAGTAGTTGTCGCCCTTGAGATCGAGCACTGAAGACCCCTCGCGCCATGACATTGCCTCTTGAGGAGATCGCCAACCGGCAGGGATGTTATGGTTTGCAGACATCTTCTTTTCGGATCCAACAGGAACCCTCTGAGATTTTACATGTGATCCCCTTGAGTTGTTCTTGATACTCGATGATCTTCCGGTGAGTCTCTTGTCCGGGGTCGGTTTGCTGGCTTCAGATAGTTTCATTCTCGAGGAATTTGCAGGCTCAGATGGAAGTTCTGGCTCGAAGAAAGTGTAGATATCCTCATCCTGCAATAGAAAGTCCTTGTCGTTTGAGCATCTTCAAGTTTGGTAGTGTTCGACAAATTCTAAGAATTCAAGAAATTCTTACCTTTCCGAGGAAATGCCCAACGCACAAAACATAGTCAATCGGTGTAACCATGCTTTTGCTATGAACTATTTCTCCCAATATCCGATCAATCGCAGCACCCTACAAAAGTGCACCCAGAAATGTCGGTACGAGTCCTTCAACAAGAATAGGTATCTATCGATTCATACCTTGGTAACTCCAACAGATCGAACCTCGACTGATCTGCTACCTTGGACAACATCAACAGCTGCATTCGATATAGGACCTGTCCACAAATGCTGCAACATATCTCGCGCTTGAAGCCTTCCAAATTCGACATCTGGCCAAAACATCAAGGACGTGTAAATAAATCAAACAAAACAACAAGAAGTTTCATGTTTTGGTTATCAGAAGTTACGCTGAATAACAACCTGCATATTTATAGTTCCAAACGAGAGATGTCTCACGATGCTCAAAATGAGACCTAGGCGTTCTCTCGGTAAAATATTCGAAGACATGCTGTAAAATTTCAGTTAGCATCCAATCGAACATCAAAAATGCACAGCAAGAAACAGAAACTCGATCAGTATGACTACCTTTACGCTGTCTACCCAGTCCATATTAAGATGCTCTGGCATTGTCGTCATCCAGTCTCCACCCGTGTGGCGCAGAAACATACCATTTTCAGCAGCAAGCCACATATTGTACTCTCCGAAGTTCTGCGAAGAAAAAGACATCTATAAAATTGATTAATTGAAATATGAGACAACTTTAGCTTCCTCACATCATCTAAGACACTTCTGTCACTTCCGCTGAGGACAACTACTGTCGTTCGTGTGTCGTTACACAGAGCTGTCAGTGACACTTTCAACTCCGGATGCAACTTGAGCTCCATTTCTTTGATCTGGTCACCTCCTCTCCTTCCAGTAGACTCGACTGATTCAGTTAATGTCGCATTGAATCCCTAAGTACCGCCAAATCATACAAACAAAGTGTTTAATGATGCAACGGAGAACATCAAAGGAACAGAAACAAATAAACAAACGATTTGATTAACGAAAACTAATCATGGCATACACATAGTGGAGCTAATTGTTTCATTGTTCCATGAGAAGGACAATGAAACTTCATAACTTTTACACTTGAGAATCTTCAATGATCCTTATTAACACTTAATGGATGCATTTTTGTAACCAGAAAAATTCATAAAATAACAAGCATAGAGCAAAATGAATCGATAGTCAATGTATAGAAATACAGGGACAAAGGCAGAAAAATAGTTTACAAGCATATTATTTGTTTCAAGAAGAAGAATACCAGTATAACCAATCGATTCATAGACTGTAAATACCGGTCCACAGCTATATTTGTAGGAAGCATAGGAGGAACTTGTCTTGTTCTAAGTTGAGCTTCAACAACAGTATCATTGAGTTCACTATATCATAAAAGGAAATGGTCAAAATAACTCAAGGTGTATATTTAACTCCATCTACGTTAGCAACTGAAGAAAATCAATGCTATAGAACATTATAGCAAGAGAACAACAATCAGTCTGTCAAAAAATGATACAATATGATTCTTTCGTTAGAACCCTAGTTAAGAAAGCAATGGATTTAATTCACATAAAAACAGGCCTTGGCCAAACTAGGTATGATGCCTGCATCACAGTAGTCCCCGTGCATTAACCATGTATGTATTAACCGCTCGTTCTAGATCAAGATTATGGATGAATCATATGATCACATCACACTGGACAAGTTTCCTTTCCACTAGTTCTTTCAAATCAGTAGTGCTGATGAAGCTACTATGGTAAAAATATTAAAAATTTCAAACTACCCGTGGAACATTCTGATTTTGAAAGTAACCTACAAGTTAATGTAGGAAAATGTTATTACATTGTACCAATATCTTCTAGAACATCATGTTAACTAAATCAAGGAGTTCATAATATACAACAATCTTTTTTTTCTTTCTTAGTTATAATCATATACTTTAACTTGTAGTCATGGCAATGGAAGCCTGTTAGATTTACTTCGAGTTAAGAACTAGCATGCTCGTCCTTAAGTTACTTCATTATGTAATATTTTTATGCCACCAAAACAAGAAGTAAGAGTTTAAAAGTTAGTCTGAACGGTACCTCACAAAGGTTTCTGCCCAATCTTGGGCAGTGTGTGTAGTCACATGTGCGTAGTTGTGCCTGTGCCGTTTTTCCCTCTCATCAGGAGACATGTTCAATGCATATCCAATAGAAGCAGAAACCTCTGCGATGTTCCATGGGTTAACTAAAAGAGCACCAGCACCAAGTGACTGGGCAGCTCCTGCAAACTGGATAAAGAGAACAAGAAGGAAAAATTAATCATAGTTAACATATACATTGAATCTAAGGAAATAAATTGTGCAATATGAAACATATTTTGCATTCACGGAAGAAAAAAGTATCAATCCACAAAGATTAAAAATGATAACATGTGAATGAGTTGTGTTTTTGATGTCTTAGTACTTGTATTCTAGACTTGGAAACTTAAAATATAAATGCTCAACCAAGTTTTTGTGACCATAATGATGCATTGTTAATAACATTTGAATGTAGTTTCAGTTGGTTGCAAATGTTAGAAGAAAAAAAAAGGCACGAAGCATGTAAAAGACACACAAAACAGTGATTCTATTGCTTGAACTTACATAATAAATTAAAATGGAACGAGCCAAATAAACTATCATATATTCACTTTAACATTAGACAGACAAGATAAGAAATTACTTCGCTTAAAATGAGAACTCCTTTCTTTTCTCCTTGACATGCTACAAACTCATAGCTTACAAGATTCATTCCATCTCGCAATGATGTTACTAAAGCCACATCTGAAGTGAGGAAAAGAAACACAAATGAGAAAAAGGTCAAATGGGCTTAAATGAAAAAAACAGGAACAGCAGAAAATAATTAAGGCTGGACATAATTAATTTTGTTAATATGAAGTAAATTTATTTCAGCTATTCCAACAAAAAAATGCATGGTAAGTAGTTTTAAAATGAAATGTGAACTTATGTCAGAATTAATGTGATTTAGTATAAATGTTTGATTAGCATCAGCATGATATTCTTATCCATCCTTCATAGTTTATGAGAACAATAAATTGATTTGAAGAATAAACAGAACAGAAGAGCAAAAACAATCACCAGTAACTGCATATAGAGCACATAATGCGTGAAAATCAAGGGACCGATCCTGCAAGAAGGTAACTTCCATTAGAAAATTTGATATTTTCACAATGCAAAGAAGCTAATAACTATGAACAAAATTTAAGAGAAAAATGTTTAATATGCATATAAAGGAACATCACTCATGTATGATCAAGAATTGTTCAAGACATTGCAGTTTGCATCTTTAATCTTCTTAAACTGGAGAGATGGGCCAACCTGAATTACTTAGCATGACAGCAAATCTCCACAGTTTGCACTATAATGCAGATCTAGATATTTTATATAAACATAAATTCAAAGCCTTTGCAAAAGTCTTTATGTTTAATTCAGAAATTCACGAGCTCCAGCCAATAAAATTTAATGCTTGTTAAATCATAATCTGGTTTCCTTGGGGAATCTACCTCTCTGATAGTCAACTCCAATTAATGTCAAGTATCCTTGCTATATCAATCAAAAAATTTGTCATGACTAATTAGGCTACCCAGTCTTAACCTCTGATGTTTAACTACTAACAGGAACAAGTCAACTGCTGGATATGAGAATAACAATTTTAAAATATTGTGATGTCACTACCTAAAAATCTTAAAATAATGTGATGACACTATCTATAAATGCAGTATTTATCTATCTGGAGAACATAAAACAGGCAACAACCTTCTATGTTTTGTGCAGAATAAGCTTCTAAACAAAGTTTATCATCAATAACAGAATATGAATTGCTTATTGCTCATCTCATTTTACTATCATGACCAACAAATAGCTTCATAATCAAACGTTTCTATACATAAAAAAAAAGTTTGAATATCACGTAAGTGATAAGTTGCAAATGAGTTATCTTTGAAAATCACATGTTATATACTTGAGATTGGTAACATGTACCCTTTATTTGCTTGGATTGCTAGAATGAATTTTGATCAAATTTCTGAGAAACCCATGGTATTTGATGGCATAACATATAGCTGCATAGTCATCCAAAGTGCATCCCCATGGATACTCTTCATTGATTCTTTTGTTGTACTATCATGCATTTAAAGACCAGATGGCATATCATGTCATTGACGAAATAATTGTACTAGTTCTTAAAAGTTTTGTCAACCAATTTTATGATTGGCATTTTTGGCTTTTAATCAACAAGAAATCTAGCATCAAGTGAACTCTTATTAACAGCTATCAGCTACAGCAGTAAGCAACAACAAAAAATATTTAGCATATGTGTTAAGTGTTTATGCTATTGAAACACTTGTGCTTCTGCCAAAGTTAAATTGTATGAGAAGATTGCACAAAAATGAGATAGTGAAAACTACAAGGATGGTCAGTTGAGACAGACCAGGTGATGGATTGGAACAGCTGTAAGTGTTCCAAATCGACCATTTATACGACCCACAATCTCATGAACCTGGCTAGTAAGCTTTTGATCTATGAAAAATAAGGGAGTAAAATTAGAATTTAATCAATTTGTTTCATCAATCAATAAAGTAGCTTCTCTTCTAATTAACACAAGATAATGTTTTATCTACATTAGCAACTGGTAAAAGAAAAGACACACGAGGAAAATATCCTTCTTTAATACTTACTATTTTATATGAAAGCAAAATTAATTCACAACAATACCTATTTTATTTAAATTTATTTTAATAAAAGAAAACCCATCAAATCATTAAAAAAAAAAAATCTGGCAGAGCATGTTTTCAATAACATCTGTCTACATCCAATGCACAGAAGTGGGATAGCTATAGGACATGGAAAAAGAGGTGCTATAGCAAAGATGGTTGTTTATCAAGTGCAACTTAATGGAGCCACAACCTCAGTATTCCATTGTTGTCTAATGTCTTATTGTGACAACAAGGTAGATATCAATATAGAAAAACAATTACACTAAGCATAGTGGAAGAATATTTTATATTGGAAAAGGTAGACAGAGAAATTAATTGTTTTCCCTTTGTTGAATTAACAATCAATTAGCAGATATCCAATGGCATTGCAAGCAAGATGGAAATGGCAGACATTTATGTGCCATCGTGAGAATGACATGTAAAAGTATTTAATTGAGCGAACAGTATAAAAAATCAACAAATAACGTTACTAAGGGGCAAGGTTAGAGTAGAGCTAATCCTTTCGCTAAAATCAGACTAAAACAAGATGGAAACATCATAAACTCAGTTGTGGTTTAAACTTTGAAGAACCAAATGCACAAAGAAGTATGTGATGCATTAGCCAGTTTCTGAACTAAAACCATTGACCTAAAACTGGTCTTTTGTATGGAATTCACAAATGATTGATTCAGGCATCTTCACAAATTACTAAAATACAAACACATAAATTCCCATTCTTGTGAACAAGTTGATACTAAGTTGCATTTACACAAATTTTGCCAAGAATGTAAAAGAAAAAAAGCATTAGACATAGGTGAGGTCTAAATCTATGATGAAGCTATTTCTGAAAAAAAAATCTTAATCAATAGAGGTGTCAGATGGTCTGCTAGTGCTACCAATAATAAAGAGTTTAATGAATCACATTATCAAAAACTGACAAAAAAACACTAGGTATGGACAGGATACATACATTCAGGGACATCAGTTCTTGTCGGAACAGCTATTTGCAGCAAGACTACTTTGTCACGCCATGCTGAATTTTCCTCTAGGAACTTTTCAAATGCCAAAATCTTTTGAGGAATACCTTTGATCATGTCAAGCCTATCTACACCCAGCATTACCTATAATCAAATGATTGATTAATAAAATGAAGCAACAGCAATATTACAAAGCTACATTAATGAAGAGAGTTTGCTACCTACCTTTCGGCCTGCAAATCTTTTCGTCAACTCATTGATGTGCTCTTTGACAGCAGGAAGGTCAAGTGCTCGTTTAAATCGATCTGCATCTATTCCGATAGGAAACTGAGGACAAAAAGAAAAAATAAGGTAAGAAAGATTGGCAACAATTTTGATGCATCACCTTTCTCCTTTTCTTAAAAAAATGAAAAGAAAAGAAAAAGGTTAACTATGAAAATAGAAATATATAAAAATAATGTATAATAATGATGATGAGAATGATATTAGAAATGAGCATGTAGATGATACCGCAGCCACCCTCGTAAGCCTTCCTTGGTCTTCCACCCCTTCAGGTGTACCCTCAAGTCCAAGAATGCGAGTGCAGGCACTAACAAAATGTCTTGCATAATCATATGTATGAAACCTACAGTAAGCATTTAAATGATCAGATCACTGCATGAAGATAAGCTCATCCAGTCATTTGTATATGGCCTCATATTCATACACAGTTGTGAGTTTCTTTAATCTTCAACTTACTTAACTACATGACTAGATCAAACTTTAATACATAAGAAAAGAGTAGATTAGAAGATAGCTAATCTGGTTTATTTGTAATCTAATCCAAAAATGAAAGTTAAAAAATGAGTAGAAGAATCATTACTAAATAAGCTGCTGTATAAAAGCAATAGTTATGTAATGATATGAAACAAAAAAGAGCTTTTTGCAATTTTACATTTTACAAATAGTTGGGAGTTGGGACTACCATGGCATGATGATGATAATGACAACCATGACTTACAAGTTATAAATACCTACATCTATAATTGTTTGAAATTTATTATTTGTATTTTTCAATCATTACACGATGAGCATAAATTATCTTTTATGTATTTTATCAAGAATAAGGTCTTAACAATTATATTTTTATAGCTCTATATGCACCTTGAAGACCTGAAGGCTTCCTGCATGCATAAGCTTTCAAAACTTAAAAGCTTTAGCAAATTTTTTATATATTATTTAATTGCAATTTTATGCATTGTCACAGCATAGTGGATTCTAACACCAACACTGAATACAGTGATACAAAAGTTATTTACAAACTGACCATAAAAGAATATACATCTAGACATCCTAACATAATAAAACAAAAAGAGACAGAGAGAAAACACACTTGATGTCTCAAAATATCATATGACATAATTGTGGGAGTTATGTAGCACAAAACGTATGAAAGTGACTAAGTATGTTCCACATGTCTCCAAATAATAGAAATGAAAAGTATGCTTACCCAACAAGATCAGCAGCGAGAACTGATCTTAGTAATTCAGACCGAGATGGAAGAGTCCTGTGGATTTCTGAAGAAGGGAAAGGTGTGTGAAGGAACCAACCAACTTTCATCTTGCTATTATGCTCCTTAAGACATTTAGGAAGAAACATTAGATGATAATCATGGCACCAAACAACATCGCCTTCTTGGTAGTGCTTATTCACAACATCAGCAAACATCTGGTTGGCACGCTTGTATGCATCAAACTGAGATTGGAAGCTGCGAGTGGTTGCCAACCGATCTTCTTGTGGAAGCCCAAGATAATGAAAGAGAGGCCAGAGCATGTTGTTGCAGTAGCCATTGTAATATAGATGTACAATTTCTTCATCAAGGAAAACCGGAATGCATCTCTGCTTGAGATAAACAACTTGTTATGGCAGAGATACATTCTTCCTTTATCAAGGAAAAAACACAACATTCAATATGCCGAAAAGAAAACATTAGCATTCTTCATGATGATCCAATTAAGTAAAATCCATTTTTTTATTGTAGATTCTTAAGGAATGAATTATCAAGGTGTCAAAAGACACGGAAAATGTCGAAGAACATAAATGGACCTTCTCAGCCAATGCCTTAGTAAGAGCCCTCTGGCCAACTTCATCTGGCACATTGACACCAGCCCATCCAATCCACCTGGCATCAACATCCTTTACACCTACATCAACAAAGAAGCTAGTAAAATAAGCTTTCCCTGTCTGCTGAACATGTATTGTATGAAATAGTGCATCTAACAGACATGTTGATCACGATTCTTATTTGCGTGCATGATCAAGAAGATAAATGAAAGAATACTAATATTACTACTCAAACTGAATATGGATGGAAATTTTGTGAGACTAGCATGATTCATATGTCCACACTAGCATATTACAACATAAGTCCAAGAAATGCTCTTAAGAAGCAGCAGCAAACAGGAGATCGTTTCAGGGCAAATATTAATATGCCAGAAAGCATTTGGAAGCAGAGAACACACCAAGCAGAGCGCTGACGAGCCCACCAGCACTGATCTCCAAAAACCAGGAATCCTCCCCCCTGCGAACTGCAGATACGGGCAACCTATTCGCCACTACCAGCAACCGTTGTTTCATGGGCTTTCCCCTGTTGCTCCTGCTTCTCGCTCCAATCATGGTTACCGGAGTAGAAGGCCCATACACAATCTCATCATCGGGCTCGCCGCCGGCTTCCTTCCCAGTTCCGTTCTCCGACGGATGCTCAGGTGACTCCGCCTCCTCGCCGCCATCGCCGCTGCTTCCTGCCTCGTCCTGAACGAACGCTCTGTTGATCTTCCTGAGTTCTCTGTCGCGGAGCAGCCGCTCGACCCGAGTGGTAGGGTTACGGCCGCCGCCATACTTTCCCCCATGCATGTTGTGTTGCTCCTCAGGCGACTCCTCGGACACCGGTTTCATACAGTCAGATTGCTACCGCCCTGCATTGGAACAGTGATAAGGCCCATTAGCCGGCGAACAAACAAATCATCCGGCGACAGGTGAACCCCGGCGATCGGCCTGTCAGGCAAAGATGCCGCCTTTGGGTGGTCCCATTACCACACACTCCGGTCAGCCGCAGATTACCTCCTCACTCATCGCAAGGTCTCATTTTTCCTCCTCGGCCTTGTACTATTCCTAGTCCAGGCTATGTGATTGCAAAAAAAAAATAAAAAATCCAAAAACAAAGCGAGATTAAACGAGTTTGGGCCAACAGTGGTGGTGCGGAGCGCGGTGGTCCCTCGTGAAACTCACCCCTCCAACCTCACCTGTTCTATTCGACCACGCACTGAGCGCATGCAACTCGTTGGCACCAAATCACACAAATCAATGGTCATTCATGGCGATCGAAACCCACGCGCCACAGTTGCAGATTTACAGCCAGCCCTAAGCCACGATCGATGAGGGAACCATAACAAAGACACATACACAACATCCATCCATCCATCCATACATACATACATACCAAAAAAGAGAGGTAGATTCCAATACCGCTTTCTCGTTGCCTTCTCCTCCTACTTCTTCTTCCCGCTCACGCCGCCCCCCGCCTCCCGCCTCCCGCCTCCCGCCTCGCCCTTGCGCGAGAAGAGAACTGATCGAGTGACACCGATCCTTGAACCCCCTTTTTATACCGTGGCAGCGCTGCGGACAAGAGCATGCAAGAGTCACTCGTGTCTCGACACGATCCTACTCTAATTTATATACATCTCTATATATTCTTTAGGAAAATTTTATTCTACCCCTAAATTTTTAAAATAATCTCACAATTTAGAAGCGATAAAAACTTTACCCTCGACCCATTACACTTTTATCCAACAAGGTCATATTTTAGAATCATTCAATTTTAAGGAGTAATCTTCAAAATATATATATATATATATAATCTTTCCCATTCAGAAAGAGTAAACAATGAAAGGAAATATAAGGAGCCAATTAATAACATACTTAAAGTAAATGTAATTACTCTTTTTAACTATTTACATTTTTTTTTTATAAAACTACAAATGTATAATTAATTTCAATCTACAAAATCAATCATTCATCTAAACACTAATTAATGTATTATATTAAATAATAACACTATTAATAAGGTTAAGGGTTTAATATCTAGTTGTTAATTTGAGGCACTTTGTCTCTCTATCAACTAAGATTGTTTTGAATTTTTTTTGGTGGGCAAATTTCATCTCTTAAATTTTCTCTTTACCATACAATGAGAATGCCCCATAGAACATGGGATGAAGTGTTACTAGACGGGTGATGACTTATCGGGTTTACAAAAGAAAACTCTCGTGAACCCTAACGGTCTAATTCGGTCCAACCCCGGTCCCGATTTGTCGATTCCAAAAACATTAATATTAGCCAAAAACTAAAAGGATATGCATGGCAGGGTGTCTAGCTTTTCGTTAAATAAAAGCACACCACAAAGCGATTGCAAGGCTTACGATCGCTCCTCCATATTCCTAAAGCCCTCACTGTGACATATGCAAATGGCTTTGGAATATAAGGAAGAAAGAGATAGCAACAAGCATATTCCTCACATATTTTGTGCAATTCTTATCATAATCTTCATCTAAACCATAGCTCCAATGTCGAGATGCGACATGAAAAAGAAAATTCCACCCCTGATGAAGACATCTACGCTATCTAGATCAGACAACGAGCCGCTATCGATTCAATGCCAAAAGGGTAGGAATGTGATGCCCAAACCCTAGTAACGATCGATCGAGCTACAAACAATAAATGTACTTGGTTTTAAAATGAAGATTTAACTTTGTTCTTTCAATTTAAGTGCTGATCAAACTCATATTTGGATGATGGAGCAAACTTAAAAAAGGTAGGTGATGTGAACTAACGGGACTTGGAATTTTAGGGTTTTGAATGGCTTCCATGTTGTTCATGAATTGTCATAGAGTGACCCGAATTGTTATGTACATTTTATATTGCCTTCTCACCCTATTGATCTCTCCTTGATATCGAGTTATATATAATTGACTCTAAACGGAGAGTCACCAAGATATAATAACTAACTTACAGCTAAACTAAACAACCCGAGACTACAACGACATAAACAAATTTTTATATTATAAGGAGGATATCTCTTTCGTTTGTGTGATCTCTTTGCTATCAATGTAAAAGGAATGTGGTAAAAGACCTAATAAAATTATAACTAAGCAAAATGGGTTCCAAAGGCAAAAAGGAGAAAAGTACCACCACAAACTAGGTAAAAATAAATTTATTGGATTGCAATATAATCTCCCAATTATTAATGGATCCTTTGCATATATTTGACGGATAAAAGAAAAGAAAAGAAAAGAAAAGGAAGGAAAGACCAAGGATAAGAATAGAGAAATTAAAGGAGGAAGATGTTCCTTGTGTTTGCGAGTTTAGCCCAACAAAAAAGATTTGGTTAAAGGCGAAGAGATCTCATTTTTATTCTTTTTCATGAACATTTGGTCCACATTCAACAAGGTCTTTTTCCTCAATCTTTTTGTATCCAAAAGATCATAAAGTATATCGTATTGGGCCTAGAGAATCCTTAATATTGTGGCATATATTGAGCTTGTTTAAGGATTAAGTTCTAAACACATTATACTTATAATTAACAAAAAAAAAAGAGATGATACTACATTGTTTTACAATCAATATCGAATTAGATTAGTCGAAATTACTTTGAATTATTCTGAAAGATAGTGTAGAACAGATCATAAACTCAAAAATTTTAATCCACATTTTTTTTGTTGCATTGAGAAAGCATATATGCCTTCTTTTTTATGAACAATTTTTTGTTCAAAAAGCCACTTTTCCTAGTTGAGCATCTTTTGCCATCACCCCAAAAAAATTAAATTAAATTAAATTATTTTTTTTCATCAATTAATCACCAAGAAATCATTAAAATAATCATTTTATTTCATTTAATTAATTTATAATAATTAGCCTTTCCACAAGTTCTCATGAGCTCATGTGCATTAAATAATTAATTAATTGATTAATTTTTTTCTTCAAAAAAATATATTGGACCAACTTTGTACGGTGCATAAAGTGGGCTCTCGTGCATGCATGACTTTAATATTAATTAATAAAATAATTTAAGATTAATTATGTTTTGACCATTGCACTTGCTACCTTAGCAACCAAGCAAAGTATTTAATCCATTTAATATAATTAATTAAACACATTTTAAATTGATGTTGATCGATTAATATCTTCTTTTTAGTTTAGTGGATTAATCGCTCATCATTGATTTAATTTGCGTGTTTTTGAATTGTGTTGTACAGCCCTAAAAACTTTTTCTTTAGTGGAAAAGTAAATTGCCATCTCTATATTTTTCTTCTTTTAAAAAAGAAGAATGAAAGCGACACACAATAGTTTATTATTTTAATAATAATAACGAAATGGGGATTAGTGCATAATAATGAGGGTTTATTAGAAGAGTTTATAAACTAATCTTTTAAATTATTTTAGTTGTATTTTCAACCCATTATATGATAAATACAAATAGTATTATAAATACGAATATTATATTTTTCATATGTGAATTAAAACATAAAAATAAACTAAAATTTGTAAATTTGTTTATAGATAATAATGAATCAAATTTACTAAACTAATAACGATTTTCAAGCAACAAGCATGTTTAGCTAAGACAGTAAATGAATTGAACATTCGTGAATAAATTTGATGTTCAACTTGATAAGAATTTATTTATATTTGTTCAATATACACAAAATCAATTGAATGAATAAGTTTGAACAACTCATTTAACTAAACGAACAAACTTGAACACATGTGTTCAACTCATTAACGTTCATAAATAATATTCATGAACATATTCGTGAATGACGTTCGCGAACAACATTCATGAATAATGTTCGTGAACAATGTCATAAACCATGTTCATCAATAAAAAAATTTTCAACTTGCTAAATAAGTACAAAAAATCTTTCAAAATGAACAAATAAATTTATATTATCAAACTTAGTAACTAATCAAATAATCTTAAAATTTAAAAGTTTCAAACAATCATACAAACTTGAATTAAGAATTCAAAAACATCTAAACAAATAAAGCTCAAGATCATAAAAAAGAAACTAAGCCAAGTTTGAGCAATAATTTTAACGGTTCGATTGATTTTAACCTCGGCTCAGCTTAAATCAATTACCTTATCAAACAAGTTTGAATACTATAAAACTTGACTTCTTTACAGTCCTATAGTTAGCTATAAATTTTTTAAGGTAGGTGTTGACTTATGCATAATAACTTTATTCTTTTCTTCATGTGTAAAAGGAGATCCTCATTCTTAAAGATAAATATAGATAAAGTTATTTAAAAGTATAATAAAAAATTATTTTATCATCTAATTTCTTTATAGCCTCTTGGTGTCTCTTTGTCCTTCGCTCTCTTTGATGGGATCTAGATCAAGCTTAATCTCGGTAGAATTCCTCTAAGACAAGCCAACTTATTCCTCCTTCACTATTGTTGTCGCCTCACAAAGTTAGGACCTCCCTAGCCAATCTCTAAGTCGCTCAACTCCTCCCAAGGAGGAGAATACCTACTATGAAGTGTTTGTCATCGCAATCTATTTATAGTCAAGGTCATTTGCAACTAGGTTTACCAAGACCTATTCGAGGTAAGTGGCCCATGTTTGATCCAATCAAGTTATATGTTCTCTCATGTATGAACTTAATTTTCTACCACAATAATATAATTGAAATGTTTAATTTAATATAATCCAACACTATATCATTCAATATGCAAATGTGTAAGATTAAATATGATAATTATTTGGACAACCTTCCTTCAACTAAAACATGATAATAGAAATATTAATTCGATGATAAGATGGCCATGGAACAAACAAAATGTTTGAGGTCCCACATGTGAACATAAATGGCAAGCATGGGGAGAATTTATGCGACCTAACACATTACATGCGTCAAACATGTTACCCATGTTCATCGACTCACTAATTCTTGCCTCCCACCAAAAAAAAAAAAGAAAGAAAGAAAGAAAAATAATATTTAATTAGATTGTAAATCAAACAATCTCTAACTAGCTATATCATTCATGTTAAACTTAAGAACAAAAGAAAACAATATCGACTATAACTCTATAAGATTAACTAAGATGAACAAATCCTATGTGCAAAGCCACCAAACTTCTTTCTCTAAATTTGACCATTCCCTTTTGAATTAAGACTTATATTTGCACATGTGTTAATGATTTAAAGATAATGTATAATTGTCTATATTTTTTAAAATAATAACAAAATAAATAACACCCATATATATTTATATAGGAAAATAAACTGATAATTAAATATATATGCAAGGATATTGTTTAATAATAATAAACAAAAAAAAGGTTAATGATAGCATGGCTTTAGGCTTTAACCATATAGAATAAAGTGGTGGGTGTTAGTGTTGTCGAGGACGAGGAGTCTCCGCCGTTGGATTGATCCCCTATTAGATAACTCTCTTCTCTATCTCGATGTATATATTTAGTAGTTAGGTAGGGACACGCGCTTGAGGACTACCATTATAAAAATTTCACATATGCTAGCTCAAGAATTTAGAGAATTAGAGTAGAATCTTGGTTGAAATAACAATATTATTATTATTTATTAAGAATCTTCTTAGCATTGTTCACATTTTCATAATTATTGAAGAAAACACTTGAATCTCTAGAATTACAAAGAAGGTGATTAGTGCTACATTGACCAGAGGATTGTGATATCATTGAATGGGTTGAGTTTAGCTACAACTTTGTGCAAAAAGTCATAGAAAATCTCAAATCATTCTAAGAACTTTGAGTGATTATCATACTCCATTATTTGAAGCACACTCACCACATAGAGATCCCCTTTTATTCTTGGTGGTATGACAAAAAAAATTTGATATATTACAACCATGAGGTTTTTTTTTTTTTGTAGTTGATATTAAATGTCTAGTTTACATCGATTAATCCTGAAATGACCGACTCAGTCCTATAAAACTTTTCCATCTACCATCAAAATAAATCAGAAAGTGCTCGCAACAAGGGACCTATCAACCTAATGTTCTTAGGTCAACCACCCATTAAAAAAAATTCATCTATTAATTCGTCGAAACGAGAATTCGAATCCTACCATTGCCCCCAGCTACAACCATGAGATTATTGTCCATAGTTGTGGTTGTCAAAACCATCATTCATGACACTCCATTGATAAGCATAATGTAGTTTAATTGTCATTAAATGCTTTGCTTCTCAATTAGTGAGGATTTCATAACCCAACAACCTATACTCAATCTCAAAGATCAACAAATGTATAAATATACATCAAATACAATGATTTATCTCTCACAAGGAAAGAATGACATATTGAACCCACTAGTGGTGCTATGAAGGAAAAAAAGGTAAATTAACTTTTCTTAGAAGGGTAAATAAAAAAGGTAACTCATTACTAGTGCTCTTTTCCATCGTGGAACAAACATTTACAATTACCAAAGCCATACGAAGATATTTGATCAACCCATTTCAGATGGGACAAGTTAGGTTAAGATATTTGGAAGTGACTTGCGAGGCCTTTGTCATCTAGTAACTAAATTTCCACATTTCTCAGGTAGTCTCTAGGCTAACAAAATCAAGCCAAAGTCTTATCATCAATGACAATTGCGGACGAATTCAAAATTCGCCACATTAATTATCTTAATTATGTGCAACTCATGACAAATTAGGCACTAAATCATGTTATGTGGCACAAAATTGCATAACAAATATTCACATCCTTCATTTTTTTTTTCCTTTGGTGGAAAAGAAAATCTGAACTAAATTGGTTAGGTTCAATTTGAACTTAGCTAAGGCAGTCAATGTGTTAATCTGATCCCAATCGTCGTCGAACGGTCAGGTCAGGTCATTCGGGACCCACACACAGTGAGACCAGCAGAGAGAGAGAGAGAGAGAGGCCTAACCCAATGGGCACAAAACTGAACAGATAGATATCAGGTGCAATACTCACCTTGTTCAGTACACTTCTACTAACGTTTGCTTTTGATCATGTTTCCCCCAACAAAGGAACAGTCACGACCCTCTGCACCTAAACAAAACGATAGCTGAATTAGATTTCAACAGATAAAGCATGGGGAAAAAAAATCTAAGCATCACCATCTGCGTGACCACGGAGTAGATCCTCTGACCACTGACTCAAGGATTCTGCAGCAGACAAGATAACAACAGATGGGAGGAACAGAGATCATGGAGGATCCAAAAGAATCCACAAAGAGGATCCCCACTGCCTCCCTTTACCCCAACAACACATCCTTCTCGGAACCAGAGCACACATCACAAACACCATCTTTCTTTCATTGCTCCTCTCTGAGGGTTAGGGTTGGTTGATGAAATCCATCTTTGAATGATGGATGATCAGGAGGGGATTTCACTTTGGCAGACTTGCCTCGGCCTTTGGGATTGATTGTCCTGTTTTTGACTGCATCTGTTTGCCATGACGTCATGGACAAGTTGCTTCCTGGCAGTCTAATTAGCAAATGGGAAGTTGATTCATGAAAGAATGATAAAATTGAAGTTCATGGAAGAAAATTGAAACATAACAGAAAAAAACCAGTTATTAGAGAGGACGAGAAAGAGAGATGTCAACATATTTTATACAAACTTGGAATGCAACAGACTATGGAGTCATGAATTTTGTTTCAGTAGAAATCAATGAGGAAGGCATCTCACTCGAGTTCTCACATGCAATTATTTTCAGGGGGAGCAGCATCCATAATCCATTAGGCGTGTTTGTTTGGCATGGAATTTGGGGGGGTGTGTTGGCTAGAAGTTGAATGGTCTCTCTCGTTGTCATTGTCCAGGCTACCATTAGCTTCACCAGCGTCTTCATCATCCTGTGCGAAAGATCCTGCTCTCAAGAGTTCTTTGACCTTATGGAATTCGTCATAGTGAGCTTTCCGGTGGTCGTTGAAACTTAGCCTTGGAGCATCTGCTTCAGAATCTGATAGATAGTGCTATGCAGATTAGAGGATCTGGTCATATGTAACATATTAACAAATCTTCTAGCGAGGAAAAGAGAATTTGCTTCATCTATGCATCGTGGTGCACACAAATAATTATGTAAAAATCATAAATGCATAAGCATCTGTAGATTGGTATCAGTAATATGAAACCCTTGCAGTGAGTAATGAGACTAACGGATACATAGACAATTGAAACAAATTGTCGGAGGCAAGCACAAATCGCACAACCTACTGAGGATGTAGTATTCAAATGCTTTATCCAAGAACACTGCAAAACCAAAAAAATACAAATCTATTATCATCCTCTTTCAAAGCAACCTTACTCTTGCTTCTTTTAGTATTAACTCAACTCAAATTTTGGGCAGTTAATTGAGTGTATGCAGAGGAGTTTATTTTAAAAGATCCCCTATTCTTGTCTTGGGTTGGTCACAATCGTATACTGGTACCAATAGTTCTTTTAGTATTGACACTTTTCTACCATATCTTCTTTTCTTCAAAAAAAAAAAAATGCAAGGTGTGCAGGTAAATGGCTGCATATCAAACATATTCTACAGGAGAACATATGCAATGCTTAATGAAGCATATATCACTTTGTAGATGCATATATTTAATGCAGGCTCAAATGCAAACTAGGCAAAGAATATTTACAACAATATGCATTTGCGAACTTAGTAGGCAAACCATAACCATTCTTTAGTAAAAAGGACTTGTTTTCAATGATATAAAGATAAAAATATGATGTTAAAGAAAAACTACTATCTTTGAAAGGTAAAAGGTAAAAGATATATAACGGAGCCAGTTGCAAGTGTCGAGGGATCAAATTATTTATCATCAGAATCAACATTATGTTTACTTTTGCGCTGCATGACAAGCACCCTGTTTAGCAGGCAAAGTCTCATGCACAGAGCAGGTGCTGCATCATGATAACTTATGTGCCATATTTCCCAAGGAAGATTCAAATGTAGGGAAAGATAGATCCCTCTTATTTATTTAAAGATAAAAAGGATGAACAAAGGTTAAAGAAGATCAGTGTTACCCAAAATAAGAATAAATTAAATCAGTTAAAGTCAGTTTTACCATAATTTGGTCTTTAGTTCAGTAGGAGAGTGGTCTAAAATAAACAAGAGCGAGCAAGCAAGCATCATGACGACTTGTAGGCAATATTTTTCCAAGGCAGGCAGAAAATAGAGAAGATTGATAGAGGGGAAGAATTTTTTTTTAAAAAAAAACTTCAAACAAAGATAAAATGACAAAAAAAAATCATAATGGATTTAATAATTTCCCCTCAGTCATCAATCTCCTCTTCTCTTTCCAATACCGGCGAGCAAAGGTGGAGAATAAGGAGAGAGGGATCCTCCTTCCAATAGCCAACAAGAGGAAGATGTATAAGTTTCATGGTATAGGTAAAAGTGTTAAAGATTTTAACCTTTCCACTAAAGAATTTCAAGAGGGCAATTTGTGTCAAAATCCAAAGAAAGGTCATGGGTAGTGTTTACCTTATTTAGTGTCAAGATGGTTTTGGCTTCTAGAGTCATAGGTTATGGGTTGCCTTTGAGTTTGGCACGCTTTTTCCCATTTTGCTAATCTTCTTGAGTCGTTTCTTATGATTTTAGATCTTTAATATGTATATGTTATGATATGCTTACTTTATATATCATGCTTTGAAATTCTATCTATGCATGCTTAGAGATTATCCCTGTTCCACTGAGATGTATTATCATGGCATATAAGGCATGCATGTCTAGAGAATTGATATTGTACTCGTCTATATGGTGTAAGATATAATTGAGTTTGATGAGCGTAACAATGTGCACCTTCCCCTCTATAGCCAGATTTATATTTTTTATGGAATAAAGATTAGATGAGGGGAATATTAGACATTAATTAAAAAAATTTACCTAGTATTTTACCTTTGCAAGTTTGTCTAGTGAACTTTTGCAGATTTTAGGACACAGCTTTCTCATAGATGAAAATTTTGCAGTTTCTGGGATCCTCTTAGCCTTAATCCCTCTATTCCACCACCCACCACAACCCCACCTCGATCATGAATATGGGCATAACAATGGTGATAAGCTTCTGGGACAAGTTGGATTCATCCTTTTATTGATTAATGGGTCTGACTTTCATGTTTGGCAGTTTCATGTGTGTGTGTTCGCCAAGCCTTTGATATTTTTTGGGAGAAATTTGTGATGCATATTTATTTATCAAATCTGTTTCACTTTATACTCTGGAGTTTAATCTTCAGTTTGTGGGATTTTTTCCCTTTTGTAACCTTGGAGGTCGGTATCTGTATTTTCTGACCCTTTTTCGTTTTGGCTTATGGTTTTCCAACAGGCCATTATTTTGAAGACTCAGGTAGTCAGGCATTCACATTTTTGAAGAAATAAGACCAATTTGTAAAAGAAGTATGAAAAGATGAAATAAAAGACAGGATAAAGAAGTAAAATTCCAACCATCATCTTCTTCCATGGCATCAGTTTCTTCTTCAGAAGAGGTCCAATCCCCATTTGAGCTTCTGCTTGAAGAAGCTACATCATTCAAAGCAGTAGTGAGAGCTTCTGCGTGGGCAGAATTATCCATGCATTCATCAAAGGCTCGTTTTGGTGAAAGAGAACCTACAAATCAAAACATTTCACCCAAGCTACTACTCAACGAACACTACAAAAGAAATATAAGAGATTATAAAATTTAATTAAATGTTTAATATATACCATCGTCATCAATCATATGGTGGAAAGGTGTCTTGGGTTCAGTAATTTTTTGCCTCACTGGTTTATTTGCTTCAATGTCATCCAAGTTTTCTTGATTCCATCTAACCCTACCCTTTCTAGAATGGAAATAACAAAACAAAACAAAATGGTGTGGTCATTTGATGAATTCATACGTCCGGAACATAACTGAATTCGTTTTCAGGAAGTACTGCACATATATTAGCAATACAAGGAAAGAATACGTAAAAGGATAAATATAGAGGGATGTTATTCATGAAAGTGTTTTTTTATCATTGAGTCTCACTTTGTTATCCTGCATGAGCAAGTAAAACAACTAAAGAGCAGAAATTATGTCAACTAAATCATACTAACTTTCAGTTATTTTGGAAAGGAAACACATGCCATTATGTTTGAACCAAACTGATTCATCTGATTACCCCCACCTCCCTTCCAAATTGATATACCACTCACCTCATTTTCAACTCTTTCTTTTCCCTAGAATTTTAAACCCCTCAAAGCCCCTGCTCTCTTCAACTTAAAGCCACACTTATCTACTTCTCCTTCTCCTCCAATGTTCTCTTATCTCCAATCCTTGTATGACCTTCCCTCTTTGAGTGCTTGGTGTCATTTCTCCAGTGGCAATCTCAGCAAGTGGGGGCAACACTTTGATCTCCTATTGCAACACTTTTCCATTTATCATGGTCTAGACAATAACCATGTCGATTATAGAGATCAATTTTTCATGGAAAAAGAGCGACATTATACTGCAGCAGCGATGTTCAACGAAATCCCCTCTTATGTGAGTCTTTCCTCCTCACGTTTCTAGTTGACAGAAACAGCTAGATATCATTAGGTGCATCCTTATGTTGTCGAGGTAGATCCATGCTACTTAGATGTACGTGTTTGGATGATGTCAGCAGAGCATCTGTGACCTAGTGGGTTGAAACTCTTAGACGAGAGCGATGCTGCCCTTGAGCTATAGTAGCAAAGGAAAATTTTAATGAGTAATGAAAAAAAACTAATGGGTGGTGGTGTCAGGACTGGATCTTCATCATGGCTGGTCAATCAATCAAATATAGATTGGCGCCTACAGCAACAATTGAGCTCTTTATATATGTTAACTTCTGTGTCTAGATCTATGGGCCTGAGGACAGATGCAAATGTGTTCATAGAATTTTGATGCTGATGATGGTTCCAAATCTTTAGTGCTGATGAATCATGCTATCCATGTGCAGGTCCTCTGAGATTGAAGACCCAGATCAATTTAATTTTAGAGGATTCAATGGTTGAATGATCAGTTCTGCATATGATGCAGGTTCCTGACCTTGTTCTATGCAATGGACTCTATATGAAATGGAAATCATAGACTTGCAGAGAGTTGCTCTAGCCTGTAGTGTACTCTGAAGTTGTAAATGGGCAATGAATCCAATCAACAAGCAGGATTAGTAGGTAACTATGATGAGTTTTAATTGTTTTTACGTCAAAGTGGTGCAGTGAAGGTATAAAAACTGAGCTGCTTGGGAATCGATTGGATCTAATATGTTGGATAGTGGGGTGTCCTCTTCAGTAGATGTTTGTGAGCAGAGATAACTATCAGTTGCATGTGTGACAAAGAAGAAGACTAGGCATCGTAATGGAAAAGTGAGGTTTTGTCTCCTTCACCCGCATCAGCACCTGTGAATTTGGATGTGTTAGTTAAAGTCCTAGAGCCAATCATATGATGAATGTTGTATGGGCTCGATGTATCATATTCCTATATACTTATAAAGATATTTCTTTATGGTTATTATAGTATAATAGCGTCCTTAAGTAGAAGGTTCTTATCTATATCAATCGATTGGTTGAATCGATAGTGAGATGATATAGAGAACACTACTCTTAATGATTCCTAGTCAAGTATTAACATTTAGGGACAATGTTAATGCGATGAAACAAGCATGTAGGTCAACTCGATGACTTGATCTCACAAGTCATGGATATAGAGATATCAAGTTGACACATGGGTATGCATTGGAGAATGTATATTGAATGACCCGCCATGAGAAAGTATCATGGATCGTTATATGAGTGTCATATACTTTCTCATGTGACTATTAGTATGACTATCAGTGCTTGGACCTGAAGTCCCCATGGTTCCCTACATAAGGAGTTGCATACTTTGGCTTCGTCAAACATCACCCGTAACTGGGTGTACTATAAAGGTGATTACTGGGTATGTAACAAATTATGCGGAGGGATGTGAGTGATATAGATGGGATCTATCCCTCTTATATGACAGGAGTGACATCATGATTCTTGATAGAGTGAGACCACTAAGTGCATGGCCATGCCCAAATGAGTCAATATGAGATATTGAGCTCATTTGATTGGAGTGAGTCTACTTGGAGTTCAAGATGTAGATTGATTAGAGGATGACACGGTCTATGCCTCAATTGATCGATCTAGATATCAAGGATAAAAGGACATTGTCACATATTGTGAGAGTCACAATTAGTAGTCACAAAGGTTATGTTAGATCTCAACATTCTTGTAACTTAGGTAGCAATGATGTATTGCTAGATGTCGTTCATTGCTTACGTTTCTAAATAGGATTAGAAACATTGCCAACGTTGCAAGAACCTATTGGGTCACATACAAAGAACAAGTGGATGGAGATTAGGTTCATATGATGAACCAATTGAATTAGGTTCATGTGATGCACCAAAGATTGGATTAGGATTAATTCAAATTAGACTTATTAAGTTAGACTCAATTAGATTCAATTGTTGAATAAGTCTAATTTAAAGTTAATTCATTGAGTCAATTTATATTAATGAATTAAGATTCATTAAATTAAAATTGACTTGAATCAAAGGTTGGATTTAACTCAACAAGGAAGAGAAGTGGTCAATTTTGACTTGACCAAATGGGAAGTTGAAACATCAAGTTTGACTTGACCAAATGCCACTTGATGAAGGTTGACTCATTCTACATGGCATGACTAACCAATACATCCTTGCCACATCATCTCCACATCATCTAGGGAGAGCAAGAGGCATGGAATGCCAAGAGCCAAAGACCCTTAGCATTCCATGTGTGGTCGGCCAAAAATGAATAAGAGATTCATTAGCATTGATTTGGGCGTGATGAATGTCTTCTTCCTCCTTAGCTCTTTCTTGTTCCCCATCTTCTCTTGGCCGAGAGTTCCAAGCAAGAAAGGTGAAGGTGAGTGAGTTTAATTCAAAGAAGAAAGGGTAAGTGAAAGTCACATAGAGGGTTTTAGAGAAGTGTATGAGATTTATTCTCTCTTCTTCTTTTCTCCTTTCTTCTTCCAATCCCATCCGAGAGCCCTTGGGAGTGCTAGCACACTTGTGGTGCTCTTTTCTCCATCTAGAGTGGTTTGAGAATCACTTCTTGTTCTTGTGAATATTACTAGAGGTGTATGCTTGAACACACTTGAGATCCGAAGGACCTTGGACGAACGGGATTTGCGAAAGGCTTCGCTTCAAAGGTATACTCCTTATCATGTAGATCTAAAGTAGATCTAGAGTAGAAAACTATGTACATAAAATTTTTGTCTTCGTACGGATCCAGTGGCTAAGAACTTCGAGGTTTCCGCAACGCAAAAAGCGATTTTTACGGTTCGAAAGTTCCTATAGTGGTATCAGAGCCACGTGCGAAGCATGTACAAGTTTGTATTTTAATTTTATGAAAATATTTCAGATCTGTAAGTTTCTGTAAGTTTGCTATTTTTATAGATTTTGTGAATATTTTTCTCATAGAAGCGAAGCAACAAGTGCTTGGACACTTGTAGGCTTCGACTACCGAGAAAAACCTTCCAAAACGGCAAGGTCTCGCCCAAATTGTTTTGGGACAGCGGCTTAAGGCATTGTTAGATCAAGATGGGACACTCGCGATATTCATTTCGCGAGAAGGGGCGCTGCCCCTAACCCCACAAGGGGCATTGTCCCACGATCGCGCCCGAAAAACCGCTAAACGGGACCGCCGGGAAGTTGTGACTCATAAAATCGATAAAATCAGTAGTAAAATTATAGAAATTTATGTAAAATACATAATTTAGAATATGTGTGATTTTGTGATGGTCATGGCCAAAAAACCCCAATATGATTGGTTAAAATGTGCTGTAATTCATAATATGGCTTGCGCGTCATTTTTGTGTGTTGTGCGTGTTGTATATGTTCTATGCGACCTGCGCGTCGTGCCTCTCTTTTATATTCTTGTTGTAAATAGATTTTAGACTCGAATGTAACTCGAGTTTCACATTTGTAATGTACAAAATGAAGCGATAGAAGGTCCACTCAAGAAGGAGTTACGAGGAGGGTGATTTCAACACATGGCGGTCAAAGGGAGGCGCTTGAAGAAGTCGTTGACCCTAGGTTGACCGTCCGATCTTTTTATTGGCTTGAAAAGATCGTAGTAGAGTCATGACCTCATCACAAAATAATTAATTATCTATCATTGCTTGTGCATGTGATGCATGATAATGTAGGGTAATTAGTGCCTTAATGCGTATAAGATACGAATCCACGATTAGATTAGATCTTAATCAAGTCAACTCGATATACCTACCAAGTTTTGATATCCATCACTACCTCAATCATTGTAGTTGTTGAATCTGCCAAAACAGAACAACGCATATTATCTTGATAGGGTGCGGAGGGACAACCTTGGTCCCGCCTATCAAAGCTTGGGTAAATACAAACTCAATTAGATTGAGCATAACTAGTTAACTCAATTGGATCGGGTAAAACTATAAGCATTTTTCCAACGGTTGGACGATAAGATAAAAATCACATTTATACTAAATCTTGGGCGATTTAGCCAAAGCTAACTCAAGTTTTAATATAAATGAGATTTTTGATCCTATAAACAAGAGTTGCATAGAGATGTAATTGATAATTCGTTATCTACCGATCATACTAAGTCTTGGGCGATTTAACCAAAACTAACTCAAGTCATAGTATGATGTGGATCTTGTCCCACGAAAATTATAACGGATTGGTATGAATCTAGTAGTGTGGTTTGACCATATCCATGACTTGATTCTACAAAAGCTCTATAATTCAGTGGGAGCATCATTTAGTTAAAGGCCTAATTAAATGATAAATGGAATATGATATTTACTTTCTGCATTATTTCTGTTGTAGATTGTCATGTCGACACACACGAATACCTTCTCCCTGCGTTCTGTCCTTGACAAGGACAAGCTCAATGGAGTTAATTTCCTGGACTGGTACAGGAATCTGAGAATCATTCTCACTCAAGAAAGAAAATTGTACGTCCTGGAGCAGCCCATTCCCGAGGCACCTCCTGTCACTGCCACGCGAGCTGACCGAGATGCTTATAAGAAGCATCAAGATGACGCATTAGATGTGTCATGCCTCATGCTCGCAACCATGAACTCTGAGCTTCAGAAGCAACATGAGTTGATGACTGCTTATGATATGGTTGAACATCTTCGTCAACTATATCAAGGACAAGCAAGACACGAGAGATTCGAGATCTCCAAGGCACTGTTTCAATGCAAGATGCAAGATGGGACTCCCGTAGGTCCATATGTGCTCAAGATGATTGAGTACATAGAAAACCTACAGAGGTTGGGATTCCCACTCAGCCAAGAGCTAGCCACAGACTTGATCTTGCAATCCTTGCCAGAGAGCTACAGTCAATTTGTCATGAATTACAACATGAACGAAATTGACAAACCACTGCCTGAGCTGCTAAGCATGTTGAGAACTGCTGAGCTCAACCTTAAGAAGGTAAAGCCCAACTCCATTTTGATGATGCAAAAGCATAAAGGCAAGGGTAAGCCTAAAGGTAAGGGAAAGTCCCAAGCCAAGGGCAAAGGCAAGGTAATGAAACCTAAAGGAGGAGTTGCCAAGGATGCTACCTGCTTCCACTGCGATCAGGCCGGGCACTGGAAGAGGAACTACAAAGTATATCTGGAAGATCTTAAGAAGAAGAGAAGTGAGACTTCTACTTCAGGTATATATGTTATAGAAGTCAATCTATCTATTTCTGCATCATAGATATTGGATACCGGATGTGCTTCTCACATTTGTACTAATGTGCAGGCGCTGAGAAATAGCAGGGCATTGACGAAGGGCGATGTGGACCTACGAGTAGGCAATGGAGCACGGGTTGCTGTTGTTGCTGTAGGAACTTACTATCTATCTCTGTCCTCTGGGCTTGTACTAGAATTAGACGAATGTTGTTATGTGTCTGCTCTCACTAAGAACATCATTTCAGTTTCTTGTTTAGACAAGAAAGGCTTTTCGTTTATTATAAAGAACAAATGTTGTTCTGTTTACTTAAACGATATGTTCTATTGTAGTGTACCTCTGATGAACGGACTCTATATTCTAGACTTAGAGAGTCCCATCTATAACATAAGTACCAAAAGGTTCAAGTCAAATGATATGAACCAAACTTATCTCTGGCATTGTCGCTTAGGTCATATAAATGAGAACCGCTTATCCCAGCTCCATAAAGATGGTTTGCTGGACTCATTTGATTTTGAATCATATGAGACATGCGAGTCATGCCGACGAGGCAAGATGACCAAGACTCCCTTTAGTGGACACAACGAAAGAGCGACTGACTTGTTAGGACTTATACATAGTGATGTATGTGGCCCTTTCAATGTCGCTGTCAGAGGTGGTTATAGGTACTTCATTACATTTACTGATGATTTCAGTAGATATGGTTATGTGTATCTGATGACACATAAATCACAATCCTTTGAAAAGTTCAAAGAATTCAAAAATGAAGTACAAAACCAGCTAGGCAAAAGTATTAAGATACTTCGATCAGATCGAGGTGGTGAATACCTTAGCCATGAGTTTCGTGACTATCTAGCTAAGTGTGGGATTCTATTCCAACTTACTCCTCCTGGAACACCACACTGGAATGGTGTATCCGAAAGGAGGAATCGTACCCTACTAGATATGGTACGATCTATGATGAGTCGCACAGATCTTCCTATATCCTTTTGGGGATATGCTCTAGACACAGCAGCCTTCACACTTAACCGTGTTCTATCCAAGGTTGTGATAAAGACACCATATAGGATATGGACTGGGAGAGATGCCCAGACTGGGAGAGATGCCCAGATGTCTTTTATGAGGATTTGGGGTTGTGAGGCTTACATTCGACGTAAGTCTCGGACAAATTGGGACCCAAATCCGATAAGTGTTATTTTATTGGATATCCCAAGGAAACGAAAGGATATTACTTCTACATTCTCAGTCAAGACAAAGTGTTTGTGGCTAAAACTGGGGTATTTCTAGAAAGGGACTTTGTTTCTAGAAAAACTAGTGGGAGTACGTTCGATCTTGAAGAAGTTCAAGATATTGACCATAGCACTGAAGCCTTGATGGAAGTTGAACTGGAACCACAGAGTGTTGTGGATGATGAGATTGTTCCACAAGAAGTTGAGGAACAACAACCAGTTCAAGTAGATCTACCTCTTTGCAGGTCTGATAGAGTACGTCGTCAGCCTGAGAGACTCATTTCTCTTGTCTGACCATGATGACGTTGTGCTCGTTTAGAATGAGCCTATCTCCTATCAGGAAGCTGTGATGAGACCAGATTCTGAGTCATGGCTAGAGGCCATGAGATCCGAGATGGAATCCATGTACACCAACCAAGTATGGACTTTGGTTGATCCACCTGAAGGCGTCAAATCCATTGGGTGTAAGTGGATCTTTAAGAGAAATACTGATATGGATGGACTTATTACCTATATGGGTCGCTTGGTAGCTAAACGTTTCAAGCAAATTCATGGTATTGACTATGATGAAACATTTTCTCCAGTAGCGATGTTTAAGTCCATTCGGATCATGCTATCTTAAAGATTACCACGATTATGAGATCCGGCATATGGATGTCAAAACCGCGTTTCGAATGAAACTTGCTCGAGGATGTGTACGTGACAACCTGAGGGTTTTATAGATCCACAATATTGGCAAGTATCAAGTCGCATAAGTCCATTTATGGACTAAAGCAAGCTTCTCGAGTTGGAATCTTGATTCGATGATGCGATCAAACTTGGTTTCATCAAGAATGAAGATAAACCCTGTCTACAAGAAGGTTGTTGGGAACACAGTGTCTTCCTCAGATTGTATGTGGATGACATACTACTTATCGAATCAGATCCCTTTCACGCAATCAGAAAGACTTAGTTAGGAATCGTTTCTCAAGGACTTAGGTGAAGCAACCATATTCTAGGCATAAAGATCTATGGAGATAGATCTAAGAGATTGTTCGCCTAAGTCAAAGTACATATATTGACACGGTATTACTCGTTTTGCCACGCAGAATTCCAAGAAAGGATTTCCGCGATGTCACATGGTGTGAGTCTTTCGAAGACTCTTCTAGAGAGGAGAGAGACCGCGTGGATAAGATCCCTTACGCCACCATGTGGTCTATCATGTACGTCATGCTATGTACTCGTCCTGATGTTTCGTATGCTTTGAGCATGACGAGCAGATACCAGTCAGATCCAGGTGAGCGTCACTGGATAGCGGTCAAGAATATTCTTAAGTACTTAAGAAGGACTAAAGAATATTTCTTGATATTTGGAGGCGATGGCGAGCTAGCTGCAAAGGGTTACAGTGATGCCAGCTTCCAAACTGACCAGGATGATTATAGATCGCAGTCTGGGTTCGTGTTTTGCTTGAATGGTGGCGCTGTGAGCTGGAAGAGTTCGAAGCAGGACACAGTTGCTGATTCTACAATAGAGGCCGAGTATATTGCTGCATCAGAAGTAGCAACGAAGGCAGTTTGGATCCGCAAGTTCATTACTGAGCTTAGGGTGGTTCCTAGCATAGCAGATCCTAGAGAGCTCTATTGTGACAACAATGGAGCAATTGCACAGGCTAAGGAACCTCGCTCACACCAACGGACCAAACACATACTACGGCGCTTCCATCTCATTCGAGAGATCATCGATAGAGGAGATATGAAGATTTGCAGAATACCCACAGAGGCTAACGTCACTAATCCCTTGACCAAGGCTTTGGCATAGAGAAAGCATGATGGTCACACTAGGTCATTGGG
Organism: Zingiber officinale; assembly: GCF_018446385.1. Lineage (NCBI taxonomy): Eukaryota > Viridiplantae > Streptophyta > Magnoliopsida > Zingiberales > Zingiberaceae > Zingiber > Zingiber officinale. The sequence goes on along the minus strand of NC_056000.1, from coordinate 85,706,566 downwards.
CCTTAAATCCTATACTGATTGGCACTAGTGCTAGTGGGAGATTGTTAGTTAGAGCCCTAGAGCCAATCATATAATGATTGTTGTATGGACTCGATGTATCATATTCCTATATACTTATAAAGACATTTTGATCCTGTCCGAACCAAGAGTCAGTGGACGCTAGGCACGTGGCGCTCTCTGCTGGATCCTCGAGTGCTCCGGCGAACCTGCAACAAAACCGAGCCGGGAGGGGTGTCCCGGCGACGGTCCTCCGACGCTCAAGTCAGGCGAGGAATGACAAAAAGGTGGCCTCAAGATGAAGACGTGCATACCTCCGGTGAAGAAATTGAGTATAGACCTCTCGAGAAGCCTGGGCGCGCCAATCAAAGCAATCACTGCGATTGACCACGCCGTGGGTCCGCCGAAGGCCACGCCGGATATGATCCGTCGAAAAGGCGTCCCTAAGGCCATACTGCCATCAGATCAACCTTTCCACGATGTAACGGCAAGATCCTCCATCGTGCGATCTTGTATACGGCCCAGACATGCTTCTACCGATATCCCATATCCCGAGCCGAAGCGATAGGCCGCCGCCACCTTTGTCCCTCGCCTTATTTTGTCTCGGGCGGGTTGCCTTCGGTTCTTCTTCGATCCTCCCCGCGGACACCCAACCCCACGGATGGGTTGTCTCTAACTCGCCGACCAACCCGTGATCGGCTCGCCATTAACCGCTTAATCGCCCTTCATCGGTTCTCGCTAAGACCCTTGAAGTGGGTCCCCATTCTATCGGATCATCGCCTTCCCTTCAAGTCTAGTCGAAGGAGGCAGTGAGTCCGACTGACTGGACTATATGTGTCCGAGCGGGCGGTAGCCGCTTCCATAATCTTCCTTTTAGCCGTTCGGCCCTTATGCCGGATTCAGCCGCTCGGCTCTTCGTTTCGGATGCCTTGTTGTTCAACGTGGACGTTTGCTTGCTTAAATCTTCTCGAAAATCGCGTAAATCCTTCCCATTAAGTCGCAGCATGCGCGGTATGACGCGCATTAATTGCGCCTAGTGGCAAGGCGACACGTGGCTCTTCTCACGTGGCGGCGATGCTTAGTACGATGGGACGCGATTGCTTCGAAATAGACGGTCGGATGAAGGCCTCGTCTTTCGTGACCTGCATCCGACGGCGGAGGCCAACCAACCCTGGCAATATAAAGCTTCCGTCTTCTCCCTTCGCCGTGTGCTTGCTCGTGCTTCCTCCGTCTGCCTCCCCTGCCGCTGTAGCCTCCGACGATCCAGTCCCAGTTTCCGGCTAATCTTATCCGCCCGTTTCCTTCTCAGTGAGTCTTCTTCCTTCACTTACTAGGTTTTCCCTGCTCATTTCGCCTCTTTCGCTCCCCTTCTTTCGATTTCTTGCTATCCTCTTGCCTCTCCGAGATGGCAAGTTCCTCTGAACCCGCCACCAACGTTCACGGTCCCTGGTATATGACCATGGAGAGTCGGTTTGATGAGGAGGGTGCTCGGCGCCTTGTTCGGACGTATGGGATTCCCAACAACTATGAAATAATTATAGCCGACCCGACTGACCGACCGCATGATCCGCCGATCGGCACAATCTGTTTCTTTTTAGACCAATTCCAAGGTGGCCTTAGATTTCCTACCCATCCCTTTATTGTAGAGGTTTGTAACTATTTTCGCATCCCGCTCGGCCAACTTGTGCCGAATTCCTTTAGGCTGCTGAGCGGGGTGGTCGTCCTCTTCAAGCTGCACAGTATCCCTCTTGACCCCAAAATATTCCACTTCTTCTTCTACCCCAAACAATCCGAGCCGGGCACTTTCATTTTCCAAAGTAGAATAGGCTTTAAAATTTTTGATAACATGCCGACCTCCAACAAACACTGGAAGGAGTTTTTCTTTTATATCCGACTTCCTGAGCGGCCAGATTCCGAACTAGGTGGCAGACCGCTGTGCCGACTCAGCCAGAGCTTCAGCAAATTGGTTGTCTGGTCAGCGATACAAGATCGACCAGTTGCTGCTCAAGGGGGTGTTATATATTTTTGGGTTATCTCCCGTTCGGGCCAATCTTCCCTACCGTATGGGTAAGAGACTCTTTACTCCCTTCACCTTTTTTATCTAACTGATTTTAATTTCTTCTATTGCAGCTGAAGTCATGTGGCGCTCCAAAGCTACCGCTCATCTGAAACTGAAGGCCGTGGAGATCGAGGCGGCCACCAAAAAGGAGCTCGCCGAGCGGGGTCTCATCCCCAGCCGCCCGGCAGATGCGGGGGAGGGGGGGGCGCAGTTCGCCCCCATCCGCTTCAACGAGGTGGATCCTGTTTCCTCGGCTCCCGCCGAGCTGGGAATTCCCCCGTCCGGGGATCCACCGCTAGAACTTCGGCGAAAACGTCGAAGAGACTCCGGTCCTCCGCCACCCCAAGAGGGGGAACCACATGATCCGATCGGCGTTACTTCACCCGATCGCACGCCGTCGCAGATCGGGACTCCTGTGACATCGCCTCCTGCGCAGCCCACCGACTCTCCTCCCCGGACTCGTCGCCGCTTACATCGGTTGGGCGAGGAGTCCTCGCACAGGCGGCCGCGACTGAAGAAGCGCCGTCCGGCCACCCAACCATCAAGACCAACCTCCGATTCCCATCGGAGGAATATTTATCGTCACCGATCGGCCCTCAAGCCCGTGCTCACGAAATAACCTCGACGGGCCCCGCTGTTGCTTTTGAGGACGCGCAGATTCAAGCGGCCCTCATGACGCCCAAGCAGCTTAGCGACAACAACATGCAGCAGGCTACTTCCTGTTCCATGCCACTATTTGATTCCTGATTTCATTATTTCCTTTACTGGTCGAGCAAATCGCCACTAGCCGCTTGGCCAGCCGGGAGGGTCTCTGGAAAACTTCAATTGTGGGGTCCGTCAGCGGAGAAACAAACCCTCGAGGCCGAATGAAGAAGGTGCCGATCCGGCATGGAGGTGGCCCGACCAAGACTTGGTGAAGAAGCGGGACGGGACGCCAAGCGCGCCGGAAGAGGCGGCGATCACTGATCCGGATAAAATGAAAGTCAAGTCCGGGCCCTAGATCAGCAGTCTAAGAAGCTAGAGGCCGAGCTGAATGCCGAGCGAGAGATCCGTTCGGCAGAGCGCACAAAGGCCGAGGTGGACTTGAAGGCTGTTCAAGACACCTTAACCGCTTCCCGAGCGGCACTCAGAAAATATAAAGAGGGTGAGCCGAGTCGCCTAGCAGCCGCGCGCCAGGAATACCTCCACTCGGAGAGGTTCGGCCTAAAATTCGGTGGCAACGTCTCTTCCACTTTCGCCGAAGCGGTCAAGGTCACCGTGACATACTTGAAGAAAGGGGGCCACCTTCCCGAGGGAATGCATATTCCCGCCTCCGACCTGGCGGCCATGATTGATGATATTCCTGACGCCTTCTTCAGCTTTGAAGACCCTGAGTGAGGCGGGTTATTTCGAGTACCTTCTGTATTTCATCCGCTCGGCGGATGTAAAATTTTTGTGCGTGCCGTTCGGCATAATTCTTCTTCTAAAGAAACGCTGCTCCTTTGTTTGTTTTCCTACTCATTGTCCATAATATTCTTCTGTTTGCTTAACGTTGATACTTAGAGTCAGTCCCGCTCTTAAGGGTTCTCCTTCACGCGTCCGATCGGCTTGGCACATTGCATAGGGTCCGAGCGAGGTAGCCTACTCACTTTGCACGTATCCTGCCTGCGTGAAGTCCACAAAGCCGAGTATCGAAGGACCAACTCCCAATCGGGCCCGAATTTTTTAATATTTGTAGTTTCCACGGTCTTACTTTGATATTCGTTCTTCCGCTCGGGATGTTTATAGCCGATCGGCGCGGCTCTCGATTTTTAACGACGGTGCTCGTCGGCGCGGATGTTTATAGCCGATCGGCGCGGCTCTCGATCTTTAACGACGGTGCTCGTCGGCACGGATGTTTATAGCCGATCGGCGCGGCTCTCGATTTTTAACGACGGTGCTCGTCGGCACGGATGTTTATAGCCGATCGGCGCGGCTCTCGATTTTTAACGACGGTGCTCGTCGGCGCGGATGTTTATAGCCGATCGGCGCGGCTCTCGATCTTTAACGACGGTGCTCGTCGGCGCGGATGTTTATAGCCGATCGGCGCGGCTCTCGATCTTTAACGACGGTGCTCGTCGGCGCGGATGTTTATAGCCGATCGGCGCGGCTCTCGATCTTTAACGACGGTGCTCGTCGGCGTGGATGTTTATAGCCGATCGGCGCGGCTTTCGATCTTTAACGACGGTGCTCGTCGGTCTCCTAGTGAGACTACACACCCGGCCGAACGGCTCAGGCCTTCGTCGTCGAGCGCTTGGCTCGGAAAACCATATACCCGGCCAACCGGCTCGGGCCTTCACATCGAGCGCTTGGCTCGTATATAATCCTCCCCGAGGTAGTCTCGGCTAAAATGTACCTGGCCGAGCGGCTCAGGCCTTCGGGTTCGAGCCCCTGGCTCGGATATAAACCTCCCGGCCGAACGGCTCGGGGGCCTTCGGCATCGAGCCTGTGGCTCGGATATAAACCTCTCGGCCGAACGGCTCGGGGGCCTTGGCTCGAAGAAATAATACAGATCATATAACTAACCGAGAACAGATAACAGAAAAACTGACCGTGGTCATGAGGATGGCAGAACTATCCGGCGTCGTTCATCTTGTTGCTTGTTGCTACGCCCGCTCGGCCACCAGACGCAGATGTTGCTTGTTGCTCCGCCCGCTCGGCGGATGCTTTTTGCTTTTGCTCCATGAGTTTGGCGGCCCTCATCTCGACCAGAGCATCGAGATCTTCTGTTGAAAGCGTCACCGTGTGTTGTCGTCCAGCCTCGTCCATTGTCTCCGATCGGATGCAGGAGCGTTCCCACAGACGGCGCCAATTTGATCCTGTCCGAACCAAGAGTCAGTGGACGCTAGGCACGTGGCGCTCTCTGCTGGATCCTCGAGTGCTCCGGCGAACCTGCAACAAAACCGAGCCGGGAGGGGTGTCCCGGCGACGGTCCTCCGACGCTCAAGTCAGGAAATGTGAAAAAGTGGCCTCCAGATCGAAGACGCGTACCTCCGGTGAAGAAATAGCCTTATATAGACCGAGAAGGAACCGATGCACGCCAACCAATGCATACGTGTCAGCAACCCATGGGTCTGCCAAGGGCCGTGCCGATATGGATCCGTCGTAAAAGGCGCCCTAAGGCCATACGCCATCAGATCAACCTTTCCACGTGATGTGACGAAGATCCTCCATCGGGCGATCTTGTGTACGGCCTAATCATCAGACATGCTTCTACCGATATCCCATATCCCGAGCCGAGCGCATAGGCCGCTCGGCCACCTTTTTGTCCCCTCGCCCTTATTTTGTCCGGGCGGGTTGCCCGCTCGGCTCTTTGGCCCCTGCCGTTCGGGCTCCCGGTCGGCCCTTCGATCCTCCTGCCTTGGCGTCGGACACCCAACCCCATGGATGGGTTATCTCTAACTCCGCTCGGACCAACCCGGCTGATCGGCTCGGCCATTAACCGCTTAGTCAGCCCTTCATCGGTTCTCAAGCTAAGACCCTTCAGGAAGTGGGTCCCCCATTCTTACTGCCGGATCAAGAAACAATAATGATAACTTCAAGAGATTAAAATGTTTATTTGATCTCAATCCCTAGTTTGAGTAGCTGCAAAAACCATTAAATAGTAGGGCACTATGTGTTATCTATAATTAAAGGCAGTTATGTTCTAACCATCACGCTCAAGTAGGATTCTTGATATCAATTTTTACAGGTTATCTTTGTCAGAATTTGGTATGTGAAGACTGCTGGCGTTGCATAAATAGTGTATCCATATCTGGAAGGCGACCAAGGAATTTAACATAAACAGCAAAGAATCAACACAACATAGGTTGCTATCAATTCAGTGTTACTAACCTCATTCTCTGAATTTTGATTCTTGTAACCAACCAGAAAAATCAATTTATATTGAAACAACCTAAACACATGGAACCATCATAAGTTAAACGCTGAGAAAATATTAGAATGACTTAGATGTATAAACAACTGATAATCAAACCCACTATAACTACTTTTACCAATGAGGCGCCATAATTTAAAATTAAAAAAAAAATACTGCAACCTAACAAATAGCATATGCAAAACCAGTGAACAACAGAATCCCACACATCATTTCCAGTGCATGGTATAAGGCATCCTCTAAAAGAGGTTGGGAAATTTTGACATTTCAACAAGAAACAATCAGGAACCCAGCTATTAATCTAAATTTGAACAATAATTCATGCAAATACCAGGGAATCTCTCAAGTTAACTCACCTAAAGCAGGTGATAAAATTCCATAAAGACATCAAATCAGCATGACAACTGGACAACTAGAAACAGTTAACAAACGGGCCCTAAGATTTATATCAGACCTTATTTATTGAATATTAAATGGAGCAAAAAGAAACGAGCAAGGTAATACAACATCAGGAAAAACATAACATTTTTAGGGTTAGACCAAACAAAGCGGGCAGCGACCCGACACGCAAAAAAACTAGCGCCTCAACTCGCTCCTCAATCACAAGTCAATCGAGATGGTTCCATGAGATGGTGAAGAGTCGGCATATTGATCACCCTCCTCCAGGAGCCACCGCTGAGGCGCGCGACGGGAAGGGGATACGGAATAGAACAACAACGAGATGAAGGGAAGGGAGAAGAATCGAGAGAGGGAGGAGAGGGAGGAGAGGGAGGAGGAGCGTACCGGCAAGCGATGGCGAGAGGGGGGAGGAGATGCGCGGACGGAGGTGGAGGTGGTGGTGGTGCGGGCGAGGCAGTGAACCACAGGACATGGCGAGGGGGCACAGCGGTCATTTCATCCTTTTATTCGACCAAATCCAAACCCAATAAATAATTGGACCAGATTAACGGTAAATACAACGGATTAATTCTCCGCCAAAATTAAAAGTATTAATAATAATAAGTTTGAGCTTCCAGTATTAACAAATATACACCTAAAATTTCATATTCATATTAGACAAATTACTTAATTATTTGTTAGAAATAGATTTGATATTTGTTTGTTAATGAATCAAAAGATAATACAAAAAAGAGATTGAAGGATGATAAAGTGCAAAGATTAGAATGTTAGTTAGAGTATTAGAGTCAATCATTTGATGATTGTATTATGGACTTGTTGTATCATATTCTTATATAAATAAAGATATTTATTTTTTGTTATTATACTTACTTATATTGGTGTCAAATAAACTAAGTATAATAGCTCCTTGAGTAGAAGGTTCTCACCTATATAAATCGGTTAGTTGAACCGATAGTGAGATGATATAGGGAGCACTACTCTTAATCATTCATAGTCGAGTGTTAACATTCAGGGACAATGTTAATGCAATAAGACTAGCATGTAGGTCAACTCGATGACTTGATCTCACAAGTCATGGATATAGAGATATTAAGTTGACACATGGGTATGCATTGGAGAATGTATACTGAATGACCCGCCATGAGAAAGTATCATGGATCGTTATATGAGTGTCATATACTTTCTCATGTGGCTATTAGTATGACTACTAGTCCTTAGACCTGAAGTCACCATGGTTCCCTACATAAGGAGTTATGTACTTTGGTTTCGTCAAATGTCACCCGTAATTGGGTGGACTATAAAGGCGATTACTGGGTATGTAACGAATTATGCAGAGGGATGTGAGTGATGTAGATGGAATCTATCCCTCCTATATGACGGGAGCGACATCGATATTCTTGATAGAGTGAGACCACGAAGTGCATGGCCATGCCCAAATGAGTCAATATGAGATATTGAGCTCATTTGATTTAGTGAGTCCACTTGGAGTTCAAGATTTAGATTGATTAGAGGATGACACGGTCTATGCCTCACATTGATTAATCTACATGTGTTGGATAGAATGACACTTGTCATATATTGTGAGGAGTCACAATTAGTAGTCACAAGGTGATGTTGGATCTTAACATTCTTATAACTTGGGTAGTAATGATGTGTTGCTAGATACCGCTCATTACTTATGCTTCTAAATGGGTTTAGGAGCATTGCCAACGTTATAAGAACCTATAGGGTCACACACAAAGGGCAATTAGATGGAGATTAGGTTCATTTGATGAACCTAAAGGATTAGATTCATGTGATGAACTAAATTGGATTAAGAGTAATCCAAATTATGCTAATTGAGTTGGTCTCAATTTGGTTCATGTGTTAAATGAGTCTAATTTGGACTTAGACTCATTGAATCAATTTAATTCAATGAATAGAGATTCATTAAATTAAAATTGACTTGAACCAATGGTTAGATTTGATCAACCATGGGAGAGAAGTGGTCAAGTTTGACTTGACTTGAGAGGAAGATGAAGAGTCAAGTTTGACTTGATCATTTGCCACCTCATTGGTGAGTTGGCAAGAAGTAGACCAATAATGATGCTCCACATCATCATAGTTACTTAAGTGAGATGCCACCTTATGGAAGTTACCAAGAGTTGTGACTCTTGGTATCCCATGGAGGTTACAACCTCCACTAAAGTGGTTGGCCACTTTGATTTCATAAGGAGAGTTTCATTTTTTTTGTGGTAACTCCCATCTTCTTCCTCTCTAGCTTTCTTCTTGCTCTCCCTCTCCTCCCTTACTGATCTCTAAGGTTGCTAGCACATCCTTAGAGGTTTTTCTCCATCTCTTGCTTGTGTGGATACACATAGAGAAGTGTCTACTTTGACACTTTCGAGATCCGGCGAACCGAGGACAAGCGGAATTGCGAAGGGCTTCGCATCAAGGGTATATTCCTTCTCCTTGTAAATCTAGTTTAGAACTAGTGTAAGAAACTCGTACTCGTAATGTTTTTTAAATTTTATTCTTCGCACGGATCCGATGGCTGGGGTTTCGGGGTTTCCGCGACGCGAAAAAGTGGTTTTCGCGGCCCGAAAAACCCAACAGTGGTATCAGAGCCACGTGCGAAGTTTGTACGAGTTTAGTTTTTGTTTTTATGACAAAAATTTAGTATTGTAACATTCTGTAAATTTCTGATTTTTAGAGTTTTTATGGGTATTTTTCTCGTAGAAGCGAAGCACAAGTGTTTCGACACTTGTAGGTTTCGACTACCGAGAAGATTTTTCCGAAACGGCAATGTTTCGCCCCAAAATATTTTGGGACAGCAGACTAAGGCGTTGTAGGATCGCTTAGGGACACTCGCGATGGTTAAATCGCGGGTAGGGGCGCTGCCCTTGGCCCCGCAAGGGGATTCGTTCCGCGATTACGCCCGAAAATCGCTAAACGGGACCGCCGAGAATTTTTTACTCGTAAAAATTGTAAAAATTAGTATTAAAATTACAGAAAATTATGGAAATTATATAATTTAGAATTATGTATAATTTGTGATGGTCATGGCCCAAAAGACCCAATTGGATTGGTATAAATGTGTTGTAATTCATAATACGGTCTGCGTGCCGTCATGTGATGTGCGTGTTGTATTTTATTCGCGACCTGCGCGTCGTGCCTTTCTTTATTTTATATTCTTGTTGTAAATTAGTTTAGACTCGAATGTAACTCGAGTTTCAAAATTGTAATGTACAAAATTGGAGTCGTGGAAGATCCACTCGAGACGGAGTTGCGAGGAGGGCGCGAGCAACACAAGGTGGTCAAAGGGAGGAGCTTGAGAAGCTGTTGACCTTAGGTTGACCATCCGATCTTCTCATTGACTTGAGAAGATCGTAGTAGGGCCATGACTAATCACAAATATTTAATTAATTGCTTGTGTGTATGTGATGCATAATTAGTAATTAATTAGCGCCTTAACGATTCGATTCGATCAATCGCGTATATGATACACCTCGACGACTAGATTAGATCTAAATCGCGTACATGATGCGCTCTAACGATTAGATTAGATCTCAATCGAGTATATGATACACCTCGACGATTAGATTAGATCTCAATCGCGTCAACTCGTAATGTCTACCATGCCGTGATACCTACCACTACCTCGATCGCATGTTGTTGTTGAATCTGCCAAAGCAGAGCAACGCATACTATCTTGGTAGGGTACGAAGGGACAATCTTGGTCCCGCTTATCAATGCATGGGTGAGTACAACTCAATTAGATTGAGTAATTAGTTAACTCAATTGGATCGAGTTTAACTATAGGCATTATCCAATGGTTGGTAGATAGGTCAAAATCACATTTATATTAACTCTTAGGCGTATTAGTCAAAGCTAACTCGAGTTTTAATATAAATGCGGATTTTGATCCTATAAACAAGAGTTGCATAGAGATGTAATTGGTAATTAGTTACCTACCGATCATACTAAGTCTTGGGCGATTTAGCCAAAGCTAACTCAAGGCGTAGTATGATATGGATCTTGTCCCACACGAATTATAGCTAGTTGGTTAGAATCTAGTAAGTGTGGTTTGACCACATCACTCACTTGATTCTACAAAAATTATATAATTCAGTGGGAGCATCATGTAGTTAAAGGCCTAATTAAATGATTTAAAAGAATATGATATTCATTTTCTGCATTTATCTGTTGTAGATAACCATGACGTCGAATACGAACTCTTTCTCCCTGCGTTCTGTCCTTAAGCAGGACAAGCTCAACGGAGCAAATTTCCTGAACTGGTACAGGAACTTGAGAATAGTTCTCACCCAGGAACGTAAACTGTACGTCCTGGAGCAGCCCATTCCCGAGGCACCCACTGCCACGCGAGCTGATCGTGATGCTTACAAGAAGCATCAAGATGACGCATTAGATGTGTCATGTCTTATGCCCGCAACCATGAACTCTGAGCTTCAGAAGCAACATGAGTTGATGACTGCTTATGATATAGTTGAACATCTTCGTCAACTGTATCAAGGATAAGCGGGGCACTGGAAGAGGAACTTCACAGGATACCTGGAAGATCTTAAGAAGAAGAGAAATAAGATTTCTACTTCAGGTATAAATGTTATAGAAGTCAACCTCTCTATTTCTTCATCATGGGTATTAGATACTGGATGTGCTTCTCACATTTGTACTAATGTACAAGCACTGAGAAATAGCAGAACATTGACAAAGGGCAAGATAGACCTACGAGTAGGCAATGGAACACGGGATGCTGCTGTTGCTGTAGGAACTTACTATCTATCTCTTCCCTCTGGGCTTGTATTAGAGTTGGATGATTGTTGTTATGTGCCTGCATTAACTAAGAACATAATTTCAGTTTCTTGTTTGGACAAGAAAGGTTTCTCTTTTATAATTAAGGACAAATGTTGTTCTATTTATTTAAAAGATATGTTCTATTGTAGTGCACCTCTGATGAACGGACTCTACATTCTAGACCTTGAAAGCCCTATCTATAATATAAATACCAAAAGGTTCAAGTCAAATGACATGAATCAAACCTATCTCTGGCACTATCGCTTAGGTCATATAAATGACAAGCGCTTATCCCAGCTCCATAAGGATGGTTTGTTGGACTCATTTGATTTTGAATCTTATGAGACGTGCGAGTCATGCCTACTAGGCAAGATGACCAAGACTTCCTTTAGTGGGCACAGTGAGAGAGCGACTGACTTGTTAGGTCATATACATAGTGATGTATGTGGCCCTTTCAATGTCGCTGCTAGAGGCGGTTATAGGTACTTTATCATATTTACTGATGACTTCAGTAGATATGGTTATGTGTACTTGATAACACATAAGTCAGAATCCTTTGAAAAGTTCAAAAAATTCAAGAATGAAGTACATAACCAGCTTGGTAAGAGTATTAAGATACTTCGATCAGATCGAGGTGGAGAATACCTTAGTCATGAGTTTCGTGACTACTTAGCTGAGTGTGAGATTCTATCCCAACTCACTCCTCCTGGAACATCACAGTGGAATGGTGTATTCGAAAGGAGGAATCGTACCCTATTAGATATGGTACGATCTATGATGAGTTACACAGATCTTCCGACATTCTTTTGGGGCTATGCTCTAGACACGGCAGTTTTTATACTCAACCGAGTTCCATCTAAGGTCGTGATAAAAACACCATATAAGATATGGACTAGGAGAGATGCCCAGGTGTCTTTCATGAGAATTTGGGGTTGTGAGACTTACGTTAGACGTCAAGTCTCAGACAAATTAGGACTCAAATCCGACAAGTGCTATTTCATTGGATATCCCAAGGAAACTAAGGGATATTACTTCTACATTCCCAGTCAGCACAAGGTAGTTGTGGCAAAGACTGGAGTCTTTCTAGAAAGGGACTTTGTTTCTAGAAAGACTAGTGGGAGTACGTTCAATCTTGAAGAAGTTCAAGATGCGGACCATAGCACTGAAGCCTCGATGGAAGTTGAACTGAAACCACAAAGTATTGTGGATGATGTTATTCCACAAGGAGTTGAGGAACAACAACCAGTTCAAGTAGACATACCTCTTCGCAGGTCTGATAGGGTACGTCGTCAGCCTGAGAGATATTCATTTCTCTTGTCTGACCATGATGACGTTGTGCTCATAGAGGATGAGCCTACCACCTATCAGGAAGCTGTGATGAGACCAGATTCCGAGAAATGGCTAGTGGTCATAAGATCCGAGATGGAATCCATGTACACCAACCAAGTATGGACTTTGGTTGATCCACCTGAAGGGGTAAAACCCATTGGGTGTAAGTGGGTTTTTAAGAGAAAGACTGACATGGATGGACTTATCTATAAGGGTCGCTTGGTAGCTAAAGGTTTCAAGCAGATTCATAGTATTGACTATAATGAAACCTTTTCTCCAATAGCGATGTTTAAGTCCATTCGAATCATGCTTGCTATTGCAGCTTATCATGACTATGAGATATGGCAGATGGATGTTAAAACCACGTTTCTGAATGAAAACCTACTTGAGGATGTGTACATGACACAACCTGAGGGTTTTGTAGATCCACAGCATACTAGCAGAGTATGCAAGCTGCATAGGTCCATTTATGGACTAAAACAAGCTTCTCAGAGCTGGAATCTTCGATTCGATGATGCAATCAAATAGTTTGGTTTCATCAAGAACGAAGATGAGCCTTGTGTCTACAAGAAGGTTGTAGGGGATATAGTTGTCTTCCTCATATTATATGTGGATGACATACTACTCATTGGGAAGGACATCCCTATGCTTCAGTCTGTCAAGACCTGGCTAGGGAGTTGCTTCTCAATGAAGGACTTAGGTGAGGCATCCCGCATTCTAGGGATACAGATCTATAGAGATAGATCTAAGAGATTGCTTGGCCTAAGTCAGAGTACATACATTGACAAGGTACTCCTTCGGTTTGCCATGCAGAACTCCAAGAAGGGATTTCTGCCGATGTCACATGGTCTGAAGACTCGGGTCCCTCTTCTAAAGAGGAGAGAGACCGCGTGGATCGATCCCTTATGCCAATCATAGGATCTATCATGTACGCATGTTATGTACTCGACCGATGTCTCGTATGCTTTGAGCATGACGAGCAGATCCAGGTGAAAGTCACTGGATAGCGGTCAAGAATATTCTTAAGTACTTAAGAAGGACTAAAGAATATTTCATGATATATGGAGGCAATGATGAGCTAGCTGTAAAGGGTTACAGTAATGCTAGCTTCAGACCGACTAAGATGATTATCGATCGCAGTCAGGGTTCGTATTTTGCATAAATGGTGGTGCTGTGAGCTGGAAGAGTTCGAAGCAGGACACAGTAGCTGATTCTACGACAGAGGTCGAGTATATTGCTGCATCAGAGGCAGCAAAGGAGGCAGTTTGAATTCGCAAGTTCATCACTGAACTTGGGGTGGTTCCTAGCATTGCTGGCCCTATTGAGCTCTATTGTGACAACAATGGAGCTATAGCACAGGCGAAGGAACCTCGCTCACACCAGTGGACCAAACACATACTACGGCGCTTTCATCTCATTCGAGAGATCATCGAGAGAGGAGATGTGAGGAGATGTAAAGTACCTACAGAAGCTAACATCGCAGATCCCTTGACCAAGGCTTTGGCACAGAGGAAGCATGATGGTCACACTAGGTCATTGGAGCTTAGAGCCTATACTGATTGGCACTAGTGCTAGTGGGAGATTGTTAGTTAGAGCCCTAAAATCAATCATTTGATGATTGTATTATGGACTTGTTGTATCATATTCTTATATAAATAAAGACATTTATTTTTGGTTATTATACTTACTTGTATTGGTGCCAAATAAACTAAGTATTATAGCGTCCTTGAGTAGAAGGTTCTCACCTATATCAATCGGTTAGTTGAACCGATAGTGAGATGATATAGAGAATACTACTCTTAATCATTCCTAGTCGAGTGTTAACATTCATGGACAATGTTAATGCAATAAGACTAGCATGTAGGTCAACTCGATGACTTGATCTCACAAGTCATGGATATAGAGATATTAAGTTGACACATGGGTATGCATTGGAGAATGTATACTGAATGACCCGCCATGAGAAAGTATCATGGATCGTTATATGAGTGTCATATACTTTCTCATGTGGCTATTAGCATGACTACTAGTCCTTAGACCTGAAGTCACCATAGATCCCTACATAAGGAGTTATGTACTTTGGTTTCGTCAAACGTCACCCGTAACTGGGTGGACTATAAAGGCGATTACTGGGTATATAACAAATTATGCAGAGGGATGTGAGTGATGTAGATGGGATCTATCCCTCCTATATGACGGGAGAGACATCGGTATTCTTGATAGAGTGAGACCACGAAGTGCATGGCCATGCCCAAATGAGTCAATATAGGATATTGAGCTCATTTGATTTAGTGAGTCTACTTGGAGTTCAAGATTTAGATTAGTCAGAGGATGACACGGTCTATGCCTCACATTGATCAATTTAGATGTCTAGGATAGAAGGACACTTGTCATATATTGTGAGGAGTCACAATTAGTAGTCACAAGGTGATGTTGGATCTCAACATTCTTATAACTTGGGTAGTAATGATGTGTTGCTAGATATCGCTCATTACTTATGCTTCTAAATGGGTTTAGGAGCATTGCCAACGTTATAAGAACCTATAGGGTCACACACAAAGGGCAATTAGATGGAGATTATGTTCATTTGATGAACCTAAAGGATTAGGTTCATGTGATGAACCAAATTGGATTAAGAGTAATCCAAATTATGCTAATTGAGTTGGACTCAATTTGGTTCATATGTTAAATGAGTCTAATTTGGACTTAGACTCATTGAATCAATTTAATTCAATGAATAGAGATTCATTAAATTAAAATTGACTTGAACCAATGGTTAGATTTGATCAACCATGGGAGAGAAGTGGTCAAGTTTGACTTGACTTGAGAGGAAGATGAAGAGTCAAGTTTGACTTGACCATTTGCCACCTCATTGGTGAGTTGGCAAGAAGTTGACCAATGATGATGCTCCACATCATCTTGGTTACTTAAGTGAGATGTCACCTCATGGGAGTTACCAAGAGTTATGACTCTTGGTATCCCATGAAGGTTACAACCTCTACTAAAGTGGCCGGCCACTTTGATTTCATAAGGAGAGTTTCATTTTTTTTGTGGTAACTCCCATCTTCTTCCTCTCTAGCTTTCTTCTTGCTCTTCCTCTCCTCCCTTACTGATCTCTAAGGTTGCTAGCACATCCTTAGAGGTTTTTCTCCATCTCTTGCTTGTGTGGATACATATAGAGAAGTGTCTACTTTGACACTTTCGAAATTCGACGAACCGAGGACAAGCGGGATTGCGAAGGGCTTCGCATCAAGGGTATATTCCTTCTCCTTGTAGATCTAGTTTAGAACTAGTGTAAGAAACTCGTATTCGTAATGTTTTTAAAATTTTATTCTTCGCACGGATCCGGTGGCTAAGGTTTCGAGATTTTCGTGACACGAAAAAGTAATTTTCGCGGCCCGAAAAACCCAACATAGAAGACATTTCTCTAAACTTTTAAGATAAACGAATCAGTCAAAATTTATATTATGCAAACTTCTTCAATGAAAAAATATAGTGGGGCTAGTTTAAAATTAACTAATATATCAAAACAAATTCTTCAAATTTGTCTAGATTTCAAATTTAGTTTGTACTTGATTCAAATTTAGTTTGTACTTCATTTATTTAAATCCAATTCAAATTTATCGATTATTTGAAATTTTACTAAGTTTAATATTTTAAAATTATTGTTTGATATTATTCACAAATTATTTTTTTTTATGAATATTAATGAATTGAATATCAAATTTATCCATTTAATTTAATAAATTATTTAAATTTATTTATTTAATTGACTTACTTTCAAACATTTACTTCATTCTTAATATAAACATAATTCACAACATCAAGTTAGAATTTGCATGATATTAATAGTTGACTCTGTTCGAAAGTCGAGGAGGTGGATGTTGCGACGTAGCGCTCTTGTTAACCTCTGAGGAATTTTGCGCTCGTCTACAACACAAGCAGCGTTAGTGCCGAGCCAGGGAAAGGATCCTCGACGATGGCCCTCCAGCGCTCAAGTCAGTCTCCAACAAAACAAGAAGCAAAGGGAACTGTAATGCAACTGTAGAGATCGTGAGAAAAGCATAACTCCGCTGATGCCTGGACCCCCTTTATATAGGTTATTGTAGTGTGTGTGCACACTTCTTAAAGTGGACACGTCATCCCAAGCTTTCCCTGAAGAGACACGTCAGTGTCCTTGACACAGTACCTTAATAGGCCGAGCATATCTCTGAAATGACAGTGGAAGCTTTCGTCGTACAATCTTCTGTCTGACCATGCCGTCCGTCGGCGGCACTAACTCCCAAAAAGATGTCGAAGGATATCCTGCTGTATTTGTTGTTCAACCGAGCGGAATGGACGCTCAGCTGAAAGTCCCCTGTCCTAGTGTCGTCCGTTGCTGGGCCGAGCGGGGTGGTCGTTCGTCTGGAGTCTGTTGTCTGGCTGATGAATCTACTATTTGACCGAGCGGGGTAGTCGCTCGGTCGATACTTCCACTGTCTGATTGTTGCACGTGTATCTAGATCAAAAAGTCCCCTGTCCTAGTGTCGTCCGTTGCTGGGCCGAGCGGGGTGGTCGTTCGTCTGGAGTCCGTTGTCTGGCTGATGAATCTACTATTTGACCGAGCGGGGTAGTCGCTCGGTCGATACTTCCACTATCTGATTGTTGCACGTGTATCTAGATCGAAAGGGATAGTCGCTCGACCATGACTCTACTCCGCTGATTTGGGCATTGATGTAAGGCCGATCGGGGTAGCCGTTCGACCTGCTTCTGTAGACACTTGACGTTCATTCCTATCTTGAGCGTCTTATCTCAGCTAGTGGCCGAACTAGTGATGATATCGGATCAGGCCTTTGATGAACCACTCGCCCGTCCGATCAGTGATAGGAACATTGACCACCTTGACTTTGACATCTATTGTGACGAAGACCTTTTCCCAAGATGAGTCCCTCCTTATAACCGCATCAGTTACTAATGATCTCAATCAAGTTTTTATTAAGAAGTAGAATAATTAGTGTTTAAAAGAACTCTGTATCAGCCTCAATAAAATATACAGTGGCACATAATCAATCAAATCTTTTTTAAAAAATATCCAATTTATTTACTGAAAAAATAACTGCATGTATCATGTGCATGAAACTCGACGGCAATAATTCAGGAAGCAAACATGACGCAGAAAGAATGCGAGACTTATATGAGATTCTTGTTGAACAATATACAATGCTTCCTTCATAAGAATGCTAACTTAGAACAGAGAAACATTGGCAAATCTTGTAACGCCTTAAAACAATCTAACCGGCTGGCCGTAGGTAGCTCTTGAAGGAGTTTGCTTGGATCATTTGTTGCGCAGGCACCTTCCACAGCTCACTAGCTTCGACAGAGACCGGGATTTCCTTGTCTTCTTCTTGACGTTGAGCAGCTGCAAAGAGGTTGTTTAAGATACAAGGAACCATAACTGAACTAAATGGAAATGAAATATATCTGTTCCAGGTAAAAAACAAAACAAAAAGTTTTAGGGAAAATAGTTATTTCTTTAGGGAGCAGAAATCTGAAGCTTGAAAGTAACAATCACCATGCCAGTTCTCTCAACCGCAGATGCTGAACAGTTCACAAATTAGTATTACCTGGGTTCGGGGTGTCCTAGAAGCTTTCCAACAAAGCAAGCTTCTTGATCTAGGCTCCAATCTCCTGCAGGATAAAGGAGATTCTTGAATTAAATTTGAGAAATTTGTTGCAAAATATTGCATTGCAAACAAGTACTGAGACGAACACTAAGCATATTCAATATTTCGATGATACCTGTTGAAGCTACATATATACAGGTAAGTTCATGGAATGATTGGAAAATTGGTAAACTTTTCAAACTAGGCAAAGTTGGGAATTGGATATTAGGCACGCCTAATTTCATAAATGTCCAATGAGTGCACCTTCCTTGAGTAAATATGACCTATAAACATCTATCAAGGTGATATAGTCTATGAGAGTGTATATGAATTCCTAGGACCTACAAGAGCACATTGGTGGTCTTGCGCTTCCACTTCAATTTGTTGATGTCCATCAAGGTGAAATGATAATCATCCATTGGTCAAAATGCAAGATTGAGAGTATCATTGTGCTCTTGAAACTGCCAAGAACTCATTCATGTCCTCACATTTTCATTTAAACTATCATAAGTCCATCAGGATGAAACCTAAGACCATCATTGTACTTTTGGAGTTCCTAGGAACTTATACATGCTCTTAACACTTGCTTTTTGAGCGGTGTAGTGTACGTTCATCACTTTAATGAACCTCTACTACTAAAAATGCAAGTATGAAACCACTAGTGTATGCCCATCATATCATGTCTATCAAGGTGAAATGGTCCATTTCACCTTGATCAATCCATAATGGTCTAAAACTCTAAATGCAAGTATGAAACTAGTACTATGCTCCTGAAAGCTCCAAGAACTAATTGATCATTTCACCTTGATGGGCATGCATAGGTTGAAAAGCAAGTATGAAAGTACCAATATACTCCTGGAGGTCCTAGGAACTCATCTATACCCTTAAAACTTTCATTTTGGCCATTATAAGTCCATCAAAGTGAAATGGTTTCTGAATTTAGACCTATGCAGGTCCATCTAGGTGAAAATGATCATTTCAGCATATAAAAATTTATGTCAACATGTTTATTCAATTGAAATAGATGGTACCTAGCGTGTAATGAGATAACTAGGTGAAATGGGAGAAGCTATTTTGGGATTTTATTCTAGAGAGGTGTGCTCATTAGGTCATCTAGGTGCATCTGGCGATCAATTTTCAACTTTCAATGGGTGCTTTGGAAACTTTGCCTTAAAAATTCCATGTCAAAAAACAACTTGAATCTTGCCTAACCAATGATTATGGCAAACAAAGTTAACAAATATACTCAGGTTAATATATTTGCATGCATTACAACTATAGGCAGATTTGCGAATGAACTGCTTGTGATTAATATTCGTGCCGCATGTTTATAAATGCAGGAACGGATACTAGTGAACTGATTTCCATTGCTCCAACCTCACTGATCAATTACTTTCTGTGTTCGAAACATGGATCTTAAAACAAATGCATGGAGCTGTAAGATAATGTCTTGAAAACTACTACTTGTATATGTGAAACATAGACAATCAAAGTGTACAATGGTTCCTATATCGGAGAAACATCTCTATTATAGTAGACTGTGTTACAAGAACAAACAGGTAAAAGCACTAGGGAGAAAGACATATTACTCACAAGTTCTCCTGTTCAAGTTTATCAGCTATCGAGATTGCTTTGCGTCTTGACCATCCACCTTGCTGAGAATGACCTTCTGCCCGTTGAATAACATGTGCAAGAGATACCTTTCCTCGAACTAAGCTTTTTCTTCGATTTTGGTCATCTTGATTCCTTCCAGAGAACGGAACCAAATTATTTTGTTGTTGGGAAGTGGATGCTTCTTCCCATATATGTTCAATTCCCTTTTCCTTTGATCCCACAGACTTCCTTGTTGGCTCATGCTCATGAGGTCCAACTTCAATTATATCATCCTCTGTCATGACATGGGGACCAGTGTGCAGCCATCTAGAATGACTTGAGCCAACCCTCCTAAGAACACTTTCTTCTATAAGCTTCTCAGTAAGATTTGCAGGGCCTGAATAAACAGTAGCTTGATTTTTCACGTACTTCTTCTTTGCTGGCATCTTAGAAGAACCACTCTCCAAATCAGGCAAAAGAGGAGCAGTTTGGGCAGCTGGCCTAAATTTGTTCTCATATTTACATCTGAGCTCAAGTATTACAGGAGAGGCAAGAACAGATTCGAAGGCTTGTAAAATCTGCCCTCTGAACTTTTCGGCTCTTGATCTATTTGCATTTGAGCTGAATGCCAACTGCACTGTAGGAGCTACATTGGGGGAATGGAATAACATCAGTCAAATAAATTATTTTGCTAAAGAAACCTAAGATCCTATTTAGATGAGAATTCTTCTTTCAAACATAAATGTATGACAACCATCAATTCAAACATGGGTAGTCTAGTAGTTCAAGCTTACAAATTCTAAACACAAGCATTTTATAAATGAGTAACAAGCCCATACAGAAAAACAGCATATCAGACAAATTCCACTTGTATGTCTCCACATTGAACATTCTCAAAGTAATTCAATTTCACACTGACACACCCTTATTGGGTAAAATCTCCAGATGTTGAGGTTTCTAGAAGAAACAAGAACTTATAAACGAGTTATAGCCTAATAAGCATCATTTTTAACACTTATTAGGCAATATTCTCTGTGCTGAGAATTTCAAACCATCACAAACATTTTAAATGAATAATAAGCCCATAAATCATAGAAAAGCAGCAAACCAGACAAATTCGACTTCTATACCACCTCCATATTGAACATTCTCAAAGAAATTCAATTTCATACACTTATTGGGCAATAATCTGCAAGTGTTGAGATTTCTAATAGAAACAAGCACTGATAAAGGAGTCATAACCCATAAATCACAGAGAAGCAGCATGCCGGACAAATTCCATTTGTATACCACCTCCACATTGAACATTCTCAAAAAAATTCAATTTTAACGCTGATACAGTTAAATGATGGAAAAGATTGTTAAATCATTAGCAGTATAAGATTATCATCTATTATGGACCTGGGGACTTGAATGTGAATACCATAAAATATCAGCAACTAACTCTACAGACATTTTCTAGATTACTCCAAATGCTAGTCATGTAGGATGCCTTAATACCCTGAGGTTTAATAGTTTTTTCAAAATCCCCCATGGTTTCATTAATGTCAGAACACTCGCTGATGTTTATTATTTTGATGTCAAAATGCCCCTTCTCTAGAAGATACTTCTTTTGCCCTTTAAACAAACCAAGGATATTTTGACAACAAAATAAAAATGTTAGGGGAGCTTTTGACATTTCTTAAGGCCCATTTTGAAAAATTCGTTAAACTTTGTAAGGCCATTTTGAAAATTACCCTCGTTTTCATTCTACTAGTTGTAGGAAACCTAGTAAAAGGTAGACCAATTCTTAGGAGACTAGCCTAATATAGGGTTTATCAGAGAGATCCTCTACAATTGCTTCATTTGTTCAAATTTAATAAAAGCATTTACTTACCACGGCAGGCTACCATGGTGCATATTGTTTTGTTTTGTTAAACTCGAATCTTGGTGAGAGATACTAATAGTGAATAGTATTAGACTTAGTAGAGTAAAGACAAAATATATTGAATTTAAGTTTAGCAATATTAAATATAATGAGACAATTGTTAAAATAGGAGATGATGAATTATGTAGAACTAAGAGCTTAAAGTATTTAGGATCTTTTTTGCAAAAAGATGGAGAAATTGAGAGAGAGGTCTTACATTAAATACAAAAAAGATGATCTAAATAGAGGAGAGCATCAGGTGTGGTGTTCCATGCGATCGCTACGACAAAAGATGAGAGTTGCAAAGATAAACATGTTAAGGTGAATGTGTGAACATACGAGGATGGATAAGATAAGTAAGATGGTACGGGCATGTACTTAGACGACCAATAAATGCTCCGGCGATGTGAAACTATGACAAATATGCACATCAAATGAGGAAGAAGAAGATAAAAAAAACTTGTTAGCAACAATAAAATAAAATAAAATAAAATGTATTTAAATATAGATGATGATATAATAAGGGATAGAGTCTAATGGCGTAAAAGAATCTATATAGTCGATCCCACCTAGTAGGATAAGATGTTGTTGTTGTTGTTTTACTAGTTCTAGGAAACTAAGCAAAAGCTAAACCAAGACTGGGCTATCATAGGGTCTATAAAGAGACCTACTATTGTTTCATTCATTCAAGTTTTTATTAAGATATTTAATTTTCTACAACTCCCTTCTCTTTGTGAGATGGTCAATGGAGGCGCATAACCTGTGCAAGTGTTGATATGATTCATTCATATCATATAATGGTAAAAAGCAATGCTAAAGGTGCAATTCAAACTTTAGAAAGACTTTTTTTGTATAAGAACGTCAAGAATATTATAGTAAAACTTTGCTATTTGGTATACTAAAAATTGGGCTTTAACTTACCAGCACCTAAGCTAACTGAAATTAAATTCCCTTCATGGTACAAGAACTGCTTTAATGTGTCTGTTGGGATATGATCTAGTAGTGCTCGCCATATCTTTTGAGTATCTCTGTCTCTTTTCATGGTGCTATATATGTCACTTTTCTTAATAGCATCACTGGACTGTATTGTAATATGTGAGGCCTGATCACCATGCTGCCGGTTTACATCAGTAACTGACATGTGTTGTTTTGCATCATTAGCACATTCGTCATTGGTGTATCCTTGATGAACACCTTGTGAAAAATTCCTGTGCACAAGTTGCATATCTCCCTGCTTGTTCGTAAAGTCCCTATATCTCTCTCTCATGGATTGATTATTTAGCACCACTGGACTGTGATTTAGACTTCTGTCTGTCGAAGAACTAGGAAGCAAGTATTGCTGATCAGGAGCAAGTTGAAGAAGAGCAGCAGTTAGCCATGTCAGTTTATCACTTGATGCCCTTAGCTGTTTTTCAGCTTCAGACAGTGCCCTGAGGGCCTGACGTAGCCTCTCCATGTCTTCCTTGGATACTGAAACCAATAAATAATAAATAACACAGTAATATGGTTGAGTTACTGCTAATGATTTTCAATGACCACAAACCAGAACTAGGTGTTTCACAATGGAAGCAAATTCATATGACCTGGTACAAGTTCTTTTCCTAACAAAAATAACAATCTACTATACAATGTCAATTCTCTTGATCAGGTCACATAACTAGGTGATACCAAATGCATAGAGAGGTTTTACTCACAAGTTGGCTGGCGGAAAAATTTTCTCCGCAATCGTTCTCTTGTGAAGACATAACTACCAGCAAGAATATCAGTAATTATAGTTGCAAGCTGTGACATTAATGCAAGAGGATCTACCCCAGTTTCCATAATCCCTCTTAAGCTCTTGACAGTTTTCACAGTGTCTGCAGATAATGCCAGATCAAGCAAATCCACCAGTTTTTCATCAGACACCAAACCAACCTGGATAGTTATTGCATAAATGTCAGGTGTTACATCGGGCGCATGAATAAATTATTATATCAAAGGACCGCATGTTCTATGCACTGCTAAAATTTCCAAGTTCAAAAAGGTATAATTGCATATCATTGTTTGCATAACATGCTAACAAAAGGCTGAAAACAGCTAATAATAATAATAATAAGGAAGGGTTGAAGAAACTAGAAAACTAACACTCAGTAATCTGAAATTTATATTTGGGATGAACAGAAAACATGACTTCTTATTCATTCACCTTTCAAATTTTCAACTCTTAACAGAAGATCAAATGTATAATGGCATTGACCATTGCAGTAAGATCATATGGTTAATTAGAAAAAAATATCCCAGAACTAGACAATGACAGATATTCTCCAACCGTGTCTTCATTCATAAGGGTTAAGCATCACAAATTCAAGAGTTACATCTCATTATAAACAAAAATAAATTACTCAGCATTCATCACTCGAGCACCAAGGTGATGGAAACTTACTAGCTCCTGCACAAGTGGAACAGAAATTTTCTTCCCAAGTAAACTTAACTGATCAAGAGTCATTTCAGCATCTCTTAAAGAACCATCAGATCTTGATGCTATAAGTTTCAAAGCTTCCTGTTCAATTTCAAGGCCTTCGCTGGTTGCAATCCATTGTAAAGTAGATATGATATCAGAGTCTTTCACTTTCGGGAAAAAGAACTTTTGGCACCTAGATACGATGATATGAGGTAAACAATCAAGATTTGAACAGATAAGTACAAAAACTACATGCCGTGATGCCCGATCAATAACTCTTGAGATGGTGCTCCATAAATTAGAATGCAAACTATCGCAATCATCCAGAATGAAAACCCTATAAACTGATGACCTTGGTAACAACATCACATCAAAGGCATCTTTAATGCTCTCAAAATCAAAATTACCAAATGGTCCCACTTCCAATATATCTCTGCTCTTGCCTAGATTACTTGAAATGCAGGAACTACAAACATCACAAGGTTTTGGAACCTCCACAGAAAGGCAATTCAAAGCTTTAGCAAAAATACGAGCACAAGATGTCTTCCCTGTCCCATGAGGTCCATAAAATACATAAATCAACCCAACTTTTCTTCTCAAAATGGCATTGGAAAGAGCTTGAATGACCAAGTTCTGCCCCACAAGATCTTTGAATGTTTTTGGCATGTACTTCTGTGTTAGGCTTTTGTGCCTTAAATGGTTTAACCGTCTAGGTCTATGGTGCCCTGATCTTGATTCAGATGCAAGGTCAGAGTCTCTGTCATGCCTCAAACTATGATTGGAGAAAATTTCAAGCTCTCCTGAATAATCCCCTGGTGATAAATGGACAGCACCATTGTACTGAGATTCTGGTCCCTCAACTAGCAATGGTAAAACTTCAGAATCCGAGCTTGTTGATGGAGTCAGGTGATTGGATGCAGTGGCTACATTCGAACTATTTCCTTCTCTTTGTGGAACAGGGCCTTCAGCCTTTTTCATTCTAGAATCAGATAGCCCACAGGACAGACTCCTCCCAGCTATATCAAGAAATGACTTACCTCGATGATGAATCCTTGACCAATTCCAAGGGATTCCACATACATTTCTATGATTCTGTGAAACCTCCAGCTCAGTTTCTTCTTTAACATTCTCCAGATGGCATTTCTTTTTCTTTGATACTTGTGCTACTGAATTTGATATAGGGAAATTATTGTGAGTACAAACAGAGCCGCGTGCTCGCCTTGCTCCTTTCAGCTTGCGCTTCTTCCCTTTGAATGATCGACAATTTTGCTCGTGAATGCTTTCTACTGGTTCATTCCTCCCTTTACCATGCTCAAGATAATTAGAATCTTTTTGAACTCCTTCAGTTTGTTCTACGACTTTCTTAGATCGAGCAATCTCTTCATTAGTACTTTGACCAACCATTGATTGAGTATCCACTTTCTCCGACGTATCATTAAAAGCAGCATGTTTCATGGACAATCTATCACTTCTGTGACTTTTTCTACTAAGCTCTTCTCCTTTATCTACTTCCTTATACTTACCTCTCTCATCTAAATCATAAACATCAAACGCTTCCAATGCAGTAACCTTTGCTGTTGCTGTATTTCCTATAAGTGGTGAACTTATGGACAACCAGCCAACCTCACTCCGCCTGTCAATCTCTGTTGACCTCCTCCTACTATTGGTAGAACCATCCTTTGTAATTTTCCTAGCAAAACCTCCAACAACATAAGGGGAAATCTGTGAACGAGGGCTAGTTGAGGGGTCTCTCAGCGACCTCGACTTCTGGAAGACGATGAGATCCCTCATGAGGGACCTCTCTGCTGAGTTGGGGCTGTGACGGTGCATGTGGTTCTTCAAATGTATGCAGTTGGTCAGATGTACATGGTTGCGAAGATGATCGCTGATGGCACCATACTCTTCCTTTAGATGGCTGCTAATATTGCTACCTGTTTCATCTTTAATGGAAATTCTATGGATGGCCTTAGTCATGATCAAAGACTAACCAAATCTTGTATTCGCAAAAAAAGACATGAACAAATGCTTCACATCACCAATAGCTGGAAGATGATTCTAGGGCATAATGCCCAGTTGATTACAACCAAATAAACCCTAGTGCCGGAGAAAAAAATCCATCTTTTACACAATCCCCATATCAGCATAAAGCGAGGTACAGATTTCACCTGAAATGGTAAACAAGCAAACACTCAATAAGCAATATTCTTTTTTTTTTTCTCTTGAGCATAAAAAATGAGGAGAAAATGAAAAGGCAAACGAAGGTGAGTTAGAATTCAAACTCAAGCGGTTTCAAGTTAACCCCAGAAATATCCTTTTAATAAGCGTATAGCCAAAAAAGTGAAACAAAATATACCAGAAATGCAAGGAGAAAAGACGAAACCTCACCCGTAGTCGGAAGCAAACATAGAACCCTAAGAAGCAACCACCACTCGATGCCTCCGGCGACCTTAGTTCCCTACCCGTCCACACTTTTTTCCACACGCAGGACTTCCAAGTGCGAGGACTAACCCAGTAAGTCCCCTACTTCGAGTCGATCCCGAGATCCAACGCCGGGAGAAACGGTGGGGAATGAGAACCGACACACGTGACCCGATCGAGCGACCCAACAACCGCAGAACGGGATCTCCGCCGCTTCCATACCCCCGTCACATGAACCTCGCACCCCGATCTCCTCGTAGCAACGAGAAGCAGATCGAGAGAGAAAGAGAGAGAGAGAGGTGGAAGGGTGGAAAGAACCGTTGCGGCCGCAGACGGTGGCGTCGTTTTGTATGAGCGCGGTGAGCGCCTCCGAGGCGAGAGCAGTCCCCGTACAGTGCACTTTGTACTAGCAGTAAATTATTAGGACGACAAATAAATAATTAATAAATACAAGGAGAAAACGACAAAATCATATTTACATTTCGCCCCCGCAGTTCACACAGCTCCAATGGTGCGCAGTTCTCAGAACGACACTCCCTCCTACTATTAGAATTCTCATCCCGATGCCCTCGATTCTTTAATAGCTCAGGGAGCATTATGACAACGGAGAAACTCTCGGGGGTGGGTTGAAAACATCGGGGACAGTTTTTCGGCTTGGAGAGTGACGTGTCGTTTAGTGGGAATCATTACATCAATGAATAATTTAAAGAGCCGCATCGAGAAATAGATAACGCCCCGATCCGTAACCGCATTAATTAATTTAGCATTATGGAAGGACTCATTTTCAATAATATTATTTTCAAATACCTCCCCAATAATTTTTAATATAATTAAAAAGTCTGTTCTTCAAACAATCAAACGAAAAAAATAACTTCCAACAACTATTTTAGTAGCTTAGTTAATTTTAGAATTGACTTAGTTAAAAGATTAATTTGATTTTATTGATTTACGATCGCCTAAGTATTATTATGAGAGTAAATTATCCTAAACTCTCTGTATATAAACTTAACTTTCTACATGTCCCTATGTCAAAAAAATTTATTTTTCAGGTAAATTTTTCTTTATTTCAACTTTCTAACACACACTGATTTACTTAATTACCTTATTTTTTATATAAACAAATTTAAAATAAGATATAATTCTTCATAAATGTAGCACATTTAAACTATAATCTAGTAGATTTTTTTATCAAATTGAGTATAATTCTTTTTCGTCTGATCAATTGATTAATATATTCTATTCTAGTTAAATGATGTTGAATTTACGATGAATTATACTACTATTTTTATAAACAGAATTTTCACTACAAAAAATATTACAAATAACGACAAAATCCTCGACTAAATAAAATTCAGCCAGTAATTACTAACATATTTCAATTCCGTCGGTATTCTCCGATGGAAATTATACCAGTCGATAATTATCAACTAAATAACAATTTCCATCGGTAATTCCCGACGAAAAAAATATCAATCGATAATCGACAATTTGGTAAACGGGTTTAGAAATTATGGGTTAACGGGTTAAGGGGATTACCGACTGAATCATTATTATGTCGGTAATTACCAACAGCATCATTATTCCATCGGTAATTATCGACGGAATCATTATTCAGTCGATAAATGCCTTTAGTTTACGGGTTCAGGGGTAAACGGGTTTGGGTTGAACAAATTATCGACGGAATTAAAATTCCATCGATACATACCGATGGAATTACATTTCCGTCGGTAACCTTGATTAGAATTAGGGTATGCGAGCTCCCTTTCCTCTCTGTGCGAACTTTCGGCTTTCTAGGCGATCCTCTCCTCTCCATGCTCTCCGCATCCAGCACTCCATGTCCAGCAGCCTCGTGTCCTCTCCCGTTTTCGACGATCGACAACCGATGACTCAAGTAAGCTTCTCTTATCCCCAGTGGCGGATCCAGACAAATATTTAGAAGGGTGCTCAAAGAAGAAACTAAAAAAAATGGAGTTACTTGTATAGACACGAGTTTGTTTTTGTTTGATCTGGTTTTTTTGTTAGTTCAATTGCTTCTCCACTTTTACCCTATTGTTCTATTTCGGTAATGCTGACTGGCTATCTGTTTTGACAACATTGACTGTGTTTACACAATTATGTTGTATTTGCCACTAGCAAGAATGGAATTTAATAATACAACAATAGGTCATTTCTTCTTTAATTTATACAATTATGTGGCGGTTCCACATTTTTTTTTCTTTAATTTGTGTTTAAAATATGTGCTTCCATTAATTGAAATCTGATAAAGTTGGCTGACACAGTTACTCATGTTTTACGCACCTTTTCAATGAGACATGCCTCTCAGTTTTATCCTCCCTTTTATTCTGCCAAATACTTCCCTTTTATTTTTAAATTCATTAGTCTTTTTCATTTGGCCTCTCTCTTTTGCGAGAGGTATTAGTCTCTTCCTTTTCATTTTTGGTTTGGGGTGATCTCTTGCGTCGTTGTTCCAAGATCGTCTTTTTCCGCACCAAGATCATCTTTTTTCCGCGCCAAGAACAATCTTTTCTTGATTGTCTTAATCTGTATGCTAATTTAATTTTTTTTTTGTCAAAAGCAAGAGGGTGCTTCCGCACCCCCTTGCGCCCCCCTGCATCCGCCTTTGCTCATCCCTCGTCTCTTCCATTTCACGCACACGCGCGACCATCGCAGGGCCTGCTCGTGGCCGACCGACCACCCTAGGCGGCTTCTCACGGCAGGGCGACTACTGTAGGCGCCTACTCGCGGCAGGTCGGCCACCGCAGGCACCTACTCGCGGCAGGCCAGCCGCCGCAGGCGTTTGCTCGTGGCAGGCCAGCCGTTGTAGGCGCCTGCTCGCGGTAGGCCGACCACCGCTAGCACTGCACGCAGCAGGCCGCCTGTCGCAGGCTAGCCGCCGCAGGCACTGCTCGCGGCAGGCCAACTATTTTTGTAGTGTTCTATTATTTTTTATAGGTACAAAAAAAAATAAAATTATGTATAATTTATTCTAAATTTAGCATCATTTAACAAGAATCAAGTGTATCAATCAATTAATTATGCTAAAAAAAGAATTAAGTTCAATTTGATAGAAAAAAAATACTATGTTTTAATTTGAATGTACTATATTTTAAAAAAATTATATCTCATTTTAAATTTTGTGCACTTAAAAAAACAAAGACAATTGGGTAAATTAATGTGCATCAAAGAGTTAAAAGGGAGTTTATATGGAGGGAGTAGGAATAAATTTTTTTCCAATGCAGGGCCTGAGGCTATTAAAAATTTTAGGATAATTTATTGTTATTATGAACAGCAATAATCATTATTAATTGAAATAATAATGATATATCTTAATATGTACTGACTATTCAACGACAAGTAGGCATTCTTTCTCCCTCTTTCGCTATCTTCTCTTTAGATATATATATGTTACGCTAAATTCCTTTCCAACATGTTAAACATGTACCACATCATAGTAGGTCCCTCGTTTCTCCTCCTTTCCCTATCCTTCGTTTATATTTGTCTTAAAATCCTTTCATATATTTTTTTTCCTTTTGAATATGTTAAGTTTTCTAATCGATCCAACTTTTTATATATATATATATATATATATATATATATATATATATATATATATATATATATATATATAAATTAAAAGGACAGTCCAGTGCATAAAACTCTTTTCGTATATATATTTCGTGAGTTCAAATTCTCTGTCCCTAAATTTCTCTGTCCCCGTGTCCCCTTGCCGATCGAACGGACCAGATTATATCTCAAGGATGTCTTGCACATCACAATGATACTACACACATTTTAAGAATGTCATGATGCCTTGAGATGTAATCTGGTCCGTCCGATCGACAGAGGACAGAGAAATTTGGAACAGGAGATTTGAACTGATATTTTGTGTGTATATATATATATATAATTAAAAGGGAGTCCATTGCATAAAATTCTTGTCATACGAAATCCCAAGAAAGAATTCATTATACTAAGAAAATTAGTAGAAGAAAAAAAAGACAAGATTATAGTTTGATATCATGACCCCTTTTATCATCTCTAGCTGTATTAAAGATGTACTCTTAAATTTT